>NC_030682.2:70643086-71265586 GCF_000004195.4 Xenopus tropicalis
TGAATAGGCCGGATGGAGCTGATATCTATATATGATAATTGTTTCACAGAGCACGGAGTGCTGCACTGTATTTTATTTTGTGACTGCCTCTTCAGTCAAAAGGTAGAAGGAACACAAAAGAGACTGGGTACTGTGAGAGATGAATAAATGAATTCTCCTTTTTATTAATATTTTATTTCAAACTATTAATTCTAAAACTGATTAGCTGATTATTTCTTTAATCCTCTGCAATAATACACTCTGTACCCCTTTTTAATTTTTATTTTAGTCTCAAATTTTCAGTAGGAATGTATTGATGCCTACTGATATTTCACTTTGCTCACTCTGCAGACCATAGGGTGAATTCACAATGCTCCATGCAGTTTGCAATAAAAAGACTGCAATCTGCCATTTTTTTTCACTATGCCCACTGCATGGGGCATTGTGCAAATAGCTGAAGGCTAGGCTGCAATAGATTCAAAAGGGGTGGGTGGGGTATGCATAGAGCATCTGATTTTTGATCCAGTGCTCTGTACAAAGAGCAGCTCACCCCTGGGAAAAAAGGGTGTGCTTTTGCGCCCCTTAATGCTCTTGCACCCAAGGGCTTTCTAAATGGCCCCTTATAGCATCATCTGGCTTCTTATAAAGGGAATATAAAGACAATAGGAAGACTTAAAATGCAGACTAAATCTGTATTACTTTCACAGCTGTTTGGGGAAATAAACTAAGTGGATCATAAATATACATTAAGTTATGGTATTTTTATTAGGCAAACTCAAAATAAAAAAACAGTATATATGAATATATATATATAGATATATATATATACAGTCCAAGCAATAGTTAGCACACCACTTACAAACCAATAAATGCCCAGGTGTTAGTGCAAGCAAAAATACAAATAACTGCAATAGAGGCCAGCACTCACAGGACTTTTTTTTTCAACTTCTATTGCAGTTATTTATATATATATATATACATATATATGTGCAATTGCAGTAATTTGTAGATTTATTATTATTTAGATGTATATATATACAGGTATTGGACCCCTTATCCGGAAACCCGTTATCCAGAAAGCTCCGAATTACGGAATGCCCGTCTCCCATAGACTCCATTTTAATTAAATAATTCAGAATTTTAAAACTGATTTCCTTTTTCTATGTAGAAATAAAACAGAACCTTGTAATTGATCCCAACTAAGATATAAATAATCCTTATTGGATGCAAAACAATCCTATTGGGTTTAATTAATGTTTTATTGATTTTTTAGTAGACTTAAGGTATTGAGATCCAAATTACGGAAAGACCCCTTATCCGGAATACCCTTGGTCCCAAGCATTCTGGATAATGGGTCCTATACCTGTATATATATATATATATATATATATATATATATATATAAAATCATATAATAAATCTACAAATAACTGCAAAATGCATATGGCTAAATCATGGTAGTATAGTTTGTAAACGTAAAGGCATTCTCACAGCTTGAAGTAACATTTTTCTTTCATTAGATAAAAAAATTAAACCTTTTTAAATGTTGCACTGAAGCCTCCCCCCAGTTCTGGATTATTTCCAGATTTAAACAAAAGTTTATTCAAGCAATTAATCTTTCTGTTTATTGTAGATCTTGGACACACTGGAAGTCTTTAAAAAACAGACATTGTGGAATCTCTTTAACTGTAAAACCATTCAAATGGACTCATCTGTCTGCTGTAAGAGCACATAAGGGACTGCATTGTGTGGCACTTTGTTTAAAAAGGGTCAAAAGATATACATTTGAATAGGAGATGGATTGCTCATTTTACTGAAGACATAACAAAATCCCAGATGGCAAATGCAGCATTTCAAAAGGCATTTTAGAGGAACATAGAGTACTGGTTATTTTAACTTTTGTGGGGAATACATTTCAAAGAACCCCCCTGATATGATTTTGTGGTATTTGGAGATGCTGAGTGAAAATATGTCAGCCTTTTTAGCTAGGTGGGTTTCTTAAAGTAGAATGAAAGACTGGATTACAGGGGACACCAATAATTAGGCACCTCCCAAAATTTTTTATTTCAAAAGAAATAATAGCGATATGACATTCACTCAATATTATGCAGGGCCAGTTCTTTTTTGAGGGGTCTAAATTAAACAATTATTATCATTGTCTATCAATATAGCAGAACCCAATGATTAATCCATTCACTTTTTAAAAAAAAAAAAAAATTATATCGAAGCCTTCATATTGTAAAGCAAGTTTGATATAGTACCGCACAGAAAGTTATTGGTAAAATTGAGAAATATTGACCTAGGCCTAGAACATAATATTTGTAATTGGATAGAAAACTGTCTGAAGAATAGATTACAAAGAGTGGGGGTTAATGGAACATTTTCTAATTGGGCCAGTGTTGTTAGTGGAGTACCACAGGGGTCAGTCCTTGGTCCTTTGCTTTTTAGCTTGTTTATTAATGACCTGGAAGTGGGCGTACAAAGTGCTGTTTCAATTATTGTTCTAAATTTGCAGGAAGCTATATCGAACTTATATTTGAAAAAATTGGAAAACTGGGCAGCAATATGGAAAATGATATTCAATGTTGAAGTTATGCACCTTTGTAGAAATAATATAAACACGAGTTATACACTAACTAGCCTTGCAGGACTGTTTTAAGTGCACAGAATGGAGCGTCTTCAGAGAAGCGTCGACTACTGATCATCACATTTAATGAGTACGCTGTAGCAGTGACAGGATACATTGACAAATGCATTGGAGATGTCACTGTCACTAACACTATTACAACACGCGCTAACCAGAAGCAATGGTTTACAGCAGAAGTTCGTGAGCTGCTGAAAACAAGGGATGCTGCTTACGAAGCCAATAACAAAGTGGCACTCAGAGCAGCAAGAATCAATCTCTCCCGTGGCATCAAGTTAGCAAAGCGTGAGTACTCAAAGAAAGTCAGTGACCACTTCGCCTGCTCAAGAGATTCTCGGCGAATGTGGCAGGGCATCCAAAACCATCATGGATTATAAGGCCCCTCCACGTATGTGTGTTAATGACACCTCTCTTTCAGGCGCTCTTAATATCTTCTATGCTAGATTTGAGACTCAGACCAACAAACCAGCATGGAAGACCACCCTCTTGCCAGACAACCAAGTGCTGTCCCTGTCTACAGCTTCGGAACTCAATGACTACCGCCCAGTAGCACTTACTCCAATCATCATGAAGTGCTTTGAGCGGTTAGTCCTGAGCCATATAAAAAACCAGCTGCCCCCCAAACTGGATCCATTACAGTTTGCATATCAATCAAACCGATCAACAGATGATGCAATTTCAATGGCACTTCAATTGACCCTGTCACACTTGGATCACCGTAATGCACATGTAAGAATGCTGTTCATTGACTTTAGCTCAGCATTCAATACTATCATCCCCCAGCAGCTGATTAGCAAGCTGGATCTGCTCGGATTTAATACCTCCATCTGCAACTGGATTCTGGACTTCCTTACTGGAAGACCCAGACAGTACAGATTGGGAATACAAGATCCAACACTATAACGGTAAGCACAGGTGCCCCCCAGGGTTGTGTGGTAAGTCTGTTACTCTTCACGCTGCTGACTCATGACTGCACCTCTAACTCCGACATAAACCACATTATCAAGTTTGCTGATGACACTACAGTGGTGGGACTTATCAGGGACAATGATGATACAGTGTACAGAGAAGAGGTGCAACAGCTGGCACTTTTGTGCAAAGAAAATAATCTGTCTCTCAATGTTGATAAGACAAAAGAGTTAATTATTGACTTTAGGAAGACCAAGGCTGTCCATCTCCCACTCAGCATTGAGTGAAGAGCACTAAGTTCCTCGGTGTTCATATCACAGAGGACCTGTCCTGGACCATGAACATCAACTCACTGACAAAAAGAGCCCAGCAGCGTCTTCACCTTCATCCTTAACATCTTCTACAGAGGCACCATAGAGAGCGTCCTGACCAGCTGTATTACAGTTTGGTATGGAAACTGCCACGCCTCCGACCGCAGAGCCCTTCAGAGCATTGTGTGGACTGCTGAGCACATCATCGGCAACTCTCTACCCAGTTTTCAGGATATTTACACCTCACGCTGCCTTTGTAAAGCCATTAGCATCATGGCTGACCCCTACCATCCTTCCCACCAATTGTTTACTCCTCTTCCATCTGGAAGATGGCTCCGCAGCATCAGGAGCAAGTCTGCAAGATTGTGCAATAGTTTCTTTTTTTTTTGCACAAACTTGCACATTGCACATTTATTGTATTGCATAACTGAAAGGAAAACAAAACAAAAAAAAACACACAATGTTTATAATGCTGCTTACCCCTCTCCAATAATTGTAATATTGCACTATTTTTTTGTTTTTTTTAATTTTATTTTCTATTATTATAGTAATTATAGTTATTTGTTGCACCTTTTTGATCCAGGAGGACGATATTTCATCCCACTGTGTACTTGTAAGTATATTGTTGGGATGACAATAAAACTCTACTTACTTACTCACTTACTTACTTAAATGGTAGTGTGTTGGGTGTCTTCTTAAAGAGATTCTGACACCAGAAATTTTTAAATATATCAAAACATTGTCTTTGCATGAGCTTTATAATGAGCTTTATAATGTATTTGTATTTTTAAATGTATTTGCCCAATGCTTTTACATTACATATTTAATCACCCAAGTACCTTCATGAGGGGGCTGCCATATTTGTGCTGCAGTAGTCCGTTAGCATTAGAAGCTATAACTGACAGGTTGAGAAGGAACAGTCAGGTTAGCAAAACAGTTAAGGGGTATATTTATCATGCTGTGTAAAAAGTGGAGTAAAACATCACCAGTGATGTTGTTTAGCCAATCAGATGCTTTGCTTTGATTTTCTAACTGTTAAAATCTAGTTGCTGATTGGTTGCCCTGGGCAACATCACCAGTAATGCTTCACTCCACTTTTTACACAGCATAATAAATAGACCCCTTAGGTTTAGGAACTTTATGTAAAAATAACTTACAAAAGCAAACCTGTCCGTGAAAAATAATTAATACAACCTATAGATAATTTTTTATGCAGGTTAATATTATCAAAAGTAGCTTTTTCATGTCCCACTTTCATTGAGAAGGATCTAGGGATTTTTGTTGATAACAAGTTGCCTAATTCCAGGCAATGTCATTCAGTGACTATTAAAGCAAATAAAGTGCTGTCTTAAATAGTGATGAGCGTTTTTTTTTCACATTACGCCATTGGCGCATGTGACAAAAAAAGATGCGGGCAACAAAAGAGTTGCTCTACAAATGCATTTTGTGGAATTTCGCTGTTTTGCGAATTTTTCAGCGAAGTGAAACGCAACAGATTTGCTCATCACTAGTCTTAAAAAAAGGGCATTTTCTTGTCGTCTTACAGGCAGCACACAATGGGTTAAGGACTGACCAATCCCTAGTAGGACAGAAAAAAAACATCCAATAAACCAAAGTCATATTAGACCCCTCCCCCCTTCGCTTCCCCCAGCAGTGTTTTTTTCTGTCCTATCTAGGTAGGAAGTGCAGAGACCCTTTGGGTCTGAAGATCCGGGCTCTGAGGAGCTCGAGGGCCGTATGGGCAATCACCTGAGGGTGGATTTCCCAGGGGATTGCAAGGCTCCCTGAGGCTTACCTGGCAGGGGGTCTGGTGTGGCAGTGCGCTGGCGGCGCCATGTAGGAGAGAGCGGCTGCTGTCAGGTGTATTCCCCATCTGCTCCGGTGCTGTGCGCTGGGGAGTGGGCGCGTGTGGTGATGTCATCAGCGAGCGCAGGATGAAGTGGTTCCCGAATGGCAGGGGACGTCTGGAATCGGTGTGGTGAGTGTGGGGGTCCCTTTATGCTCTTATGATTTAATTGTGCCAGCGCCTGAGGGCTATAAAGCCTTCTCTCCTCCCTTATGCTGGCCGTCTGTGGTGCTGCAGTTCCTGTGGTCATTCTGCTAGGCTGCTGAGTGTGTGTTTGAGGCTGCGAAGGTACATATAGTAGCCTTCTTTGCCACTTACTAAACTAAATTGTTTGTGGATATATATTTATGCACCTTACTCTTTTCCTTAGATGTCTGATTCTGCCAGAGCATCTGGAAAAAGAAAAAGGAAATCCAGGCACTGTTTTTGTTCAGGATGTGGTCAGCCTTTACCTGATAACTGCCTTCAAATGTGATCTGTGTGCCCAGTCATCTTCTAAGAATAAAATGGAGGATTTCTTTGCTTGGTTTCAAGAGATGTATCAAAACTTTGGTGCAAGAACCCCTAATTCACACATATCATCTGCTGTCTCATGTCAATTATCTGATTCTGATGCTGATTCATATAGTTCTGTTGATTCGGCTTCGGTTTCTTCTGCTGAAGTAAAGAAGCAGAAGGAGGATTTCTTTCTCTTTCCAGTGGAGAAGGTGTCGAAATTATTTAAAGTAATGGGCCAATCCTCTGCACCAGTTGTGGAATCTGATAAACAACAGTTGCCATTTTTTTCTGAGAAAAAGTCCATAACTTTCCCAGTCCATTCTTCTATTTCTAAAATTCTTGAGCAGGAATGGAAGGATCCGGGGAATCCTTAAAGAGGTTTAAACTTATGTTTCCCTTTGATTTCAAGGATGTTAGTCAATGGGAAGATCCCCCAAAGGTTGACATTCCCGTGGCCAGATTGTCCAGAAGGACTACAATTACGATTGAGGAGTCTACAATTAAAGACCATATGGACCGCCGGGCCGAGTGTTCCTTAAAAAGGGCATATATGGCGGGTTCCAATGCTGCGGGGTCAGTCTCTAGAGTGCTAAAGTTTTGGATTAATTCCTTAGAAGAGGAAGTAGATGCTGGAACTTCTAGAGATGTCATTCTAGATATGATGTTAACGATTAAATTGGCTTCAGACTTCCTGTGTGATGTGTCTATCGAAAATCTGAAATTGGGGGCAAGAACTATGGCGTTGTCAACGGCAGGAAGGAGAGCACTCTGGCTCTAGGCTTGGTCGGCTGATCTCGCCTCAAAAAATAGTTTAATATCTATACCCTTTGAGCCAGGGAAATTATTTGGGAGCCCTTTGGATAAGCTGCTGGGAGGCAGTGCCTTGGAGGCAGTTCCTTGGGTGAAAGCTCATATCCGTCCACTTCAAAGTCAGATTTTGAGAGTGTGGGATCGGTCACTTCTGTCTCTGGATAAGGTGTTCCCGAGAACAGCCAGTCTCAGGAGAGATCTGAATTGGTGGTCCAAAACTCAGCGTCCAGGGCAACATAGGACAGGCAGAGTATGGCACACACAGGCAGGGTAGGGAAGGCAGAGTATGGCACACACAGGCAGGGTACAGAAGGCAGAGTATGGCACACACAGGCAAAATAGGGCAGGCAGAGTATGGCAAACACAGGCAGGGTAGGGAAGACAGAGTATGGTACACACCGGCAGGGTAGGGCAGGCAGAGTATGGCAAACACAGGCAGGGTAGGGAAGGCAGATTATGGCAAGTTTTTGCTGTACTACCATCATTAATATGGCTATGGTCATGCAATAACATGGGTGTGGTTTCAAGTGGGTGTGGTTTTAAAAAGGGGAGTGGTCAAAACTAGCTTCCATTATCGGCCCTCCACCACGGAGGACGAAAAAATTACAGCCCTCGGTACCACAGAAGTTGGACAGCACTGGGTTAGACTGTCAAGGTTGGGGGTGTTTTCGCTGGAAAAAAAGCACTTGCGAGGGGACATGATTACTCTGTACAAGTACATTAGAGGAGATTATAGACAGATAGGGGTTTTTCTTTTTCCCCTAAAAACAATCAGTGGACTAGAGGCCCCCCATTTAGATTAGATGAGCAGTGTTAATGGGAAGCAAAATAAGCAGTGTCCATGTGAAGTCAAATCTACATTTCAATCCAGTCTATGGAGAGCAGTAATATACAGCGCAGAACACAATGCTAAATTCCAGTATCTCAAAGAGGGTTACTAGTGCATTTGTAATCAAAATGCATGGAGGTCCCCCCAAATGTGCAGGTAGTTGGACTAAAACTGTTCTAAAGAAAAACATTTGGTTATTTATCTAACACAAAGATGTTTCTCACCAGCAGATGGAACTTGTTTCTGCATAGACATATCAGGCAACACTGTACTCGCATTCACATGCTTTTTTAAAGGATTTGTTGATTTCCCTGTAATCCAATTTGCTATATCAAGTGTCACCAGTCTGACTGTATGCTTTAATAAGCTCTACTGATACTGTATAAAATAAAGCAGATTATGATTCTACATTAAATCTGAGCAATGATGAATGAGATGTTCTAAAGAATGTTGAAATTCCCTTAAAACATTGTCAATATGTCATTCTGATATTCTGGCCACTGTGTGGAATAAAAGATTAACTATTTATCAGGTATCAATAATGTGATTTTTAAGTCTTGCAATTATTGGTTGTATAAATACTATTGCATTATTCTGAACTGCTTTCTTTTTTTTTCAAATACTGTAGATGGCTACTGTCTCCATGCTGGCTACAACTTATACCTAATATCTTGTCACTTGGTCTATCCAACTGATAACTGGCTGCGTGTCATAAATCAAATACACTTCAAAATGTAGTTTTATTAGTAGTGTTATTATGTATTGTAATTGCAAAACCAAAAACAAAGATCCATCTTTATAGATCTCTCCTGTATTCTCAGGCAGTTCGGCATGTTTATCATTATGTCTTCAAACTTGCATCGCTTCAAGTAAGTATATCACCTAACACTCTGCAATTAAGACACCCTGTCTAATTTTTCTTAAACACATACACAATAGTTTTTACATTTACTTCCATATTAAGTATAAACCACTCAGTTGTTCCAGGTGCAGTAACCTATAGCAACAAATACAATTTTTCTTTTTAAACAGGTTACTGCAAAACCAATGGCACATTCATCAAAAAAAAACAAGCTTGAGTTTTTTTGTAATTCAAGAGAAAATGTGGAGAAAAAATGCAAACTTGAATATACTCAAGAATATTTTTTAAAAATTAAAAACAATTGTAATTTATTACAGAAAAAAATATCAAAAATTTGCATGAAAAAACTTAGTGAAAGCAAGTAAAATATGTTTTTATAGAGGTTAATAGGGATTGTCTCTGCAGATTTTAAGCAAATAGTGTGATTTTCATTTTTTGTGTGACTTTTTTCCATGACTTAACATGGTCAAGATTATTTTCTCACAATATTTTCTTTAATATGCTGGCAGTTGAGAATTTGGTCACTGCTGTAATTTATGTGGAAACTCCAACTGTTTCCTTTTCATACTGTAAAGATCACTTGTGTGAACTTTTGCGAGTCTTTTCCTCCCCTTTTACATCTTTTACCTTGGGTCACTTATTTGTGATATTCTTTGTGCTCCCCCAGATATCACATGACAAGAAATGATGCAGGTGCTAACTCTAGCAGCAATAAGTGTCGGAGTAAAAGACAGAACTCTGTCCATTCATGGGTTGATGTAACCTAGTATGCATGTGTGCCCATGATTTGAGTTTAAGGAAAGGCAATTGTAGGAGCCATAGGGAGGCACTTAGTACCTAAAATACTAGTTTTAGGGTTTTGCCACTAATATTGATTTATTTTAACTTAGTGATGTCTTCAACAATATTATAGACAAAAAGAAAATAATTTAAATAAATTTGAGTGATTTGCTTAAAATGGACTTCATAAAATATGGCCATACCATAATTTAGAGTTTTCTGGATAAAAGATCACATACCTGTAATACAAAGTTGTGCATCTATATTGGAAATAAGTAGTTAATTAATGCTGGTAGGTTGTCACTACAGATACACATATTTTAAATTCCCATTAAAATTCTGGAGATGCTGCCGCGTGAGACAGCAGCCCTGATGCTGCTCCCTCTCCAGGTCCACAGCGGCTTTTGTTTTCTCTGCCCTAGCAGAGTTAAAATTTCATTTTAAAAAACAAAATTTGCCAGCTTTTTGCCTCCCCCTGGTAATTGGCTACTCTCTGCCGCCTGAGGCAAGGTTCTCATCTTGCCTCATGGCAGAAGTGGTCCTGTTAATAATTATAGTTGCATATATTGTATGCTATGTGAAAATAGAGGAATCTGTCTATCAAATCACTTGCTGCAGAACCAGCATTAAAAAACCCCAGAGTTTTTTTGGGGGGGGTTTAGCTGTAGGCCTACAACACTTACAACACTGTCTCTACTGTTCCAGGAGAAGCAGCTGCCATGTACTGTTCATTCTGCTTCTTTTAAATGAGTCTTGGCTTCTTTCTACAAAGGCACAGTTCCGATATATTTGTGGCATCAAATTATGCATCCGTAACTTATGTTTTTCATTGAAATTTGGCTTTAAATCTCATCCATCAGATCCTGATTTATTTTGATGCCTTTGCTCTTAAATATGATTTCATTACTGCATGCCAGTAATTCCCTGTAATATGCATCATAGCTCTTTATTATTTGTTTTTGTGGCCAGTCTTAGGTTTTATGTCTGTGCCTTGATCTGCATGTCAAATGATGTATTAGCAGCATGTTAAATGCCTTGTGCAAAGAGTTTTATTCATCTCTTTCTGACTGTGAATTTAATGAGCAGAAAATAACCACTATTTCTATGGACAGCCCAATTCTTTATATTCGTAAAATAGCAGGGGGTAATTTGTAAAAGAATGAGGTTTTTCCTTAATCTTTCAAATAAAAAAACTCTTATTTATGGACTAGTAAATTAGATACATGTATTCTAAACTTATTCCCTAGTTCCAAAGAAATGTATATATATATTTTATATTTTTATATTTCCCTGCAGTCTAAATATCAAAGTTGTGATCAGTAAGCCATAGGACATTTTTTGCAATGATATTCTTATGAAAAAATTTACAATGTCCTTTTGTGCTCTGTAAGGATTTATTTCAGTGCAGAAAGAACTTTTCTAAATCATTAAACGTCATCTCCTATTAGGGCAATGGCACACGGTAAGATTTTCTCTAAAACTCTACCAAATCATTGCAGTGCAATTTAAGGGCAATGGCACATGGTAGGAATTGTGCCTCCCTTCACATTTTCCTGCAGTAGAGCCAAATTGGCGCAAGTAATATATCTTACTTGCGGGGATCCTAATGTTATGCTATGGCATGTAATATACAGTATTTATAATAGTTATTTATAATAATTTTCTGACAGAATGGTCCAACAGTTAAGGTTCCAGTTATCTAACAAAATATTATCCTGCTGGTATCCCTTGGGATGTAGTAATTCGGTGCCTATAAATTGGTTGTAATTATGCTTAATATAGCCAGATATAACACCATCCAATGGGTGACAAGTCATCAGAACTGTAACTTAAAGGAGACCTGTCACCAAGAAATCATCTATCATGTTTATTAAGCATAATAATCTTTGCATACACAATCACAGCAAGCAGGCAGGTGCCATTGCATGACTAGTGTTATTAAGGTAAGTTGTGTATATGCCAGAATAGTGAACCTAATGCCCATGCTGCACAATTATAGACTGTGAGAAAGGAAGGGGGATGTGAGGAGTGCAGTGGCATCTACAGTAGGATGTGCTGAATGGAAAGTGAAAGTAAGTGAGTGCCCCACCTGTATGCCAGAGGCAGGGCAGGCAATATTTGATTTACAACTCAGATTTCTAAATTCATTTAAATCAGGTATGGATGTTTAATTTGCAAAGAGCTTGTGTGCAAGACCAAATCAATCACAGCAGTTTAGTGCCTCCAAAGATGTCTCCAGCAGCTCTCCATCTTCTTTCCTGCCGATTGACAGCACATGCCCTGGGATGCCATCAGCTTAGGAACAGATTCAAAATATATGGTATATATGCAATATGGAAAGACCAGTGTATTCTTCATCAGACCTGATAATAATAATCATCCTTGTATCATTAGCTTTTATGACATGTGTAACCTCAGTTTGTCCTAATTGTGTCTGATGATTCCTAAACATAGCTTCTCAACAGCAGCCTAGAGCACACTAGAGCATTAGCAGTGCCACTGACACTATAAAATCCAGGATCCATGATCTGTGCTGCTGTGCACTAGCTGTTAAACATCTGGGGTGCTACAGTAAGCTAAATATTTAACATACACCATACAGTCAGCATGAGTGTGGCTCCTACCAATGTGTTTCTGAGTTCAGTGGGGATAATGGTATAACACAAAAATGTTCAATATGCTCATATGGTTGCTTTGGAACACTAGAATTTGTCTAACACTATTAACACTACTAATTTGTCAGCACTATTTATTACATCCAATAAGCAAAACAGTTGTCATTAATACACATAGGGGCAGATTTATCAAAAAATTTTAACCACGACAAACAACTAAAACAACAGCACCAAAAAAAAACCATATGCCAAAACACATAAAAAAAACATGAATACATTGAATCTTAAACCTTACATAACTTTAATAGCACAAATTGCTCCTCCAAAAAATTCAAAAAATCAAATATCTTGATGTGAAAGGGCCACAAAAAATGCCTAGGTGCTCCCATTGACTTCTACATAACCTTGCAAGCTTTTAGATGATATATTTTTACATTGGGGTTTTACATGGTTTTGACACCTAATAAATGGCTAAAATTCATTTTTTTATCGCAGAAATCAGATTTTTAGAGCAAATAAATACAAACTGTGGATTTGTTCCATATATAATTTTCTTCTTTGTCTGCAACTAGAACCATTGTGTCATCCTGGGTACAGGCACAAATGGCAGATATTGGTACTGAAACAAGAGAATTTGCATTTTGGAATCAGTATCTGCCACATGTGCCTGCACCCAGACCAATTAAGTGGTTCCAGGTGCACACAAGGATGAAGACTTGTCCCAGCATAGGGGCTAATTTTAGCCCCCTGTTTTTCCACAGGCTGAGATCAGTCCTGCATAGAATCAGCCTTATTGTGTCAGTTCATTCCAAGCACTTTTATTTGCACATCATTACAACATAATAGTTTTCATTAAACAATATCTCATATATTCTGGTGTTGCCTGCATGCTACCAGCAACAACTTCATTGAACCTTAGATTGAGCAAATTGTAAGTTATTCACAGCTGGAGGGACACCTTCTGATGTACTGTTGTAATTAAGTGAGGTTCCATATGCCTGAAAACAAGAACTGTCCACACCCTTGCCTGAAAGTAATCAAGGACAGCTGGAGGGCTACCATGTGATATATACTCCATGTGAGTAGGAGGTCCTCCCCAAGAACAAGATTTATCTGACCCTTGTCTAGAGGTAGATAATCATATTGTCTCACATGAGTGCTGGTTACAGAATAAGAACTGCCTTCACCCTTGCCATCATCAGGCACAGATGGAGGGTCATCTTCTTATATTGGAATACTGGCAAAAAAGCATCTTCCTCCATGTAAGTAGGTGCTGGGAATTAGATCTATGAGGGCAACATCTTTAAGCCTGAAGAAGAAATGTAATACTATTATTTTTAAGGCTTGCAATTTTTACTTACTCAGTTAGCCAATAAAAGGTATCAGTTAACCTTACATTTTCAGCTGATAATGGGGCACAACACTACTTTAGCCCCAATGAGCAGCAAGACTGGACCACAGTTTAATCAAGAAAAGCAGAATGACCCATTTCTCGAACAAGGATACAAACATTCCTATATGCTGAAATGGGAAAAGGTGATAGGATCAGAAATTACAATGGAGTTTTGGAACCTCATTTGGAGAAACAAAAAAATAAGTGTGACATGTACTAAGCAAAAAGATAATTTGCATAAATTATTAATGTTTTGGTACCTCAACCCAGCGAGGCTGAACAGAATTTACCCTCAATACCCACAGATATGCTGGAGGTGTGGTGGAGCTTTAGGAGATGTACCACATATACTCTGATGTTGCCCTCCCCTACAATCTCTCTGGGATAAAACCCAAGATCTTTTGTCATCTCTTACACACCAAACAATCCAAAAAAACATAGGCACATTTTTACTGGGCAGACCCATAACCAGATTCACTAGATCACAACAGAAACTTGCCAACCATATACTAACCGCAGTTCGCATTTCCATAGGATCCAAATGGAAAACACCAACCCTCCCAACTTGGGAAGAACTTTATCAAAGAATTGAAAGTAAGAGAAACTTTAAGTCTAGGATTGCCCACCTTCACACCCCATGATCACTCATACAAGGAGAATGAGGACATACAGCAATAACAATAAGAACAATAATTATTACTTTTGGTTGTCTTACTTAAGACAACCAAAACCAGCAGAACTCAGGTTCACTATGTCTAATATGCTTACTATGTTTCTTTTTATGTTTTGTTTTAATGTTTACTTGCAAAAGAAACGAAAAAAAAACAATAAAAATACAAGTTACAAAAAAAATCAAGAAAAGCAGAAGAATCATCAGGTTAGGGTAAGATTGACTAAAAGGAAGGCAGGTGAATACATTTTTTTGAAGAATGTTTTCATTACAATTTTATCAGGCTGTGAGCAGAGAGACATGGTGGAGGGTTACAGTGCTGCAAACATTGCTAGATGGGGTAACTGATCAACTGGTGACTGTTCCATGGATGCAAATCAATTATTATAGGCTAATAATGTAGTACTTTTCATTTTATGTTGTCATTTTATATTCTTATTTTGGTAAGCTGGTTTATATCTATGCTTCTACTACCTCTTTTCTTAATTACATATGTACATTTATATTAAATTGTGGTTATTATTTTCTGAAAAATAACCATTTAATAATAACATATTCTTTTCTAAGAAAATTCCAGCTGATCAATATTTAATTAATACTTTTGAACTATCAAATAACAAATTATATTTATATATGGTGGATGGAGAAATAAGTAAGTGGATGGAGTAATAAATAAATAAATAAATATATTCTGATTTTGTCATGGTCACGTCATTATTATCCACTTAGTTAAGAGGATGGGATAACATGGGAAAAAATATTTGTATCCTAATAGGAAATGTTAGTACTTCCGTATAGAGACAAAATTCATATTTTATGGTAAGTAAAGAATTTAGTCTAAACACTGACCCACCGGAGGCTATTTTGCCTTGTTCTTATGTTTGGTCTTATGTTTTTCTTCAACCTAAATTATGTTATTATTTAACCATGAGATGCATTCAGCTAAATGGCACAGTTGTATATTAAGCAATTTTCCAAACTACTGTAAAAAGTTAAATACTAAGTTGGTTTATCATTGATTTACACAATTTGGAACACCTTATGTTTTTAATATCAAAAGATATAATAATCCCTTTAGAGGAATTTTTCTTTCAATACAGCTAACATTGAGATTTATTAAAACATAGATCAGTATAATACTGTCATGATTTAACCTACATTGATTTAACTGGGAAAAAACTATTGATATAACAATACTATAGTTCAACTGCACCTCTCCAAACTAATACTAAAAACCCATCTGGTGTCTATACTCACTTGAATTAGTTATACTTCCAAACAAACAAAAAAACTTAATCCAGTGGGTAACACTGATTCAGTAATCCTATGTACAATTTAATGCCTTGTTTTTTTTATGGGTTAGGTTAATTTTATCTTTTATTATTTGTGGCTGGGTAACTAAGTGTATTTAACATTTTAAAATTGTTCTACATAGGATTATTGAATTAGTTTTACCCACTTGATTAAATATTTTTGCTTCTTTGGTAGGAAAATACTATTGTATGAATAAAAAATAGTAATACAGGTATGGGACCCGTTATCCAGAATGCTCGGGACCAAGAGTTTTCCAGATAAGGGGTCTTTCCATAATTTAGATCTCCATACCTTAAGTCTACTAAAAAATCAATAAAACATTAATTAAACCCAATAGGATTGTTTTGCCTCCAATAAGGATTATTTATATCTCAGTGGGGATCAAATACAAGGTACTGTTTTATTTTTATAGAGAAAAAGGAAATCAATTTTAAAAATCTAAATTATTTGATTAAAATGGGGTCTATGGGAGGCAGGCTTTCCGTAATTCGGAGCTTTCTGGATAACGGGTTTCCGGATAACGGATCCCATACCTGTACCAATAAAACACACCAAATAATTATTTTAAGATTTATATTTTTTCATACACTGACCTCAGTTTCACCATTGTGACTATTAAATGGCAACTTAATCCTGTTTCCTTGTATCTAGTTATTAATAAGAGAATGTAGTAGTTAATAGAGTAAAATTTGCAATTCATCAACTGTATCCTGCTACAACTGGAAGACTTGCAAAGCATTTACATTGTTTTATCTTTAAAGCCATAAGGATATTTTAATAATACAACTTTTGCATAATAATCCTTAAACTGCAGAAAGAGAGAATCTAATACTTTTGTATTTAGAAATAAAAATACAATACTGTTCAGATAATCCATGCTAATTTAGGGAGGGAAACAAGTGCTGGAGGTGATTTTGAAGTAATGATTGCAGGCAAGTGGTTTTTTGAAAAGTGTATGTAGGTCATTCTGGCTTTCATTATGCATTATTCAGAACATGAGGCATGTTGACATTGCACTACAAATGTGCTAAAGGTAACTGTAAGAATACAAGAATGTATTGTTTGTAGCACATTATTTGAAACTACTGTTGTGTTTTCATATAACTTTCTACATAGACATATCATTAGTTGTAGCACATAAAATAGATACAAAAGAACATACCTACAAAAGAACATTTTCTTTTATTTAGATATATAATTAATAATGAAAACAGACATGTGTTCTATTATCCATTAAATTGAAGCTTTAAAATACCATTTCCAAAACAACTCAACTTTATTTATTTTTTTTTTAAATAGAATAAGACAATACCTTGAATGTCTAAACTAACATAAATCCATGTTGATGACAAAAAAATCCTTATTGTATTTATTTTATTCTTCTAGTAGCCTTGAGACATGGTGTTCCAAATTATAAAAAAGGCTTGTAAAGTAAATTGTCATTGCACAAATATCTAATCCAATGAAATATTTAAAAACCTGAATATTAATAAATGTAATATTATATTGAGATTATCTTTAGTACAAAATTGATCCAGGGACTAGCCTAACTGCCCTTTGAAAGTCAAAAAGGATTTTTCCCCCTCTGAGGCAAATTAGAAAGGATACAGTTGGCATTTTTTCATCTTACTTTAAATTAACTAGCAGTTAGACAGGTTTGAGATAGGTAAAATGGTCGAACTTAATGGATGTGTGCCTTTTTTTCACCTAATCTACTATGTTACTATGCGTATTTATACATGTCATATATACAGTACTAAACAGCATTAGCAATCTTTATATTTTTAATTGCAATAAGCTGTTCCTTTAAATTTTTAGCAAAAAAGATGACTAGTTTGTAGGAGGTAAGTTGTCAATATAATATAATTAGATATAATGTCAAGCTGTGAACTGCAAACCCATTAAAGGACATTAGGTATAGTATTATTATTTAATTTACTTAATTGCTGCTGTATGGGGATGTTAACATGCCAATTCTAGCTCAAGAAAATATAAACTTAACTTAGCTAAAGTCCTAAAAAACCCAGAGCTTTAACAATTAGAAGCATACATTACTTGATCTTTATTCTAAAAGTGCAATTCCAATGCAACGATAGCCCAATCTATGCTGAAATAACATAGATGACACAGTTAGGCACTGGCTAGCATGGAAACAAGTAGTAACATACCAATACCAAATCATTATTATTACAGCTACACTGTATATGTCCCCAGGGTTCCATAGAATACTTTTTTTTTTTTTTGCAAAAATATTTTACAAAATGTAATATTAACAACATTCGCAAATTCGCGAAATTACACACTGACTCCTATAAAACCAAACGGAATCATTGGGCCGCCTGGCGGCTTTGGCGAACATATTTAGAAACAAGGATAACAGGCCCAATTGACCATGCTGATCATGTTGGTTAATAACTGTGGGGGTGTGGACTCTGCCAAACCATGTTTCTATCACAAGTTTAGAAGGCCAAAAGAATAACCATGTTGACACATAGATAATCAAGCTTTTCTCATACAGTAACTATAATAAATCTCGGGTCATTGACCATCATGTCGCTACCTACTTCCAGACAACTCCTCCGCCTGGAATCCTCCCCTTCTCTTCCCCTCCCCTGGTTATATAAACTCAATCCAATAACCGAAAGCACTCTGACAACACACAGTTCTCTTTACTTTATACATTATTATAAGGACGATTGTTTGATACAGATTAAAAATTTGATTCAAATGCTATTTCCTGTATTTCATAATAAAGCTTTGTCTTGCTATATTTCAATGCATTTATATTTTCTTCTCTATTTAAGGTATTAATAAAATGCAAAAATCTGTTTTATGACTTTTTAAAACAAATTCAAAGCTTGTTTGAAGAATAAGTTAGGCTTTTATTTTAAAATCCCTAAAGTCTCTAAAAATCACCAAAATGACTTGATGTTAGAACAGAGACAATAGTATCAATTTGGGAGTACTTTAGAGTCTTTTTAGGGATTTTAAAATAAGAAGGCTTATGTATCCTTTAATACTGCGATTCTAAATGTAATGCATTTCACAAATGTTTTTATGGCTGCTAAGGCTGGCATTCTTTCTGTTTGGTTTTCTAGCAGTGGCCAATGCTACAAATATCATAAGAGATAATAATTAATTAATAAAGTATCAATTCACAAAAATGCACAAAAGCACTAAGTGTATTTAGTGATACTGTATTGCTCTAATTACGGAAAAAAAAAAAATGAAGCATGACCTGGATTTGACTGTCTTTCCTGGACTATATATATTTTCATGATTCTTTATGACCTCTATATAAAATGTTGCATTAATGCTAAATAATTAGAATTAATTTAAATAAGTAGTTAATTAATGTTTTAGAGCCCTTTACTTGTAAAAATATTTTCTGGGCAATAGTTTGTAGAAAATAATCAAACCACATTATTAATTCTTACTGCATACATGTTTGCCTCCAGCAAAAGTATGAAAATTAAAACTACCCAAAAGACAATTGAAAAAAAGAGATTCATGTTCTCCCTGGGTTTTATACTTTTGCATATTAATAAGCTAAGATTTTTCTATTAATTCTATTTTTTCCACTTACTTCATCAGCTCTTGCTTTTATAAAAAGCACTCTATTGTAAAATATATTAGAAGTAACCAAGGAGACCTATGACCATATACAGGTTTTTAAAGTGATAAAACTCTAAGGTGACATACAATATCTTTATATTATAGAAGAGGAGGTATATTATTTTTTACAATACGTTCTTCAATGACTTATGTCACAAGCTGAAAGCACTGTTTATAACTGATGAACTCAATAAACACATAGGGCATATCTTAAAAGTTATTCAGGGCTTTTGTGTATTATATATCTGAATAAAATGATATTATAATGCTGCAGAGAAAACCATGTATTGTGTGATTATATAAATGGGCAATTGATCAAAAGTCAAACATCACCACGGGTTTTGCAGTGAATCTCAGTAAAAACATGATCACCACCAAACACTTGTACAAAATTGAAGAAAATAGTGATTTGCATTCTCAGTGTCAGACTGGGAAGCCAGGAGTCCACCTAAAACCCTCAGTCCATGGGCCCACTCTACAAACTATGTTTCTTCCTCTTCACATTTAAGCTCTTTGTTTTACTAGTCTATTTTCTTTACATGCTATAATGTATTATTCGATCTCTTTCTATCCAAACAAAAAAAAGAAATGAAAGGCCATGAAATAGGCCAAATGGTTAGAGGCAGAAGGGCCGACTGGGATTCAAGAAAAACTCCCAGTCTCATGTGATATTATGCAATTTAACAAAAATTGATTACACAAACTAACAATTACAGCTAAAACCCACCAGGTCCTTTAGAAATAATTGGGAATTGTATCTTCATCACTATGCAAACTTTTCACTGCATATTCCTCTTCTAAGGAAAAAGAAACCCTTTAAAGTTTAATAAAAAGCATGCAATAAAAAAAAATCAAGACATCAAAAATTGAACAAAATTGCACACTCAAAATTGTTCTTTTAATGTATATGTGGGACTTTGATATCAAAGGGCGGTAAATTGGTTTATGGATATAGGGAACCATCACAGCTAAGAAGCTAAGGTTTCATTAATAATGATCAACCCAATTTGATTATTTTAAGTTTAGATTACTGGTTTGCATAATGAAAGGAAAAAAATCAAATTCTAAGCAACTTTTAAAGAACAGTAATTATACAATTTTAGACTCTCTTTGTAATCTATATTTCAGTCAGAGTCTGTCCAACATTAAATAGTGTAATCACATTTTTGCATCACTTATTACACCCTATACACCCTATTTTGCTATACAAATTTGTTTCCCTACATTTTTTTTTTTTTTGCTCAAATGGACTACAACAGTGCTGTCCAACTTCTGTGGTACCGAGGGCTGGAATTTTACTGGCCTACATGTTAGTGGGCTGATAATGGAAGCTATTTTGACCACTTCCTTTTAACCACACCCACTTCAAACCACACCCATGTTATCACAAGAGCTTTTAGACCAAATCCAAACTAATGGTGATAGCGCAGCTAAATCCCAAACAGTTTGTGCTCACTATAGAGATATAACCCTTACCCCTAAATCCATATGCCTCCTCTTACCCTGTGGATAGCACAGAAACCCCTAGCACACAATTACAAACCTTAGGGACCATATAATGATTATTTCCAAATGCTAACAAACTCCAAGAACAAACCCCTGCCAGGTTCACCTCCTACAGGCAGCATAGGGCAGGCAGAGTATGACACACACAGGCAGCACAGGGCAGGTAGAGTATGGCACACACAAGCAGCATAGGGCAGGTAGAATATGGCACACACAGGCAGAGTAGGGCAGGCAGAGTATGGCACATACAGTCAGCATAAGGCCTGTGTATGCCATGCTCTGTCTGCCCTAAAAATATATTGCATAAAACAGCTCATAGGTAAAAGTCTGCTTCATCAAAATAAACCATTTTCATAAATGTATACATTTTAGTAGTATGTGCTATCCTAAATAGAAAACTGCGGAGGTGGGATCATACGATTCACGCGCACACAAAGAAACCAAGACACATATACATGCTAGATCACATAAGCCAGTTAAAGGAGAAGGAAAGGCATCCCCAAGTGACTTTAATCGCTTACCTTTTACCCCAGGCTGGTGCCCCTGTTAGGAGAAAACCGCACCAGCCCGGAGTAGTTGTGAGCATTTTCTCTACCTTGTTTGCGCACTTGCGCATGCGCAGTAGAGTGAAAAGCCGAACTTTAACAAAAAAGTCACTTTTTCACTCTACTGCGCATGCGCCATCCCAGGGATTTTGCCAGCAGAAGGAACAAGGAAGAAGGAAGCGCTCGCTGCAGGTACCCCGGGCTGGTGTGGTTTTCTACAGGGGCACCCGTTTAGGGTAAAAGGTAAGCGATTAAAGTCACTTGGGGGTGCCTAACATTTTGGGACAGTGGACAAAGTTCTGTCTTTTAATCTCACACTGATTCATGTTACAGGTAGAGCTGCATTATTTCCTGTCAGGTAAGGAAGCACACAAAGCATCACAAAACTGTGTCCCAAGGGAAAAGCTGTAAAAGGACAATATTTACATATAAATATATATTCCAGTTTGGCAAAATTCTATAATAGGCCACTTAATATGATATAAACTATCTATTGGTTAAGTATTCATTCTGGGGGATTAGTTTTCCTTTAATAATTATTTACTATAAGTAGATATGGGACCTGGGGTTTTCCGGATCTCGATAACTTAAGTCTGCTAAAAAAATCATTTAAATATTGAATAAACCCAATAGGCTTGTTTCACACTTGTTTGCACTGTTGACTAGTCTATTGTTAATTTGGAATGGTTCAGTCTCAATGTTCGAATAACGGGAATGTGGTTTTTGAGTTAACAGATGACAGATAAAGGTGTATGTTTTGTCCTTTGTCACTGGGTGCATTCATTTGGAGACCTCAGAAGTGCCAAGTTTTGCAAAGTGTTTTATTTTTTTAATAAATTATTCTATTATTTTAAGTATTTTACATTATAATTTGCTAAGGTACATCAGCTAGTCTATTAAGAAAGCAGTTTTCTACATTGAAGAATTCCTGAATGTTGGGGAATCACTGTAAATAAAAAAATAAATATATAACTATGTATAGTTTGTTTTGAGTCATGTTTGAGTCATAAATTATTTTGATTTTTAGACAAAGTTCATGCAAATGTGTGGAGCACCTGCACTGTCTATTATTTTCAAGAAACTATGGATTTATGTGTAAAAGGAATGCATGGTGGTCAGCTGATATATCCTGGATGTATATAACTCAAGTGCATTAAATTAAAAAATAACACAATTTAAAAAACATATATATTGCATCCTCCTTCACAATAAACAGTAAAGGGACCAAAATCCCTCATCACATACCATTTTAGATCAAGCAAATATGACCATATTAATAATTAACATTTTTTTAATGAAATCTGTATATATTAAATGTTTAAGCCAAAATATATGATTTAACTGTTATAATACAGTATAACATGATATTTAAAAATTATGGTTTGTAACATTCACAAATCTACTTTTTAGCTAAATGTAAAATGAATGGTAATGCTTTAAATAGTTGTCATAAAATCTTAATCTAAAAAAGAATAAAATAAGTAACACTATCAGTGGAAATAGGAAACAAGGATAATCTATCAGTAATTCAGAATGTATTATAAAATGCAAATAGGAAGAAACTAGAACTAACTTGCATATTAGAGAATATTTTATATACCATGGTTGTAGACAGGTTGTAGCAAGGTTGTACACTGATAATGTATTAAAAGCAGCAAAAGTGATAAGTGCCACCTGAATAAAAACATAGGACATTGATGCAAGTAAATCCTTACTAGAAGGCAACAGTAAGCTTAGTTGCAGTGCATCTTTAAAGAAGCAGATACATTCTGTAATAATAAGACATGCTCATATACATCATCTGAGCCATATATGAGACAAATATAAAGATAATTCATTAAAGAGCTATTGTAGTGCATGGTTACACTATTTGCATATAACCCTAGTTTATATATTCAAATATTCATTTTTTAAAAGGTAACTATATTAAAAAGTGTAGTAAACTGTAGTAAATGCTCAATAATTCAAAAGCTTTTGAGAAGAATAGTTGTCTGTAGTGATAGTAGGTGGCTCATAATATCTATTATAAAATTGTTCTGTTTATGAACTTGATTGTGATCTTTATCCATTTCATATTACAGTGGTTGCTGTATATTATTATATGTCTCAGACCTGGTTAAAATAGCTATTTTATTAACACATTGTATTATGGCTTGTGATGAGCAAAATTTTTCAGCATACACGGTTTCGCAGCAAAATTCAGCATTTTTTTCAAACGTGCACAAAAATTTGCTGTGAAATTTGCCAAGTGAGGCAAAAGTTGCAGTCATGTCAAAAAATCACAGTCATATCAAAAAAAGTCATTTCCATGTCAAAAAAATTGTGGTTGCAATAAAATAATGCATGCTAAGTAGCAATCTGAACTCAAAAAGATGATGAGTGGCATACATATAGCATATTATTAGGGTGCATATTGTCTCCTTTGACAATCATATTTATTCTAGTTGTTGTCCAGATATTTAAGACTATGGGGCTGATTTACTAACCCACGAATCCGACCCGAATTGGAAAAGTTCCGACTTGAAAACGAACATTTTGCGACTTTTTCGTATGTTTTGCGATTTTTTCGGATTCTTTACGAATTTTTCGTTACCAATACGATTTTTGCGTAAAAACGCGAGTTTTTCGTATCCATTACGAAAGTTGCGTAAAAAGTTGCGCATTTTTCGTAGCGTTAAAACTTACGCGAAAAGTTGCGCATTTTTCGTAGCGTTAAAACTTAAAAGGTGCAAAGTTTCGCGTAAGTTTTAACGCTACGAAAAATGCGCAACTTTTCGCGTAAGTTTTAACGCTACGAAAAATGCGCAACTTTTTACGCAACTTTCGTAATGGATACGAAAAACTCGCGTTTTTACGCAAAAATCGTATTGGTAACGATAAATTCGTAAAGAATCCGAAAAAATCGCAAAACATACGAAAAAATCGCAAAATACCGATCATTACGAAAAAAACGCAAACGGACTCATTTCGACCCGTTCGTGGGTAAGTAAATCAGCCCCTATGGGTTGGCCATATCTAAGTAAAACTTCAAACCAAAAATATTACATTGGCAAGAAAATAGTGGTATGTTTCTTCCATTCAGTTAGATTTACCTGTCAGGTAATTTTTTTCCATTTAATTATATAAAAAAAAATATG
Organism: Xenopus tropicalis; assembly: GCF_000004195.4. Taxonomy (NCBI): domain Eukaryota; kingdom Metazoa; phylum Chordata; class Amphibia; order Anura; family Pipidae; genus Xenopus; species Xenopus tropicalis. The sequence goes on from NC_030682.2 coordinate 70,667,350, forward strand.
TACATTTATGTCTACCCTTGATGCATATGCATACTAGTTAACTAGCAGCACACCCAAATTCCATTTTCTCAATGAAAAAAATACATATGATTTTTTTGAGACAGTGTGTGAGGTCAAGGTTCTTTTTATTCGAAGTAGTTTAGTTTCTGGAGGATAAATGGAATACATCATTTGAAAGAAAGGAAAATAAGATTGTCAAGGGATAAAGAAATAATTAGCTTTTAACCCTGGAGTGCACACCTCTGTTCAACAAGGGCCGATAACAAGCTGGATGATAAGAATGTAAAGTAGCTTTACAGACTGTAAAACAGAGATTATGTACAAGTGAAGGAACCAAATGCCCTTGAAAAACCAATACCACACTGTACAATAAAAGCAGTTTTTCTCCAGTGAATAAATACTTTCTACAGTCAAAGTAAGAACATTACTGTTCTTTTCTACGCATTTATTTTTTTATAAAATAACACTGTTGCCATCTGTGTGATCCTCTTTCTTTTTATACTCATACATGCTATATATATATGTAGGTATATTTTTATTTAACAATCTATAAATAGAACCGATGGGGGACAATGCAATAAAAGATTATAAATAAATACAAATGTACAATTACGTTCCAGATTAAATTATATGTTTTTTTAAACAAGAGGGACAAATACAAATACATATGCACAAATATACTGTACAGATGCAGCCAAGTTCCTTTATCATGTTGTCGCATTATGTCTCTTCCAGCAAAAAAAACAGAAGAATTTGGCACCAGGTGGCACACAGTCTATGTTATTTTCTGGTGTGTTTTGCTGGAGAGTCTTTGCACTCTAGCACCATCTAGAGGCAGGATTTAACACTCAAAATAGTGCTTGGACATGGTGAGACAAAATGTGAAAACTTGCTGGCTGCATCTGTATATATCATTTTTTAATAAATATATATATATATACATGCAGACATGCACACTCATTTATATATTATATACGTAGAGATTCGTACATACAACTAAACGTAGCAATTTTTGTTACTATAGTTCTAACTACCAATCATCAAAGATGATCCAAGACTCTTTTAAAGGCCTTAAGTCCCTCTACAATCAGAACATTACCAAGAAGCATATTCCACAGACTCACAGCCCACACAGGCATTTTTATATATGTTCACATAAAAAAATGGGGTGTAATATCTGTGAAAACTTAAAATTTGGAATGGAAACAACACAGCTTATTTGCATCAGACCAAAAGAAAAAATGCATCATTTGCAGCAAAACATAATATCTGGGTTCATAAAATAAAAGTTTACCTGTACATTGTTTACAATGCCCACCCCTATGTCATTCATAATCAAACTGAATAAAAATGAACCGAATACAGAACCCTGCAGTACACCACTAAGAACCGCATACCAAGCAGACAACCACCCTCTGTATACTATTCTTTAGCCAGTTGTCTATGCCTGTACAAACAGCATTGCTAACAGACATTAAAGAGACAATAAAGAGCATATTCTCCAACATAATCTTAAATGTGACCCCTTAGAATTTTAAGTAACTTGCCCAAACATACTGGCCTATGACTGTCAGGTTGAAAATATAATCATAAATATTGGAATTGTATCAGCTTTCCCCCAGACCCTTGGTATCATACCAGATAAAAAAGTGGCCTGACTGGCTCTCTTATTACTCATGGGTGTACACCATCAAAAATGCTTTGTCAGCCACTGACAACTTGTTTTAGATGGGCATTGTGTACCTGTAACTGACTCCTCTATTGTTTTTATTGAAGAAAAGAACTGACTAACGTGCTTTTTCAGAGTCCCTGTAACCACCGTAACACCATTTCACACACACTCTAGCTGCAACTTTTTATTTTAGTCTGCTAAAGTTTGCTGTCCTGAAGTTTACAAACACTGTTTTCTTGCTGGGAATTCTTGCAAGGAAGCTACACCCACACTTGTATTCAAGAATGCAATGCAATGATCTGTGATTCCCCCATGAACACAGAACTGCTGAGTGCAGGTGGCACTGTATTCATGGGGGAATCAAAGGACCATCATCAGCTTTTGTGGGGATTTCATCATCTACAAAGGCTTAATGGTTGTCCATCTTACTGATGGCTTTCAGAGACATGAACCTTCATTGGTTCTTCCCACTCCTCATCTACATCCTACAGGGTTGCTTTTTAAACTAAGGTCTGCTAATATTAGTAATGTTGAAGGATTAATGGGATACGTTAGGCACAACCATAATGGAGAAGGACCTGGGGCTACATGTGGATATTAAACTCAGCTATAGCAAGCAATGTCAGTCAGCAGCAAGGGGGGGAAACAGGAAGGAGGAAGTGAAGACCAAGTAGCAGACGCAATGCGATCGCGTCTGTTGCTTGGGGGACCCTGGTGTTAATACTGGGAGAATGGCAGCAGGTTGAATTTCCCCATTGAAAGTCAATAGGTAAAATCTGATTGGCTGTTGGTGGCTCTGCCTACTTTTTCTAACCTTGAATCGCAGTTATCTGTTGCCTAACTCTGCGAAGTCTGGGGACACCGGTGTTATTACTGTGAGAATGTTCAATAGGTAAAATCTGATTGGCTGTTCACAGCGGCGCCTACTTTTGGGCATCCAACAGTCATCATATTTTCATTCAGGCTGACCCCATGACTATGTGATTCAAGTTTGGTGAGTGTAGCCTCAAAGCTGTAAGATTGGCAGCAGTTTAAATTTCCCCATAAAAGTCAATGGATGAAAATTGATTGGCTGTTGTTGGCCCCTCCCACTTTGGGGTCATCCAACAAATGTCACTGTTTCATTCGAGGTGACCCCATGATTATGTTATTCAAGTTTGGGGAGTGTAGCTTCAAAGCTGTAAGAGAGGCAGCAATTTGAAAATCTTCCCTGTTAAAGTCAATGGAAAAATTGGGGGGTTCGGAGCAGCGCCACAAAAAGACCGGGGGCGGGATCACTTAGAAAAGCACAAGCAGCCTGCTCCGCTATAGGACGAAGAAGTGTGGGGAGTTTGGGTGTTGTACCCCTAAAACTGTAGGTGAAGTAGCGTTTAGAAAATGGGGGGTGCTAAGAATAAGAAGAATAAGCGGAAGAATAAGCCAAAGTCGAAGAACAGTATGTTGGGGTTTTCAACCCAACACAATAATCAATAATGCGCATGTATAGGTGGAAGTGACATGAATGCTCACGGCTGTTTGTTGCACATGTGCTGTTCTCTAACGTTGTTAGTTATAAACAGTTTTTCCTTGCCGCATCTAAAGTAAACTGCTAAGGAAGAAGATGAGCCTGAGAGAGAGACTGTCCACACAACAGCAACCCCATGGTCTACCATCATAAAGCCTTGTTACACAATGAGACCCAGGGCAAGCCCTGTGCCCTGAAACAACTCATCAGTACCCTGCCCACCCAAGCCTCCCACCCACTGACTAAAGGCCAAGTAACACAAACAATAAACCAGTCTAAAGAGCAATATATCTGTGATTGGAGGGAAGAGATAGCAAACTCCCAGAAGCTTACTATCTACCAATCACTAGGGAGGGAATACAGACTGGCCCCATACTTGGAAAGACTACAGAACCCAAAAGACAGACAGATCCTGAGCCAGTACAGACTGAGTGCCCACAGCCTTGGAGATTGATTGGGACAGCACCGACAGACCTACAGGCCCAGGGAGACCCCGCTGTGCCAGCGATGTGACCAGGGGGCAGTGGAGGGTGAGACCCACTTCCTGCTACACTGCCCCAAATAATCAGCAATTAGAGACACCCACTGCCAGAGACTCTCCCATCGCATCCCAGACTTCCCATCAATAGAAGAAGAGAGAAAACTACGCATCCTACTGGGAGAAGAGGCACCGACAGTAACAATGGCAGCACAATACATAACTGACTATCATAGACTGCGAGAGACAGGACTTTCCCCTGTCCCCATATACAGACCCCATATCCCCACCCCCTTAAGCCCCCCCATTCCCATATAATGACCCCCTAACTCCACCCATGACACCCTCTACCTGCTTTGGCAATGCTAAATGTATTTGTTCCTGCCAATAAAGCTCATTTGATTTGATTTGACTGTGGGGAGGGGCAGTAGAAAGCAGTCTTTGAGAGAAGCAGTGGGTAGGGGAGGGGGAGAGGGAATGGCCTGCGAGAGAAAGAGAGGGAGAAATATCAGGCTGTGAGACAAGCAGTGGGGGGATGGAGGAGAGATGTATGGCTGTGAGAGAAGCAGTGGGGAGGGACAGAGAAGAGAAGCAGTGGGGAGGGGGAAAGAGAGTGGGCTCAGTACAGAAGTGGAACTGTATCAGCTTCTCTTTCTACTCAGATTGGAAATGTCTTCAGTGAACGAGTGGCAATCCCATTAGCAGCCATTAGTTATAGATTACACATCCATCCAATCAGTTAGGGTTGTATTTTGGGAAAGGTCCGAGCACTAATTAAGGTCTACTAGGTCTAATAGCTTTGTGCTCATGATGGAGACCAGAAAGCTCTCCGTGTATATAAAGGTATTTTCTGCAACCCTGCCCAATAATGTAATGAAAAACTGAAGCTTCCACTGACATCCACATCTTTGCCCAACAGGAATTACATTTGCTAGTGATACAATTAAAAAGAAAAGTATGTTAAAGGAACAGTAACACCAAACACTACTGTTTAAATAAGCGGCTGTGTAGCCATGGGCATATATATATATTTATATATTATAAATTATATACATACACACAGTGTCATATCTACAAGAGGTACTCAACATTTTAGATTGTACACGTTTCAGTAACTCGTGTGATGCATATTTCATCACTTACCAAAGATTATATCTGAAGATGTGACCCTATCAATCACCCTCTTCCTATAATTTGCAACCAAATGAATGATTAGCTCCATAACTGGAAAAGCCTACAGCCCACCAAGAATTACCTTATATACAGACAGAACTAATAGCATGATCAGAGATGTGCCCAGAGGCATAATTGTGTGTGGTCAGTGTGCAACAAGGAATGGCCACTTATAAAATGACTACGTCATTCACATCTCTGGAATATGAATATATTGAGTGAGTTTAGGATCTAGATTTAGATTTCTTTATATAGCCACACTGCTATATTAAATTAGTTTAACTAATTTACAAATATATAATGTGGCAAATGCAACTTTAATTTTGTCAATAGTATCCTGCCAGATCTCTGCTTTCGAATAACAGATAAATAATTATTTTCTTTTGAATGGTTGTTATTGGTTTCTGTATATATATAGTATATATATATACAGGTATGCTCAAACGGGACATTATTGAGTTAGAGAAGGTCCAGAGAAGGGCAACTAAGTTGGTAAAGGGTATGGAAAGTCTCAGTTATGAAGAAAGACTGGCCAAGTTGGGTCTGTTTACATTGGAGAAGAGGCGCTTAAGAGGTGACATGATAACTATGTATAAATATATAAGGGGATCATATAATAACCTTTCTAATGTTTTATTTACCAGTAGGTCCTTCCAATGGACACGAGGGCACCCACTCTGTTTAGAAGAAGGGAGGCTCCATTTAAATATTCGGAAAGGATTTTTTACTGTGAGAGCTGTGAAGTTGTGGAATTCCCTCCCCGAATCAGTTGCACTGGCTGATACATTATATAACTTTAAGAAGGGGCTGGATGGATTCTTAGCAAGTGAGGGAATACAGGGTTATGGGAGATAGCTCTTAGTACAAGTTGATCCAGGGACTGGTCCGATTGCCATCTTGGAGTCAGGAAGGAATTTTTTCAAATTAGAGAGGCTTCAGATGGGGTTTTTTGCCTTCCTCTGGATCAACTAGTAGTTAGGCAGGTTATATACAGTGGAGGAAATAATTATTTGACCCCTCACTGATTTTGTAAGTTTGTCCAATGACAAAGAAATGAAAAGTCTCAGAACAGTATCATTTCTATGGTAGGTTTATTTTAACAGTGGCAGATAGCACATCAAAAGGAAAATCGAAAAAATAACTTTAAATAAAAGATAGCAACTGATTTGCATTTCATTGAGTGAAATAAGTTTTTGAACCCCTACCAACCATTAAGAGTTCTGGCTCCCACAGAGTGGTTAGACACTTCTACTCAATTAGTCAACCTCATTAAGGACACCTGTCTTAACTAGTCACCTGTATAAAATACACCTGTCCACAGAATCAATCAATCAAGCAGACTCCAAACTCTCCAACATGGGAAAGACCAAAGAGCTGTCCAAGGATGTCAGAGACAAAATTGTAGACCTGCACAAGGCTGGAATGGGCTACAAAACCATTAGCAAGAAGCTGGGAGAGAAGGTGACAACTGTTGGTGCGATTGTTCGAAAATGGAAGGAGCACAAAATGACCATCAATCGACCTCGCTCTGGGGCTCCACGCAAGATCTCACCTCGTGGGGTGTCAATGATTCTGAGAAAGGTGAAAAAGCATCCTAGAACTACACGGGAGGAGTTAGTTAATGACCTCAAATTAGCAGGGACCACAGTCACCAAGAAAACCATTGGAAACACATTACACCGCAATGGATTAAAATCCTGCAGGGCTCACAAGGTCCCCCTGCTCAAGAAGGCACATGTGCAGGCCCGTCTGAAGTTTGCCAATGAACACCTGAATGATTCTGTGAGTGACTGGGAGAAGGTGCTGTGGTCTGATGAGACCAAAATAGAGCTCTTTGGCATTAACTCAACTCGCTGTGTTTGGAGGAAGAAAAATGCTGCCTATGACCCCCAAAACACCGTCCCCACCGTCAAGCATGGGGGTGGAAACATTTTGCTTTGGGGGTGTTTTTCTGCTAAGGGCACAGGACAACTTATTCGCATTAATGGGAAAATGGACGGAACCACAACCTCCTTCCCTCTGCCAGGAAACTGAAAATGGGTCGTGGATGGGTGTTCCAGCACGACAATGGCCCAAAACATACAGCAAAGGCAACAAAGGAGTGGCTCAAGAAGAAGCACATTAAGGTCATGGAGTGGCCTAGTCAGTCTCCGGACCTTAATCCAATAGAAAACCTATGGAGGGAGCTCAAGCTCAGAGTTGCACAGAGACAGCCTCGAAACCTTAGGGATTTAGAGATGATCTGCAAAGAGGAGTGGACCAACATTCCTCCTAAAATGTGCGCAAACTTGGTCATCAATTACAAGAAACGTTTGACCTCTGTGCTTGCAAACAAGGGTTTTTCCACTAAGTATTAAGTCTTTTTTTGTTAGAGGGTTCAAAAACGTATTTCACTCAATGAAATGCAAATCAGTTGCTATCTTTTATTTAAAGTTATTTTTTCGATTTTCCTTTTGATGTGCTATCTGCCACTGTTAAAATAAACCTACCATAGAAATGATACTGTTCTGAGACTTTTCATTTCTTTGTCATTGGACAAACTTACAAAATCAGTGAGGGGTCAAATAATTATTTCCTCCACTGTATAGGCATTATGGTTGAACGTGATGGACGTATGTCTTTTTTCAACCCAACTTACTATGTTACTATGTTACTATGTGTGGGACCTGTTATCCAGAATGCTCGGGACCTGGGGTTTTCCAGATAAGGGATCTTTCCATAATTTGGATCTCCATAACTAGTCTACTATAAATCATTTAAATGTTGAATAAACCTAATAGGCTTGTTTTGCCTCCAATAAGGATTAATGGATTAATTATATAATAGTTGGGACCAAGTGCAAGGTAATGTTTTATTATTACAGAGAAAAAGGAATTTTTTTTTTTAAAAATAAGAATTATTTGCTTATAATGGAGTCTATGGGAGATGGCCTTTCTGTAATTCAGAAATTTCTAGATAATGGGTTTCCGAATAAGGGATCCCATATATATATATATATACACACACACACACAGAGACTGTCTCAGCACTCCTAAAATACAAGATGGCAAAAATGCATGCAAGAAAACAGTGAATTAATTTGCTTTTTTCTTACATGCATTGTTGCCATTTTGTATTTTAGGAGTGCTGAGACAGTCTAGATGTATATAGTTCAACCAGGTCTCGTGCACCCAAACTTTTCCCTTGATTTAGGGGATGAGCGACATTGCCATTGAATGTGTATACAGTGGTGTGAAAAACTATTTGCCCCCTTCCTGATTTCTTATTCTTTTGCATGTTTGTCACACAAAATGTTTCTGATAATCAAACACATTTAACTATTAGTCAAAGATAACACAAGTAAACACAAAATGCAGTTTTTAAATGAGGGTTTTTATTATTTAGGGAGAAAAAAAATCCAAACCTACATGGCCCTGTGTGAAAAAGTAATTGCCCCCTGAACCTAATAACTGGTTGGGCCACCCTTAGCAGCAATAACTGCAATCAAGCGTTTGCGATAACTTGCAACGAGTCTTTTACAGCGCTCTGGAGGAATTTTGGCCCACTCATCTTTGCAGAATTGTTGTAATTCAGCTTTATTTGAGGGTTTTCTAGCATGAACCGCCTTTTTAAGGTCATGCCACAACATCTCAATAGGATTCAGGTCAGGACTTTGACTAGGCCACTCCAAAGTCTTCATTTTGTTTTTCTTCAGCCATTCAGAGGTGGATTTGCTGGTGTGTTTTGGGTCATTGTCCTGCTGCAGCACCCAAGATCGCTTCAGCTTGAGTTGACAAACAGATGGCCGGACATTCTCCTTCAGGATTTTTTGGTAGACAGTAGAATTCATGGTTCCATCTATCACAGCAAGCCTTCCAGGTCCTGAAGCAGCAAAACAACCCCAGACCATCACACTACCACCACCATATTTTACTGTTGGTATGATGTTCTTTTTCTGAAATGCTGTGTTACTTTTACGCCAGATGTAACTGGACACGCACCTTCCAAAAAGTTCAACTTTTGTCTCGTCGGTCCACAAGGTATTTTCCCAAAAGTCTTGGCAATCATTGAGATGTTTTTTAGCAAAATTGAGACGAGCCTTAATGTTCTTTTTGCTTAAAAGTGGTTTGCGCCTTGGAAATCTGCCATGCAGGCCGTTTTTGCCCAGTCTCTTTCTTATGGTGGAGTCGTGAACACTGACCTTAATTGAGGCAAGTGAGGCCTGCAGTTCTTTAGATGTTGTCCTGGGGTCTTTTGTGGTCTCTCGGATGAGTTGTCTCTGCGCTCTTGGGGTAATTTTGGTCGGCCGGCCACTCCTGGGAAGGTTCACCACTGATCCATGTTTTTGCCATTTGTAGATAATGGCTCTCACTGTGGTTCGCTGGAGTCCCAAAGCTTTAGAAATGGCTTTATAACCTTTACCAGACTGATAGATCTCAATTACTTTTGTTCTCATTTGTTCCTGAATTTCTTTGGATCTTGGCATGATGTGTAGCTTTTGAGGTGCTTTTGGGCTACTTCTCTGTGTCAGGTAGCTCCTATTTAAGTGATTTCTTGATTGAAACAGGTGTGGCAGTAATCAGGCCTGGGGGTGACTACAGAAATTGATATTGAAATTGAAAATTGAAATTGATAAACCACAGTTAAGTTATTTTTTAACAAGGGGGGCAATCACTTTTTCACACAGGGCCATGTAGATTTGGAGTTTTTTTTCTCCCTTAATAACGTAAACCTTCATTTAAAAACTGCATTTTGTGTTCAATTATGTTATCTTTGACTAATAGTTAACGGTTTTTGATGAGCAGAAACATTTAAGTGTGACAAACATGCAAAAGAATAAGAAATCAGGAAGGGGGCAAATAGTTTTTCACACCACTGTATATTATATGGTGGTGGTTACTCCTTTAATGTCAGCTCTCCCATTATTCCCACCCCTTTAAGGTCTGCCCAATAGCTCAGCATTTAAGAGAGTTAATTAGCAAGATGTGGATGCATCGCTTTTGAACTAGTTTAGGACTGACGCGATGGGCACTGCCTTGACGGGATGTGTCGACTTATGCATATTTGTACAAACACTGTGACCAAATGTGTCTTGTTTTCAGGTATTTTCTCTCAATGCCTGTAGGGTTGTTAATTCGCTTTTTTCTTGCATGCATTTTTGCCATTTTGTATTTTAGGAGTGCTGATACAGTCTAGGGGGCAGATTTATCAAAACATGAGTTCGAATCCCAAATGGGAAAAATTCAGATTGGAAACGAAAATTTCTGAAGATCACAAATATCACGAAAATGCTTACGAAAAAATCGTATTAGTCACGATAATATCGTATTGGCGATCGGAAAGTCACGGAATTTTCGTACCGAACCATTGCAAACAGCGGCAGAGCCTTTCCCAATTTTTCACGCGGGCGCTCAAAAAAATCGCGCAGATGCGAAAAAATCGACGAGAATACGCTCCGAGCGTTCGCATGAACGCTCCGAGCGTTCGGGTCTTTGTAAATCTCCCCCTAGATGTATATAGTTCAACCAGGTCTCGTGCACCCAAACTTTTCCCTTGAATTAGGGGATGAGCGACATTGCCATTGAATGTGTGTGTGTATATATATATATATATATATATATACACAAAGGATGGCACACCGCTACATAACATACCTCGGGTGCTCGGTAAAGGGTTCCAATAGTATAAAAAAGACCAGCAACTCCGGGATTTCTTGTGAAAAATCAAAACATATATTCAAAGTAGCATAAACAGCCCGGAAATTTATGGAAATCCCGGAGTTGCTGGTCTTTTTTTATACTATATATATATATATTGTAGAAAGCATGCACTCACGTTTAAGGTTGAAAAAAGAGCCTGGGTGCAGTATTTAAATAATAGCCATTACCTCATGTTTTCAGACACCCCCCACGCATTGCATATAGGAGAGGGCATAGCTTGAGAGACATACTCGTAAAAACAGACCCCAGTCACTGCTACCAGTCCTCAACACCCAACACCTGGCTTTCCTCCACAAGAACTGTTACAGATGTCCCAACTGTACCACCTGCAATGCTCTAATTTCTGGACCCTCATTCAACCACCCACACACCGGACGGGTGATACAAATCCAACATAGATTGACATGTACTTCCAAGTATATCATCACAGGTTGGCCATATGGGCAGCATTGTCTTCGGGGGAAGCAAACACTCCGGTAGCGACATATTTTTTGGCTCATAAACATACATTAGCCAGCCTGAGGTGCATGATAATCGACCATATACCACCCCTGACCCGACCCGGGGAGGTAATCGTGAGAAACTTCTTCTTCAGAGGGAGCTTAGATAGATGCATCGGCTAAATACCATAAGCCCCTATGGACTAAATGAACTTGTGTCATATTCAGTGTTTTATCAATAATAAATATTTACAATGGTAACGATGAACAACTATTACAAAGTTTGAGGAATTAACTAGAATCTACGCAGCTCCATACTGACCAGGTTATGTATTTTATACAATGTGATGCATAGCTATACAGAACACCATCTGTCTAAACTTTCTACACCACTTTTGAATTACCATGTACTATAATAAACCTCACTAATGCACAGTGCAACATTGTATGAATTCGGTTACATTTTACTAAACAGATGCTGTTGGTGGTAAATTGTGTCAAATGATCGAAAATGGTAACATTGATGTTCCTGATTTTGACCATGCTTTTAGCATATACTATTGTTTTTTTATTTTCTGATACTTTTCTAAACTGTTACTTTGACATATATGTATACTAGCCCTTTTCTGTCTCTCCTAGCACTTTTCTAGTTCATAACAATCTGTGCTGTAGGCAACATCATATCTGTGCAATATACTGACCCGGTAGCCTTTCTGTAATAATATGATAAGTGGCAGAATTACCTTCAAGCCCCACCTTTCTGGTGACGATTTTTATATATGCCACACGGGTTTGACGCTTAATAATAATATATTCTATGTAACAAGACAGGAAGTCTGTGGCCGTAATTCAACCTGAAACAGCTAAACAATGGGATGAGCAGGGATACTATGGAGAGTATGGGGGTCACTGTGCTCAATGGTGGCATCATATTAACTCCAGTAAACCTGTGCTCCTCCTGTTATTTCGTACACAGCAGACACAGCACATTATGACAGGTAACTGCTCTGGAAGTGTGCAGTCGGAATTTACGCGAACATCGTCTCCACTGCCATGGTAACCCGCATATATGGCTGCCTCTATCCGAGGCGTATATATTTTGTGCAATCTTGAATTACTCCAAAGAGGCTCAATAGTGGTAGATGGCATTATGCAGAAGCTTGCCACATATCCTGGTTACTGATAAGCTGGAGACACAGCATAACGAGCGAGTTGCAGTTCAGCCATACGGATTGTTGTCTTTCACCTTTCTCTTTCCCACGATCTCTCTGTCATGTATATATTTAATTACACTGTACTATATATCACAATTGATGGATAATTCAAATGTTTTTTGAACAAATTCTGTGTTTTTAACATTTATTTACAAAATTGTACATGAGCGGGGGGAGTTTACTGGCCATGTAGTGAGGTTATCAACTGTATTTGGCACCAGTTTTGGTTTAAGAGTGGGGTTGTGTGTGATGTTTTTGCACTTTGAGAAAGGCTGTGGAAGCACCCGAAGCGTTAGTTTGAGGTTTCTGACAATAAATGAATCCTTTATTTTTCTACTAAGTCCTGTGAGTGCGGCATTTGTTTCTACATTTTATATATATAATTTGTATTACAAGTTATATTACATGCGCATTCACACAGTGTATATGAGCACCAGGGCCGGAACTAGTGGTTGGCAAAAGAGGTACGTGCTAAGGGCAAAAGAGCTCTGTTCTTACAAAATGCAAAGAGCAGTGCATTAGCATAAAAAATAATCGTGTATACATGTTCATGCATTTTTCTGTCTTTTCCTAGCCTTTGGCATCACATTAGAAATATATACAGTTATGGGATCCCTTATCCAGAAAGTCCCGAATACCAGAAAGGCCATGTCCCACAGACTCCATTATAAGCAAATAATTCTAATCTTTAGAAATTATTTCCTTTTTCCCTGTAATAATAAAACAGTACCTTGTACTTGATTCCAACTAAGATATAATTATTCCTTATTGGCGGCAAAACAAGCCTATTGGGTCTATTCAATATTTAAATTATTTTTAGCAGACTTAAGGTATGGAGATCCAAATTACTGAAAGATCCCTTATCTGGAAAACCCAAGGTCCCAAGCATTCTGGATATTAGGTCCCCTACCTGTACCCCAATATGTTTAGTTCTATAAATTCTAGAATAATATGCCTTTAGTAAATATCATATTCATTTTCAAATGGTCTGCTGTAATTATCATGATGTATATCTTAGTACAGGTATGGGACTTGTTATCCAGAATGCTTGGGACCTGGGGTTTTCCGGATAAGGGGTCTTTCCGTAATTCAGATCTCCTACCTTAAGTATACGAAAAAAGTTATTTAAACAGTAATTAAACCCAATAGGATTGTTTTGCCTCCAATAAGGGTTCATTATATTTAAGTTGGGATCGAGTGCAAGGTACTGTTTTATTACTACAGAGAAAGAGGAAACCATTTTTAAAAATGTTAATTATTTGATTACAATGGAGTCTATGGGAGATGGCCTTTCCGTAATTCGGAACTTTCTGGATAATGGGTTTCCGGATAAGGGGTCCGATTACTGTAATGCCAAAATTTCAAGCCACTTGCAAATTATATAATATACATTTATTTAATTGATGATTAAAACCTAGTATTTATTAGGCATACATGAATAATTAGAACAACAAAACATTTTAAGAGCTCATAATGAAAAAAATACATTCTTTGTATATCTTGTTATAAATGTTTTGTGCTTAGGCATGTGACTTGGATACATCCACCATGTAAACTTCTCAAAGGCATAAAGAGGCAAGGTAGCTTCTAAAAATAAATCTTTTTACTTAAAGGAAAACTATACCCCCTATTTAGGTCTCTATAAAAATATATTGCATAAACAAGCTCATATGTAAATCCCTGCTTCATCTAAATAAACCATTTTCATAAAAATATACTTTTCCAATAGTATGTGCTATTGAGTAATCCTAAATAGAAAATTTCCATTTTAAAAATGAAGGGCCACCTCTTGGGATCATAGGATTCACAGTGCACACAAACAAGCCAAGGCACACAAACTGCTATGTCTCATCAGCCAGTTAATAAACAGAGTTCTGCCTTTTGTTCCACACTTCTTCTTGTTACAGTTAAAGCTGAATTATTTCTGGTCATGTGATCTCTGAGGGAGCAAACAAACATAATATAAATTATCTGTTGGTTAAGTATTCATTTCTTTAAGTGCTTGCATGAGATGCAGATGTTTTCCATGTTCTTATTTTATTTAAGCACTGCTACATTGCACTGTTACAAAATGTGTTTCTAAATAAACATTTGCCTCTGAAAGGAAATGCTCATAGACAATATTGCCAAAAAACAATTAACCTTGGAGCAGACATTTTGCTTTTACTAAAAATGGCCCTCTGGAGTCCTATTTCCTGTTGCATAATATGAAAAACAGGTAACTTGGCAGTTATTATCCATATATGGTACAGTATGTATACCACGTAAATGTAAGGATTACTGAATCCTAAACTGTGCTGTATTCCTACTCCAAAATAAAATACTGAATTCATAACCACTGTATTATTGTTAAAGTATCTAAAATAAACTTTAATTACAGTTGTGAAATCACAACTAATACAAATTATTCAAATTAATTTTATCTTAGGTTTGAATCTTGCACAAAATGCTTTTCTGAGCATGTCATGTAGTTACCCAGAAAGTTACCAGATACAGGTATGGGATCCATTATCTGGAAACCCGTTATCCAGAAAGTTCCAAGTTACGGAAAGGCCATCTCCTATAGACTCCATTATAAGCAAATAATTCTAATTTTTTTAACAAAAAATAATTTCCTTTTTCTCTGCAATGGGCAATGTATGTGGAAAAAAAAAGCTTTTTTAAGGTGAATTCCAAAGGAGTAGTATATTGGCTGAGTGACCAAGATGATAAAATCCTGCATTATGGAACATGTGAGCCAAATACATGGTTGCAATTTTAATCAAGTTATCCAGAATTAATTGGACCTGGTGTTTTTTTGGATAAGGGTTTTTTTTAAGCTGAATCACCATACTCTAAGCTTGCTAAGAAACTGTTAGGAACTATCTGGAATCAAACCCTAGACTGCTTTCTGAACTGTGCTTGCACTAATCACTGGGGGCTCACAGAATTGGTGCTGGTCAGTTATCCTAATGTTCCACTGTCTCCCTGCTGTTCTTTCTTCCTTACTTACCTCGTTAATCTCATGTTGCTTTAAAGGAGAAGGAAAGGGTTAAAAGAGCGACCCCATAACTGGAAACGCCTCATGTCCCTGTAGCTGATCGCTACCTTTTTTTTTACCTGGAAACTCTGTATTTGCTCTATTGCGGCCACCATGTTGGATATCCAACATGGCGCCACGTAAGGAAACGCGCACGCGCGAACCTCCTTCCTCCCCCTAGACGCGAGCGCGACCTACTCTGCTCCTGCTTGTGAGATGGAAAGTGCGCTCACTTACTCGGTAGCTGGTCTTAGTGTCCGTGCAGGAGTGAGGCATTATGGGAACTTTCTTTACACAGCTCAGCATTTTTTCTTCCTGTTTGGCTTCTGATCATCTGAACAGGTGAAATATGGGGAGACTTAAGGGCACTATTGAGATAACTGAAGGAATGACTGCAGAGATTAACTCTTTACTACTGTTTCCTTCTCATTTAATTTGAAAATCAAGGGCCTTTATAAGCCTGTTTCATGCAGCTCCCTGTTGCTTAATCATGGATGCTCCACAGCCTGATCTAGCCTGCAACCCTTTTGAACTCACCCCCGATCCCTGCCAGGTTTCTGTGTTGTTCCTGCCTTGTTGCCTGTTTCTGGTTCCTCAGCTCCTGAACCTCACCTGTTCCTGTGCCCTACTGCTTGTTCCTTGCATGATTCTAACATGATCTCCTGGTACCAACCTCAGCCTGTTCACTGGATTTCTCCTTGTCTTCAGCCTGCCCAGACTGCGGCCAGACCCTCATTATTTGCTGCCAGACTAGACTTTCTGCCTGTTTCACAGACTCGTTATTGTTATCTGCCTGCCTATCACTGGTCTGGTAAAAGGACTCATAACACCTTGCTGTATTATTTTCTTCTTTTTTCATTAACAAATCATCTTTCTTTATTACATCACTTTTACTTCTCTCAAACCAATTATATATATTACCCAGGTTACACAGCACTTTGGCTCCTACCTACCAGTTATTTACCTGAGGCTAGTCCTGAAACATTAAAGCAAATGAATTCATTTGCCACCAGTATGGATTTATGGTAGCTTAGTTGCCAACAAGTACAAGGTACTATTATATTACTATCATTTAAAAATATGAGAATTGTTTAAAATGGACTCAACAGGAAATACAAATATTTTTAGTTTCCTGGATAATGGGATAATAGATCCCATACCTGCATTTAAGTAATTATGCAGAAGTGTGAATTTCTAGATTTTCAGTTTCAATGAATTGGCCAATGAAGGGTCTCAATGTCTTAGAATGATTTATTAAAATTCATTTTTATAAGCTTTTTGTGTACTAGCTTTTTTTTTTTTGTATTTTAAGAATATTTTAGTCTATATATTATGGATGTTTTTTCATCTGAAATGGGTCAGTGTCCTGACATAACCACACAAACTTAAATATATATAAACATTTAAGGAGCTGCAGGAGCGCAGATGCATAGGTCACTCTAAGCAATTACACAGGCTTGCGGAAAAAGAATTAGGCCTGGGGTGACCCTTACTGACAAGCATTTATTTCTGTGTTCCCATGAGGTGGGGTTCTACTCTTTTCCACCGCAGGGAAGCGCAGGAACAAACACACCCCATTTTTCCTTATGGGGCTATACTCACACACACTCACTCACACATGAAAGCACTGAACGCAGGTGGAGTGCAGAACTAAAGTCTCACCAGAACGAGCCCTTACACAGAAAACTTTGATTAATTAGTACCTATAAATTATTTGATTTGTGGGTACCTCAATTTATTTGAATACATGTACAGTTGCAAAAACATACCTCCCAACTGTCCCGGTTTTCTTGAAAATCACTCATTTCCCTTTGATCTCCTGCACTAAACCTGCACTGAACGCTTAAAAAGATGTTTCTCAAACTTAATTTAATTGGCAGCTTTTGGCAGAGAGCCCAGAAATCTTAACAAACTACACCTGCACTTATATACAATTGTAGCTAATTTTTGTTCCTCTTTACATTTTTCAAATGTTGGGAGGTATGCAAAAAGGGTTTTTCTATTAAATGGAAAAAGGGAGTTTAGGTGAGAAAGGGTTTTTTCAACCCTTTTTTTCATAAGTGCTCACATACTTATGTGTTGATTTTAAAATGGTACCATTATTAGACTGAGCTATCTGATGTTGCTTTTCTTTGCTAAAATCCTGCCAGACTAGGTTCTAGAGTTTGCTGCTTTCCTGTCTCCAGTATTTTAGCTTGTGACCCTACAGCAAAAGTTCAGCTTTTTATGTTTAACTTTAATGTTACCAAATGGAATCACTGGGACAGGTGAGAAAATTGTAACGCTAGGTGAATTTTTCAGCAAAGAATACAGTCAACCTAGGGTCTGGGGTAAGCCATTACACTTGCAGGGGGTGCCTAATACATTGTCTCTCCCTTTTCCTAAATAAAATAAAATTTATTTTATAGTATAAAGAAAATGTTACAGATCTTTCATGTAACAGTAAATTGATTATTCTACGTTGTAATACATGTCTACATTGAAACATTGTAACAATGAATACAATTATCTGTATTATTTGAAAATGTCAATGAATTAATGCACTTACAATGAATATTTTAAATATTTACTTCATGTAAAACATAAAAATATGTTGTCTTTCCTGTAAAGTAAGCCCAATGATGAGGAATTGCAGCAGCAGGGCTCATGACAGGGCGGGACTGCCTGTCCTGCTAAAGGGTTAAGGTTAGAAGGAGTGTGACGAAGGTGGGGGGGCAGAGCCAACTAGGGGATGTGAGACGTGGCCAGACAGGAAGGGCATCCATTTTATGGGAGAAGAAGCGATTCCCAACCGCCCTTCCTGCAGGTTTCCAGGTTTGTTAAAGTTATAAAGCACATTTGCACTAGTTGTCACAAATGTGACCTGGGATAGGGGGTTGAAAGTTGAACAGAGATTAAAGTAGGTTAAACTCTAGAGAGGGAGTAGAGGTTTAACTAAGATGCCATGGCTAGGTTAATGGAGTTAATGGTAAATGCCTCTCTAAGAGCAAAGGGGTGGTGTGGTTACAGAGCTCAGACACAAAGCCGGCTGGTGGCTGGTATGGTACTGTGCAGCTTGGTGTGACATTGCCAGGGACCTGGGGAAACAAGTCAATTTATTGTGTGGTTATCAAGGAACATGTTTTTATGTAACAGGAAGTTGTTATTATTGTATATTTAGAAATGTTCATGTTATGTTTACTTGATTGTATGTATTTCAATAAAGCTGTGGCCAATAACCATTCTAGCGGAATCTTACAGGTTTGGTGTCAGTTATTTCTAGGCTAGGATAGGAAATTGAGGAGGGATGCAGGAAGGTTTTAGTCCCTGCCCATGTCATGCTTTATGCCTTGTTGTTATTTGATGCAGCACCAGAGTTCATTATCACTGTTTTATTAAATGACAAACCAAGCATTCTGGATAACAGGCCCCATACCCGTACTCCACTACATCACATCTGTACCATTGGATTCTCTACTTTGTTGATTTTTTTAAAATAAATGCACATTTTACCAAGGGCCTATAAAACATTAAACAGTTGTTATTCTCAAATTTAATACACTGCACCATTTTCTTTGTTTTGGTGGAGACTATAATTAGAAGATGAAAAGCTCACCTTAGATACAATGATCAGAACAATAACTCATTATAAGGAAAAGCAATTAGGGAGTATGTTCTAAAACCTAAGAATTTCATAGAACCAGTCCTCCAATGGAAAACTGAAAATCGAAATGGCGTATGTTTCGATTGGTGCTAAAATAATTTCATAAGCCATTAAAGCAAATATAAAAATATGTAAGATCATAAAAGAGATCATTTGCTTTTCTCTGAAGCTAAATATTAGATAAAATGTACCGAAAGACTAATAATCATATTGATTAAATTTTACATACAGATGAATTAACATGTTGCTTAAAGTAAAATTTCTGCCCCTAACACCACACATTTCCCAAACACACTTTTTCTATGTTGAACAATCCACAGGCCTTGCCTAGCAGACCCTTTAACAGATCGTACACATATTTTATACTGCTTTTAATTCTTCGGTGCTTAGTTATCCTTTCTGTTTCATAACTTTCTGGACTAAAACAACATGAAATCCTAAAAGCACTAAATACCAATAAAATAAATAATGAATCAGAACTGGGTGACACACAGGAAGAATTAAAGCAAACAAGTTTATTAAATGCGGTAGTATTACTCGTATCTTGTCGCGACTTTTTCGTATTGAGCGCTCGTAAGCGGCGGGCGAAACTTTCAGACTTAGCATGATTTTGGAAGCCTCCCATAGGACTCAATGGCACCCTGCAGCTCCAACCTGGCCCAAGAAAAGTCACCATACTGAAGCTTGAATGAATCCGAATCTTTCGCGACTTTTCGCACAAGTATTAACGCTACGAAAAAATCGCCAGATTTTGCACAACATTCGGAATGGCAACGAAAAAGTCGCGACAATTATCCAAAAAATCGCAAAATATCGATCATTACGAAAAAAACGCAATCGGACGCATTCGGCCCGTTCGTGAGTAAGTAAACGGGCCCCTGAGTGTTACATATGCTCCCGTTTATCAGCCAGCCTCTCATAGAATGCATTAAAAACCTTATCGGTTTGTGATAATTACCCATCCTTTGCTGCCAACCCAACAACTGTTGTACTAAAGCCTGCTGAGTAGTCCAACTGCTGACTAGACTAGTCCAACTGAGAATCTTTTTCATTGTATATATTAATATAGTGTTTAAATGAATATTTATAAAAGCAGATTTCCCAAAGTTAAAAAGAAATATGGAAGGGATGTCCTCTGTTCTATGTCCAAGATTCCCTGACCAAAGAAGTATCACAGTCTAATAACTACATTTTTGTGACAGGAGGGACATGATTCTTAGGGCCCTTGAATGAATATAATGGTAAAAATCCTCCATATACAATAACAATAAGGGGAAAATGCATTAAAATTCATATTTATGTAATTTCTATATTCTAAAAAAGCACAAATGTCTCTGCATTTACATAAAAACATAAAATATTATAAAAAGCATGGATGATAAAAATTGTGCAACAACTATGAAAATTCAACGAATACCTTGAAATCTTCATTTACTAATTTTTGTGCCATTAGCATAGAAAAAACCCACACATAAACTCTAAAACCTTTAATTAAATATTTTACAATTTGCAAAAGAACAGCTCCTATTGACTTCTACATGCCCTCATTAGCTTTTAGATAGTGTAGTTTTGTATTAGTTTTTTGTGGATTTTACACTTATTACAATCCAAAAATTCACAAACACACAATTTTTTACACAAAAAGGCTTTATTTGAGGAAAAATCCATTAAAGTGATAAACCATTATATAAAGATGATTAATGTATGCACTACTAAACTCTTTTTATCTATTTTTTTGCTTTGTTTTATATAAAAAAACAACAATGTATTCAGCAAGTCCCATGAATAGAAATTTTTTAGTTTCTACCACTGGAGAATTAGATAAAGCATCAAGTGAAAAATCAACTTTTTGTTTGTTTAGTAATAATAATTAGTGAATAATTGGGGCAAACTATTTTGGAAGCATCATATAGGCAGACTTTATTAGTGAGCATAATCGGCAGTTCATGTTTTTGGCATGAATTTAAAAACAGGTTTAATTAGCTTACACATTTTTCTGTTTTTATATGTCACACTGAATAACAGAGAAAAAGTGAAATGAATATTTAATATGAAACATGATTAATATGTTTATTATGTTTTCTATTTGGTAAACCATTTAGCTGTACTTTATCTTTGCACTTTTAATAAAATATTAGAGCTCTTCCATTCTTTAAAAGAACAGTTCAGTGTTAAAATGAAACTGGGTAAAATGGATAAACTGAGCATAATTAAATTCAATGAATGAAATCTGATTGGCTGTTAGTGGCCCAACTCACTTTTCTTATTTTTGAACTGCAGTCTCCCAGTGGCCAACTCTGCAAAGTTTGGGGAATTGTGAGACTGACAGCATTTTACACTTCACTATTGAAAGTAAATAGGTGAAATGTGATTGGCTGTTGGTGACTCCGCCCACTTTGTCTAACTTTGTATGGCAAATACCCTGTGACTAACTTTGGAACGTTTAACAACCCTGGAATTAATACTTAAGTAATGGCATCAGTTTAAATATAAACCAATGAAATTTGATGGGTGGAAATGGATTGGCTGTTGGTGGCTCCACCGACTTTTTCTAACCCTGAATACGTAGTCAGCCAGGGAACCCTGTCATCAAACCAATAAAATTCAATAGGTGAAATTTGATTGGCTGTTGGTGGCTCCCCTTTTCAAAACTAAAACAGCTGTCCCCTAGTGACCAATTGGGAAAAGTTTGGGGACCCTGGTGATAGTACTGTGGGAATGGCAGCAGGTTGGATTTCCCCATTCAAAGTCAATAGTTAAAATCTGATTGGCTGTTGGTGGCTCCACCCTCTTTTTCTAACCTTGAACCGCAGTTACCCGGTGCCTAACTATGCAAAGTTTGGGGCCCTGGTGTTATTGAGAATGGCAGCAGGTAAAATTTCCACCAAGTCATTAGGTAAAATCTCATTGGCTGTTCACAGCTCCGCCTACTTTTGGGCATCCAACAATCATAGTATTTTACTTCAGGCTGACCCCATGACTATGTGATTCAAGTTTGGGGAGTGTAGCCTCAAAGCTGTACGATTGGAAGCAGTTTCAATTTCCCTATTAAAGTCAATGGGTGAAACATGATTGGCTATTGTTGGCCCCTCCCACTTTGTGTCATCCACCATATGTCGCCGTTTCAATCGAGGTGACCCCATGATTATGTTATTCAGGTTTGGGGGGGGTGTAGCTTCAAAGCTGTAAGAGTAGCAGCAGTTTTAAAATCTTCCCCGTCAAAGTCAATGGGAAAATTGCGGTGTTCAGAGCGGCGCCACAAAAAGATGGCAGGCGGGATCGCTTAGAAAAGCACAAGCAACCTGCTCCACTATAGGGAGAATAAGTGTGGAGAGTTTGGGTGTTCTAGCATTTAGAAAATGGGGGTCGTTGAGAATAATAATAATAATAAGAAGAAAAAGCGGAAGAATAAGCTGTAGTCGAAGAACAGAATGTTGGGTTTTTCAACCCAACATTATTATCTGCCAGTTTCAAGGCAAGTTAAGTTGAATTTGTAGTAGTCTGTAGTCATTTCTAATTAAATAAAACATACTTACTAAAATTATTTTAAGATAGATTGCAAAAGAAAATCATATAATGTGAGAAAGGCAGTATTTTAAATTTAAACAAAAAAAAAATCAATAGGTGAAGTATGATTGGCTGTTGGTGGCTCCACCCACTTTTTAAAACCTAAAAATGTAGTCCCCTGACCCTGGTGTTAATACTGTGAGAATGCTAGCAGGTTGAATTTCCCCATTGAAAATCAATAGCTAAAATCTGATTGGCTGTTGGTGGCTCCACCCACTTTTTCTACTCTGAGCTGCCATTACCTGGTGACAAGCGCTGCAAAGTTCTTGGTATTATATAAGAACTGCAGCAGTTTAAATTTAAACATATGAAGTCTATAGGTGAAATCTGATTGGCTGTTGTTGGCCCCACCCACTTTTCTAAACTTGGAACATAGTCACCCAGTGACAAACTGTGCAAGGTTTAGGAACCCTGGCATTAAACATGTGAGAATGGCGGTAGTTAAAATTTCCCCACTGAAAACAATGAAAGAAATGTGATTGGCTTTTGGCGGTCCGCCCACTTTTTTCTAGCCTTGAGTACGAAGTCACCCAATGACTGACTGTGCAAAGTTTGGGAACCCTGGCATCAAACCAATAAAATTCAATAGGTAAAATCTGACTGGCTGTTGGTGACTCCGCCCACTAAAACTGCAGTCTCCTATTGACCAACTGTGAAAAGTTTGGGGACCCTGATGTTAATACCGTGAAAATGGCAGCAGGTTGAATTTCCCCATTGAAAGTCAGTAGGTAAAATCTGATTGGCTGTTGGTGGCTCCGCCCACTTTTTCTAACCTTGAACCACAGTTACCGGGTGCCTAACCCTGCAAAGTTTGGGGACCCTGGTGTTATTACTGTGAGAATGGCAGCAGGTTGAATTTCCGCCAAGTCAATAGGTAAAATGTGATTGGCTGTTCACAGCTCTGCCCACTTTTGGGCATCCAACAATCATCATATTTTCATTTAGTGTGGCAGCAGTTTGAAAATCTTCCCTGTCAAAGTCAATGGGAAAATTGGAGTGTTCGGAGCAGCGCCACAAAAAGACGGGGGTCAGGATCGCTTAGAAAAGCACAAGCAACCTGCTCCGCTATAGGGTGAAGAAGTGTGGAGAGTTTGGGTGTTGTACCCCTAAAACTGTAGGAGGAGTAGCGTTTAGAAAATGGGGGGCGCTAAGAAAAAGAAGAAAGAGCGGAAGACGAAGCTGAAGTCGAAGAACAGTATGTTGGGTTTTTCAACCCAACATAATAAATTAAATCAATATGTATACATACGTTTAAAGTAATTGACTGTAGCCCTGGAGATTGCCATTGCTCTGCATATTACCAGTCATAATGTCATCCAGGTCCCTCTTGAAGGCATCATAGGCAATATCACCAGAACTTTCCACCCCTTAATGCAAAAAAACATTTGAGTTGCTTCAGGTGAAAATTCTTGTCTTTAAATTATATTTTTATTTGAAATAATGAATCTTATCACATGAAATCTATTCAAAAATATTTATTCTGAATCAATTTATTGCAATCAAATTCATAATTTTATCTAATGTTGATTATTGGAATTAAGTAAATATTGGTCAATATATAGCAATTATTCTGGAAAAAAATGATAACTTAAAACAAAAATTACAAATACCGATAATCAAAATTGTGTTTGTTTAATAATTTGTGATGAGTTAATCTGTCCAGTTTTGCTTCGCTGAAAAATTTGCAAAACTGCTGAAAAATTGACAAAACGGCACAAAATTTGTGAAATGTGGCTACCGCACAAGTTTTTTTAAGAGCGCATCTTTTTTTTTACACGATCACAACTATTTTGATGCAACCAAGACTTTTTTGACATGACAGCGGCTATTATAATGATTATAATCACATGCAAACCCAATGCAAAGATGAAAAAAAGCATGAAAGAAAATTGTGACATGGTGCAAATACAGAAATACCCTGGGCCATTGCAGTTTTTTGACAACAAATCCCACTCCTTATACCCTTTCTAAAAGTCTAGCAGAGATGGTCCCTATCTTTTCTGTTGTGATTCCTGTGCCCTCCACCCACCCCTTAATTTTTCTGTTCCTTCCCTCTCCATATGCTGTTACTGTTGTTACTAACACTGCCATAAGTACAGGTAAAGACCAACCAACTAGCACCCACAGAAGACATTATTTAGAAGACAAATAATATTTATGACTTGAGACTATTAGTACTAAATGATCAAACATTACAAAATATTTGCCAGAAATGTAGACCTATTTTAATAAGTCACTAACATCCTTTTTTTCCCTTATATTTTATATTATTTATAAAGGGGAAGTGCAGCTTTACATTGTGTTAGTATGTTTGGCTCTTGGTTAGTATGACTGGTAGTCTCTTTAATTATAATTGGCATACTTAAGTTATGAGAATAGGTAGATTTAGGATAACTTTGTGTTATTGCTTTCAAATGGGAATTCAGTGCTTTAGGTAGAGTTTATAGAGTGCAGTTTGTTATTTTATAGTGAACTCATTAGCTGCTTTAAATGGAAGGTGCAGTTAATGCCCTGTCACATTGATTTTTATTTTAAACCATTATAACCTCAAACTGTAAAATAAAGTTCTATACTGAGATGAGACAATCACAAGAATATTAATTTATTTGGTTTCAGAAAATGTTTTTAATGTACATTTTTTAAACAGCAGCATAAATAGTTAACCATTAACTAATATGTTAAAGGACAATGAAAGTTGAAAACACTAGGAGGTGTCCATCGTTAGGTACCCCCCCCCCCCCAATAATTATAATAGCTTGCTTGATACCCTGGGCAGTTTGTGCATTTTCATACATTTTTTGACTAAGTGAAATGTGACAGATTCTACCACCACTAATAGTTATCACATCTCCCCTTAAGTGCAATTTCTTCAGAGTAAACATTCCCAGCTTGGCCAGTCTTTCATCACAATCAAGACTTTTCACACCCTTTATCAACTTTCTCTTTTTAGGACTTTTTGTATATCCTTTAATCCTTTTTTAGCACTAAAAACTGCACTGCATAATCTAGCTGGGGCCTTACCAATGCTTTGTAAAGTGAAAGACCAGATCAAAGAAATTACCATTTTTATGGGTAGTTGTACAATGGAGAAATCGATACGGCTAGAGCTGAGAGGGGTTAGTAAAATCACACACGATTATTGTAGGGCCTGTTAAAACATGGGGAAAAAGAGAAGTAGAGAGGTAGAAGGAGGTCTGAATTGCATGCACCTCAAAATAAGGAAACAAGAAGGAGGGAGGTAGAGAGCAAAGTTTAAGGCAGTAATTAGGGGATAGCAAAATGCCTACCACCACCCCCCTTCCCTAGGGTAGTAGAGAGGAGTATCAGAGAGGGAGATACTGCAGTAAGAGAGCACTGTTTCAATAGCATTGCCATTCTAAGTGGGCCAAGTCTCAATTTGGCCATAGAGATAAAAAGTATTAGAGCAGAACAGATCACAAATTAAAGAAGAACTGCTAGTTAAAGAGTGGAGAGAGCCCAAGAGAGGGAGAGATAGCAAGACAGGAGATAGCGTGGTCAATACTAAATAGATATTTGGCAGTGACCAGGATGTGTAGAGTAGTGATGAGCGAACTGCACCCTTTTTTAATGCAACCATGCCTATTTTGATGTGACCGTGCCTTTTTTACACACCCACACCTATTTTGACGTGACTGTGCCTATTTTGCCGTGACCACTTTTTTTTTTTTACGCGACTGTGAATTTTTGCACACAAAAATTGAATAAAAAAGAGAAAATCTTACATTATCCCTAGATCTAGGAATTTGCAAAGGATGACTGACTAGCATTTCAAGACTTGGTCCAAGTTTTCAAAGCTTTGAAATGTGGAAAATTAGATATATTTATATCACTATTCCCCATGCAGCAATCTCTTTCTCTCCATGTAAAAGTCAGTGTGTGTCTGTATCTGTCTACAGTATGTACAAAATGAAAAGTTCTAAGGGAGTTCTAAGTTTGTCATCTTGTAAACCAGTGACCTGGAGAGCACACCATCTCTTATTGCTTCATGGTAGTGTTTTTGTTTGTGGAGACATTATTGCACTACAATATATAAAAAAGTCACACATTTTTTTACTGTTCAGCAACTTTTTTCGTTTGCCATTCGTGGAAATGAGTTTTCTTGTGGTTTCAAAAGGTTTTATTTATTCCCCCTTTATGTGTATATTGGTATATATTTTTTATCCACTGGCAATGCTTGCCTCAATACTAAAGAAAATTACAGTATTTAGAGATCTAGTATTGATACCAAGTAAAAGTAATTCTCAGGACCTAGCTTTCATTGTGTGATTTGTAAACTGGACAAACGGTGTGACTTTTCTACTTTATGTAAAATCAAAGAGGTTGCTTTGGAGCTAGTACATTAGCACTTCTATAGAGTTGCTGAAGTGTGTTAAATATCCCCTCCCCCTCTGCTACTTCTCTTTGTAAAACTACCAGATTTTTGAGTTCAAAACAAAGCAGGAAGCAGCATACCTTAACCTCTCTGCAACTGAGCATTGTCCCACTGGCCACACAGCATCGCTGGCAACAAGTGAATTGGAACTTATAATATAAGACTTAGCAATAGTAACAATATTAAAAATTTTAAAAAACATAAATGAGCTTAGATTTCCCTTAACAATCATAATATATTATTCAGGAAGATTGTACTGTATAATGCTCTATAAGTTATCTATCATCTTCCATTTCCAAAGCATATTACTGTATTTGATTCTCTAGCAGTATTCATGCAGTATCATCAGGGGTTAAAATGCTGGCATTTATTCCTTCATTTATATAATAAATAATATAGACTTGAGAATGAAATAAGTTTTTAAAGATACAGTTTGCTAAGATTTCACTTTACTTATGGGTATGTGTGTTTTATTGAGTGCAGTTGTGGGAATATGCACTTTATTAAGGGCCTGGACAGATCCTGGCCTCTACAGTAAATTGCTTGGAACCTAGTTCAATTACATATCTTTGATCACTTATATTTTAGATGCTTGCTATATTTGTGCACACACAATTTAGCCCCTGAGCAGATGACACAGTGGCATAATTACAGTTGGCTCCTTATAAAGGTGGCCATACATGGGCAAATTTAAGCTGCCAATTCGGATCCTTCAGACTGATTTGCCAGCTTATCTGCCTGTGTATGGGCACCCAAAATGGGCCTACCTGACTGATATCTGGAAGAAAATCCATGTTGTATCTCCCACCCTTCACGGCTACAGTCAGGTGATCGCAGTTCAGCCAATAAAAGGGCAGCCATATGGGGGTTTTAACGCTGAAAGCAAGTAAGTTGCAGGTAAAACTCAGTCCCTTTGTTGAATGTATATTAAAGGAGAAGGAAAGGTAAAAACTAAGTAAGCTTTATCAGAAAGGTTTATGTAAATACAGCCATAAGCACTTAAAGAAACACTGCACTGAGTTCTCTTTCAAAAGAGACCGGATGTCTTGTCTCTTTGTTTTCCTGTGCCAGATTCTGCACAGCTCTCTCCTCTCTCTTCTCTCCTGTTCCCCCTCCCTCAAGAATGCTAAGAATTTCATCCCCCCCCTTAGGAATTTGTGATCTGAGCCAATCAGCAGGAAGCTTCCTCATAGTCTAACTAACTGCGCATGTACACCGGTCTTGGTGCAGGAGCATGGCATTATGGGAATTTTCTTTACAGAGCTCAGGGGTTTTTTTTCCTATGAGGCTTCTGATTATCTGAAAGGGAGAAATATGGGGTGACCTAAGGGCACTATTGAGAGAACTGAAGGTATGCCTGCAGTTTGAGATTAAAGGAGAAGGAAAGGCTAATAAAGAGTTAATCTCAAGCTGCAGGCATACCTTCAGGTGTCTTTATACAGCCCTTAAGTCTCCCCATATTTCTCCCGTTCAGATGATCAGAAGCCAAACTGGAAGAAAAAACGCTGAGCCGTGTAAAGAAAGTTCCCATAATGCCTCACTCCTGCACCGAGACCCAGACTAATGGCTATATTTACATAGACCTTTCTGATAAAGTTTACTTAGTTTTTACCTTTCTTTCTCCTATAACTCTTTATTAGCCTTTCCTTCTCCTTTAAAGCATTAGAATTTTTAATGAATAAGATGAGGCATAGTGCAATATATGGACATTCTATGCTTAATGCATAGAATGTCTTAATATCCTTAATATTGAACACAGAGGTGAGATTTCTGTACCCCACAAAAGACATAAATGCTCTCTCCTTTCTATAACAGGTCCTGTGCAAGTAAAACCTTTAATATGCAACATTTCAGTCTCTCACAGAAAGCTATAATAGGATATGACACATTTGTTATTTAATAGGCTGTTAAAGTCACTGACACACCAAACATCTCACAGATTCTGCTGCCTAGCATGCCATTGAGTGTAATAAATGATGATGATCTTACAGGTGATGGTATAGGTATTGCTCTGATTTTAATCTGTAAATAAGTATGTGTCTTGCTGTTTGCTGTCGGTAGTACAGATTATTGATTGATGATAGCAGGAAAATTTCCAAAATATAACATAAATCTCTATTTCCCTGTAAATGTTCAAAGGTATCCCAAATAAATACTTTGTAGTGTATCTGTGTATAGCTTTATATAGTCTAAATATTCTGAGATTAAAGAGATGTCTAACTAAAACTCCACAAAATATTACATTTTGCACTGTCAGCAATTCCAAAGGAAAAAAAGTCCCATTGCACAATTTGCAGTATTTTATTATGCAATTAATAGTATTTTTCACAGGGCTCACAGTTTGTATCAAAATTTACTTACTTATAGCACAGTAAAAGTATGTTAAAGATAATACAGGTATGGAACCTGGATTCCAGAATGCTTGGGACCTGGGGGTTTTCCGGATAAGGGATCTTTCCGTAATTTGGATCTCCATATCCCAATAGGATTGTTATGCCTCCAATAAGGATTAATTATACCTTAGTTTGGATCAAGTAAAAAGTACTGTTTTATTATTACAGAGAAAAAGGAAATCGCATTTAAATAATAATTATAATAATAATTTAAGAATTATTTGCTTATAATGGAGTCTATGGGAGATGACCTTTCCGTAATTTGGAGCTTTCTGGATAACGGGCTCCAGATAAGGGATCCCATACCTGTACAGGTATGAGATCTGTTATCCAGAAACTCATTATCCAGATTTAAAATTTCAAAACATATTTCCTTCTTCTCTGTAATTCAAAAAGAATTCCTTGTAACTGATCATTATTACCCTTATTAGAGGTAAAATAATCCTTTTGGGTTAATTTAATGTTTAAATAATTTCTTAATAGATTTATAGTATAGAGATCCAAAATGATCCCTTATCCAAAAAAACCCAGGTCCTGAGCATTCTGGATAACAGGTCCCACACCTATAGTAAAACTGGCTGCAAGATAATTACTTATTATTAATTTCAAACTATAATCTGAATTATGGAAAGGTCATGTTTCATAGATCATTTAATCAAATAATTCAACATTTTAAAACATATTTCTTTTTTCTATTTATTAATACAACAGTACCTTCTACTTGACCCCAGCTAAGATATAACTAGTCCTTATTGTGGGCAAAACAATCTTTTTGGATTTATTTAATTTTTAAATGATTTTTAGTAGACGTATGGAGATCCAAATTACAAAAAGATCCTTTTTCTGGAAAACACTATATATTATTTATTAAGGGAGACATATAGGAAAACTAAAACCCTCCAACTTTGTAGGCAATAATGAATAATATATGGTGCTGGTTTGACTTTGGACTAAAAATTAATATTATCTTTTAAAAAAAGGCCACTTTATTGACGCTCCCTATTGATCCTCCCTCGCCCCTATCCATATTTCAAATGAGGGGTGTCCTAACTGTCCCAATCACAGCTCTGCAGTCACACAATCAAAGACAGGCTTTAGTTCCCTATCAGGTAGGGATGCAATTAATCCAGTATTTCTGATTCGGCTAAACCCCAAATCCAGAACAAAATATTTCTTCATTTACTAAGGGGTTAAAGAGAATTCAAGCAGTAAAAAATGTTTACCTTCTGTGTGTAAAGAAAAGTCAAGTGATTTTAAGGGATTCCCCTTGACAGAGGACTTCCAAAACATTGGGGTTTTCTCAGTCCTTATGTGTCTGCAGTGGCTTCCTTTGATCTGCCAATAGGTTGCAATTAAAGTCACCAAACGGACAGTATGTTTTGGACTTGTTAGATGAGTAACATATGCCTATTTATTAATAGTCCTGAAGTGTACTTATTCCTAAACTGTCATGTTTGAATTCTTGTTATGTCCTACAAAAGAATAAAGCACAATCTGTACAGGTCTCTTTTGTCTTCTAGTAATCTATCTCCTATTAAAGTTTACAGTCAAACTTCAGATTTTTTCTCTATATATGTGTATTGTTATTCGCATTTAAGAGCCCTCCTAGTGGGCTTTATATTGCTATTTAGCTCTGGAACAAGTTCCTTGGTTATAAAAGATCTAATTTCTAATTTAACCTTGAAGCTCTGGCATAGCTAAATGCCAATATGGCCTACTTGAAATAAGAATGGATGATTACACTATGGGGCTGATTAACAAAAGGTAGTTATCACTTAACGCATAGTTTTATGCGTTAAAAAATGTTTTTTAATTAAGTAACGATTCATCAAAGTCATTTCGCATTCATTAATAGTCATATCGCATACGCAACAATCTCAATTATTGCAAAGCGCTATGTCCGTTGCCTTGCAATAATTATCAAATAGAAATAGTCCTAACGCATAATTCACAGACATATGTTAAGTGTTAAAAGCATGAAATATCGTGATAATTATTGTGAATATTAACACCTCTTACTAAACAACATTGTGGAGTGGGCATTACTAAACTTATAAATATTGCGGTTCATGAGCGTTTGTGAAGACAAGATGGAGTTTGCAGTTGGATTTTTTCTTGAATGTGAACAAGAGAATCAAGTATGTGATCGTCCTAGAGTGATGCATCCTTGAGTTTTCAGGGAAAGATCAACTCTAGAGGGATTAACAGAGGAGGAAATAGTGAGGTGCTATAGATTAAGTAGAGCAGCAATCTATAGCCTGTATGAGGTACTGGAGCCTTATCTGCAGCCACTAACACGCAGAAGCTATGCTGTTCCTGGCATAGTGAAACTTCTGTGCTCCCTTCATTTTTTCGGAAACGGAAGTTTTCAGAAAGTTGAAGGGATATATTGTGGAGTGTCACAGCCCACATTTTCATGTTGCCTTGGGCAGGTCCTGGATGCAATATGTTCAGTGTCTGGGAATTATATAAAGTTTCCCATCAATAGAAATTACTGGAACACTGTAAAAAGAGAGTTCTATTGTGTCAGTGGCATCCCAAATGTCTTAGGTGCTATGAAATCACGCATAAACATATTGCATGCTTTAAAATATCGCTTAAAATATGGTATAACGACAATAAAATCGCTTCTTAAGTCAGACAAATCACCTTTTTGTGAATCGATCCTTAATTCTAAAAATAAAAGAAGTTATACTATTTTTAAAGCATGCTAAAAATAACACTCGCTTTTTTCAGCATTTTGTGAATCAGCCCCAATGCCTGTTGTGAGACACTGGAGAGCCCCAATGTGCCTGTCATAAAACACAGGGGTTTCATGCTGTGCCTGTTGCTAAATGCTTAGGGTCACACTGTGCCTTTCACGAATTTCTGGTAAACACGCTGTGCTAACAGTGAAGTGCCTAGGGCCACACTGTGTCTGCTATGGGGTTATGTTGGGGGTGACACACTCTGCATTTCTTGAAATTCTGTGGGCCACACTGTACCTGTCGTGATATTGTGCCTATTGTGAAATTCTGGGGGCCCGCACTCTTCCTTTCATGAAAGTTGTGAGGGCAACATTGTGCCTGTCATAAAACTATGATGAAGGGGTATGTCGCTCAAACGTTACTACTATACTTAGATTAAACAGGCAGGGGCTAAGCCCTGCTTGCATCATACTTGCTGGATTGTGCTGGGAGTGCCGACTCTCCTGGCTGTGCACCAAGTACTCATTATTAGAGGAGGTAAGGGTGTGCTGGTGGAACGTGTTTTGCTATAAAAAGTGTGGGGGTCACATTGTGTTTTTGTAAATTGTTGGGAGTGCCACACTGTGCATGTCATAATACTCTGTTGTATGATTCTTAGGGTCACAGTAAACCTGTCTTGAAAAGTTCTGGGAGGCCACACTGCATCTTTCGTGAAATTCTTAGGGCCATACTGTGCCTGTCATGAAATGCTTGGGGCCACACTGTTTAATTTGTGAAATCCTGGGGGCACACTGTGCCTTTTGTGACATTATTAGGGCCATAATTTGTCATAAAATGCTGGGGAGGCCACACCACCTGATGTGAAATGTTGTGGGGGCCACATCACCTGTTGTGAAATGCTAGGGGGGCATCACACTGTTCTTTTCATGAAATTCTGGGGGCTACACCATGACTGTCATGAAATGCTGGGGGGCACACTGTGCCTGTCAATGGGCTGCACTGTGCCTGTTGTGAAACATAGGGGGGAACACTGTCCTGTTGTGAAATGCTACTAGGACTGCACTGTGCCTGTTGTGAGTTGTGGGCACTACACTGTGCCTGCCATGAAATGCTGGGGGTTACTCTGTGTCTGATATAAATTTTGTGGGGGCCACAATGTGTCTTAAGACCACACTGTGCCTGTTGTGAAACTCTGGGGCCACACTGTGACTGTAATGAAATGCCTGGGGTGGCAAATTGTGCCTGATGTGAAATGCTGGGGATGACACACTGGGGTTGTCATGGGGGGGGGGGGGGCTGGACTCCTACTCTTGAAGACAGGTGGGCCACTCAGCTCCAGTATGGATCTACTGAATGGCATAAGTACATAGAAGATGTACAGGATTATATAATGACATGTAAGAGGGTCATTGAAAGCCCTATTCCCCTTAGTATTCTGCCTTACTGCCCAAACATTTTAACTAAAAAATATTGTCCTTTCTTCTACTTTTTTATTTTCAGTAACATTTTTTAAAAATTACTAGCAACAAAAGTTCTCATTAGGCAATCATGTATGTACACTGGCATTTATTTATACATGAAAACTGCCAAACAAGATCAAAATCAATGATTGCCCTACAGGCTCTACCTGCACTAGTATACAGTTATAAACTACAGAAAAAATTGGTGCATTAGTTATAATAAAGATTTTTAAATGATTCTTTGTTTGGATCAATGGACTTACTCATTACACAATGTTTAAAAAACAAACCTTAATCTGGTTCCGTGAATTTTGCCAATAATGAATCCTTACCAGCTATTCAAAAACAGGTATTTAAAATGACTGAGTGTATCTTTAAATGCCACCAGTGAAATGCCAAGTCTGGTTCTTAATACATGCATGTGTATAGTGATTGCAACAAGTCTTATTTTTGCAACCTTGGAAATATCTGTCACATAAGACATTACAGCTCAATCTTGACATCTAGAAACCAAAATTTAACACGAATGACACCATAAACATAAACTTTTGTAAACCTCCTAGTGGTAGTCCATAACAAATGAATAATCACATACCACCATTAATGGGTTTTTTTCTCTGTAGTTGTCTTTTACATGACTGATACCAAAGAAAATGTAGGTAGGTCTGCAAAACAGAAGGCTTTATTGGAAATGAATGGGACACTGTTTATGAATGCAATAGATACTGTGGTGCATAATTACACAAAGAAAAAATAGTTTTAGATATGTAAAAATCAGCTTCCTATGTAGACATTAATTATGAATCACTCAAATATTGTATTTCACATTACATGACTTTCACCAGCAGTGCAGAGATTATTCATTCATTGCCAAAAGCAAATGCAACCACAGAGATGCTGAAATACAGTATAGTAAGATAGCAAGACACACACTTAAAAAAAAAAATTAAAATTGGTAAAATGTATCTGTGTTTTCAGTTTGAGTGATGGTTGTGACATTGCCACACATTATGAGCTAGTGATCTCTGACCAAAGATCCCCAATCACCATAACAATAGTTGTACTGTCACACTGCATATCAAGACAATAAACATCTTTTCCATACCAGTTTACCAATTTTAATTTCTGCAGGACACCTAACTGTATGTATTTTGTTAGTTTTTGCTTTATTCATTAAGATTCTAGTTTAAATATCTCAGTGGCTTATCAGATGCAGCTTTCCCAAAACAGGCATCACAGATCTGAATGTTTTGCAAAACAGTGTAGTGTAAATTCATCTACAAAAATATTATCACAACTACAATGGAAAAATAATGACATTTCACATATTAAAACATATAGGTGATAGACGTATTATGAGCCTCTGATCTAACTATTGTAATTATACAGTACTAGATAAAAACATACATTATTTTGCAAATTCATAGCAAATGCAACAAAATAGGAAAATCAATTTTAGCACAGGAAAGAATTATAGAAGTGCCCTTTGTTAATCACATACATAAAACATATCAGCAGAGTCATGCAAATGAAGCTGATCACATATACGGATATATTACATAACATGGCTGAATAGAGAAATGTTTAATAGGGATTTGATATAACCCAGGATTAAGGTTAGGTATTCAAAAGAATACTTACAAAAAAATGCTAAATAGCTAAACTAACTAAATAATATGCAACAGTGAATGTAAAGAATATTGGGCACTGGATATGTTAGAAGTAAAGAAGGTACAGGACTTGGGATCAACTTGAAGTCTTAAATGTCTGATTTGTAACATTAGTTCTGGGACGCAACCACTTTCTGCAGCATTTTTTAAGTGCTATGTCCTAAGATGCATGTAACATAGCAGTGGGACATGCTTTTTCCTCCTCCCTTTTATGTTTCTCTCATTAGCTTAAGGTGGGGGTGGGGGTGGTGGGTGATCTGCTTCCTTCTTCAGTAACACGTAGAGGGTGAGCAAGCATTTAGAGTGGCTAAACTCCTATGAGTGGCAGAAGGGAATTCCATTGACATACAGGTATATTAGTCAGTTCTGCAAGCATGGTGGGTTTGATTAATTATTTACTGGGCCTTGCCCAAATAGGCCCTTCCCTTGATACACCACAGATGTTGGATATCATTGTGATCTATAGCACATGTTTATTCTACACAAAATGGCACAATCCCTGCACACAAAGAAGACATTGCATTCCAATTAAAATCTAGCTAAAAATAAAATGGTGATTCATTGCAATTAAGGAAAAAAAAAAGCACACTCACCACTGGGTGTAGAAGATTCTCCTGGGTTTTTGGCAAACATAAAAGGCGACCGGGTAACAGAAGCAAATATCCACTCAGTACAGGTGCAGCTGCAGCTCTCAGGGATGCTGGCTGAGAAATCTGTTTGAATGCTAGATCCTGACCTTGCAGAGCTGCAGAAGCAACAGTAGCATCCTCCTTCCTGCCGTGTCTAATCCTAGAGAGCTGATCACAGATGCTGATAGCTGCATCCAGTGCCTATTAAGGCAGAAAGAGCTCCCTCCTCCTTTCTTCTTCCCGACTCTCCTCTTGCAGGATGCTGTTCTTTCCGGATCCACTGAATGCTGATCTGCTAGGCTGTATTGTGTATGTGACTGTGATGCTGTTGGTATACGGACATGTTAAGCTTGTCTCCACAGCCTATGGTTTAAAGTCTCTTGGCGTCGTGCTTTGTGCATCAGACATAATGCTTTCAAAGATATGGGATCAGGCAAAGGCACATCTCTCGCTGCTCTCCGTGGTGCTGAAGATAAGTGGATGTCTCTCAAATGAAGGACCGCGCCTGCCTGCACCTCCGCCCTCCAATCCGGTTGGAGGAGGAGTTCGGCACAACGAGCCAGAGGCAAGGTCTGTCCTGCTGGATGCTGATGTTACTGCTGTCGCTGCTATCATGCCAAATTGTGGAGCCTGACAGATTCTGTAACCAGACAGCTTTAGGGCTTTCCAGCTTTTGTAATTCATGCTATAACTTTGTTCTTCTGAACATAAACCCTACTGAAAATGCTTCTAATTTTACTTTTTTTGTGTGCATACCTGATTGTGCATACTGTCTTATACAGACATATAGGTATGGAATACAGTTGCAAAATGTATAAAGATGTAAGAAAAGCACTTTTCATTGGTATTGTCAGACTGCAGTAAAAAAATAATACATATTTAATTCTTTATAGATGCAGGAAAACAGCAAAATATTTACAATGGAAAACATTGGATCTGGGGTCTCAAAATACAGTTAAGACCCCTTATAAAAAAAATATTCCTCAGCTGAAGCATGTGGGACTGACAGCCACATATAGTAAAATAAATCACATTACATTTTGCTAGGTGAACATTACAGAGAGACAGAAAGATAGCTATCTTTCACACATTCAGACTGAGATTTCTTTTGAAAATAACACACAATAGGGGTGATAAATTTACTTATTTAATTTCCAGCAGCTGATATAAATCTTTTAACTAGAAGCAAACAGTCACTATCCATGCTGCAACTTATATAGACCACTATATGGCTTGTTTATAGATATACATGAAAGGCTTTATGGCTTTTATGGGAAGTAATATTCAGACAATAAAACTCACCCATACTGCATTATATGACCCGACTAAGGTAAGAAGGGATACCAAATAAACGTAGCAAGTTTCAGGCTGCAGCAGTTGCCAAAGAGATTTGCAGTACAGGTATTGGATCTGTTTTCCAGAAACCCATTATCTAGAAAGCTCCAAATTACGTTAAGACTATCTCCAATAGACTCCATTTTAATCAAATAATTCAATTTTTTAAAAATGATTTCCTCTTTCTCTGTAATACAGTTAGATCTGCATTATTTTCTTTCAGGTGATCTCCGAGGGAGCACACGGGACATCACAAAAAAGTTGGCTCAGGGTAAAACATGTATAAAGGCAATATTTACTGATACATATATTTCAGTTTGGAAAGATTCTACAATAAGCCACTGTGATATAAACTATCAGTGAAGTATTCATTCTCTGGGAGTAGTTCAAATGTGTCCCCCGCCCTTTGTATGGACACCAATGCGAAATACAATTAAATGACATTGTAGTTATAATACTAAGGCAAAAATGTATCTGTAATAACCTTTCAACAATAAAAGAGTGAATGTAAATGTTCACACAATAAAACGGTATATATGAGTATAGAGAAAGGAAGTATTCTTAATAATAATAGAAGTGGACATATTTACGCCGAAACATAGTGAAAGAAAAAACGCATGCGCAGGAATTCTAGGTAGGCAAACCGTTACCATGGTGAAAATTATTTTTACGCATGGGCATATATGCTAATGCGTTACCATGGCGACTATTCGATTATAAGATAAGACGCATGCGTACAAATGCCAGGGAAAATTATTTGTGCGCATGTGCGTTAATACAGTACCATGGCATCTATTTGCATATAAGAGAAGACGCATGAGCACAAATGCCAGGAAAGCCTCTGAGGAAGTCGCAAGAGTAAACACATCAGGCTGACATCATCCAGGAGCGCCATGTGACCACGCGGTTCAGAACGCCGGCTTAGAACACCCTAACCAGTGGAGCAGATGCGGACACCTTTGGAGAGACGGTTTTAAAACACTATGATGGCTTTTAAATTGTAAGTGTGGCAATCTTTTAATTTATAAATTAATAAAAAGGTGTTATTCTATATAGCACTCCTGTTTTATAGAATTTGAAGTCTGCTGTTTAAAGAAAAATGGGATTTATTTAAGGCAAGAAAGTTTTTGAAGTCTGTGAGTACCTACTTCTACCATATAGAGTGCATTAAAATTAAGGAGCAAGTACACCACTTTCTATCTGACTAAGAAAAAAGGTGTAGGAACACACTCTCTCCTGTATCCATAGTAACACAAAAATGTGGAATTGCCTTATAAAGAATACTGCACCATATTCACATTCTATTTTTTTTTCTTTTTGCCTGTGCTTTGAGCACTGGCTCTATACACCTATTGATTGTAGTTATGGTCTAAATTTGTAACATTAATCTTTTATTTTAATTTGTTTTCTTCTCTAAATGTAGAAAAATAGGCCATAGGTTTTGAATAGTGATGAGCAAATTTTTTCACCAGGCATGGATTCACAGCGAATTTCCACATTTCCCCATTGGCGAATTGTTTTGTGAAACTTCCGTGAAAATTTGCCACGGAAAAATTTGTCGCACATCAAATTGGATGTGGTCGCGTCAAAAAGGGTGCGGTCGTGTAAAAAGAAGCGCGGGCGACAAAAAATCGTGTAACAAATGTGTTACGTGAATTTTTTGCCATTCTGCTAATTTTCTTGCCGTTTTGCAAATTTTATGGCGAAACGTGACAGATTCACTCATCATTAGTTTTGAAGTATTGTTCATTTAAAAAAAAAAAGAACTTGAAATGACACCATCACTGAACTGAATAGCAGGGTTAAAAGGTTTGCTATGGTATTATTTTGCATCCTCGGTAATTGTTCGAATAAATGGCAAAGATTTTCAGTGGAATAAAAACAACAACATTATTGGCTCAAATTAACAAAAACATAAATTATATGAAAAACATACTATACCAAACAATGACCAGGTGCATCCTAATCTCCTAACGTGTTTCGCACCATGTGGCGCTTCATCAGAGGAGGTGTGGTTTACTTGTGTCACTTCCCTTATATACCCTTAATCATTAAATATACAGTGTGCAGGGCTACCTAAACACCCCATACCAAGCTAATAGCATATCAAATTTATAAGACATACATAGCCATGGGCTTTCAGGTAGCCCTGTATATAGCACATATTATATCATTATATTAAAAACACACCAATAGATTCAAAAACACAAAAAAACCACAAAACAGAAACAAAATTATGATCACTTAATTAATTAAATAAATAAATCAATAAATCTACGTCTCAAAGAGCCTATAAAGGCAAATATCTTAGTTGATCCCACATATTAAAGTGCATAATTGTGCATAGTTGTGCATAGGATTCTATTCCAATAATACTTAGAAAACACTTAATGTTGTTGCATCCTGGAGATTCCCTAAATGCCAAAGGCTAGTATCATAACCATAACAGTAATTAATCACTTTAACCTCATATCATATACCTTTATTATAGATGTTAAATATTAAACATAAAAACCCTGAAACCTCCAAGATGCATCAACATCCCAAGTGTACACTAGTGCTCAATACAAATAATAAAACCAATAAATATATGCAATATAAAACTACATATTACAAAATATTAATATGAATTTTTTCTAATTATGATTTTTTCATAATTATGATTTTTTCATAACCATGATTTTTTCATAACCATAATGACCCAGACCAGTTGACTTAATATTATTTTTTCAGTTTAACATAATAACAATTCACACAATGTATACAATTTCTTTAAACAGTTTTTACAGTTTTTGATTCGGTTCAACATTATAACATCTCCTATTTATCTTAATTCCAAGGTGATATAAGGAAAGGTTTTAGCTCAAACTTTGTATTCATTCCTTTTGGTATCACAGTATCCAGCGTAAATATCCATTTAGATTCCAATCGTAGAAGTTTGGTTACCAAATTTCCTTCACTTTTTTCATCTATTTTATCTATGCCAAACATATTAAATTTCATTTGTTTTCCTTTATGCACATAATCAAAGTGTTTATATAGCGGATTATCACTATCTTTATTCTTTAAACCTCTCAGATGTTCTCCTAATCTTGTTCTCAGCTGTCTTATAGTACGTCCTATATAGAGGGAACCACATTCACATTGTAGACAATAAATTACGTATTGTGTTTGACATGAGATATAAGTATCAATTTTATATTCTTTATCAGTATTTTTACTTGAAAAAGTTTTTTATTACTACTATATTTACATGACTTGCAATGCTTACAGGGAAAGAAACCTTTTGGATCACCTAACCATGTTGTTCCTTTAGTCAGTTTTCCTTTTGACCTTAATTTATTAGGGGCTACAATACCTGCTAGTGATTTAGCTTTTCTACTAACTACCCCCGGTTGAATATTTAACTGTTTCAATATTGGATCTGCCTGTAATATATTCCAATTTCTTTTAATTACTTTTCCGATTTTTTTATATTGGACACCAAAATCTAGAATACACCTTATTTCTTCTCTCTTTTCAGCATTAGCAATTTTAACTTTTTCACCTTTTTTGTCGCTTTTGCTGTTATTTTTAATTCTCAGCTCATCTACTCTTTGTAATGCCATTTGCAAATCACATTTTTTATATCCTCTTTCCCCAAGCCTCTCACATTCATGCCTTGCCTGTTCTTTAAACACATCGTAACTGGAGCAATTCCTATAAAGTCTCACTAGTTGTGCATATGGTATCGATTTAACTGTATGCTCTGGATGAAACGAATCTCTTCTCAGGATAGTATTGCCTGCCACTGGTTTCCTGAAAAGTTTCGTATTAATTTGTCCCTTTTCTATATAGAAAGTCAAATCCAAAAAATTAATCTTTTGCATGTCATGTTCCAGAGTGAAATTAATATCATATATATTGCTGTTGACATAATGCAGAAAGCCAGACAATTCATTCACATCACCATCCCATACCATGATGACATCATCTATGTAGCGAAACCATCCCACAATGTCATCATGGTATGGGTTATCTACTCCATAAATATATTCTTCCTCCCACATTGCCATAAACAGTCCAGCATATGAGGGCGCAAATTTGGCCCCCATTGCGGTTCCTATCAGTTGTCTATAGTACCTGCCATCAAAAGTCATCACATTGTGGGAGAGAATAAATTCAACCGCATCAAGCAAGAATCTTATCTGTTCACCTGATCTTAAAGATCTATTTAAGTACATGTTGACTGCCTTAAGCCCATCAACATGATTTATACGTGAATATAACGCTTGCACATCCAGAGTAACCCAAATATAGCTATCTTTCCATTTTATAGCAGAGATTTTAGATGAGGCATCTTGACTATCTCGTATATATGCAGGTGTAGATTTTACAATGTCATTAAGATAATAATCTACATATGCACTAAGACCTTCTGTGAGACTGCCTATACTGGAGACTATTGGCCTCCCTGGGGGACAAGTAACACTTTTATGTAATTTAGGCAAGGCATAAATGTGAGCCATAATCGGGTTTTCCCTCCATATATATTCAAATTCTGATTTATTTAGAATTTCCTGACTTCTAGCATCTGACAACAGCTGTTGCAATTCCCTTTTATATTTATTAAGTGGATTATCCTTCATATGTTAATCGGTAATCGGTAATTGTTCAAACACATTCTTTCATAATCTGAAATCTCCTCCTAAAATCTTCTTCCCTTACTTTTTCTCTCTTATTTAAAGGGGAGAACTAAAGTTTCCCACAAATAAAAGCCTCCATCTGCCTCCTCCCTTCCCACAGAGGTTATTACATGGAAAAGCATCCTTATTTGTAAACCTAAAATATAGATGCAAAGTAGCGCAGCAGAGTTGTCAGGCACGAGAAAGCTCTGCATAAATGAACCAGTAGAAGAAAGAGATACCTGTACATTAGATGGCTTCTGTATCTTTTTCTTCTATTCTTTGCCTACACAGAGCATTCAGGTGCATGCACAGTTGGAGTAGGTCCGGGATTAGTTCAACTGCAATTGCTTTAGAAAGCTCTGTCCATCACTGAAGTGACAGAACAGGATCCAAATATACAGAAGATGGCACCTGTGTACTCCACTGCACTACTCTTCATCTACAGTATATGTCAGGTTTACAAACAGGGACACTTTGCCATGAAACTGACTGTGAGGAGAGGGAGCAGGGAGGGGAGCCAATGGAGGGCAGTGGATGGGGGCTTTTCTTGGTGGTGATACTGACACAAAATTACTTTTCAAAATGTTAATCTACGTAAAAAGTTACCTATAGGTCATGCTGACTATTTTTTTGATAGGTTTGATTTTGTAAGTAATTGTTACCTACCTGTCCCTTCTCAGGCTGTCAGTTACAGCTTTTAATGCTAATGGTCTCCTGTCTGCACAAACATGGCAGCCCCCTTATAGAGGAACTTCAGGGATCAGATAGTTAACTTAAAAGCACTGGGCAAATACTTTTTATGGCAAAACTGTAGATAGCATGCAAATGTTATTATATATTTATAAAAAGTTTTAATTTCAGGTGTCAGTATCTCTTTAAGGTCCCTTTTTTAGCTGATTTCTACGCCTCCTGTCTCTCTCTACACTTTTGTCTACCCTGTAACCGCTTTTGCTATTCACCTATCCCCTTTCTCTTTAGCCCCTGCCTTGCTAAACTACTCGAGATCCCTAGACCCATATTATTCTTTTTCCTCCTCTTTTTCAATTTTTTTGCAGTATTCATATGTCCTAATAGTTTAAACCTAAATACCTGCTGCTTTCTCATTAGGGGCTGCAAAAGATCAGGTGCCACGGATGTGTTAACCCCCTGTTATCCAGAGTAACCTGGCTTTATGCTTGCAACTCTATATACAGCCCAGCTGTACTAACCAATATCTACCTTATAGCAAATTAACCTTAATGGATGTTTTTAAATCCACCCATATAACTAAAAACTTTTTATTATTTATTATTACCTAGTCATTCAGTGCATAAAACAGATGAACTAAATAAATTTTGAAAATATATACAATTTCAGACCAATCTCTATGTTGAAAAATATAGGGGCTAGCCATGACCTAAAGTCCACCTATGCAGACCTTCAAGTTGCACCATTACAGCAGTGCATAAGTGGGCACAAGTGTTACTTTGAGATAGTTTTAACTCTACCCTTACACTTTAGGTATCTTTGTATTTGTGATTTAGTTATTTGTGGACTTCAGACAGGTGGTCCCATGAAATCATTATATACCTTTTCAATTATTAAGTTATTAGTATGTTAGTAACCTGCTAACCTGCTTTGAAACTGATAAGTAAAGTGATGAGTATTCTGGTTTCCCTGCTAATAAACTGCTACAGAGAATTACCCTGGTCATAGTGGTAGGGAGTTGCCAGTCAGAGCACAGTACAGGAAATGCATATATTTCTAAAAAGGAAAGCGCTAAACATTCGGGTGAGATGCAGCAGCAAAACAGATAATGGGGATGATGTGAGAAGAGGTCTTCTGAGTAAAGTGAAACAATGACTGAGTACCCCTGTTCAAGGATATATAAGTCATAACACAAGTAATAAAATAGCTTTATCAAGGGAATTTAGTAGTTAAGGATATAATTATTTAGTAATTGTATAGGTATCCCTTATCCAGAAATCCCCAATACGGAGAAGACCTCTTCCATGGAGTCCATTTTAAGCAAATAATTCTGAAGTTTTAAAATGATTTCTGTTTTTGTAACTATAAAGAAGTTCTTAAGAAGTATAAAGAAGTGTACTTAAGTAGACTTAAATATGTGGTCCAAATTATGGAAATTTCCTTGTTCAGAAAACCCCAGGTCCCAAGAATTCTTGATAATAAATCCTA
Organism: Xenopus tropicalis; assembly: GCF_000004195.4. Classification (NCBI taxonomy): domain Eukaryota; kingdom Metazoa; phylum Chordata; class Amphibia; order Anura; family Pipidae; genus Xenopus; species Xenopus tropicalis. The sequence goes on from NC_030682.2 coordinate 70,711,168, forward strand.
TACCCTATCCTATGTATTTAAAAATCAGCTCAAGATGTTGACGCAGTGCTTCACCAGAGGATAAAGTGTCCAGTGATGGGAAATGTGTAAGGAGCCCAGTGACCATGCAGCACTGAGGTCTGTCTGTTTTTCTGAACTTTGGATAAATTTATAATTGTTTTGGGAACCAGTATATATACATATATATATGTATATATAAGTTTTTTTTTGTGGTTCCGGAATCAGGTGTTGAAAAGAGGCCCACAAGTAACTCACACTAAACTGCAGCCTCCTGGGTTTGAAATAAGGTGTCCAGTGCAGTGGACAGAGGCTGATAAGGCCAAGCTATAGTGGAAGCAGAAGAATGAATGTAGCCAAAGGTTGGTCCAGCCAGCAGTTAATTAAGGGTTAAATCCAGGCATGGGTCACAGAAAAGCAGTCAGAATACAAGCAAGGTTCTCAACGTAGGGAACTTGATAAGGCACAAAGGTACCTGGTAAGATCCTTAATAAGTCTCAGGGGAAAGAGGCCAAGATGCATCCAGGCTATGTATGGAGCATCGGGGGTCAGGACCTTCTAAAGCATCAGGAAGCACACAAGATGGAAAGTGATGCATGTGCAGAATGAAAGAGCTACTTGTGGAACACCCTGGTGAGTATTCTTACAATTTACCTGGAATCTCCCATAGATAATCTGTATAGCCAAGCCAGAGATACAGTGGAGGAAATAATTATTTGACCCCTCACTGGTTTTGTAAGTTTGTCCAATGACAAAGAAATGAAAAGTCTCAGAACAGTATCATTTCAATGGTAGGTTTATTTTAACAGTGGCAGATAGCACATCAAAAGGAAAATCGAAAAAATAACTTTAAATAAAAGATAGCAACTGATTTGCATTTCATTGAGTGAAATAAGTTTTTGAACCCCTACCAACCATTAAGAGTTCTGGCTCCCACAGAGTGGTTAGACACTTCTACTCAATTAGTCAACCTCATTAAGGACACCTGTCTTAACTAGTCACCTGTATAAAAGACACCTGTCCACAGAATCAATCAATCAAGCAGACTCCAAACTCTCCAACATGGGAAAGACCAAAGAGCTGTCCAAGGATGTCAGAGACAAAATTGTAGACCTGCACAAGGCTGGAATGGGCTACAAAACCATTAGCAAGAAGCTGGGAGAGAAGGTGACAACTGTTGGTGCGATTGTTCGAAAATGGAAGGAGCACAAAATGACCATCAATCCACGCAAGATCTCACCTCGTGGGGTGTCAATGATTCTGAGAAAGGTGAAAAAGCATCCTAGAACTACACGGGAGGAGTTAGTTAATGACCTCAAATTAGCAGGGACCACAGTCACCAAGAAAACCATTGGAAACACATTACACCGCAATGGATTAAAATCCTGCAGGGCTCGCAAGGTCCCCCTGCTCAAGAAGGCACATGTGCAGGCCCGTCTGAAGTTTGCCAATGAACACCTGAATGATTCTGTGAGTGACTGGGAGAAGGTGCTGTGGTCTGATGAGACCAAAATAGAGCTTTTTGGCATTAACTCAACTCGCTGTGTTTGGAGGAAGACCCCTATGACCCCCAAAACACCGTCCCCACCATCAAGCATGGGGGTGGAAACATTTTGCTTTGGGGGTGTTTTTCTGCTAAGGGCACAGGACAACTTATTCGCATTAACGGGAAAATGGACGGAGCCATGTATCGTGAAATCCTGAACGACAACCTCCTTCCCTCTGCCAGGAAACTGAAAATGGGTCGTGGATGGGTGTTCCAGCACGACAATGACCCAAAACATACAGCAAAGGAGTGGCCTAGTCAGTCTCCGGACCTTAATCCAATAGAAAACCTATGGAGGGAGCTTAAGCTCAGAGTTGCACAGAGACAGCCTCGAAACCTTAGGGATTTAGAGATGATCTGCAAAGAGGAGTGGACCAACATTCCTCCTAAAATGTGCGCAAACTTGGTCATTAATTACAAGAAACGTTTGACCTCTGTGCTTGCAAACAAGGGTTTTTCCACTAAGTATTAAGTCTTTTTTTGTTAGAGGGTTCAAAAACTTATTTCACTCAATGAAATGCAAATCAGTTGCTATCTTTTATTTAAAGTTATTTTTCGATTTTCCTTTTGATGTGCTATCTGCCACTGTTAAAATAAACCTACCATTGAAATGATACTGTTCTGAGACTTTTCATTTCTTTGTCATTGGACAAACTTACAAAATCAGTGAGGGGTCAAATAATTATTTCCTCCACTGTAAATGGACTATTGCAATCTTTGATATTATTATTCCTCCAGGTGAAATCCAGTGGTTCTCTTGGAGTTCTTAGAAGGGGTTTTAATTGCTGTCAAAAGGGAGACACTTTCAGTTGCTTATCACTCCTCCATCTGAACATGCACTCACTTGTAGGAAATAGTATACTCCCTACCATATTCACTTTCCTTTCAGTGCTGTCCAACTGTGTGGCCTCCCCATCTGTCTGGCTGCTGTGGCTGCTTACCTTTGTGTAAGCTATAAATTAACTTGCCCCACTGCATACTCTGTCTGCTCTATGCTGCCTGCGGGAGGTAAACCTGGCATGGTTTTGTTCTTTAAGTTTGTTAGCATTTGGAAATAGTTGTTAGGGGGTCTCTAAGGAGTTTAATAATGTGCTGGGGGTTGCTGCACTATCCGCAGGGGAGGAGCCATATGGATTTAGAGGTATGTCTTATGTCTTATGACATAATACACTTCTTTTACATATGAGTGAAGGGTGATATCCCTATAGTGAGCACCAATTATTATTTTTTTTTAATATGTGTACTGCAGCCATTTCTGTGGGTATGGTCTTAAAGGTGCTTGTAATAACATTGGTGTGGTTTAAAAAAAGGAGAGGTCAAACTGGCTTCCATTACTGGCCCTCCACGACATAGGCCAGAAAACTTTTTGCGCTTGATACCACAGAATTTGAACAGCACAGATTTAAAAATCTGTCTCAGCTTTTTATTGTAATGGTGGAAGTATGAAACATAATATAAAAGTATAATTTATCAGACAAAATAGCACCCCAACTTCTAATTCAAGCCCTTCATCCACACTGAATAAGTATATTTAAATATATAATATAAACAAATAACAATAACAAATAATAAAAAAAAATCTGTAAAAGGTGAATGGGCAAATGGGGGCAAAACAAAAGGTAGTAGCAGAGGTAGTAGGCTGAGTTTTCGAAAACAGCTCTCTCTCATTTTAGCAATCTGATTAGTATGTGTTTGACAAGAGCTCTACTGAACATTACCAGAACAAATGTGTAAATATATGAAAATGTTATGGCCCCTTTCATACAAATCTGGTAATTTACATGCATTTTTGAAGGAATATGTGACTGATTCTAAATCCTGTTTGATTGTTGACATTTTTATGAACTGTGAGAGACTTAATATTTCTTAATTAGAAGATACTTTCTTAACTGTTTCTGATATAAATACAGTTTATATTCTAAAATTAATGCTCCAGTTTAAGTTACATGAGTATCCCTAAAAGCATCCATATAGTGGTTTGGCCATCTATTACATCGTTTGTCCTAAAATCTAAGTACTTTTATATTAAAATTCAAGATCAGTGTACAGTTGGGGATGCAAAACACCATGTTTGTTCCAGTGTGTTTTCCTTTATTCTAGCATGGGGCTCTTTCGGCCTTAAGTGTACGTGAAATGCCAGGGCCTATTTTGAATCCCAGTCTAGGACACCTGTGGTGTATTATTTGCCTAGCATGTTCTTGAAAATCATGACACTTTGAAAATTCACAGATTTATCAAAACTGTCAATGCATGTTGTCACCAAGAGTAACTTTATCAGGTCCAGACTGACAAGCTACTTTTATAAAGAAAGAGCATGCACATTATCTACATCTTTACCCCATGCTAATATCCCACATTGATTTATGGCAAAAATTCACCAGCATATTTTGCCCCATTTAAATATAGACTTCTACATGAAACTAAAATGGATTAAAAATGAAGTGTGATATATTGTAGGAGATTACCTCCATCACCTTCTTGTTGGAGTCAGGAAGGATTTAAATTAGGTTTTTGCATTCCTACCTAGCTTTTTTCAACCTGTGTGACTATGTTACCTAGAGAAACAGGAAAGATAAGGTCTAACCCTTTGCCAAGCATGTATCTTATACATGCTGGCAGGAAAGGCTTTAATTGGCAGGGATGTAGGATATGTGTTTCTCTCTGCAGGAGAGGTGCATAGAGACAAAAGAAGTGACAACTCCCTCAGCAATGAGACATTTAACAATTACATGCCTGCTGCTCTGGCATTTGCTACAGCTTGCCTACTCACTTTCTGCTGCACAGTGGATCCTTCTTTTTTATCAGTGGCCCTCCTGCTGACGAAAAACAGTGGCGCGATTTCGCACAAATCGCCGAAAAAGACTCGTGAGTCTTTTTCGGCGATTTCCTGAAATCGCCCCGCCGCGTCTGCCATCCCGCCGGCGACTTACATGTTCGCCGGTGGGATGGCAGGGGTAGGCAACTCGGGGAGATTAGTCACCCGCGAACAGGGAGTTTTGCCGCGGGCGACTAATCTCCCCGTGTGCCAGAGCCCTTACCTGAATCACCCAGCATGTACTTAATACAATGACTACACGTACAGCTTGCAATGGAGATCCAATTTTATTCATTGTACAACTAATATATTCACACTTTCTGCTCCTGCCTTCCTACTCAGCCTGGCTCTCTGCCCTAAGGCAATGCAACTTAAAGGAGAAGGAAAGGCTTGGTCACTTGGGGGTGCTAAAATGTTAAGCACCCCCAAGTGACTTTAATCGCTTACCTCGTACCCCAGGCTGGTGCCCCTGTTAGGAGAAAACAGCACCAGCCCGGGGTACCTGGAGCTATGCGCTTCCTTACTGGGGTAAAAGGTAAGCGATTAAAGTCACTTGGGGGTGCCTAACATTTTGGCACCCCCAAGTGACTTTGCCTTTCCTTCTCCTTTAAGACAGAGGAATTAAGCAGATTTGCATATATGTCATTTATGTTATGAGAAGAGATTACGTAGTTACATAGTTACACTAGGTTGCAAAAAGACAGGTGCTGATAAAAAGCCAAAGTGCCAAAGGTCCTCCAATGCGAAGACAACTTCCAGGTCAGTGCATACAGGAATTCAAGCACCTGTTGCTTTTTCGCCGTGCTGCTATGGAACAGTTTGTAACTAAAATTCTAGAATGACGCATTTAAAAAAGACAAGGGTGGAAAGGCAAGCCCAATCATTAGAGATGTTTTGTGGTGAATAAGGTATTCAAATATTTATGTGTCACTGTTCCTTTAAGGGCCCCTTGACCACCTGGTATACTGCCTTGTTGAACATAGTTCTGCGCTTTCCTGAGGTATTCCTGTGGAATGCAATCTGATGTGCCTTTTATTTCCTTGTCTGTTACCATGTTACCTGTTACAATTTTTTAACACAACCACAGTGTCATCTTTTTTAAGAGTTATTATAACGTTGTCTTTGCATGATATTTATAATTTTGCCTTAAAAGTATTTGCCCTGTGCTTTTACATTACCTATCTGATCCCTCATGTTTCTTAATGAGGAGGTTGCCATATTTTTGCAGCAATAGTCCATTAGCATTAAAAGCCTACTGACAAGTTGAGAAGGGACAATCAGGTTGGCAAAAAGTCAAATTTAGGAACTTGAAGTAACAATTACTTACTAAAGCAGACCTCTCAGTGAAAAACAATAATGTATATGAATATTTTGAAGAGTAATATTTTATTGTTAGTATCACTTTAAAGATAAGTGCGGTGGAGAGGTAATAGTTGTTGAGTGGAGTGTGTTTCTCTAGTTACACATGAATTTATATAATGCCTGTTTTAGAAAGATTTGTTGCCCGGATGGGCAGTCAGAACTAGTGATGGGCGAAATGTTTCGCCAGGCATGGATTCACGGCGAATTTCCGTGTTTCGCCATTGGCGGATTGTTTCGCGAAACAGATGAAAAAAATTTGCTGCAGAAAAATTCACTGCGCGTCCAAAAATTGTCGCGGGCGACAAAACAATAGCCATGTGACAAAAGAATAGCCGCGGGCGACAAAAGAAAAGCTGCAAGCGAGCTATTTTCTGGGTATCCCCACTCAATAGCTCTATACTGATCTAGTCTATACAGTAGTAATGATGAGCGAATCTGCCCTGTTTTGCTTTGCATTAAATTCGTGAATTGGCAAGAAAATTCAAAAACGGCGAAAAATTATCAAAACGGTGAAAAATTTGCAAAACGCATTTGCATCCGAGTATAAGCCGAGGTACCTAATTTTACCTAAGGAAACTGGAAAAACTTATTGACTCGAGTATAAGCCTAGGGTGGGAAATGCAGCCGCTACTAAGTTTCAATAATCAAATTATTTAATAAAATTTCCATGTCAGTATTCAGATAGGGGTCGTGGTTAGGTATAAGTTGCAGCATGGGCCCCACCTCGTTGAATTTTTCTTCCCCCCCACACTATACACAGCAGTATCTATTCTGACCATATAGTAACCATGAATATTACTTTTGCCCTATAGGGCAGTACCCATTCTGCCCCATACAGTGCTCTCTCCAAGCCCATATTGCACCAAACATTACATACAGTCACCTGAATACATTGTCCAATAGTTAAAGTTTCTAAGTTACCCCATTTATTCTGACCAGCAGGACACACACTGCCCCAATAAAGTGCTCAGCAGTAGCCACTCTTTAGGACGACCAGACATGCAAACTCTATCCCTTACTCACACTCCCTTACAAGCAGTAGCCATTCTCAACCCAAACAACCCACCAAGCAGTACCCTCTGCAACCTCTAATAGTTACCAGCTGTACACACCATGGGCACATTTTGGCCAAAGGGAACACGCTGTGCCCCTGACATTGCCCACACGCTGGCCCCAGTAATAATCCTTATATCGCGCCTAACAAGCGAACTCTGACCCAATGCAATGGCCACAAGCGGGCACCGTACCTGCCCTATACATCGAGCAGCGAGCACGGTACCTGGCCCTATACACCGAGCAGTGGGGCACCGACCTGTTGGATTTCCGCAGGAAACTAAACAGAACAAGCGGCTCTCTACCGCGTCTCACAGTCCAGCCAAGGATCCAAGGTGAAAGCTCCGGGAAAGTCAGGCGAGGGGCGGCGCGCTATGACGGCGCACGGGGGGGCAGGGATGCCAGTTGGACACGGATGCGCCGGTAGGACACGAGTAGGACTCGAGTATAAGCCGAGGATTCCTTTTTTAGCACATTGTCCATGTCTATTTTTTTGTTGCCGCACTTTTTTGCCGCGACTGTGCACTTTTTTGACGCGCAAAAAAAAAAATTCTGCCCGACAAAATTTTCCGCTGCAAATTTTCACAGAAGTTTTGCGAAACAATTCGCCAATGGCGAAATGCGGAAATTCGCTGCGAATCCATGCCTGGTGAAAAAATTTGCTCATCACTATACAGTAGTAGTCTTTTTCCTTTAATTGTCTCCTGGAAGTTTTTAAGAGAAAAGTTCATTATACTGTATCATACATGAATTTTCTAGGTTCCCTGGTGAGACACACAAAGAGGGACAAAGGGGACACACCATGAAAAATGGTGATTTTCCTAAGGGGCCTCAGTGTTCACAACAAGGCTTTGAAGGCAGACATATGTCTTATAAATACAAATACCTGTCCTATTGCCTCAGCAGGACTGCAAGCTTCATTCTATGTGAGAAGCAAAAAGACAAGTAGCACATATAATTAGTTAGTACCTAGTAGAATAAAGTCTAAAGCAACTGGTCTTTCTGAGTTTTTTGAAAACATTTTACCACTCATCTTCTCAGCTTCTTCAGTGGTATCGAATTTCCCAGCATTTAAACCCTTAAAGGACATGTCAACCCCCCAACCAAAAATTTTAGCAAAGAAAAGCCTCACATCACTGTTTAAATACCTGCCACTCCTGTCCCTCAGAAGCAAACACTGAAGCTGCAGCGATCCCTTGGATTTTCACTCTCTGCAGAGCTGGATAACTCCCTCCCTTCAGAATCTCCTTGTCTGCCTGGCGTGGTGCACATGCCCAGTTCCAAGCCGTTTTTATGGAGCATGCTCACTTGAGATGAATGGCGTAAAATCTGGTGTTTGGACGGTGAACTTCTTTTTAAAGTGGTTTTTTTTTTTTTTTTGTGAATTTCGTTTTACAGCATATGGCATAATAATTAGGCCCCTCAGTGTAAGATATTGGAAGTACGCAACTTCTTTAGCAGGCCAGTTGTGAGATGTAGGCGGCGAACAAGAAGCAAATCTGTGCTACAGGAGTAAGTCCAATAAATAGGCGAGGTCTGGGCAGGCTGAAGACATAGAGAAATCCAAAGAACAGGCTGAGGTCAATACCAGGAAATCAAACATGAAGCAGGGAGAAAAGAGGACAAGGAATCAGAACAGAGCAAGGACTAGGGAACTCAGGAACCAGGAACAGAGCAGGGATCAGGGAAAGATTAACAGCAAAATTAACAGGATCAAGCTAGGAAGCTCAATGATCAAGCAACAACCCACTGAAGGAGCAGGCTTATAAAGCCCTTTAATTACAAAATCATTGGGATATGTTGTCAACAAGGTAGGTAGAGGAAAGAGAGACATAGGGGAGGATAAGTGATGCACCATAGAATAATTACGCACACCCCACTTTGCAGTTATTTATTTGTAAAAAATGTTTGGAATCATGAATAATTTTCGTTCCACTTCTCACGTGTACACCACTTTGTATTGGTCTTTCATGTGGAATTCCAATAAAATTGATTCATGTTTGTGGCTGTAATGTGAAATGTGGAAAAGTTCAAGGGGGCCGAATACTTTTGCAAGCCACTGTACATACAGCAGACTTGGGTATATCTATGCATATTGGGCATCAAACTGTTCAGTAGACCATAGGTGTTCCTATTTGGGGTGATTTGCCTTTATCTGATCTTTATCAAGAAATTGTGAGAGATAAATGCGGCAAATTGCAACATTTTTATGCGATTTTCTAAATGTCATATAAATCTGCAAACTTAGGAAAGCTTTACAGCTTGGTACTTTGGAGCAAAAAGAAATGTTTACCCATTATAGATTCGGGGGGATGTGTACTTTCCAAAAATATATGGCTTTCTGGGGTGAGTGTACTTTTTTTGTAGCATTATCCCACATAAAGGATGTAAATGTGTTGATTTTGCAGAAATGATACATCATATGGGGGTATGTTCCCATTGGGGCCCCTACATGCCACATACTTAGGTAAACCTATACATATTGGGCATCAAACTGTTCATTGGACCCCTGGCGTTCAAATTTAGGGTGTTTTATCTTGGTACCTAACACTATATAGGAGATAAGATGCTGCGAATTGGAAGCTTTGAGGGGATTTTTGGAAATGTCATTAAAATTACTAATTTTAGAAAAGCTGCGTGGCTTGGTACTTTGGAGTAGAAAGACATGGGTACCCATTTTAGATTTGGGGGAATGTGTACTTTCCAAAAATATATGACTTTCTGGGGTGAGCGTACTTTTTACTAGTTTTATCCCACATAAATGATGTAAATGTGTTTATTTTTTTTGAGCTGAAATAACAGAAATGATAGATCATATGGAGGTATGTTCACATTGGGGCCTCTACATGCCACATACTTAGGTAAACCTATACCTATTGGGCATCAAACTGTTCAGTGGACCCCTGGCGTTCAAATTTAGGGTGTTTTATCTTGGTACCTAATACTATGTGGGAGATAAGATGCTGCGACATGGAAGCTTTGAAGGGATTTTTGGAAATGTCATCAAAATTGCTAACTTTAGAAAAGCTGTGTGGCTTGGTACTTTGGAGTAGAAAGACATGGGTACCCATTTTAGATTCGGGGGAATGTGTACTTTCCAAAAATATATGACTTTCTGGGGTGAGCATACTTTTTACTAGCTTTATCCCACATATAATGATGTAAATGTGTTGATTTTGCAGGAGCTGAAATGACAGAAATGATAGATCATATGGGGGTATGTTCACATTGGGGCCCCTACATGCCACATACTTAGCTAAACCTATACATATTGGGCATCAAACTGTTCAGTGGACCCCTGGCGTTCATATTTAGGGTGTTTTATTTGGTTACTTTATGACCTGTAGGAGATAAGATACTATAGACTGGAAGCTTTGAAGCAATTTTTAAAAAAAATCACAAATTTTAACAATTACTTTAGGAAAGCATTGCAACTTGATAGTTTGGAGTAGACAGACAGTTGTGCCTATTCTGTATTCCCCAGAATCTGTTCTTTCCAAAAATGTACAATTTTCTGGGATAAACCTTCTGTTAGTGGAAATTTTGTCCTTGAAATCTAAAGTATGCAGCTTTCTGGAGCAGTGCTTTGGAAATTTGGTAGTGTACTGCTGGGAGTTTTTGACCTATACAAAGTGACAAATCTCCATAAAACTATATATATTTGGTATTGGCATGTTCAGGAGACATGGGACTTTCCAAATCAGTTGTATATTCGTGCATAAAATAATTTTTGTTTCTAGTATGTGTGTTTATATTATGGAAAATTAGATTTTTTTTGCATTTTTAGACATTTAGAAGCCTATATCTTGTTACAGAATTGGAATTACACAAAAATTCTACCATATTTTGAAAGCTTAGGTTGTTCTGAATAAAACGATATATTGTTTTCCTGGGTAAACTAAAAGTCCCCCCGAGGAAAGGCCCCTAAAGTGAAACAGTGCAAAATGTTCAAAAACTGTGTGGCAATACAAGTTCCGCTTTGACCAAAACAGCTGGCAGTAAAAGGGTTAAACTACCACACCTTCTATTGGGACCACCTATACCAAAATTGAAACACTCTGTCTAGAAATTGGTCAACCATATAACAACAGATGCTTGTTTAGCAGTTACATATTAATGGAAGTGCCAAATGGTTCCCACAATATCAGAATCAATAAACAACTTGAACAGATGACTGCTCATTCAACAAATAGAGAAAGCCTAATACAGAATTAGCAGAAGTAACCCACAATGATCTTACTAATACAAATAATGGAAATTCTTAATCCATCATCGGAACTCCTAATGTACAGGTCAAAAAACCCATACCCAGAGGAAAGATCATGAGACCCTCTGACAAGGGTAAAATGATCATTGCTATATGTTGGTCAAATAAAAAACTGGATTGCCAAGTTAACATGTTTCTAACTATTTTACTTGCATTGACTGTTCACATCTGTACTTTGCTACCAAATGCACATGCCTGTATAGTGCTGCAACAGCCTGAAATCCACAGGTCTATGGGTGTCCTTCTTAACCCTCTCTCACCTCCAACCTTTTTTTTTTTTATATATTCTTTATTTTTTGCATTTCAACTTTAAGGAAGGGATACAGAAAGAAAGAGGGAGGGGGAGGGGGGTGCATTGAACATTAACATTCATATTCATTTAATCCTAGACTAACAGCAGGTTCTTGCTACTCTATGGTGTTGTCTTCTGGTCAGTTGTTGTAATACAGCCTAATAAAAATTCTTAACACATATGTTAACAAAGGTGATCTTGTTAAGCAGTTTTAGAGGTTTTTAGGGTAAGAAAGGGTGTCTTAGTGCATATTGTTGGGGGGTATGTGGTTCATTGATACCTTATTGGTCTATTTTTTTCAGAAATTATAACCATGGTGACCAATTTTTACGGTAAGTATGACTATTGTTGTGTATTAGTAGAGATAACTCTTCCATTTTCCTAATTTCTTCTATTTTTGTTAGCCATTCTTTGATTGTTGGGGAGGAGGATGACTTCCATTTCTGGGGAATCAGCGATTTTGCTGCCTGCAAGAGGTGTAAGGTAAGTGGGTCTGATAATGTGTCATTTTTTTCTGGTAGGATATATAGTAATATAGTGGGTGCGTTATCTATTGTGATGGAACCTCCAACCTTTAAAGAGATACTAACACCTGATATTTAACTGTATTTTAAATATATTTTACTATTGTCTTTGCACAGGCTTCATAAATTTGCCATAAATGTTTTTCATGATGCTTTTACATAACCTATCAGATCCACCAAGTTCCTCTGTGAGGGGGCTGCCATATTTGTGCTGCAGTAATCCATACAGTAAGTGTTCTAACTGTCTAACTGACAGATTGAAAGGGGACATTCTGGTAGGCAAAACCTGTGAGACGCAACTTTACTACCACCTCCAGCAGCAAAGAAAAACTGGTAAGGATAAGGAGGTCAAGTTATTTATGCAAAAAAGAATTGAGAATATCAATCCAAAAACATATGTTTAAGTGGATAAGCAGAAAGGGCTTAATTTCTAGGGGCAGAGGCTACCCAGTCCAATATGGCATGCAATAAGATATTCTCTCAGTAGTGCCACTATTCTACTGGCCCCACACCTTGACACAAGAAGGCCCAAGATATGGATCATCCTGGGTAAATTGTGACTGGCAGGAAAGGTTTGCAGGTGCTTTTACCAGCTGGGATCTTGAAGGTGCTGCATAGACAAGGTCTGGTACAGTGGAGGCCAGTGTCAGTGGAACTACTGGATTGGGAGATTTCTGAGGCTGAGGTAGACCACAGGGAGGTAGCCCTCCGAACATTTGTACTCCTCCAAAAGCTGTTAGCCAGTTGGTGCTGATCAGCCAAATCAAAAGTAGCTAAAAGTGATGAGCAAAATTTTCGGCAGGCATGGGTTCCACGTTTCGCCATTGGCTGATTTTTTCACAAAATGGGGGGAACAAGTTGCGGTTGCATCTAATTGGGTGTGGCCGCATTAAATAGGGTGCAATCACTTTAAAATAGAAGCAGCTGCATCAAACTGAAGTTTCACAAATTTTTCACCAAAGTGAAACGGGGCAGATTCACTCAACACTAGTAGCTACAGCAGGGCAATTATGGGTGTTGTGCACCCCAACACCCTGGGATGAATTGGCATGGGTGCAGCATGGGCCCAACTGCTGTGTACCCAGCACTCTGAAATGTTCTCTCTTCAGAGAACAAAGGCAGGGTAGGAATGGACTTAAAGGATCCAGGATACTCTGACAGGAACTCAGATAGCTTGGTCATGGCAGAGAGCTCAATGATCCAGCACATGGTATAGGAGGAGGTTTGACAATTATAGCATGGTAGTTTGGAGGAAAATACATAGTTATCCATTCAGAATTAGTTGCAATAGGTTCTTTACAAAAGTACAAATTCCAGCTAATTATTTGTGGTGTAATGTTTCTTTACTGTATTGCTGAGGATGTTTGATTATAAATCTTCATAAAACTTTATATATGTGGTATTAACATATTTTGGCCAGGAGAGGTATAAGCAGACTAATTAACAGGTTGATGGTCTAACAATGAAATGATTAAAAAATAATGTGGGCACATAAAAAATTATGTGCCCCTGGTGAATCTTAAAGGGGCAACATTCACTTATGTTCTAAATGTATTATGTTTTAATTTAAGAAATGTATAATTGTTTTGTTTTTACTTACTACTTCCACCCCTCCCCATCCTGGAATTAGAATTGAGAGTTTTTTAAAGAAAGCAAAACATTTTTACTGTACAGTGTCCTATGTTATTGCTTTCTAGATAAGTAGATACAGTAGTAGTCTTCTCATCTTCTCTTCTTCGTATTACTAACTTTTCGCCCATAATCTGTTGGACCTGCTGCAATCTGGTTTTTGACCTGCGCTCTCTACTGAGACGGCATTGTGCAGAGTTACAAATGATCTTCAGGTTGCCAAAGCCAAAAGCCACTTTTCTACACTATTCCTCCTCGATCTATCGGCTGCATTTGATATGGTCGACCATTCCCTCCTGATGCAAATTCTGCATTCAATTGGTATAAGTAATCAGTCTGCATCCTGGATTTCTTCTTACCTCTCTAACTGATCCTTCATTGTCCAAATTTAAATCTCTAACTGCCTCCTGGCTATCTGCAATTGGATGAACAAACGCCACCTCAAACTGAACCTAACAAAAACTGAACTAATAATCTTTCCGCCTAAACCTAGTCCTACCCCCCTCTTTACTATCTCTTTCGATGGCACACTCATCAACCTCGGCACATTGTTTGGGGGTGATCTTTGACTCTTGTCTCTCCTTCTCTGACCATATTAACACCACTGTAAAAACCTGTCACTTTTTCTTGCGCAATATTGCCATAATCCGTCCCTTTCTTTCTATTGGAACAGCTAGGCTGCTCATGCATACTCTCATCCTATCCTGACTTGACTACTGAACCTGCTACTAACCAGCTCCCCTCTCCCAACTCTACCCCCTACAGTCTGTATTAAATACTGCTGCCAGGATCCTTCTTCTCTCATCCAGGAGAGTTCAGGCCCTTCCACTGTTAAAGTCCTTATCGTGGCATAAAATATATATCTTATATCTTAAATTAAATTTTAGAACAATAAGGAGAATGCTTTTTTAACACAAGCCCTAGTAAGAAAATAATGTAAAATAATACACACAAGTTAATTTGGAACAGACCTTTATTCAGAGCCAATTTTTTAGACCACACCCACCCACACCCAGAATCTATATTAGGTTTTCTTAAAGCACAAATGTTTTCTTTCTCAGACAAAAGCAACTGGTGCATGAACGCGTTAGGAACTATCAAGACTTAAACCTTGCATGGCCTGTTCAGTGACTGTGCAGGTACCGCTTAGCAACAGGAGACATTGAATCCCTGCTGTGTCTTTATTATTTATGTAATTGAAGCCTTATATTCCCACCTTTTGCAAGATGCAATTCTTTTTGTTCTCTTTAAAAGGTCCATCCCCCGTTTGGTCCTTGCTGGATCATTTTTGTTCATTTGTGGGTTGCTCCTGAATTGGTTGTTATCTTGTTATAGGGGATTATAGGCAGATAGGGGATGTTCTTTTTTCCCATAAAAATGATCAATGCACCAGAGGCCACCCCTTTAGATTAGAGGAACGGAGCTTCCATTTGAAGTAACGTATGTGGTTTTTCATGGCGAGGGCAGTCAGGTTGTGGAATGCCCTTCCTAGTGATGTTGTAATGGCAGATTCTGTCAATGCCTTTAAGAGGGGCCCGGATGAGTTCTTCAACAAGCATAGTATCCAAGGCTATTGTGATACTAATATAGTTACATAGGGTTGAAAAAAGACCAGAGTCCATCAAATTCAACCCATCCAAGTAAACCCAGCACGCACAACCTGTACTTACCAATCTATACACTCACATACATAAACTATATATACAACCACTAGTACTAACTGTAGATATTAGTATCACAATAGCCTTGGATATTCTGCTTGTTCAAAAACTTATCCAGGCCCCTCTTAAAGGTTCCTGTCTCCTGGTAACCTGTTACCCCTAACCTGCTTGATACCTAGCCATGGGGCACCAAACTAATGGTGTGAATCTGTACCACCATGAGCTCCCTGACATAATGATCCAGCAAGAACCAAACAGGGGTGGGACCATTTAAAATAAATAATTGCCAACACCTGGCAAAAGGCAGGAAAATTCAGCCCATGCGGCCCTCACCTATTTTACTGCTGTGACTGCTTACATTTGTGTAAACTTTAAACAGTATCAGATTAACTGCCCTGCATTGTTCACACCTCAGATTTAGGCTGTAATCCCATGTATTGTTTACACCTTTAAGCCCCTATATTGTTCACCCCCTGCATTGTTCACAACTCAGGCTCAGACTGTTAGTGCCCACATTGTTCACACCTCAGACAAACTGTAGAAGTGGTGCCAGTATTGTGTCACTGTATATACTGCCTGCCCTGTGTTGCCTATGTGTGTCATACTCTGCCTGCCCTATGCTGCCTGTGTGTACCATACTCTGCCTGCCCTATGCTGCTGGTGTGTACTATACTCTGCCAGCCCAATGTTGTCTGTGTGTGCCGTACTTTGCCATGCAATGCTGTTTGTGTGTGCCATACTCTGTCTGCTTTATGCTGTCTGTGTGTATGTGCCATACTCTACCTGTCCTATGCTGCCTGTGTGCCATACTCTGCCTGCCCTATGCTGCCTGTGAGAGGTGAACGTGGCATGGGGTTTTTCTGGAAGTTTGTTAGCATTTGGAAAGTCATTATATGGTCCATAAGTTGTGTAATTATGTGCTAGGGGTTGCTGTGCTATCAACAGGGCAGCCATATAGATTAAAGGCTAAAGGGCTGATTCACTGCATTAAAACGTGTGTTATTTATAGCATGCGTTAAAATTTTTATTGCATCAAAATTTTCAAGTCTTAACGCACGATTCACTAAAAGCATACTTGCGTTAATTTACATGTTATTTAAGTCACGAAGACTAAATTTTCGTGCAGTATTTTACAGAACGAGCGCTAATCAACGCACCGCGTACAAATATTTGCTGCGTGCGAAAAAACACATGCCATGTTAGCCATTACGATACGCAACTTAACGCATGCGGTAGTACTGTAGCGAAACGCGCGTTAATTTTTGCGTCAATTTTAATGCAAAAAAGCGTGCGATAAAATAATGCACTTTAGTGAATCGGCCCTTATGTCTTTATAAGGTAAGCGATTACAATCACTGGGGGGGGGGTGCCTAACCCAGTGATTGTACCTTTCCTTCTCCTTTAAAGAACTACTAAGCAGGAGAAAATATATCTCTAGGGGTTTTCAAAGGTGCTGAGCTTCAATCTACCATCCCCAAAAAAAGAAGAATAAGGTAAGCGATTACAATCACTGGGGGGGTGCCTAATCTTTTGGCACCCCCCAGTGATTGTATCTTTTCTTCTTCTTTAAAGAACTACTAAGCAGGAGAAAATATATCTCTAGGGGCTTTCAAAGGTGCTGAGCTTCAATCTTCCCCCAAATCAATCCCCTTCTATCTGACCAATGAGATTGTGCCATTCCATAATATCATAAAACTCCTTAGAAAAATGCTCTTGCCAGCTAAGCTGCGCATCACTAAGAAACACTGATCACATTTTTTTAACATCACCAGCAGGAGCCGACCAGTGGCTGGATGCCCAGCAGGCACAGAGATCACCTAGACACAGCCCAAACAGGCAGTAAAACCCTCATGGTATGTGAGTATGATAACTGGGTTGCACATGGACATGTTGGGACAGAAATCTTGACCTCCTCTTAAAACAAGGGCACACAAATCTGGTGGAGGCACACTGTTCAGAAATATGAAACTCGGAGGGCCATTGCTGGCATAATAGGACATGTTTCTATGCCCCAGCCATTGTGGCACTTGAATTAGTTTAAGACCCCAGGGCCGATTAGCCAAGAGCAGCCCAGGAACCACTGCGATGTACTGGCGAAAAGTAACTCGTTGAACAGGTCCCTCCTTGGGCCTAAGTAGTAATGGTACTGTTATGCTTTATAATTACTCTCACATTTCCCAGATGCTGGACTACTCTGTGCCCGGTGTGGCGACAGAACATCTCCACCATGACCCACTAACTAAGTAGCTCAGCTGGGGCACCCCCCACCTACTTCCCATCAGTATCAAAAGGCACCTCAATGCCATAGCTGCCGAAGATAACTGATGTGTTAATTGCAAAGCAACTTTGTTCAATTGCAAGGACAAATCCCTCTTTTGGTTACAGAATAGTTTGCAACATTGTTGGTGCCTGTGTAGCACTAAGGTATGGGCTGTAAGTCAATTGCAATTACTCTACCCTATGAAGGTTATCCTCATGGCCTCTAGCCATAAATATTAGCTCTGAGGGCAGCAAAGGAGGGGCAGTTTGAAGGCTATGTCCTATGTGGCTTTATAATACACATGATAGAGATGTCTCTAAGGAAGAATACACAGCCTACTGGGCTACTAATCAGGACACTGCCACCCCAGATGTTCTATGGGGAGCCTCAAAAGTAGTGGGTCAAGTAGTATTAGTGTAAGAAATTGCAACAGCCAGAAAGAGGGATAAGGTAGAGGGTGACTCATATGTAAGCGCCAACAGAGTCCTACCACCAGACCCTAAAACAGTCACAGAGGACACTAGAGCCAGCACGAACAAAGCCAACCAGAAAAAAAGCTTTTATACGCTGACCAAAGGTTTTTCAAACAGGGGGACAAAGCGGGGTAGCTCCTGCCGAGACTTGCCACTGCAAACTCACAAACTCTAGTAGCATAGGTCAGGAATTCAACTGGGGAACTGAATAATGCCCTAGAAGGGATCCTTAATGCTATCATAGATTTTCATAAGGACCTATATAGGACAAGGACAACATACTCCCAAGATCAACTGTTCTAATTTTTCTACATACAATAACTCAAGGTAGCCAACGCAATCTTGACCCTCCCCTCAAACAAAATCCCTGGCATAGATGGCTTCCTGGCAGCCTGGTATAACCTCTAGGGCAACCTGCTAGTTCAACAGCTAGTTATAAGTCCTATGCTAAGAATCTGGAACTTATGGCTTGATGTTGACCTGATTGAGACCCATGTGTAGCCTTGAAGACCTAACATAAAAGTTTCCAATCACAATGTGTGTCTCTCTGTCTAAATAATGTACCTAGTGATGAGCTAATTCATCCAATTTCGCTTTCGCTTTCATCCAATTTCTCCTAGTTCATTTCAAGTCAATTTTGTAATATTTCTACCAAGCATGTAGCCCAGTTGTGTATATTGTTAGGGCAAAACCTTTGGCTTGATTTCATTTGTATTCAGACAAAAGAGAAGATAATCAGTGCCTTGTGCCTTTATTTTTCTTTCAATTAATAATAAATTGATCTAAAAAAATCTATTTATAGCAATGCCATACCCTAGTAGTACTCCTAGATCTTTCTCATAAAATATTTATGATAGAAAAATACAAACATGCAGACACATTATACACATAATAAGATATATGGAAAAGTAGTAATTAAAACACTCAAAAGTCTCCTTATAAAGTTGGAATTTGTCGATCACTCACGTGATCCACAAGAGTTCAAAAAGAAGAAGAAAATTTCACTTCAGCACTTGTAGCTAACTAACAAAAAAAAGAGAATATAACATAGTAACATAGTAAGATAGGTTGAAAAAAAAGGCACACGTCCATCAAGTCCAACCTTTTTGCCTATATAACCTGCCTAACTGCTAGTTGATCCAGATGAAGGCAAAAAACCCTTTCTGAAGCCTCTCCAATTTGGCAAAGAGGGGGAAAAAATCCTTCCTGACTCCAAGATGGCAATTGGACCAGTCCCTGGATAAACTTCATTTATGAACTATCTACCATAACTCAGATCAAGATCCTGCTACAAGGATGCCACATCCTGGATAGAATTAACTGGGCTGCAGAGTTTGTGTCATGTGCATTACTAATAATACCCACCCCTAAGTTAAATAAAAGTGGACCCAATACAGCACCCTGAGGGATGCCACTAAGAACCTTACTTCAATATACCATTAACAACCACCCTCTACAGCCTACCCGATTCACTAGCCAGTTTCCTAACTATGTGCAAACGACTTCACTGAGACTAACAGGCATTAGTTTAGAAAGCAGTCATTTGTGGGGCACTGTATGAATCCAAATAAATCACATCTATTCTGAATTAAGCCACGTAGGGTGGTTCTTAATGCTTCTACATTTACTTCTTAAGGCAATAAATCGAGAATAGAAATGATTAAATATCATTTTAAATGTGACAACCAGTAATTAGTCATTCACACTTTCTGTTTCTCTTGTGAACTGAAAACAATTGTTTACTGTATGTTTTTAATATTCTTTGAGTGCAATACTTTCAGAATGTGGATTTAAAATTTAAACTTTAAATTTAGAAAAAACATGTATTTTCACTTTACAAGGGTGATACACAAAGAGTGTGAATTACTATGCTATATTTTATTTAAACTCCCCCCCCCTAGCAAAAAGCACTGGAGTAAATTTTCTTCTTCTTTTTGAACATTATACATTCAAAATAACATGCAAAAACATATACCCTTGTATCTTAGAACAAGAAGCTGATGCTTGCTAAAACATAAGCTACATCTTGATTTTTACCAAGCTATTAATTTGTAAGCCTGTGCTACAATGAACACTGCATTTGTAATTGTTGTTTTATAAAAGATTTTAACTGGAGATGCCAACTGTGCTAAAATTATTCATGCTATGTTTTTGTTGACAGATCACTGAGCTGTGGAAAATATATTGTGCATCCTTTCTGCAAACTTGATAATGCAATAGTACAAACCCTTTGTGTTTCTGAATATAAAAACTGCAAAGTCAACTTGGTTTAAGTGTTTCTTTGCTTAAAATGTGCTGGACAGCAATTCCATGGAATGTTTACAATGAGTATACATTTCTAAAAATTCATATTTTTACTAAGTTTTAGAACTGTGCGTATTTTCTACAATATTTTCATTTATTTGCACAACTTTTTCGTACTTTGCGAAACACTTTGTGCAACAAAATCATATTTGTCTCAACGATTACAAATGTTTCTGGAATTCATTCAAGCTTTAGTATCATGACTTTCTTTTGGCCAGGTTGGAGCTGCAAAGTGCCATTAAGTCCTTTGGTACATTAGTGAATCTGCCCCTAAATGTATTGATTTCGGGTGATGAAGGATCAGGAGTAGGAGGCCAAAAGCACACAAGTCTATGATTTTTTTAGGCCTGGTAGGCAGCTCAATTCAAGAAGAAAAAGTTTTCAGGTGATAAACTTTAAGATAAGTTTTTCTAAATTGAACTGCATCTCAAATTCAATCTCCTCCATGAGTTTTCATGTGATAAACCTTTTCCCACTGAATTAAATTTGGCCCATTGGGTCAGATTTAATTCAGTGAGAAAAAAGTTTATCACGTGAAAACTCATGGACAAGATTCAGTTCGAGAAGAAATAAACTTTTCTCCAAATTCAGTCCCAGCTTTTTTCCCATAGACTTTAATAGAGTTTTCAATGATAAACTCTGAGAAAAGTTTTTCTGAATTGAATTGCATCTCAAATTGAATCTTGTCTATAGGTTTTTACATCACAAACCTTTTTCTTACTGAATTGATTCTGGCCAATTATTGGAGGACAATATTACTTTGATAATAATACATGCTGTGTTTTGATAATGTAAAATAATATTTATTAATTTAGTGATATACTGTAAAGGACATTTTTAAAAGTTGTGATATTATCAGTGCCCAAAGACATTGTAACATAGTAACATAGTAAGTTGGGTTGAAAAAAGACATACGTCCATCAAGTTCAACCATAATGCCTATATATAACCTGCCTAACTTCTAGTTGATCCAGAGGAAGGCAAAAAACCCCATCTGAAGCCTCTCTAATTTGCCGCAGAGGGGAAAAAATTACTTCCTGACTCCAAGATGGCAATCGGACCAGTCCCTGGATCAACTTGTACTAAGAGCTATCTCCCATAACCCTGTATTACCTCACTTGCTAAGAATCCATCCAGCCTCTTCTTAAAGTTATATAATGTATCAGCCAGCACAACTGATTCGGGGAGGGAATTCCACAACTTCACAGCTCTCACAGTAAAAAATCCTTTCTGAATATTTAAACAGAACCTCCCTTCTTCTAAACGGAGTGGGCGCCCTCGTGTCCGTTGGAAGGACCTACTGGTAAATAAAACATTAGAAAGGTTATTATATGTTCCCCTTATATATTCCCCTTATATATTTATACATAGTTATCATGTCACCTCTTAAGCGCCTCTTCTCCAGTGTAAACAGACCCAACTTGGCCAGTCTTTCTTCATAACTGAGACTTTCCATACCCTTTACCAACTTAGTTGCCCTTCTCTGGACCCTCTCTAACTCAATAATGTCCTGTTTGAGCACTGGAGACCAAAACTAAACAGCATAGTCTAGATGGGGCCTTACCAGTGCTCTGTAAAGGGGAAGAATAACCCCCTCCTCCCGTGAATCTATGCCCCTTTTAATACAGCTCAAAACCTTGTTTGCCCTTGCAGCTGCTGCCTGGCATTGCTTGCTACAGCCAAGTTTATTATCTACAAGGACTCCAAGGTCCTTCTCCATTATTGATTTGCCTAGTGCAGTCCCATTAAGGGTATAAGTGGCTTGCATATTTTTACATCCCAGGTGCATGACCTTACATTTATCCACATTAAATCTCATCTGCCACTTAGCCGCCCAGATTGCCAGTTTGTAAAGATCCTGCTGCAAGGATGCAACATCCTGGATAGAATTGACTGGTCTGCAGTTTTGTGTCATCTGCAAACACTGAAACATTGCTTGTAATACCCTCCCCTAAGTCATTTATGAACAAGTTAAACAAATGTGGACCCAGTACAGAACCCTGAGGGACCTCACTGAGAACCTTACTCCAAGTAGAGAATGTACCATTAACAAGCACCCTCTGTACTCGATCCTGTAGCCAGTTTTCTATCCATGTGCAAACGACTTCACTAAGACCAATAGACCTTAGTTTAGAAAGCAGTCATTTGTGGGAAACGGTATCAAATGCTTTGGCAAAATCCAAATAGATTATATTTACTGCATCCCCATTGTCCAGCTTCTTACTTACCTCATCATTAAAAGCAATTAAATTGGTCTGACATGACCTGTCCTTCATAAAGCCATGCTGATTACTGCTCATAATGCAATTCTCTAGTACATAATTTTGTATGTGATCCCTTAACAAGCTTTCAAATAACTTGCCCACCACGGATGTCAAACTTACAGGCCTATAATTGCCAGGCTGAGATCTTACTCCCTTTTTAAATATAGGAATGACATTCGCCTTCTTCCAATCCCTAGGTACCATACCTGATGAAAGCGAGTCTGAGAATATCAGAAACAAGGGCCACTGTATTTCTGACCCTAGCTCTCTCAGTACCCGAGGGTGTATTCCATCTGGCCCAGGTGCCTTGTTTACATTTATCTTGTGTAAACCTTTAAGCACCATATCCTGTGTCAACCACTGTGTAGTTGGAGCTGAGGCAACAGTGCAGCTATTGGGTGGGACTTGGCCCTCTGGCTCCTCTACTGTATACACAGAAGAAAAGAATTGATTAAGCACATCTGCCTTTTTTGTATCCGCTGTAACTATATTGTTACTGTAACCCAATGGGGCCACACCCTCAACCTGCATCTTTTTACTTTTAATATACTTAAAAAACTTTTTGGGGTTAGTCTTGGCCTCTGCCGCGATGTGCTTCTAATTTTCTTTCTTTGCCTTCCGAATAGCTGTTTTACAACACTTGTTATAGTGTTTATACTCATTAAATGCAGCTACTGTCCCCTCTGACATATTTCTTAAAAGCTTTCCTTTCTTTCCCTATTACCTTCTTTACCTCAGTGTTAAGCCACATAGGGTGATTTTTAACACTTCTCAGTTTATTCCATTAATAAGAAAAAGTAGAACAGTAATGATTTAATATAATTTTAAATGACAACTATTTCTGCTCTGTGTTTTTATCTTAAAACATAATCCCCCAATCTATGCCCTGAAGAACTGCCCTTAAGGAGCTAAAATTTGCTTTTCTAAAATTCAGGGTCTTTGTTGCCCCAGTGTAAATTTGTTTCCTGCACCAAACATCACATGACATTATGGTTACTATTACCCAGGGGTTCAACCACTTGCACATTTGCTATACGTTCTGGGTCATATCACTAGATCCAATATAGCATGGTTCCTAGTTGGCTCCTCAACAACCTGTGACATAAAGTTGTCATGCAGCAAGTTTATAAACATGTTCCCATTTACTGTCCTGGCAGTACTATGGCTCCAGTCAATATCAGGATAATTAAAATCCCCCATTATCATCACTTGCCCCAAACTAGCAGCCTTTTCTGTTTGCAACAGGAGCTGGGCCTCTTCCTCTTTGCTTACCGTTGGGGGTCTATAGCATACCCATACAATTAATTTGGTAGATTCTTCACTATCTGTGAGAAGCTCAACCCATAAGGATTCAGCTCCCTCTGTTACCCCCATCACTTCCTCTTTGCTTTTAATTGCTTCCTGTTTGCTTTTTATTCTTGCTTAATAACCAGACACACTCCTCCTCCTTTTCTATTGCCCCTGTCCCTCCGAAACAATGTATAACCCCCAATATTAACTGCCCAGTCATGTGACTCGACATGTCGACATGCGACATTGTAATGTAGTTAATCAGTTATGTAAAGATACAATAAATTCACATAAATATTTCATCATAATGACACAGTGATATGCTTACTGTCATTCATTACTGTGCCCTTACACTCTATATACCATTTCTATTTCTGCTATTGTGGGAATTTATTTGTTTCTCACTGCAATTATTTTTTTTACTGGTGGAAAAATGATTAGCCTTGACTAAATGGAACATATCTTTCTATCAATTAAATGGAGGGTGCTTATGACGTTTCAGTCTGCTGGTTGCCTAGAAACCTAGAATATGCATTGTTTGTACTTAAACAGCGTTATATTTAAATAAGAGGCCTAGTATTGGTAAAAAAGTTTCTTAAAATATATTTCATATTCTCTATATAAAATTTGTTTGGATCATATTCATGCAAAAAACAACTATTTTTAATTATACTTGAAATACCAAATATTATTCATCAGACTGTGTTTTACAAATTAATGAAAAAAAACCCATATATGTAGTTAATAAAATACTGCATATTTGTATCGTAAATTAAGCTGCTCTAAACTCACCCATCAGAACTATGCATAAAGTGATGAGGTCATATATAGGCATATGTACCACCAGATGGTCTCAATAAGGGTTTCAGTCTTCATAGATCTGGGACTCCTCCCACCCAGCCATGTAGAGGATGGCATAGGTAGGCACAAATAGCAACTCCATGACATATGTATCATATATATAAGATATAAGTATAACCTATTTTGTAATTATTGCAAAAGCCCTGTTATTGTGATTCTAATCAAAGCAACCTCTGGCCACTTTAAGAGCCACATTTGAAAAAGGTATGTGTTAGGACTATAAAAATAAGTTATGATAATTTGCTCTAAAATAAAAATGAATATGAACTTTTTTTTAGATGTAAGTTTTGCATTTTTTCGCTTGCACATTTTACATTACTGTAGGGATCCCAAGATTTGGGCCCCTTAGGTTGGGTTCCCCTTTAGACAGGCACCAGAGGGTGGCCTTATGGGATATGGACACCTAAAGCTGGTCTTAGCTGTTTGTGTGTGAAAAGAGAGTTTTCTATGTTATTCAGCAGCAACCACTAGGTGACAGTGTGCTGCAATATAAAAAGGGATGACCATTTTGTTTCAGTTTTAATTCTTGTGGCTGTTTTTCCAAAGGATCCAACCGAGACTGCAAGTTCAGTGTATCATTCTGAATTTGAGAAACTGTTAAATCAAATTCATCAAGATGTTTCTCGTGGTTGATGAGTTGTTCAAAGATGTTGGTAATGTTTATTTGTAATTTATCAATAGCCTTTTCAATAGTAACCTCAATGACAGGATTGATGAGCCTGGCAACTTCCGCTGCAATGAGAGAATAGTGCTCAGTCAGAGGGGTTTTAAGAGAAGTGGGTTTGTGAGGTAAAGAAATGTTGGAAGCATCTGAATCTTGTTGCTTTCCATTTTTTCTGTATCCTTTTTCATATGTTTTAACATTTGTTTTAGAAGCCATAGATGATGTATGAGAATCTGTTTCCATAAAAAAAAAATATATATATACAGTTCACTAACTTAGAAACCAATATAACAGAGTAATATTTGGATCACATTCAAGTATTATATGAAAAGGCAGAGTAGCTTCATGAATAATGAGCAAAAAGCACTGTGGTTCCAAAGTTCAGAACAGGACTAAGCAGGTAAAACAGTACCTCAGGAGAAGTGCCTTATGCAGCAGCCATTGGAGATAATGTCAGCCGTCTGTTACAAATGTTGCAACTCGATGAGGTGAAAATGGGAAAAAAAAAAACACCTGATACTGTCAGGCTTCAATTCCACCTCAAGACACGAGGTTTAAGCACGGGCCTTTTGAAACTATGTAAGCAGACTGTTACAAACTCGACAGAGAGGGTCAGGCAGGCAGAGGCCATTTGATACAGCCTATAACAAATGTTGCAAACTTGACGCAGATACTGTTAAAAGTCTGCCTGTCACTACCTCGGCTTCTCTTCCACCTCAGGGGGAAGGTATGTGTAAAAACTTTATATACAGCGGCTTTTTAATGCAGATTTTTAACCCGTGGGAAACAGGAGCTTTATCCATGAGCCTCCATCCTAACCGGCGCCAAACAGGAAGTCGATGACCATTTTGTGTAAGGTCTTTTGTCATGGGACCCAACCTCTGTAAGAGGCTAGCTACAGGCTCCAGTTAGAGAGTTCAGAGAGATCTGTTATAGTCACTCTAGGGGGCTGATTTACTAAGACACGATTTCGAATCCGAATTGGAAAAATCCAATTGGAAAACGAACATTTTCCGACTTTTTCGTATTTTTTGCGATTTTTTCGGCGCCTTTACGACTTTTCGGAAACTGTCGCGACTTTTTCGTTACCAATATGATTTGCGCAAAAAAACGCGAGTTTTTCGTAGCCGTTACGATGCTCTCGTATCTTGTCGCGCCTTTTTCGTATTGAGCGCTCGTAAGCGGCGGGCGAAACTTTCAGACTTAGCATGATTTTGGAAGCCTCCCATAGGACTCAATGGCACTCTGCAGCTCCAACCTGGTGCCTGATTCACTAAAGTGCGTTAAAAATTATCGCACGCTTTTGCGCGGTAAATTTGCGCGCGATTCACCATAGTATTATCGCGTGCGAAAAATCGCCATTTTCGCATGGGTTATTTCTCGCGCTAGTTTTACCGTTATGCGTTAATTTCCACGCTGAAAAGAATACGATCGAATGATTCACTATAACTTTTGCGCGCTAAATATCGCATTCGGCTATGCGAAAATTAACACCTACTACAGGCAGGCGAAAAATTATAGAAAAGTGCAGTAAATGAGTTTTTTGCAATAAAATATGGACTTACAGTGTTATTTAGTCAAGTATGTGTTTCCCCCAGAGTAACGCAGCCGCCAGTTTGCAGGGAAATGGTCATTTTTAATACAGTAATTTTCCGCAAGTATTGGCGTGTATGGCTAACATGGCGTGCGTTCATTTGCGCGACTATTTCTATTTGGCTACAAGTGATGAAATGTTTCGCCAGGCATGGATTTGCAGCGAATTTTTCCACGTGCGTTGAATTTTTTCGCGGCGGATTTTTTCATGAGTTTTGCAAAACAATCTGCCAATGGCAAAACGCATGAAAAAATTCACCGCACGTCAAAAAATAATAGTCACGGGCAACAATTTTTTTGCCCGCACAACATTTTTGCCGTTTCGTGGATCTAAAGAAAGATTTGCTAATTTTTCACCAAAGATAACCAGAACACATTTGCTCATCACTAGTGGCTACTATTTATAAGCATCTACTATTTATATGATACCATTTATATGCTACCATTTATATGTGGCTAATATTTATATACACCATTTATATGCAGCGGCAATCTTTATACACTATTTCTAAGCTACCATTCATATGCGGCGACTATTCGCGTGCGTAATTTAGCACATGTACCAGCAAATACCGCATTGAAATAGTCTTTGCGAGTTAAATAACGCATGCAATATCGCGCGTAAAAAAGTGCGAGTATGCTTATAGTGAATCATGCGGAAAAATCGCCAAAATTAAGAGGAGGTAAAAATTTTAGCGCACAATAAGAATAGCGCACGTTTTATCGCACTTTAGTGAATCAGGCCCAGGGCCTGATTCACTAAAGTGTGATAAAACGTGTGCTATTTATAACGTGCGGTAAAAATTTTACCGCGTCTTAATTTTTGGGATTTTTCGCACGATTCACTATAAGCATACTCGCGCTTTTTTACGCGCGGTATTTCATGCAATAATTGTCGCAACAAACCTATTACATGAAAAACGCGACAATCGGCAGCATAAAAATGGCGACATTTTGCCCTGGGAGTGCTAAAGAGGTGCTGTATAAAAGTTTATTTGCAAAAAAACCCCCCAAAATTATAAAAATCTAAGTAAGAAAAAAAAAGAAGTGCTAGAGATAATAAAATGGGCGGGGGGGGGGGGGCATTTAAGAATATTTAGCCAAATACTTAGGGGTCCATTTGCTAAAGTGGCTTAAATTAAGTTAGAGATTTTAGACACAGAATAAATGGCAAATATGTTATGGGCACTTTATTAAACGGGGACAAATATAATATTGCAATTATTCTGGCAACAAAACATTGGATTGGCAGTTATCACACTCGCCAGAAAATACGCTACTTATTAACGCAAGTTTTACTATTCAGCAAAATGGCCTCAAGACAAAATTGTTGCCAGAATATTTGCAAACATTTAACCCATATAGCATATTGATGTGTTACTGATAAATGTAAGAGTGTAGGAGAAACTACATGAAAGTATAGAATACCATATCAATGAAGGATAAATAATGAGACATTCAGTTCAAAAGTATAAAACTAAAAACTTTTACTTATAAAATAAAAAAAGGGGGGGGGGGAAAAAAACGTAGGGCTTGCTGCCCTTGAGTTCGGTGACTTCCCTCCTCAGTTCAGCAACTTCCCCCCGGAGCTGGGCCACCTCAGCCCTCATATTGTCCAGGTCCTCCTGCACGGACCGTGATCTTCCCTCGTCAGCAGGAGAACCTGGTTGCTGGCATCCGGGGGGCTGGGAGGGGAACTCAAGGGCCGGGGAAACTGGGGACAAACTGGGAGAGGAGTAAAGGGGGGGGTGTCCAGGGCCTCCATGGCCTCCTCGGCCTCGGCGGCCTCCTCCACCTCATCTGAGTCTGGGGCCTGGCTGGGTCCTGGGGCCTCTGGGGCCTGGCTGGGTCCTGGGGCCTCTGGGGCCTGGCTGGGTCCTGGGGCCTCTGGGGCATGGCTGGGTCCTGGGGCCTCTGGGACCTGGCTGGGTCCTGGGGCCTCTGGGGCCTGGCTGGGTCCTGGGGCCTCTGGGACCTGGCTGGGTCCTGGGGCCTCTGGGGTCTGGCTGGGTCCTGGGGCCTCTGGGGCCTGGCTGGGTCCTGGGGCCTCTGGGACCTGGCTGGGTCCTGGGGCCTCTGGGGCCTGGCTGGGGCCTGGCTGGGTCCTGGGGCCTCTGGTCGGGCCTCTGGGGCCAATAGTTGGGCCTCAGGGGACGGTGGATGGGTCTCGGGGGCCGCAGGTCAGGCCGCGAGGGGGCCGGTAGAGGCTGGAGGGCCTGGGGTTGGGCCTGGGGAGGAGACGCCAGCTGAAGTTCTGTGAAATAGTATTGCAAGATGTTATTTTGTGTAATATATTATATATATATACATTCATACACCATCATAAATAACGGGGCCCCTCACAACAACATTTTTTGGGCCCCCCTCCTCCCACGCCCCCAATAGCCCCTCCCCCTGTGAACCCTCACATCAATACAAAGGACACACAAACATTGTTAGCCAGGGCCCCCTAAAACATTCGTGGCCCTTCCCCCAAATGACTCACACTATGGGCCGCTCCCTGCTGCTTCCCCCCTGCTTTAAACTCATTTATGCATATGTATTTGACAATAGATGTATATATATATATAAAATAGGAAGTGCTGGGAAGCTGCACACCATAAGGAACAATAATACCTGGGTGCCTGTGGCAAAACAAAATCTAGACAGGCATGGGGTGACAGCACACACAGGATTTTGACAAGGAGTCACAAATATGTGAAATAATATTCAGAGGTTTATTGTGACCAACGTTTCAGTTCCTCACTGGCATTATGGTTGAACGTGATGGACGTATGTCTTTTTTCAACCCAACTTACTATGTTACTATGTTACTTTCATCATCCCTGACATTTCTTACATTTGTACCTTTAGTTCAAATTACTTGCTAAATCTTTTACTGAACGTATACTGTAAAAGCATAATAAAGTACAATAATTACCTTCTCTAATTTCAGCGACCAGTTCTGGGCTCCTGTGCTTAAGGTCGGACCACAGCCGCCGGAGCTGGTGGGGGCCCACATCAAGGGCAAACCTGGCGAGCAAACCCTCTCTTAGCTCAGCCAGGATTGCCCTCTTCCTCTCGTGGACCCCTATGTCCCACGGCGGTGGCTGGTCATATCCTGCACGCAGGAGCACGCTGATTATATAGCGCCTCTCCCCTGGTAGCAAGTCTGAAACCCCAGGCATCCTCTCAGTTTGGTGGCTGCAGGCTGAATGACACAAAATGGCCCCAAGTCGCACAGGTCACGAGATTACAAAATCGCCACAAAATGTCCGCAATTCGCGAAATTACAAAATCACGGAAAAAAAAAATCGCCAAAATATACATAGTAATGTATTTTGAGCGAAAAAAATATTCGCCGCTACAGTACTGTATATTTTGGCGACAACAAAAAAAAAAATATTCACCGCTATAGTACTGTATATTAGTAGCGAAATTCCATACATGCCAAGACTTTAGTAAAATTGAGTAAAAAGACACATACTTGAATAAATAACACTGTAAGTCCATATTTTATTGCCAAAAACTCATTTACTGTACTTTTCTATAATTTTTCGCCTGCCTGTAGTAGGAGTTAATTTTCGCATAGCCGAATGCGATATTTAGCGCGCAAAAGTTAGAGTGAATCACGCGATCGTATTCTTTTCAGTGCGGAAATTAACGCATGCGCTAAAACCCATGCGAAAATTGCGATTTTTCGCACGCGATAATACTATGGTGAATCGCGCGCAAATTATTTTGCGTTTTTTAATTTTTATCGCACTTTAGTGAATCAGGTCCTTAGCATGATTTTGGAAGCCTCCCATAGGACTCAATGGCACCCTGCAGCTCCAACCTGGCCCAAGAAAAGTCACCATACTGAAGCTTGAATGAATCCGAATCTTTCGTACTCGACTTTTCGCGCAAGTATTAACGCTACGAAAAAATCGGTAGATTTTGCGCAACTTTCGGAATGGCTACGAAAAACTCGCGTTTTTACGCGCAAATCGTATTGGTAACGAAAAAGTCGCGATAATTTTCCGAAAAAATTGCAAAATACCGATCATTACGAAAAAAACGCATTCGGCCAGTTCGTGGCTTAGTAAATGTGCCCCTAGGAGTGAAAGGTTAGACAGAGTATCTAGAAAGGGCAGTCTGAAGCCCCAACAGGAGTTAAGTGAGGTTAAGACCTCCCGGCATTACTGGCCAGAGTTTAGGTACATTAAGTGGCCAGCTCAGGTAGTAGCTAGGGACCACAGAAAAAAGATTGCCTAAGCAAAGGGTATTCTTGGCGTGAATACCGGGGAAAGTCCTAAGGGAGTGTCTCTTGGTGGGAGTACCGGGGAGAGCCCTAAGAGAGGGTCTCTTGGAGTGAGTACTAGGGAGAACTCTAAGAAAGGATCTC
Organism: Xenopus tropicalis; assembly: GCF_000004195.4. Lineage (NCBI taxonomy): Eukaryota > Metazoa > Chordata > Amphibia > Anura > Pipidae > Xenopus > Xenopus tropicalis. The sequence continues at coordinate 70,742,389 of NC_030682.2, forward strand.
TTGGCGGGAGTACCGGGGAATACGTCTAAGTGAGGGGGGTCTCCTAAGGGAAGTAAGGAGAAAGTACCTGAACCTGGATATCATATTACTGGATACTCTGTGTGAATACAATAAAGAAGTTTATTTAGTTAATCAGCACTTCCAGTGTCCTGGTAAATTCCTCAAAGAGTGGATCCTCAACTGCCTGGTAAGCAACCATCCCAAGGGGGGCAAGGTTCTGGGAGTTGCAGGGAGTCCCTACATTTGGAGGACTACACAGAGTAACCTAAGAGAAGTTTCCCAGGGAGGGGTGTTACAGTTTAACCTGTCCCTACTCTGGGTGGAGGCATGCCAAGTATAAAGTATACCTGCTCCCCCATAGTAAGCGGGGGCACAGGGCTCCTGTAGTGCTACATGCATACACAAGCTTTTTAAAGCCATAGTCAAAATTGGGCTATATTACCAATATTCTTTTTTAGCAAGGACTGATTGGCTAGTGTAAGCCTCTGTGCAGTTTAATCCTGGTAAAACTGGAAGCCATATTATGGTGTTAACAAAATAATTTAATAAATAAACAAGTTAACAAAACAGCATATTCTGTTTTACATGCAAGCAAAGAGGTAAGTGCATATACCTGTAACAGGACAGTGGTTGAAGCAGGCAGCAGACAATAGCAAGTCCGTAAACAGCCCCAGAAAATCAGCAGAACATAATAAGCACTCTTTTCTGTTTAAACCCAAGTACATCTTTTGTTGCATAGTTCCTTAGGCGGGCTACGTCGATACACCACTTATGTACTTAAAGAATTGGCTGCACACATGATTTTGGCTGCAAGCACTGAAATAAATTAAGCCAAACAAATTTGGCAATGTGCAAATGTGTTCAATTCACATGAAAAGCACAATTTTGTAAATTTAGACGCATCAGCCCAACTTGGTCAGGTGAAACTCCTGCAGGCATCCGAAAAAATGCTGGAGTTGGGTGGGGGCATGCTACATTGTGGGTAAAAAAATATGACAATTGCAACTGATATTACACTTTACACAAAATTACAAGTGGCACCTAGAGGCAGATTTATCAAAATGTGAGATTAGAGCACACCACTGAAAAATTCACCAACTTTCTATTCATTCCTATGGGATTTTTAAAAGTGTATCTATCACATGGTAAACTCTAACTTTTACCCATTGATAAATACACTTCAAAAAATCTTATAGGAATGAATAGAAAGTCGGTGAATTTTTCTGTGGTGTGCTCTAATCTCACATTTTGAATAATCTGCCCCCTAATGTCAATTTTAGACTAAATGTGCCCTGTGTTTTTTGTAAGAAATATGCCTTTTACCATATTTATTTTTAATCTTTTGTTTTCCCAGTGATTCCTGCAAGTGAAAGGTTACTATGCTCTTATTTTTAAAGTGAGGTGAATCCACGCAAATCACAGTCTTTCAGATGGTTGCAGATCATTCAAATTATTTTTTTTTTGTGTTTCCTGGTTAATCAGTGCCTGTATCACAAATATTTCAAGTACATACAGAACATATATAAATCTTGCTGTAGAGCCTGTAGAACCAAAATGTGCACTCTGGTGGTGGTTTATGGTTTACAATGGGATCAGGTCCCTATGTTTATGGTGAGCTTAGTATAGGCACCCCCAACCAGTAAATATCTCAATAAATATATATAGATCTAAGCAATCATAGAAAACAGCTTACCCGTTGTACATGGTTGGTCCAGGTGCTCATGCCCCAGACCTTCAGCATAATGGAGCCATTTAGGAACAGATTAGCGATTTGGGTAGGCACTCCGGAAATCCAATGTAAGTGAATATAAAGCTCAAATAGTAAGTAAAATAATGAGTGATTTATTGAGATAATACACATAAATGAAAGCTTCTAAGCCTTACGCGTTTATACCATTCTGGGTACTTAATCATAGGCTCAGCCATCCCCAACCAATAGCTTGTGAGCAACATATTGCTCACCACTGCCTTTGATGTTGCTCCCAGTGGCCTCAAAGTAGGTTCCCTTTTTTACATTTCTTACACCATGGACATTTCACAGGTTCCAAGAGATGTTTGAAGATCCCACAAATTTTTATATACCTAAGTTTAAAATGAAATTATGATGTGTTGAAAGTAATATAGGGTACATTTGAGGTTGAAAGTAATATAGGGTACATTTGTGGGTGAAATGTTGAATCCTTTTATTCAGAATTTAATATTGTCCCTAGTATTTACACATTTCTACACCGGGCTACTAAATAGCCAGTTACAGTTCTTATTTTGCATCCCCAAAGAACTTGTCATGCTTGTGTGACTCTTGTGTGATATCTAAGTGTGGCTCACACATAAAAAAAGGTTGGGGATCCCTGCCTTAGTATGTGCTTTACCTTCAGGGCCACATGAACTAAAGTGTACATTTTTTATCTGCCCAAGTTTGCCTCAGTATGTTAAGGGGCATTTTCACAAATATTGCATATTAACTTGAAATTGTAAATATTAGGGGGCATGTCCGAGATAGCGAATTGGCTAGACACTAGTAATGAGCGAATTTTTTCGCCAGGCAGTTATTTTCAGCATTTTGCCATATCTTGATGCCATTCCTATCCCCAGACTGTCCCCAGGAGTCAGAACTTTCTGGACAGACCTATATCAAAATATATTTGATACTGGTATAAATCTCTGATACAGCAAATTTCCCCTAAATTTCTGTAAACCTATTAGCATGCATACAATGCCCATCCTTTTCTGCAGCCTTAATTATGGTTCTCCTATTTCTTTAACAAACACAGATGCCATAATCCTGGCCATGAGACTCCAGCAGATGATTTCTAAACTGATCCATCTTAGATCTAACTTTCCGTTACCTATGTAAATATCAGAATATATGATTTATTTTGTGTGTATTTGATCAACTAAGCTTAGTTATAAAAAGGCTTAGTTTACACTAAAAGGGTCATGATATACTGCTTAAACAAAAAAAAAGCACATTACGTTGCAGGTAAAGTGAATTAGTATAAGGAAAGTAAATACAAATGCAGCACATTGGAACACATTTGGAAATTCTGACTTCAAGCAATTACAGGCTAATTGTACACTAATACTAAAGAATATAAATATATAATTTCACTAAAGCATGGTAACTGTCAGAAAATTAATTTACTGTAGTTTTCTAATAAAGTGCCTTGGAAATGTATGGCCTGTTTATCCTGTATTTATTGCACACTAGTGATAAGCAAATCTGTTCAGTTTTGATTCGCAGAAAAATCATTTTTTTAAAGCGCTCAACAAGTTTTTTTGACACACAGAAAATTTTTCCAGAGCAAATTTTGTTGCCCGTTTTGCGAAACAATCCACTAATGGCAAAACGCAGAAATTCACTGCTAATCCATGCCAGGTGAATTATTTCGCCCATCACTATTGCACACCTAAGATTTGCAGGCAGAGGGCACTTCACAAGAGATCAGTGTTCTACTGTATACTATAAAGATAATTATTTAGGGTTGGGTTGATATATAAATATCAGTATATCATCCTCCATTGATACAGTTTACTGGAATTATTACTGATATTATGCTTATTAACACTTTCCTTCTCTAATCACAATGTTAATAAATGTTAAGCATATTCCCTTTGTAATATTGCAAAGATCTATCCCTTGCATTCTCATGCAGATGCTAAAACATATCCCCTTATCCTAACCCACTTATACTACTGCAATTTGTGTAGTACTAACCAGCCTTCTAGACTACCCCATACCACTTCCCCCCCAATCAGTCTTAAACTACTGAATTCTGTGCCTTTCCTTAAAAAAGAGAATCTACTTCACTCATGATAACTACAAATCTTTTAGCTTGTCTTCAAATCTCTTCTTAAAAATGGCACTAGATCTCTGCACTAGTGATGAGCGAATCTGTCCCGTTTCGCATCACCATAAAATTCTCTAAACTACAAGAAGATTTGCGAAACGGCGGAAAATTTTGCGAAACGCATTTGTTTCGCTGGTTTTTTTCCGGGCGTGTCTTTTTGTCGCCCACGCTTTTTTTACGCGAGCGCACCCTTTTCTGATGCGACAGCTCCCAATTTAACACAGCCATGCCCACTACTCTGCACTTGTGTCTCAATATGTTCCTGGTCATATTGACTCCACTGCTATCTTTCTTGCTGCTTCTTATCTGAATTCCTCAGGTAGAAACTCTGCCTCAGGCTCTTTGAAACAAAACTCAGATCCTACTTTTTGAAATATTAGCTGTTATCTGTTACAGCACCCAATCATTGTGAACAGCAGAAATTATACCCCTCCTACTTTTGCATGTAAGTAGTGTCTCCACTTGTTTGTAATAGGATAGAGACCTCCTTCCTAGAGATGAGCATATTTTTTCGCCAGGCATGGATTCACTGTGAAATTGGCAAATTGTTTCACAAAACTGCCGGTAAAATTTGTGAAAAAAATTCTCCGAGTGAGGCATAAGCTGTGATCACGCCAAAGTCACGGCTGCGTAAAAAAGTCATGATAGCCATATTTCGCAAAATTTTCACTGTTTTGCAAATTTTTCAGCAATTTCACAGATTTTTTGCAGATGCAAAACGGGACAGGTTCACTCATCACTACTCCTTCCTCGTGTGTCTCATAACATATGACAGGGGGAGGCAGATTTACCAGATTCAGATTTGTGTAATTTGACTCGACTAAACTTGTGTTTTAAAAAAGCATAAATATTTCCTTATATATTTAAAAAACAAAACAAAGAAAACACAGATGCCAAAATGGATAAAAAAGCAGGTGCATTGAATTGTCGGAAACAAATTCGACCTTTGATAAATCAGCCACTTAATCTTTCTTTATGTTAGTATTTTTGTTACTGTGCATATTTATTTTTATTTCAAGTTTGTCCCCCTGTTTGTACTATTACTGAATTGTTTATAGATTTTAAACTTCTTAAATGATTTTGATAAACCTTGACAAAATCTTCTATAGCTCTCAAATGCCTTATATTACATGAATTTTTTTCGCAAATTTTTTGCCATTTCTGGAATTTTTTCTTAGCTTCACGAAACGGGACAAATTAATTCATCACTAGTTTTAAGCTGCAAATAGGTTAAACAATAAGTACCAAAATGGGAATATTTTATGATATAGACAAGCAAAGGTGTGAGAGTATACTCTTTTTAGGGCTACACAACTTTTTGTGGTGTTTCAATAGATTACATTTTACTTATTGTTGGAAGTGTTACGCTACTGCCTACAGATATAGCAGTATAATAAATAGTGTTGACTCATTTGTGTGTCTAGGGATATGATAATAATTTTCAGGCTCATAATATTTTATATAAAATTAAAGTATATTTATTATATCTGTTCAATTAACAGGGTAAAAGCATAGATATTTAATACAGGTTCAAGTGCAAAAAATATTAGCACAGGTTGGGAGAGAGCACAGCAAGATGTTAACCACTGCTACCCTAAAACTACAGTAGGTCCAGATATCTAAACTACTATCCACAAAATTGCTTCGAAAAACCACTACTTCCAGGATAAGAACAGAGGTGTTATTTGATGTTTGATAACCCCAGCTGCTCTCTATTCCTATTGTTTGTGTAAACATGTAAACGCAGTAAGCCTATGTAAGGAAAAAAGGTGATTCACAGAGTAGAAGATAGAGAGAATAGAACAATGCCTTAAAGGGGTTGTCCACCTTTGTAACACATTTACTAATCTAATAGTTCACATTAATACAACAATGTTTGCCATATAAACAGTTAAGAAAAAATGTGCAGTTCAAAAGATATTCAACCCTAAAGTATCTTTCCCCTGCTTCTTTACTCCTGTATGGACCCTTTGCAGGAATGGGGGCCGCCAACCCCCATAAATGCTACAATCTTTACTTCACTTCCTTGTATAAAGTAATGCATAGTACTGGAAGTAATAGTTTTCAGATAAAAAGCGCATGTGCAATGTTTCAGTATTCTGTCTCCTATTGGCTGTTACGCCTGTTAGTCTGCTGTGATTCCTTATCTAGTTCAGTGTGATGTCTGCTAAAGTGCTGGATTGAGAGGAGTGGAACATAAATCTGGTAACTGTCTTGGCGCTATTTCTATATATTTTTTTATATATATTTTTATATATTATATATATATTTTTTTTTTTTTACTTATCTGCTTGACTCGCACAGTGATGGAAGTTGTATGGGTGGTGCTGTGGGAACCTAAGGCTGTCAGCTGAGCTATGCTGCTGGTGGAACCTGAACATGTATGTCTGCCTTTGATCCTCCTTATCTTTTTTAGTGTGATTGTGATAAAGCATTGGGGTGAAAGCTGTGAAACATAAAACATCCTGCCTGAAGCTGTTCCGTTTTTTATTACGATCTGCTGGGGGAGGGAAGCTGCCTGTGCGGGTGATGCTAAGTGAACTCGAGGGTGCTAAGAGGATCATTTATCTGTAGGGATCCATAGGGTTAATATGACCCTATGGCTAGTTTATGCTCTTACTGGGCAAAGCCCCATGTATCTAGTTTATCCTTTGCATTTACGCCTTATTGGTTATTTGGTTGACCACTCCCTTTGTACTCTCATATAGTGTTTAGCAAAGGGGTGTGTCTTCCTCTTTGGCTGAATCTGATGTCTCAGGTGGATGGTCCACTGCACCTGGGATCAGAAAAGGCCCCAGTAAAGACAAAGCCTACCCTAGAGAATCCATCTTATCTCTAAAGAATTCAGGGATAGGGACCCCGTGAATGAGGAATAGCAAGCCTAGAAGAACACCTTAATAGCACCCTCTAGGAGAGTGAGATAGATAGCTATAGATAGTAAGAGCAGTTTCTGGCTCCAACCAGGAGGTAAGCTGTAAGTACCCTTCCATACAGGCACTGTTGCCTTAGCATAGGGCCATGGTTAAGACGCAGGATACAGGCCAGTACTTAAACCCTGATCCATAGTCGGCTGTAGGACTCTTTAAAGATAAAGGTATTCAACCTGAGGATTGAGGTATCTATCCAGACTGCCCTCCATAGTGGTGCCATGCTGACAGGTGTCTTACCCTGTCCATAAACAGTTAAATTTGTTTTGCAAGAGTATTTATTTAAGCTTTGCACTACAATGTGGCAGTGGGGGGTATAGTTCTGCAACATCCTCCATAAGCACCTTCCATATAGCGAAGGCCCATCCTGCTGAAGCAGATCTACTAGTTGGACATATTTGACTATTACAGCCAAATAGGGGTTACATATCATTTCACAAGTTCAGACCACAGGGAGAGGCAGTGTCTGTAGGTGCAGGACATGCTGGGAGAACTTCATGGTGTATAGTTTATGATCAAGCGGTTGTGTGATCAGTGGTGGGGAAATTGGTGCCGAGCTGGGCATAAAGCAAGGGAGGGATTGGTAGTGTGTGTGTGATCAGTGCTGAAAATGGAAAGAGGGACAAAAATAAATACCACTCCCATTTGACTAAATTTGGCAGGTTATATAAAGGGGTCTTGATTTATGTGTTATTACAGTTTTGCTGAAAAAGGTGAAATTGCCCTTTAAGCAGCAAGTCTCAGTTCCCCCAAGTGACCCGTTTAGCTTATTAGTTACAATTGTATCTAAGTGCAGGTGTGGCTTTTTACCTTTCTGGGCTCTCTGCCAAAAATGCACTTATTTAATTAAAAGCAAGTGCAGTTGACTCTCGTTAAGATTTTGTGACATCACAAATCCCCGCCCAGCTCTGTTACTGAAGTAGATCAGGGCCGGCTCCCAACCACATACTGAAGACTCTAAACCGGAAGCTTGCAAAAGTGGTGGGTAGAGCACAGTTTTCAAGCAGTTATGGACTTATTTAAACCCAAAGGTACTAAAATAAAAGCACTTACTTCTATTTTTCATTATTTTACATGGTTTAGTGCATTGTAAAAATGTATGGTATATGTCCCCTTTAAAGGGGGTCCGGCCGTGATACAGTTTTTAAGCCCGGGCCACCTCTAAAAATTATGGGCCCCTGTCATTGGTGGTCAGCAGGTAATTTAATTGGTCGCATACGTGTGACGTCAGTACGCAAGGGGCGCAACCTTTAAAAGTGAGGACGCAGTGGTGGGTGAGCCGGAGAATGCAACGGGGAGCCTGAGGGCGTAGCAGGGAGCCACCGGAGGAAGCTGGGGGAGAGCAGGATAAAGCAGGTGGATGCTAGTGGGGGGGGGAGGAATCAGGAGGAAGCAGGTGGATGATGGGGGGATCAGGAGGAAGCAGGTGGGCACTGGGGTGGGAGCAGGAAAATGCAGGGGACGATGGGGGGGATCAGGAGGAAGCAGGTTGATTGATGGGGGGATCAGGAGGATGCTGGGGAGGAGGAGCTGGAGGATGCTGGGGAGGACGCTGTGGGGAGAGTTGGAGGAGCTGGAGGATGCTGGGGAGGGAGTTGGAGGATGCTGAGAGGGGGAGCTGGAGAATGCTGGGGGGGAACTGACGGATGCTGGGGGGGCTGGAGGACGTAGGGGGGAGTGGGGGAGCAGGAAACAGTGGGGAGCGGGCCATAGTATGAGGACACTTGGGGAGGACCAGCACTGTTTTAGTGGCCCCTGGGCTGACTAGCAATGTTTAAGGGGCCCTGGGCTGGCTAGCAATGTTTTAGGGGGACCCTGGCACCACTGCAAAACATAACCCCTGGCTACCAATGTTTTAGGGGGAGCCCTGGCTACCAATGTTTTAGGGGGCCCTGGCTTTCAATGTCTGTGTGTCCTTTGTACTGATGGGAGGGGTCACTGGGGGAGCGGTCATTGAGGGCGAGGCGTGGTAAATGGATAACAATTTGCCGTGGTAGACTTACTGGGGAAGTCTAAAGTATATTTAAATATCACCTTGGTGAGTGGTGTTTGTTAATCTTAGAACTTACACAAATTTATTAGAGAGATAGTATTTATTACACAGACCAACAGCAATAGAAAAGTTCCCATTTAGAATAGTGGCTTTATTGCTATATAAACAATGACTAAGTTACTAAAAAAAATAATATTGTTTTTATGTAAACATGCTTTGGAGAGGTAAAAATAGTATTATGCCTGACTACTTACTAGTAATGGTGCTAAGGATTTTAAAGTGGTATGAGGAAAGGTTTGTCCTTTTACATCTAGTAAAACAACAATACATACAAATTACTAGTGATGGGCAAAATGTTTCGCCAGGCATGGATTCGCGGCAAATTTCCGCATTTCGCCATTAGCGGATTGTTTCGGGAAATGGATGAAAAAAAAATTGTTGCAAGGATAGTCGCGCGTCCAAAAATTGTTGCAAGAATAGTCGCGGGCGTCAAAAGAATAGTCGCACATCCCAATTGTCCCAAGAATAGTTGCCGGCATCAAAAGAATAGTCGCACGTCCAAATTGTCCCAAGAATAGTAGCATGCATCAAAAGTAGGGATGTAGCGAACCACAAAAAAAATGTTCGCGAACCCGTTCGCGAACTTTCGCCGAAAAGTGCGAACGTTCGCGAACTTTGCGAACCCCATAGACTTCAATGGGAAGGCGAACTTTAAAACCTAGAAAAGCCATTTTTGCCCAGAAAACTGATTTTAAAGTTGTTTAAAGGGTGCCACGACCTGGACAGGGGCATGCAGGAGGGGGATCAAGGGCAAACATTTCTCTGAAAAATACGTTGTTGACACAGCGTTGCGTTTTGTGCTGTAAAGGGCAGAAATCACACTACATTCCTAAACTTATGTAAGAAACTGCTTTAAAAAGTCCGGCGTCTACATGCCAATCAAGTCGTGTAAAGGTTACGGCCGGTTCACACGCAAAGACAAAACGCCGCGTTTACTGCAACGAAAAAAAACGCAAAAAGCTTTAATGATACTGTCAAGTGAGCGAATAATAGTTTTTACTAGTTGCTTGTCACCTCCAGGACGTTCATCCTGTCGGTGGGAATATTTCTGTAGTGGTGTGTTTAGCAGTCACCGTGCTTGTGCGCACGTGCACGGTCAGGCAGAGGTAATTCAATGTACAGTGACGTGAACCAAAAAACACTGATTCTGCAGTGTGGGCCCAGTTTTGTCCTACCTTTTTGATCACCTGTGGTGACCATAAAAGATACGATTTTGCCGCTGTTGCAGAACCCTGAAAAATCAGGAATGTGTACATTCCTGAAAAATTATGTTTTATTTGTTGCAGCCACTGAAGCACAGAGGACAGAAAAAATATGTTAAATAAATGTTGAAAAAGTTTGTTTTTTTGTTGTCGCAGCCACTGAAGCACAGAGGACAGAAAAAATATGTTAGATAGATGGTATCATAACCAATCCTGAGGCAGAACCTTTAAAAAATCGAAGGTAGCGTACCAAGCACAGAAGACAGAAAAAATATCTTAGATAGATGGTATCATAACCATGCCCCAGGCAAACCCTTTCAAAGAACTAAGATAGGGTGCCAAGCACAGAAGACAGAAAAAACATCAAAGCTAGATGGTATCATAACCAATCCCCAGGCAAACCCTTTCAAAGAACTAAGATAGGGTGACAAGCACAGAAGACAGAAAAAACATCAAAGCTAGATGGTATCATAACCATGCCCCAGCCAAACCCTTTCAAAGAACTAAGATAGGGTGACAAGCACAGAAGACAGAAAAAACATCAACGCTAGATGGTATCATAACCATGCCCCAGCCAAACCCTTTCAAAGAACTAAGATAGGGTGACAAGCACAGAAGACAGAAAAAACATCAAAGCTAGATGGTATCATAACCATGCCCCAGCCAAACCCTTTCAAAGAACTAAGATAGGGTGACAAGCACAGAAGACAGAAAAAACATCAAAGCTAGATGGTATCATAACCATGCCCCAGGCAAACCCTTTCAAAGAACTAAGATAGGGTGCCAAGCACAGAAGACAGAAAAAACATCAAAGCTAGATGGTATCATAACCATGCCCCAGCCAAACCCTTTCAAAGAACTAAGATAGGGTGCCAAGCACAGAAGACAGAAAAAACATCAAAGCTAGATGGTATCATAACCATGCCCCAGGCAAACCCTTTCAAAGAACTAAGATAGGGTGACAAGCACAGAAGACAGAAAAAACATCAAAGCTAGATGGTATCATAACCATGCCCTAGGCAAACCCTTTAAAAAAAGGAAGATAGCGTGCCAAGCACAGAAGACAGAAAAATTCAGGATTTACCTGTCCAAAAAGTTTGGCTTAAAATTAAGCCAGTAGGATTTGCACCCTAGTTTGTACGGTGGTGGAGGAGGACGCTAAAGGACAGCTGTGTGTGGTGTCAAGCGGCGTGCAGAGAAGGACAGCTGCATGGGCAGTCAGAACAAGTCTTCCGGCATGCAGTAACCCTCTGAGATCCATGCCTCATTCATTTTAATAAAGGTCAGGTAATCAACACTTTTGTGACCTAGGCGAGTTCTCTTCTCAGTTACAATCCCTCCTGCTGCACTAAAGGTCCTTTCTGAGAGGAAACTTGAGGCAGGGCAAGACAAGAGATTTATGGCAAATTGTGACAGCTCTGGCCACAGATCAAGCCTGCGCACCCAGTAGTCCAGGGGTTCATCGCTCCTCAGAGTGTCAATATCTGCAGTTAATGCCAGGTAGTCCGCTACCTGCCGGTCGAGGCGTTCTCTGAGGGTGGATCCAGAAGGGTCCTGGCGCTGCCTTGGACTGAAAAAACTTTGCATGTCTGACGTTACAGAGTGGCCAAAGTGCATTGTCCTTGCAGGTGTGCTCGTGGGAGGATTACCGGCACCTCTGCCCCTGGAATGTGGAGTGACATCACCCTTAAAAGTATTGTACAACATGTTTTGCAGGCTGGTTTGGAAATGCAGCATCCTTTCGGACTTGTGGTACGTTGGTAACATTTCTGCCACTTTATGCTTGTAACGAGGGTCTAGTAGCGTTGCCACCCAGTACAGGTCCTTCTCCTTAAGCCTCTTGATACGGGGGTCCTTCAATAGGCATGACAGCATGAAAGACCCCATTCTCACAAGGTTGGATGCAGAGGTATCCATCTCCCCTTCCTCGTTATCAAGGACTACATCCTCATCCACCACCGTCTCCTCACCCCAGCAAAGTACAAGACCAGGGCTCCACAAAAGGTGACCACAAGCCCCCCGGGAAGCCTGCTCCTGTTCGTCTTCTGCCTCCACAAAGCCACCTTCCTCCTCTGACTCCACTTCTGACACCTCTCCCTGCGTTGCAGCAGGTGCCTGGGAACGTTCTGGTGATTCCGCCCAGAAATCATGCTCTTGGTCACGCTGGTCTACAGCGTCATCTGTCACTCGTCGCACGGCACGCTCAAGAAAAAAAGCAAAGGGTATTAGGTCGCTGATGGTGCCTTCAGTGCGACTAACCATATTTGTGACCTCGTCAAAAGGGCGCATCAGCCTGCAGGCGTCGCGCATAAGCACCCAGTAACGGGGGAAAAAAATCCCCAGCTCTGCAGATCCAGTCCTACCACCCAGTTCAAATTCATTGACAGCTCTTTGTTGTTGCAGCAGACGTTCAAACATCATTAGCGTGGAATTCCAGCGAGTCTGGCTGTCGCAAATTAAACGCCTGACTGGCAACTTGTGCCGCCGCTGAATGTCAGCAAGGCGTGCCATGGCTGTGTAGGAACGTCTGAAATGGCCAGACACCTTCCTGGACTGCCTGAGAATGTCATGCAATCCTGGGTACTTCGAGACAAACCGTTGGACTATCAAATTTAAAACATGTGCCATGCAGGGCACATGTGTTAAATTGCCCAGTCTCAGTGCTGCCAACAGATTGCTTCCGTTGTCACACACCACTTTTCCAATTTTCAGTTGGTGTGGGGTCAGCCACCGATCGGCCTGTGAGTGCAGAGATGACAGGAGTGCAGATCCGGTATGGTTTCTACTTTCCAGGCACGTCATGCCCAAGACAGCATGACAACGGCGTACCTGGCACGTCGAATAGCCTATGTGGAGCTGGGGGTGCACAGGTGTGGAGGAGGACACAGCAGCAGAGGAGGATGAAGCCGAGGAAGAAGCCAAGTTAGAAGACGAGTTAGAAGACGACTTAGAAGACGAGTTAGAGTGCAAAGGAGGAGTAGAGGTGGTGGCAGACCCGCATGCAACCCGTGGCGGTGACACCAACTCCACTGTTTTTGAACCACGCATTCCCTGCTTCCCAGCCATCACCAGGTTCACCCAGTGGGCAGTGTAGGTGACATACCTGCCCTGACCATGCTTGGAGGACCATGTGTCAGTAGTCATATGGACCTTTGCCCCAACACTAAATGACAGAGGTGCGGTGACTTGGCTCTGCACATGCTGGTACAGGTGTGGTATTCCCTTCTGTGAAAAAAAATTGCGGCTGGGTACCTTCCACTGCGGTGTCCCAATTGCTACAAATTGGTGGAAAGCCTCAGAGTCCACCAGCTGGTATGGTAAAAGCTGGCGGGCTAAGAGTGCAAACAATCCAGCTGTCAGACGCCGGGCAAGGGGATGACTCGGAGGCATTGGTTTCTTACGCTCAAACATGGCCCTCACAGAAACTTGGCTGGGGGCAGATGAGCAGGAACTGGTGGTCAAGGTGGAAGGCGGAGTGGAGGGTGGTTGAGACGGGTCAAGGACAGCAGAGGTAGAGCAGTAAGATGCTGGAGCAGAAGGAGGGTGGCTTAGCGTTTGGCTGCTGCCTTTGAGGTGTTGCTCCCATAGTGCTTTGTGTTTGGCGTTCATGTGCCTTCGCATAGCAGTTGTACCTAAGTGGGTGTTGGGCTTCCCAAGACTCACACACACATTAAAAAAATGCCACACTGCTGAGCCTTTTGATGTGGGCTTTCTAGCAGTAACAGTAGAAGTTGGCGGGTGCGTTGGCTGGCTGACCACAGGTGCCGATTCATGTTGTTGCCCTACTGTTCCCTGGGAGCTGTCCCTGCTTCTTCTAAGTCTTATTCTCCTCCTGCCTCTCTGACTCTCCGTCTCTCCATCTGAACTATCCTCCTCTTGCTCTCTTCTTGTGGGCACCCACAAAACATCAAGCTCCTCATCATCATTCTCCTCAGATGCATCAATTTCTTCTGACAGCTCACAGAAGACAGCAGCAGCGGGGACCTCATCACACCTTATGTCCATCTCTGTTGTGTTGCCTGCCTGAATTATGATATCTGGTGTAACGTCCTCATCTCCTTCATCTTCTTCTGGCAATAATGGTTGCGCATCACTCAGTTCAACAAACTCATGAGTAAATAACTCCTCTGACTCGAGTGAAGAAGGGGCGGCGGTGGTGGAGGAAGTGGTACGTGGGGTGCCCATAGCAGAGGAGGATGAGGATGTTGTGGCAAAGTTAGAAACAGTAGAGGATGGGGTGTGTTGTGTAAGCCAGTCAACTACCTCTTCAGCATTTTGGGAGTTCAGGGTAAGTGCCTTCGGAAAACTGGGCAATTTCCTAGGGCCACAGGATATCATAGCAGCACGGCCCCTAGTGCCTCTGCGTGGCGGCCTGCCTTTGCCTGGCATTTTTTTTATTTTTACAAAACAACAACAACTTGGGTGATGTTTCTGGACACGGAATTATTATTGTTATTTAGACAAATTGTGAAAAAGCTCACACAGCTAGGTGGCACTTGGTTGCAGACACCGGGCAACAAGGCCTGCAAGGGCAACGTATACAGTAGTGGATACGGAATATATTATTGCTGGTGGAAAACCGTCACTCAGGTGATGTTTCTGGACACGGAATTATTATTGTTATTTAGACAAATTGTGAAAAAGCTCACACAGCTAGGTGGCACTTGGTTGCAGACACCGGGCAACAAGGCCTGCAAGGGCAACGTATACAGTAGTGGATACGGAATATATTATTGCTGGTGGAAAACCGTCACTCAGGTGATGTTTCTGGACACGGAATTATTATTGTTATTTAGACAAATTGTGAAAAAGCTCACACAGCTAGGTGGCACTTGGTTGCAGACACCGGGCAACAAGGCCTGCAAGGGCAACGTATACAGTAGTGGATACGGAATATATTATTGCTGGTGGAAAACCGTCACTCAGGTGATGTTTCTGGACACGGAATTATTATTGTTATTTAGACAAATTGTGAAAAAGCTCACACAGCTAGGTGGCACTTGGTTGCAGACACCGGGCAACAAGGCCTGCAAGGGCAACGTATACAGTAGTGGATACGGAATATATTATTGCTGGTGGAAAACCGTCACTCAGGTGATGTTTCTGCACACGGAATTATTATTGTTATTTAGACAAATTGTGAAAAAGCTCACACAGCTAGGTGGCACTTGGTTGCAGACACCGGGCAACAAGGCCTGCAAGGGCAATGTATACAGTAGTGGATACGGAATATATTATTGCTGGTGGAAAACCGTCACTCGGGTGATGTTTCTGGACACGGAATTATTATTGTTATTTAGACAAATTGTTATTTAGACAAAAAATACAGAGCAGTAGAAAGTAGATTACTAGCCAGAAAACCTACTTAAACTCTCCCTCAAATCAATACACAGCTCCTCTCCCCACACAAATACAGAGCAGTAGAAAGTAGATTACTAGCCAGAAATCCTACTTAAACTCTGCCTCAAATCAATGCACAGCTCCTATCCCCACACAAATACAGAGCAGTAGAAAGTAGATTACTAGCCAGAAATCCTACTTAAACTCTGCCTCAAATCAATGCACAGCTCCTATCCCCACACAAATACAGAGCAGTAGAAAGTAGATTACTATCCAGAAATCCTACTTAAACTCTGCCTCAAATCAATGCACAGCTCCTATCCCCACACAAATACAGAGCAGTAGAAAGTAGATTACTAGCCAGAAATCCTACTTAAACTCTGCCTCAAATCAATGCACAGCTCCTATCCCCACACAAATACAGAGCAGTAGAAAGTAGATTACTAGTCAGAAATCCTACTTAAACTCTGCCTCAAATCAATGCACAGCTCCTATCCCCACACAAATACAGAGCAAGAGCAGTAGAAAGTAGATTACTAGTCAGAAATCCTACTTAAACTCTGCCTCAAATCAATGCACAGCTCCTCTCCCCACACAAATACAGAGCAGTAGAAAGTAGATTACTAGCCAGAAATCCTACTTAAACTCTGCCTCAAATCAATGCACAGCTCCTATCCCCACACAAATACAGAGCAGTAGAAAGTAGATTACTAGCCAGAAATCCTACTTAAACTCTGCCTCAAATCAATACACAGCTCTCTCCCTACACTATCTCTTCAAGCACACACAGGCAGAATGTAAAATGGCTGCTGGGCTTCGGTTTATATATGGAAGGGAGTGGTCCAAGGGGGGGGGGGGTGGCCCAGGAGGGAGAGCTGCCTGATTGGCTGCCATGTATCTGCTGGTCTGGGGTGAGAGGTCAAAATTTGGCGCCAGCTAAGGCGAACCCAAATGGCGAACATCGCCAAAAGTTCGCAAATTTGCGGACTTGCGAACACCCGATGTTCGCGCGAATTAGTTCGCCGGCGAACAGTTTGCTACATCCCTAATCAAAAGAATAGTCGCATGTCCAAATTGTCGCAAGAATAGTTGCAGGCGACAATTTTTTTTCCCGCGTGACATTTTTGCCGTTTCACAAATCTTTTGAAAGATTTGCGAATTTATTGGGGAAGCAAAACGGGACAGATTCGATCATCACTACAAATTACCAGTTATTTAGCCAGCCAAAAACATTGACAGCTTACCAGTATACAGTATAATACAAAGTAAATGTACAGTATATATTACTTTAATGTATTAAAAGTTTTTGCATGTGTGTGTTTGTGCTGTGTGTGAGAGTCTGTGTGTGAGTGTATATGTATCCAAGACCAAACTTTTGTTACTGAATATATACACCCTCTGTTGGAAACACCATCCCCAACCCTACATTAGCTCTAACACATTCCATATGTTTCCTTCACCTGGGAATGGGAATGGTAAGTCAGTTGCACATATAGTATGAACATAAGTCAGTTGCACATACAGTATGAACCATTTTAACCTAATTTTTTTAACTAATTTTTCAATACCCAATAATTAACAGTGAGTATGGAAACAGTTTCTTACATTAAGCAATGTTGGTTGCTGTAAACCTAGTTAATTTCAATGCAAATGTTTTGTCTTCATTACGATGCAAAACAGGCATTGAAATAACATTGCAGTTGAGTACTATTTTGTATTTATGATAATATATTCATTAAATTCAATTTAATTGTGTTTTTATGGAATGTAAGTGAATACACACAAACATATAATATTTTAAACATACACAACTATAATTTGATTTGCCAAAAGTTAAAATAATGTACTGGTTTGCCCTTTCATTTTAATCCGCAATGGGCATACAAAACACTTTTTTTTCAAAGAGATAATATTTTCGGCTTTAAAATAAAGAGTAATTTTCTAACAGATTTGAAGTGATTATCCACCATATGTGAAATGCAAATCTAGTTTGGGTAGAGGGCATTAAAGAGCACAGAATGAGTTTAATGCTGGCAATTCTAAAACACTGTCACTGAAACATTGAGAAGAACTGGCAGCTCCCAAATAACGTACGTATACAGTTTTTGCAAGCTAAGGCTGACTACAAAAAAAAAGTAAAAGTTTTATATCTGACTTAATGTTGAAGGAGAAATATTTCCAAAAATATTATTGTATAAGTATAAGGTTTTTTACACTAATGCAAAGTTTTGTTGCATAAAAAGCAGAAAGCAGTGCTAAAATATTAATGTTATATTAGGTGTACATCTATGGTTTAGCTTCACTGGATCCCCATGAGACTGCTGCCCCAGGTGCCCCACTCATCCTTTTCTAAAAAACTGCGGGAAGACAGGGATTCTAAACACTGCCAAGGTTGACACAAAAACACAGTACATAAGGGATCAGGCAGAAGCAATGTTAGAGTAAGGAAATGGTCGAAGGCAAGCAGCGGAGATTCAGCGTTTAAAACCAGGCAGAGAGTCAAAAACCAGTAGAGCAAACAAACAATGCTTTAGTTACTATCTACGAACTTAGAACTAGCATTGGCAATGAAAATTAACAAAGTATCACTTTTTAACTTTGAATTTGGTGCCAAAGTGACATCAGCGTGTCTACTGACGTCACAACGTAGCACCAGTGGTTTCAAACCCCTATTGCACTAGCTGCACCAAAATGTGCGCCAATGGGCTGCTACAGGGGTGAAATACCTAGGAGGTGTAGTTTCAGCAGGAATTTTTAAACAGCTCTTACAACTGCAAGTGGATTTTAGGCTGCACAACTGCATGCAAATTGTGGACTTATTGCCCATCCATGTGGTCTGGATCTAATGTGAAGAGAAATGCGGGAGTTGCCATACTGTTTAAGGGGCCGGCTAAGATACAAAGTGTACAATAAATGTTACCAGGAAGGGCTTTGTTATGTTGGGTTGAAAAACCCAACATACTGTTCTTCGACTTCAGCTTATTCTTCTGTTTTTCTTCTCTTTCTTCCACTTCTTATTCTTATTCTAAGCGCCCCCCCCCATTTTCTAAATGCTACTCCTCCTATAGTTTTATGGGTACAATACAATAAGCAGGTTACTTGTGGTTTTCTAAGAGATCCCGCCCCCCGTCTTTTTGTGGCACCACTCCCAACACCCCAAATTTCCCATTGACTTTGAAAGGGAAGATTTTCAAACAGCTGCCACTCTTACAACTTTGACGCTACACCCCCCAAACATGAATAACATAATCATGGGGTCACCCTGAATGAAACAGAGACATTTGTTGGATGACCCAAAGTGGAAGGGGCCAACAACAGCCAATCAAATTTCACTCATTGACTTTAATGGGGAAATTTAAACTGCTGCCAATCTTACAGCTTTGAGGCTAAACTCCCCAAACTTGAATCACATAGTCATGGGCTCAGCCTGAATAAAAATATTATTTTTGGATGCCCAAAAGTGGACGGAGCTGTGAACAGCCAATCAGATTTTGACTATTGACTTGGCGGAAATTCAACCTGCTGCCATTCTCACAGTAATAACGCCATGGTCCCCAAGCACCAGGTAACTGTGGTTCAAGGTGGCTGAGAGATTGGTGCAGGGAGGAGGGCTTTGGGTTTCTCCAGAACTGGGCTGATTTCTCAATCGGCTACAGGCTCTTTGCCAGGGATGGGCTGCACCTCAATGATGATGGGGCAGCTGCTTTGGGGGAAAAGATGGCTGGAGGGTTGGAGGAGATTTTAAACTAGGAGTGGGGGGGAGGGTGCAGCAGGAAATTCTGTGGTAGACAGGATAGATGAGGTAGTGGGCATAGTAAGGGAAAATGGGGAGGAGACTTGCTTCGGGATACTGATAATGGCAGGGAGGCCCATAAGTTGTTTACACGTCATTCTCACGCTGGTACTAGTATTAAATGTATGTTTACCAATGCAAGGAGTCTGACTGGTAAAATGGGAAAGCTGGAGGTACTGGCATTGGAGCGGAAATATGATGTGATTGATGTTGCTGAAACTTGGTTGAATGAGTCTCATGACTGGGCTGTTAATATTGGGGGGTATACATTGTTTCGGAGGGACAGGGGCAATAGAAAAGGAGGAGGAGTGTGTCTGTTCATTAAGCAGGAACTAAAAGCAAATATTAAAGAGGAAGTGATGGGGGTAACAGAGGGAGCTGAATCCTTATGGGTGGAGCTTCTCACAGATAGTAAAGAATCTACCAAACTAATTGTAGGGGTATGCTATAGACCCCCTAATGTAAGTGAGGAGGAGGAGGCCCAGCTCCTGTTGCAAATAGAAAAGACTGCTAGTTTGGGGCAAGTGATAATAATGGGGGATTTTAATTACCCTGATATTGACTGGAGCCATAATACTGCCAGGACAGTAACTGGGAACAAGTTTATAAACTTGCTGCATGCCAACTTTATGTCACAGGTTGTTGAGGAGCCAACCAGGAACCATGCTATACTAGATCTAGTGATCACTAATGACCCAGAACATATAGCAAATGTGCAAGTGGTTGAACCCCTGGGTAATAGTGACCATAATGTTATTTCATTTGATGTTTGGTGCAGGAAACAAATTTACACGGGGGCAACAAAGACAATGAATTTTAGGAAGGCAAATTTTAGCTCCTTAAGGGCAGCGCTTCAGGGCATAGATTGGGGCATTATGTTAATTGTTAATTATAATAAAAACACAGAGCAGAAATGGTTGTCATTTAAAATGATATTAAATCATTACTGTTCTCAATTTATTCCATTAATAAGAAAAAGTAGAAGTGTTAAGAATCACCCTATGTGGCTTAACTCTGAGGTAAAGAAGTTAATAGGGAGAAAAAGGAAAGCTTTTAAGAAATATAAGTCAGAGGGGACAGAAGCTGCGTTTAATGAATATAAACACTATAACAAGTGTTGTAAACAGCAATCTGGAAGGCAAAGATAGAAAATGAGGAGCGCATTGCGGCCGAGGCCAAGACTAACCCCAAAAAGTTTTTTAAGTATATTAATAGTAAAAAGATGCAGGTTGAGGGTGTGGCCCCATTAAGTTATAGTAACAATATGGTTACAGCGGATACAGAAAAGGCAGATGTACTTAACCAGTTCTTTTCTTCTGTGTATACAGTAGAGGAGCCAGTGGGCCAAGTCCCACCCAATAGCTACACTGTTGCCTCAGCTCCAACTACACAGTGGTTGGCACAGGATATGGTGCTTAAAGGGTTACACACGATAAATGTAAACAAGGCACCTGGGCCAGATGGAATACACCCTCGGGTACTGAGAGAGCTAGGGACAGAATTACAGTGGCCCTTGTTTCTGATATTCTCAGACTCTCTTTCATCAGGTATGGTACCTAGGGATTGGAAGAAGGCGAATGTCATTCCTATATTTAAAAAGGGAGTAAGATCTCAGCCTGGCAATTATAGGCCTGTAAGTTTGACATCCGTGGTGGGCAAGTTATTTGAAAGCTTGTTAAGGGATCACATACAAAATTATGTACTGGAGAATGCCATTATGAGCAGTAATCAGCATGGCTTTATGAAGGACAGGTCATGTCAGACCAATTTAATTGCTTTTTATGATGAGGTAAGTAAGAAGCTGGACAGTGGGGATGCAGTAGATATAATCTTTTTGGATTTTGCCAAAGCATTTGATACCGTTCCCCACAAACGACTGCTTTCTAAACTAAGGTCTATTGGTCTTAGTGAAGTCGTTTGCACATGGATTGAAAACTGGCTACAGGATCGGGTACAGAGGGTGGTTGTTAATGGTACATTCTCTACTTGGAATAAGGTTTTCAGTGGGGTCCCTCAGGGTTCTGTACTGGGTCCACTTTTGTTTAACTTGTTTATAAATGACTTGGGGGAGGGTATTATAAGTAATGTATCAGTGTTTGCAGATGACACAAAACTCTGCAGACCAGTAAATTCTATCCAGGATGTGACATCCCTGCAGCAGGATCTTGACCAACTGGCAATCTGGGCGGCTACGTGGCAGATGAGATTTAATGTGGATAAATGTAAGGTCATGCACCTGGGATGTAAAAATATGCAAGCCCCGTATACCCTTAATGGGATTGCACTAGGCAAATCCATAATGGAGAAGGACCTTGGAGTCCTTGTAGATAATAAACTTGGCTGTAGCAAGCAATGCCAGGCAGCAGCTGCAAGGGCAAACAAGGTTTTGAGCTGTATTAAAAGGGTTATAGATTCTTAGTCTTAGTTATGAAGAAAGACTGGCCAACTTGGGTCTGTTTAAACTGGAGAAGAGGCGCTTAAGAGGTGACATGATAACTATGTATAAATATATAAGGGGATCATATAATAACCTTTCTAATGTTTTATTTACCAGTAGGTCCTTCCAACGGACACGAGGGCACCCACTTCGTTTAGAAGAAGGGAGGTTCCATTTAAATATTCGGAAAAGGATTTTTTACTGTGAGAGCTGTGAAGTTGTGGAATTCCCTCCCTGAATCAGTCGTGCTGACTGATACATTATATAGCTTTAAGAAGGGGCTGGATGGATTCTTAGCAAGTGAGGGAATACAGGGTTATGGGAGATAACTCTTAGTACAAGTTGATCCAGGGACTGGTCCGATTGCCATCTTGGAGTCAGGAAGGAATTTTTTCCCCTCTGTGGCAAATTAGACAGGCTTCAGATGGGGTTTTTTGCCTTCCTCTGGATCAACTAGTAGTTAGGTAGGTTATACAAAAATTAGCATATTGTGATAAAGTTCATTATTTTCTGTAATGTACTGATAAACATTAGACTTTCATATATTTTAGATTCATTACACACAACTGAAGTAGTTCAAGCCTTTTATTGTTTTAATATTGATGATTGTGGCTTACAGCTCATGAAAACCCAAAATTCCTATCTCAAAAAATTAGCATATCATGAAAAGGTTCTCTAAACGAGCTATTAACCTAATCATCTGAATCAACTAATTAACTCTAAACACCTGCAAAAGATTCCCGAGGCTTTTAAAAACTCCCAGCCTGGTTCATTACTCAAAACCGCAAACATGGGTAAGACTGACGACCTGACTGCTGTCCAGAAGGCCATCATTGACACCCTCAAGCAAGAGGGTAAGACACAGAAAGAAATTTCTAAACAATAGGCTGTTCCCAGAGTGCTGTATCAAGGCACCTCAGTGGGAAGTCTGTGGGAAGGAAAAAGTGTGGCAGAAAACGCTGCACAACGAGAAGAGGTGACCGGGCCCTGAGGAAGATTGTGGAGAAGGACCGATTCCAGACCTTGGGGGACCTGCGGAAGCAGTGGACTGAGTCTGGAGTAGAAACATCCAGAGCCACCGTGTACAGGCGTGTGCAGGAAATGGGCTACAGGTGCCACATTCCCCAGGTCAAGCCACTTTTGAACCAGAAACAGTGGCAGAAGCGCCTGACCTGGGCTACAGAGAAGCAGCACTGGACTGTTGCTCAGTGGTCCAAAGTACTTTTTTCGGATGAAAGCAAATTTTGCATGTCATTCGGAAATCAAGGTGCCAGAGTCTGGAGGAAGACTGGGGAGAGGGAAAGGCCAAAATGCCTGAAGTCCAGTGTCAAGTACCCACAGTCAGTGATGGTCTGGGGTGCCATGTCAGCTGCTGGTGTTGGTCCACTGTGTTTTATCAAGGGCAGGGTGAATGCAGCTAGCTATCAGGAGATTTTGGAGCACTTCATGCTTCCATCTGCTGAAAAGCTTTATGGAGATGAAGATTTCATTTTTCAGCACGACCTGGCACCTGCTCACAGTGCCAAAACCACTGGTAAATGGTTTACTGCCCATGGTATTACTGTGCTCAATTGGCCTGCCAACTCTCCTGACCTGAACCCCATAGAGAATCTGTGGGATATTGTGAAGAGAAAGTTGAGAGACACAAGACCCAACACTCTGGATGAGCTTAAGGCCGCTATTGAAGCATCCTGGGCCTCCATAACACCTCAGCAGTGCCACAGGCTGATTGCCTCCATGCCATGCCGCATTGAAGCAGTCATTTCTGCAAAAGGATTCCCGACCAAGTATTGAGTGCATAACTGAACATAATTATTTGAAGGTTGATTTTTTTTGTATTAAAAACACTTTTCTTTTATTGGTCAGATGAAATATGCTAATTTTTTGAGATAGGAATTTTGGGTTTTCATGAGCTGTATGCCACAATCATCAATATTAAAACAATAAAAGGCTTGAACTATTTCAGTTTGTTTTACCAACATATGCCAAACCACAGGGACACTTCAGCAGATAAATTATCCACCATAATGCCATTACAGTTCTGGCGTGAACAAGGATAAGTGCCAGTTAATGGTTTACCTAGATTCTACCCTCTAGATTCACTTTCGAAGTGGATGTATCATTAAAGCGGACCTGTCACCCTAAGAAATCCAAATTATTTTCTATATTGTTAGTTGAGCAAATTAAACTTTACTTACTCTATATAAATAATATAAATCTTGTTTCCTTCTGTCTTGGAATTACTCAATCAAAGCAAGCAGGCAGGCACCATTTTGTGGACACTGTTATTAATGCAAGCTTTGTATCATGCCAAAATCTTGTTTATGTGCCAGAATGGGGGGCCTGATGCCCATACCCATGCACTGGCTACACAGTTAGATGAGGAGGAGGGAGGGGGAAAGTGAGATGTGCAGTGACATCTAGGAAGTGCTGAATGGAAAGCTAAAGTTATTGTCTGCCCCGCCTCTATGCCTAAGGCATAGAGGCGGGGCAAGCAATATATGATTGACAGCTGTGATTCTTAAATGCCTTTATAATGGGGTTGGATGTGTTAATATAAAAATGAATTTGGGTTTCATGCTTAATTTGAACAGGACTTTTATTATACAGATTTTCATGTCTGGGTGACAGGTCCACTTTAAGCAGGATTGGCCGATATTTCTTAACAATTTTACATATCTCCCTGGAGTGACAGTCATAAGTAGTAACAAATGGGATCCTATTCATAGATGATTCTTTTGTACGTGACCTCAATAAGTCATCCCATGATTTCAACTTCATTGACTGACCTGACCTCTGACACTGACTCATTCCCCTTCTTCCTGCCACATGGTTTGGCTTCCTTGCCTTGGTTGAATTCCTGCAGTTGGGTTCTACCCATTTATCTTCTGAAGAAAAGGGTCATAGGTGGGCTAACAGGTTATGTCTGTACTGTAGGGATAGGGGCAATTTCCATAGCATCTGTCCATTTCTGTAGCACCTGCCCAAAAAGGCCGGGAAATGACAGAGCCTAAGCAGGTCTGGGGAGTTCTGCTTGGGCAATGTCGTTTCTACTCCCCAACAATATTCATCTAAAGTCATGATTCTGGTTCTTTTGGGATGGGACATGGATTGTGTGGAAAGCTCGGCTTTCATATATTCTGGGCGGAAGGGAACTTTTTGGATATTAACTTTGCCCGCAGGCACAGAATACCCTCACTTCCTTTATCCTCCTCAGTTAAATTGCTAGCAATTCATGGAACTTCTTTAGGTTGTGAGTTTATATTTTCCAAGTCTGTAGATTGTTCCATGTCTATGAGCTTCTATCATGCAGAGCAAATTTCCTTTTTCATCACAGATTGTCCACATACCCCTGTGATTTTAGGCCTCCCCTGGTTACGTAAGCACAATCCCCAAATTGACTGGCCGGCCAATAAGATAATCAATGGGAAAGTGATTGTCAGAAATCATGTATTAAGCCCTCTCAATTTCTTGCTGCTACCTCTATAGAAGGTTTACCTTCCCCTTACTTCCTCCTATCCTGCAGTTGCTGGCTTCTTCTTTGTAGAGAGGAAAGATGGGGGTTTTAGGCCATGTATTGATTATAGGGGTCTAAACAAAATCACGGTCAAGAATCGTTATCCCCTTCCCCTGATTTCTGAGCTCTTTGATAGAGTGAACTGAGCCACTATTTTCTGTAAGCTCAATCTAAGAGGTGCGTATAATATAATACAATTCCGGGAAGGGGACGAGTGGAAAACGGCCTTTAATACCCGTGATGGGCAATTTGAATATTTAGTAATGTCCTTTGGTTTATGTAATGTCCCTGCCATCTTTCAGGAATTGGTGAATGATATTTTCCATGATCTTTTAGGCCGTTGTGTAGTAGTATACCTAGATGATATCCTGATTTAGTCCCTGCGAGCCATACAAAGGTTTTTGGGTTTTGCCAATTATTACAGACAATTTATTAAGAACTATTCAACTCTTATTGCACCAATCACTGCTCTCACTAAGAAAGGTGCTGAGTCGAGTATTTGGCCTTAACAACCTTAACAGCCTTCAAGCTTCTAAAAGAAACTTTTATTCCTGCTCCTGTACTCCTGCATCCTGAATCTGCTCTTTCTTTTCTGGTAGAGGTGGATGCTTATGAAGTTGGGGCAGGAATGTTCCTATCAGCGTAACCCAGTTACCAATAAGGTTCACCCTTGTGGTTACTTTTCTACTGGGATGAATTACGATATTGGTAACAGGAAATTATTGTCCATTAAACTGGCATTTAAAAAATGGAGATATCCCTTGGAGGGGGTTAAACATGTGGTTACAGTATTCACAGACCATAAGAATTTCTTGTATATTGAGTCAGATAAGTACTTAAATCCTAAACAGGCCAGGTGGGCATTATTCTTATCTCGTTTCAATTTAATTATAACCTACAGACCTGGAGAAAGAAATGTTAAAGCAGATGCCCTGTCCAGAAGCTTTGACTCCAACCCTCAAGAGAAGTGTCAACCTGACCCTATTATTCACACACTCCACACCCTCCTCATGTGGTATACATGTATAATTAAGGCTTTCCACATCAATTGTGCATAAATATGTTTCATCTGAGTCAGGAATAACAATATGGCCAATTCTATTTAAAAAAAGTCTGTAGTATCTTTCAGACACGTAGGTTGTATGGACAACACATGGAAATTCACACAAATCCAAAAAAAATTTTTTTCCGCTCATCACTACTAATAAGGATCAGCTATATCTTAGTTTGGATCAAGTACAAGATAATGTTTTAAATTTTATTTTTTTTAAATTAGAATTATTTGTTTATAATGGAGTCTATGGGAGATGGGCTTATAATGTATGTGTTTGCTCAAAAAGATTACATCACCTTTAAGCACATCTTAAAAGTGCACAATGTGCAGTTAAATGTCACAATGCAATAACTGTCTAATGAAGATCATTAGATCGTAACAGCACACGAGTGGCTGACAATGCTTGAAGTACACCACTTAAAAGATATCTCAGATATATGTCCCAGTTGCAACCAGTGTGCCACCATCCCTGTCTATCACTAGGTTTAACAGAATGAGCAATAGCCTCAAAAGGTACCAAATGTTATTACATAGATACATAGGGTTGAAAAAAGAGTCCATCAAGTTCAACCCATCCAAGTAAACCCAGCACACACAACCTTATACTTACCAATCTATACACTCATATACATAAACTATATATACAACCTCTAATACTAACTGTAGATATTAGTATCACACTAGCCTTGGATATTCTGATTGTTCAAGAACTCATCCAGGCCCCTCTTAAAGGGGACATATACCATGATTTTTAATAGTGTCTTAATAGATGCTGTGTAATGTAAAATAGAAGGAATCGGTGTTTGTTTAGTACCTTTCGGGGCAAATTTTCATAAAGCAGGCCAAAAACTGCTCTTGTTCCGGCACTTCCCTGGAGTTCCGGTACTGGACTCCTCACAGTTTCTCTAAGGGGCCGCCGGCTCTAACTAATGACTCAGTCTGTGAGGGGAGGGAGGCGTTTCCAGTGACGTCAGTTTGGGACCGAGCCGAGGTCTGTAGAGAAGGACTGAGCACTCTGACCCGCCCACCCCTATGCCGTGTCCTGCTTCCCTCTGAGAGCCGCTCGTAACTTCTGACAACTGCTCTCTGCAGATTACAAGGAATGTTCGGGTCCCTGCTCCTACCCGAAATAATAAAAACTGCAGCAGTCTTTTGAAAGGCTTAACAAAAGAAGTTTTCATTTCTTCGGGTAGAGGAGCACGGAGCCGAGCATTACTTGTAGGGAGCACAGAGAACCTGTCAGAAGTTACTAACGAACGGCTCTCAGGGGAAAAGCAGGGAACGGCTCTCAGGGGAAAAGCAGGGAACGGCTCTCAGGGGAAAAGCAGGGAACTGCTCTCAGGGGAAAAGCAGGGAACAGCTCATGGGGGGGAAGAAGGCATAATTTATTACCACATTCCAAAAGCTACAGTCTTAATGGTTTGAGGTTTTCCATTAGATACCATTCAACATTTTTTGTTAATATAAAAAAGGGATTTGTCTTTCTGGCTAACTGTGAAGTAAAAGTAGTACTGGGGGGTGGGACTTTGGCTGCTACTGTTTAGTACTAAATGTCACTCACACTTATCACCACTTCCTGAGGGAGAATGAATGGACACACCCAGCCCTCATTTCAGCCTAGACACGGAGGAGAGAGGTTCTCTCTGCAGCTCTAGTATAGTTATGATTTTAGCAGGTAAAACGTTTTTAGAATTTTTTTTTACAGATGCACTATACATTTTAGAGTAAGGGAAATATAATATCAAAAGATGAATATGACACAATACATCTCCTTTAAAGGCATTAACAGAATCTGCCATTACCACATCTCTAGGAAGGGCATTCCACAACCTCACTGCCCTCACCATGAAAAACCACCTACGCTGCTTCAAATGGAAGCTCAGTTCCTCTGGTGCGTTGATTGTTTTTATGGGAAAAAAGAGCATCCCCTATCTGCCTATAATCCCCTCTAATGTACTTGTACAGAGTAATCATGTCCTCTCGCAAGCGCCTCTTTTCCAGAGAAAACAACCCCAACCTCGACAGTCTAACCTCATAGTTTAAATCTTCCATCTCCTTAACCAGTTTAGTTGCACTCTCTCCAGTTCATTAATATCCTTCTTAAGGACTGGAGCCCAAAACTGCACTGCATACTCAAGGTGAGGCCTTACCAAGGACCTATAAAGGGGCAAAATTATGTTCTCATCCCTTGAGTCAATGCCCTTTTTTATACAAGACAGCACTTTATTTGCTTTAGTAGCCACAGAATGACAATGCCAGGAATTAGACAACTTGTTATCTACAAAAAACCCTAGATCCTTCTCCATTAAGGATACCCCCAACGAACTACCATTCAGTAGATAGTTCGCATTTATATTATTTCTACCAAAGTGCATAACTCAACATTGAACCTCATTTTCCAGTTTGCTGCCCAGTTTTCCAATTTTTTCTAATCACTCTGCAAAGCGGCAGCATCCTTATTGAGACTCAAAAGTGTAAAGCAGTACTATCCATGTGTCACAGAGAGCTTATACAGCCGAATTCTGAATCCTCATTATCAATATATATATAAAGGACATAAGACATTCTGTGCATTAAGCTACCTTTAAGGAAAGTAATTATAATAAAAGTAAGGTTGTTTAGAAGCCTTTAAGGTAGCAATGTCTCAAATATCCAGGTGGGCTAAGCATATGGCAGCAGTGTAAAAGAGTAGTGATTCAATACCCTTTTCCAACCAAAATTCTTCTCTCTAATCAATATTTAATTCAACATTTTATTATGTTTTTCCTCTTGCACCCCATTACTTTCTCGGCTTCTTTTTTGTCTTCATATCTGATATGTGTAACAGAAGGTAAATTTAAAAGCAGGAGAAAGCATTGATTAGTTTAAAGGAACAGTAACACCAAGAAATGAAAGTGTATAAAGTAATTACAATGTAATATACTGTTGCCCTGCACTTGTGTAATTTGTGTTTTTGCCTCAGAAAGACTACTAAGTTTATATAAACAAAGTTGCTGTGTAGTCATTGGGGGCAGCCATTGAGAGACTCAGGTTACTTAGCAGATAACACATAAAACTCCATTATATTCTGCAGTGCTTATCTGTTATCTGCTGTAATCTGTGCCTTTTTCCAGCTTGAATGGCTGACCACATGGCTACAAAACAGCGTATTTATATAAACTATAGTAGGGTTTATGAAGCAAATGCACCAGTTTTATCAATGCAGGGCAACAGCACATTTTATTTTAATTACTTACTGTTCCTTTAAGCAACCTCTACAGTCAAGACTCCCATCCAGAAACCTTACCAGCAAAAAACAGTGGAAAATGCCATAGACCTTGCTCTTGGTGGTAAATTTGGGTATTTTGTATCCTTGTGTTAACTGGATAACCAGTTAGAGACATAACAGCATAGTAAAGTATTTGGCTGCATCTGTAGTTAGCAAGTTAGGTT
Source organism: Xenopus tropicalis (assembly GCF_000004195.4). Classification (NCBI taxonomy): domain Eukaryota; kingdom Metazoa; phylum Chordata; class Amphibia; order Anura; family Pipidae; genus Xenopus; species Xenopus tropicalis. The sequence continues at coordinate 70,771,992 of NC_030682.2, forward strand.
AAAAAAGATACACATCAACCTTATGGGGCCGATTCACTAAAGGTTGATAAAACAAGTGATATTTATAGCATGCGTTAAAAATATTATCACTTCTTATTTTTTGTGACTTAGCGATCGATTAACTAAAAGGACACTTGTCATAAGTAAGAAGTGATGTTCTTTGCATTACTTATCTTATGATGAGCGATTTTCTTGCATTATTTTCTGCCGCGTGCGTTAATTTCCGCTATATTTCGCATGCGATATTTCGTGAGTGTGAGTGCTGAGATGGAGAGCGCAGAAGGTGCAGATGTGCAATTCTCTGCCGGGGAGAAAGAAAGCGTTGGCGAGGCAAGCGATGGAGAGGAGGGATGACAGTGATATTGAAGCCAGCAGTGGCAGTATGAAAAAGGTGGCAAAAATGAAGGAACACCAAGGTAGGCTGGGGCATGAGAGAGCTGAGAGGAGACACAAGCACACTGCAAAACACCAACAGAGGACAAAAATGCAAAATTGAAAGACTACAGGAAAAAAGCAGGTTCTACATTAGAGATTTATCCCACACCACCAAAACTGCACATGAAGGGACACTTCCAAAACTAACACCTGCAAATATTCCTACTTCTGTCCCGTCACATTTCTCCAGCAGTGACAGTGAGGAAGAAAGGCCTGGCTAAATTAGCAGCCAACAGTTGTCTGACATTGAAGGCACAGATAAAGATTATCAGCCAGAAGAAGCAAGTGAAGTGGAAAGTGAAGAACTTCACCCCCCTCCTCACCCAAACCAAGCAAGAAACAAACGCAGGAGAGCAGACTCAGAAACCTGAAATTTTCTGAATTTGAAAATGAGGCTCTAATCGAGAAGCTAGTGCCATTATACGACCAAATAATCAGAAAATATGCAGCAAAAATAGCTACAGCTGTTAACAGATACTGGAACGACATAGCTGACCATGTGAACAGTGTTGGGGTCTGTCTCAGGAGTGTGCAACATTGTAAAAAACGATATCAGGACATTCAAAGGGTCCTGAAGAAAAAACTTGCAGAAGATTCAAGATAGGTAAATATCTTACATTCATATTTCTATTTAACACTTGCTCATCTGCTTTTCTCCTCAATCTGCTTTTCCTTTTGGCTTACTGTCTTTTCTCCCTTTTTTGGCTTCTTTACACCTTTCTTTACTTGTATGTTGTGGACGTATGTATGTATGTATGTACATATACATACATATATGTTTGGTTGTGTGCTGGGTTTACTCGGATGGGTTGAACTTGATGGACAATGGTCTTTTTTCAACCCTATGTAACTATGTAACTATACATACGTACATACGCACGCCTATCATTATGTGCGCTACTTATGAACCAAAAGCTGTTGAGTACAACAACAAATTAAGACAGTAAATAGGGGGGTCATTAACATAATATTTCCCAAAATAGTTAATGCCCTGTACTCTCCTTTATGAAGGAGGATCATTGTGGAAGCATTGTTTAATACAGAATATAAGGGAGAGCCATGGGAGTTAGCGAGGCCACTTAGTAGCAACTTGCAGCATTTAATTAGGGTTTGTGTCAGAGCATGCCTTAGTATTGTTACACTTAAAAGAAAGGGGATTGATTGAGGCAAAGATGACTAACAAAAAGTGACTGCGTTGTTATGGGATTGCTTATTGTAGGCAACACAATAAAAGCATTCATATATTTTCTTTAGGTCTGGAACTGGAGGAGGTCCTTCCAAAAAGGTTTACTACACCACATACGAGGAGCAGCTTATGCTTTGTATACATGGAGACAGCGTGACTCTACTGTTATGTTCTGCCAGTAGGTCTTAGTATACATACTGTTTTGTGTTTATAAAGCTTTTATGAACCTGTGCATTCTGGGAAGAGTCTCCAGGATGTGATGTTATGTTCCTGTTTCCTTCTTGTTGTAAGGTGATTAAAGTATCAGCCATGCTTGCAGCATCATCCTGATTGGTAAGACTCCTGACTGTCACTGCTACTCCAGATTACCCAGATACTCTGCTAACAGTTTTCCATTGTTTTGTTATGGTAGTTTGGGTATGTTCAGTCAATTTGGTCAGTAGGCTTGCTTGGTAATATGATATAAAGTCTGGTAAGCTTAAACCCCAAGAGTTTTTGGGAATATAAAGGATAGGTTTCCGCAGCCATATAAATCTGCTGACAATAGCATCCAAAGATTTGAAGAAACTTTTTGGTATGCAAATGGGGAGGGTCTGAAATAAATATAGAATATTTGGTAGAATTGTCATTTTAATTATGCTAATCTGGCCAGTCCACATGAAGTGTTTAAGATCCCAATCATTGAGTAATTTTTCAATCGAGGAGAGTAAGGGTTTATAGTTGAGTTGGAAGATATTGTTTAAATTTTGGGGGACAAGTATTCCCAGGTAGCGTATACTGTCTCTTTGCCATTTTAATGAGAAGTTCAGTCTTAACTGAGTTTCCAGGTGTTTGGGTAGAGAGATAGGTAGTGCCTCAGACTTAGTCATATTTAGGAAGAATGGCCAAACTTCCATGTGGGTTCAGCACCCCCACACCTGTCCCTTTAATGGTGGTCTTATGCCTTTAAAAAGAATGGGTGTTGGTTAATGGGCAGTCTTCTCCTCTACAAGCCGCAAGCGGGGGAGGATTTGGTCTGGGGAACCAGGCAATCTCTCTCTATATAAGCAAAAGGCATGGGAGTGACTAAGCCCTCTGATTCAAACCAGCCCCCAGATCAAGAATGGCAATAGTGCACGGGAGTGCCAGCCTTTGAAAAATATGACCAGAGGTAAATAGATAGGACCACCATACGGGGTTTACCTTGATGTGGTATGGTGGCTTACCAATCTTATGATCATAATTTTGTAACTAAAAACCCCTGTTTCTTGTCAATATACTGTATGCACTAGCATGAAACTAATAGACAATTTACTTATGAAACAGGGGACCAGGGAATGTGCATTGATCAATCCCTTTTGTCTTTCTGTATGTTTGTAGCTAATTTGGCCAGATCAGTTGCACTTCCATTGTATTTGTATACTTTATTTAGCCTTGGAGTGCTCCCACAACCTCTTTTTGTGTATTTATGTATTTTAGCAGATTTAATTCTGCAGGAAGAATGGCCAAACTTCCATGTGGGTTCAGCACCCCCACACCCGTCCCTTTAATGGTGGTCTTATGCCTTTAAAAAGAATGGGTGTTGGTTAATGGGCAGTCTTCTCCTCTACAAGCCGCAAGCGGGGGAGGATTTGGTCTGGGGAACCAGGCAATCTCTCTCTATATAAGCAAAAGGCATGGGAGTGACTAAGCCCTCTGATTCAAACCAGCCCCCAGGTCAAGAATGGCAATAGTGCACGGGAGTGCCAGCCTTTGAAAAATATGACCAGAGGTAAATAGATAGGACCACCATACGGGGTTTACCTTGACGTGGTATGGTGGCTTACCAATCTTATGATCATAATTTTGTAACTAAAAACCCCTGTTTCTTGTCAATATACTGTATGCACTAGCATGAAACTAATAGACAATTTACTTATGAAACAGGGGACCAGGGAATGTGCATTGATCAATCCCTTTTGTCTTTCTGTATGTTTGTAGCTAATTTGGCCAGATCAGTTGCACTTCCATTGTATTTGTATACTTTATTTAGCCTTGGAGTGCTCCCACAACCTCTTTTTGTATATTTATTTTATAGTTGGAAATTTCCCCATATAAATGCAATTCTTTCATTATATTAGGCATAGAAATATGTGGTTTCGTTACAAATAACAATAAATCTGCAAAGGCGGCTATCTTATATATATTCTTTACAGCCATTAGACCTGAAATCGTTATTTGCCCTAAGTGCTATTAAGAGTAGGGATGTAGCGAACCTCAAAAAAAAAGTTCGCGAACCTGTTCGCGAACTTCCGCCGAAAATTGCGAATATTCGCGAACTTTGCGAACCCCATAGACTTCAATGGGAAGGCGAACTTTAAAACCTAGAAAACCCATTTCTGCCCAGAAAAGTGATTTTAAAGTTGTTTAAAGGGTGCCACGACCTGGACAGTGGCATGCAGGAGGGGGATCAAGGGCAAAAACCTCTGAAAAATTGACACACGCCGTTTTTCAAAATGATCGGTAATTTTGCGACTTTTTCGTATTTTCCGGCGCTTTCGTAAAGTTATTGTAAGTTTTGCGACTTTTTCGGAGCTTTCGTACCTTTATCGTAAGTTTTGCGACTTTTTCGGATCTTTCGTAACGTTATCGTAAGTTTTGCGACTTTTTCGGAGCATTCGTACCGTTATCGTAAGTTTTGCGACTTTTTCGGAGCATTCGTACCGTTATCGTAAGTTTTGCGACTTTTTCGGAGCATTCGTACCGTTATCGTAAGTTTTGCGACTTTTTCGGATCTTTCGTAACGTTATCGTAAGTTTTGCGACTTTTTCGGAGCATTCGTACCGTTATCGTAAGTTTTGTGACTTTTTCGGAGCATTCGTACCGTTATCGTAAGTTTTGCGACTTTTTCAGAGCATTCGTACCGTTATCGTAAGTTTTGCGATTTTTTCGGTGCCGGCGAACCCAAATTGCAAACATCACGAAAAGTTCGCGAATTTGCGGACTTGCGAACACCTGATGTTCGCGCGAATTAGTTCGCCGGCGAACAGTTCGCTACATCTCTAATTAAGAGGTGTTCCATGCAAATGACATATAGTAAAGGAGATAATGGGCAGCCTTGTCTAGTCCCATTTCGTATATGAAAAGTGTCTGACCTTATGCCATTTATTTTTATTTGGGCGGTATGGTCTGTATAAAGGGCCATGATATTATCTCTAAAAGCATTGGATAGTCCTATCCCTTCTAGCATTTGTTTTAGGAATTCCCAGCTTACCCTATCGAATGATTTTTCTGCATCTGTAGATAATAATAACAATGATATATGTTGTTTTTGAGCTAGGGCTATTAAGTGTAGAATTTTCATCGTGTTCTCTTTACCCTCTCTTCCCTTTACAAAGCCCACCTGGTCTCTGTGAATTAGTTGGGGTAGGAGAGGATTTAGTCTCATAGCTATAATTTTTGTATAAATTTTCAAATCAATATTTAAGAGGGAGATAGGTCTATAGCTACTGCAAGCGGTTGGGTCTTTACCTTGTTTATGTATGACTGATATGTGGGCTGAGAGAAATTCCTTATCTAATGGTCTGGAGGGGCCTATTTCATTAATAAAATTTAAAAATAGTTGGATAAAAGAGGGGACAAATTGTTTATAGAATTGACCTGTACAACCGTCTGGTCCAGGGGCTTTGTGTGGATGTATTTGCCTCTGTTATTTCTTGTATTTAAAAGGGAGCGCACAGATTTTTTAGGGCTGAGGGGTTTAGTTTTGGTAAGGGGTATGTATTTATATATGCCTTAATTTTGGAAGATAGCAGATCCTTTTGGTATGTTTGGGGTATGTTATAGAGGTTTTCGTAATAGTTTTTTAATATGGAAGCAATTTTTCCGGGGAGGACTTGTAATTGTCCTTTCGGGTCTTTGATTTTGTGAATATATTGGTTTGCTTGTCTATTTTTCAATGCTTTGGCCAAGAGTTTCCCGGATTTATTTCCAAATTCGTAATACTTTTGTTTTAATCTAGTCAGGGCAAATTTGGTTTGTATATTGAGATGTTGTTTTAACTCTAGTCTTTTGCTGGTCAGTGCTTTTAGACTATCAGAATCCAGGGTAGTTTGATGTTGTAACTGTAGTTTCTGGATTTCAGCATGTAATCTGTCTAGGTTAGTTTGTTTTTGTTTCTTTAACCTGGAGCCATGTTTAATTAAAATTCCCCTAAGTAGACACTTCAATGCTTGCCATTTGGACTGTTTGGATGCAGGGTCCTGGGCTATGTTTTTTTTTGTATTCCTCAATATTCGAGTGAAATTCTGCTTTGAAGTCAGTATCTTTCAATAAATTATCATTGAGTTTCCAACTCCAGCAGTTGTTAGGTCTATTTGGAATCATGATAGAGGCCGATATTGCTGCACGGTCTGACCATGTTATGTTGTCAATAGTGGTGTGTTTTAGCCAATGGAGATGGTGGTGGGAAATAAGTATATGGTCAATTCAGGAGTAGCTATTTTGGGCATAGGAATAGAATGTGTATTGTTTTGTAGAGGGGTTCAAAAATCTCCATGAGTCTATGAGTCTGAGTGATTGCAGATCTCTATGGATCTCTTTTAACAATTTTGTGGATGGGTTTGATACCCCTTTGGAAGTATCCATGGTAGGATTGAGTGCTAGATTTAGGTCACCTCCTATAACAGTGAGCCCTTCTGCGAACTCTGCAAGTTTAGGGGTTAAATGTGACATAAAAGTTACTTGTTTCGTGTTAGGTAGATAAATACTACCCAATGTACATACCGTATGAAATAATAATCATTTGATAAATAAATATCTCCCGTTCTGATCTGACAGGGTTGCCTGGACTTTAAAGTCCACAATGTTTTTTATGGCTATGGCTAGAGATGTAGCGAACTGTTCGCCGGCGAACTAATTCGCACGAAAATCGGGTGTTCGCAAGTTCGCGAACTTTTAGCGGTGTTCGCAATTTTGGGTTCGCCTTAGCTGGAGCCAAATTTTGACCTCTCACCCCAGAGCCAGCAGATACATGGCAGCCAATCAGGCAGCTCTCCCTCCTGGACCACCCCCGGACTACTCCCTTCCATATATAAACCGAAGCCCAGCAGCCATTTTACATTCTGCCTGTGTGTGCTTGATGAGTTAGCATAGGGAGAGAGCTGTGCAGGGATTTGAGGGACAGTTTAGGTAGCTTTGCTGACTAGTAATCTACTTTCTACTGCTCTGTATGTAGCTGCTGGGGGCAGCTGTCCTGCTGATCTCATCTGCTGTAACCCAATAGTCCTTGTAAAAGCAGTTTATTACACAAGTTTAGAAATGTAGTGTGATTTCTGCCCTTTACAGCACAAAACACAACGCTGTGTCAACAACGTATTTTTCAGAGAAATTTTTGCCCTTGATCCCCCTCCGGCATGCCACTGTCCAGGTCGTGGCACCCTTTAAACAACTTTAAAATCAGTTTTCTGGCCAGAAATGGCTTTTCTAGGTTTTAAAGTTCGCCTTCTCATTGAAGTCTATGGGGTTCGCAAAGTTCGCAAAAGTTCGCACTTTTTGGCAGAAGTTCGCGAACGGGTTCGCAAACCTTTTTTGTGAGGTTCGCTACATCTCTAGCTATGGCTACTCTTGTTTTTTGCAGGGGGTTATTGCTAAAGAACCATTGGGAGTATGTGCCTAACTTATGCATCAGGGGGGCATCTTTCCTATAGTGGGTTTCCTGTAAAATAACTATGTCTCCTTTTTGCTTCCGCATAATATTAACTAACTGTTTTCTTTTTTTAGGGGTGTTTAAACCATTCACATTCAAAGATATTACCTTCAGATTACCTGCCATTTTTTCTTAGTATTGAAACATGCCGTTACCCGAAACTTTTTATAACTTTCAGTAATGCCATGCCGAGACCATTTGCCTATGAAAAAAAACAATGTGTGCCTTAAACTATGTACAGACATATCGATCACAGTGACCTTACATATTTTCTGTATTACCTGTAATTTGACCGGATTGGTTCCGGATGGACCTTGAACATCAAAATTACACTTTATAACATGCATATATGGAAATGGGTAGGATGCCGCTTGCTTATCAATCAGAGGCAGGTTATATGGTGTACCCATTTTACCTGGGGGGGTTATGCCCTTCGGGGTGTCAACATTGCTTCTGTGGGAGTAGGGTTCCCTTTGTCATATTTAAAGGGACCGCATACTGGGTTAGCATATCGTGGTTAATTAAACCATTAGTCAAGAGGATATAGGGAGAAACTTTGGTGCAATGAGATATTACTGTCTCTTTTGATTATAGTTACCAAAGTCACCCGGGTTCCATGGTTTCCGTGTGGGTTCCGATTTTTTCCGGGGTCTGCCTAGGTCTTTTCCTCTTGGATTTGGGGGTGGAGACCTCGGTCCAGGCCTCTCTCGTAGGGAGCGGTACTGGTTCCGGTAGTTGTACAAATCTTATCCATTCTGAGAGTGAAATTTCTGGTGCGTCACAGGCTTGGAGAAAAGGCTGTATATCCTCTGGCTCCGCAAGGGTATGCAGTTTCCCTCCGATTGTAGCTTGTATACTGAAAAGTTAGCCCCAGTGGAATTTTTTTTTCTTCTTAAGTGTATCAGTGAGTGGTTTGAGCATGCGTCTTTTCTGTAACGTATACCATGAAAGATCTTGTACTTTGTACTGAATTTTATGTTTTTCGTTTGTCTGGCTTTAGTAAGTATTTTGTCTTTAGTTGTATAATGCAGAAGGCAGCAGATTATATCTCGGTTTTTTTGATGCCAGCCCCTTAGGCCGTAGAGCTCGATGAGCACGTTCAATATGAATCTCGTTGGCATCAGGCCTGTTCAATATAAAGTTAAACAATGATTGTACTTTTTGTTTTAATATGGCGGGGTCAACCGTTTCGGGGAGGCCCCTTACTCTTAGATTGCATCTCCTGCCTCTATTATCTAGGTCTTCTAAGCGTCTAGTAAGTGATTGAATAGCTTTACCTTGTGTCCGTGTCACTGCCAATGACGAGTCTATGGAGGTCTCTATGGACTCTACCCTTGTCTCGTTTTCTGCAGCTTTTACATGTAGCGACGCTATCTCGGCTTTTAAGTCCGCAACTTCTTCTTTGAGTGTCGCCGTAATTTGTTGTGCCAGATTTGCTATGTCTTGCTTTGTTGGTAGAGATTTCAAATAAGTAATCGAGTTTTTCTCAGATACTGAAGAGTCGTCATCAGTTAGTTTTTACCATGTTTGCCCATTTTAAATGCGGTCTCTGTCTCTTATCCCACAGGTACACAGCAGAGCTGCAAAGCTATGCAACCATTCCGTTGAGCAGTTGGCCACGCCCCAAGAGAAGCTTAATATTAATGGAATACAATGTTTTGTAAAACAGATTCATCCTTACTGCCACCCGTCAGAAGCAAAGGAAGACAATCCTCCGTTTCTACCATTCCAGGTAATATTGTTTCCTAATTTTCTAGGACATATGTTTTGTGTCAGGCTTGTGCAATGGCATGAGAGTGAATTGTGTCCGTGTATATTGCAGGTGTTTCAGTTACAGAAGTGGAGTATATTGGTAATAAGTAGTGATGAGCGAAATGGCGAAAATGTTGCGCATCAAAAAAAATTGTCGCCCTCGACTATTCTTTTGTCACCAGCGGCGACTTTTTTAATCCGTTTCGCGAAACAATCCGCCAATGGCAAAACGCAGAAATTTGCCACGAATCCATGCCTGTCGAAACATTTCGCCCATCACTAGTAATAAGATAGGTGTGTTATTGGACAAGTGTGTCTTGCTGGGTTAGGTGCAGTCAATACTTTTGGCAACTCAATCTTTCCAACTTGTTTTTGCCCTTGCACTCTGTATGGCCAAACATTTTCCTGGCATCAGGAACATCATTGAAATTAACATTTTTTTTACAAAAAAAAAGGTGGAAAAAGACACTCGGCTGGACACTCCTCAAGTCAGCTCCACTCGCAACACCGTCAGGCTCCTGAAATCGAAAAAAGAATGTTTAGTGGTGATGATAGTGCAGCTCCAACTCAACAGCTGCGTAAAAAAAAGAAAAATGTCCATGTTTTCTTGATGTGCTGAGGGACAGATTTGTTTAAATTGTTTCATTATACTTCCTCACTGTACATTTGAAAGCAAAGTGTTATTTTACAATTTGCACTTTTCAGGGGCAAATTATACTTTTCAGGGGCAAATTTGGTATTAAGCAATAATATTAATACACATTAGTCCTATATGCTTATAGTGCTATGTAAAAAAACATTTGGTGGAACGAGTGGACAAATTGTTGGGAGGGGCTGGGGAAGACTCAGCGGTCTTGGTACACATAGGTACCAATGACAAAGTTAGAGGAGGGGGGAAGTCCTCAAGAACGATTTTAAAAAGCTAGGCGAGAAATTGAGGGCGAGGACTTCCAAGGTAATTTTCTCAGAGATATTACCTGTGCCACGAGCAATGTTAAGAAGGCATCGGGAGCTTAGGGAGATTAATGAGTGGCTGAGAGATTGGTGCAGGGAGGAGGGCTTTGGGTTTCTCGAGAACTGGGCTGATTTCTCAATCGGCTACAGGCTCTTTGCCAGGGATGGGCTGCACCTCAATGATGATGGGGCAGCTGCTTTGGGGGAAAAGATGGCTAGAGGGTTGGAGGAGATTTTAAACTAGGAGTGGGGGGGGGGGGGGGGGTGCAGCGGGTAATTCTGTGGTACATAGGATAGATGAGGTAGTGGGCATAGTAAGGAAAAATGGGGGAGGAGACTTGCTTCAGGGTACTGAAAATGGCAGAGAGGCCCATAAGTCGTTTACAAGTCATTGTCACGCTGGTACTAGTATTAAATGTATGTTTACCAATGCAAGGAGTCTGACTGGTAAAATGGGAGAGCTGGAGGTACTGGCGTTGGAGCGGAAATATGATGTGATTGGTGAAACTTGGTTGAATGAGTTGCATGACTGGGCAGTTAATATTGGGGGTTATACATTGTTTCGGAGGGACAGGGGCAATAGAAAAGGAGGAGGAGTGTGTCTGTTCGTTAAGCAAGAATTAAAAGCAAATATTAAAGAGGAAGTGATGGGGGTAACAGAGGGAGCTGAATCCTTATGGGTTGAGCTTCTCACAGATAGTAAAGAATCTACCAAACTAATTGTAGGGGTATGCTAAAGACCCCCTAATGTAAGTGAGCAGGAGGCTCAGCTCCTTTGCAAATAGAAAAGGCTGCTAGTTTGGGGCAAATGATAATAATGGGGGATTTTAATTATCCTGATATTGACTGGAGCCATAGTTCTGCCAGGACAGTAAATGGGAACAAGTTTATAAACTTGCTGCATGACAACTTTATGTCACAGGTTGTTGAGGAGCCAAACAGGAACCATGCTATATTGGATCTAGTGTTCTCTAATGACCCAGAACGTATAGCAAATGTGCAAGTGGTTGAACCCCTGGATAATAGTGACCATAATGTTATTTCATTTGATGTTTGGTGCAGGAAACAAATTTACACTGGGGCAACAAAGACAATGAATTTTAGGAAGGCAAATTTTAGCTCCTTAAGGGCAGCGCTTCAGGGCATAGATTGGGGCATTATGTTTTCTGATAAAAAAACAGAGCAGAAATGGTTGTCATTTAAAATGATATTAAATCATTACTGTTCTCAATTTATTCCATTAATAAGAAAAAGTAGAAGTGTTAGGAATCACCCTATGAGGCTTAACTCTGAGGTAAAGAAGTTAATAGGGAGAAAAAGGAAAGCTTTTAAGAAATATAAGTCAGAGGGGACAGTAGCTGCGTTTAGTGAATATAAACACTGTAACAAGTGTTGTAAAACAGCAATCCGGAAGGCAAAGATAGAAAATGAGGAGCGCATCGCGGCCGAGGCCAAGACTAACCCCAAAAAGTTTTTTAAGTATATTAATAGTAAAAAGATGCAGGTTGAGGGTGTGGCCCCATTGAGTTATAGTAACAATATAGTTACAGCGGATACAGAAAAGGCAGATGTGCTTAACCAGTTCTTTTTTTCTGTGTATACAGTAGAGGAGTCAGTGGGCCAAGTCCCACCCAATAGCTGCACTGTTGCCTCAGCTCCAACTTCACAGTGGTTGGCACAGGATATGGTGCTTAAAGGGTTACACACGATAAATGTAAACAAGGCACCTGGGCCAGATGGAATACACCCTCGGGTACTGAGAGAGCTAGGGGCAGAATTACAGTGGCCCTTGTTTCTGATATTCTCAGACTCTCTTTCATCAGGAATGGTACCTAGGGATTGGAAGAAGGCGAATGTCATTCCTATATTTAAAAAGGGAGTAAGATCTCAGCCTGGCAATTATAGGCCTGTAAGTTTGACATTCGTGGTGGGCAAGTTATTTGAAAGCTTGTTAAGGGATCACATACAAAATTATGTACTGGAGAATGCCATTATGAGCAGTAATCAGCATGGCTTTATGAAGGACAGGTCATGTCAGACCAATTTAATTGCTTTTTATGATGAGGTAAGTAAGAAGCTGGACAGTGGGGATGCAGTAGATATAATCTATTTAGATTTTGCCAAAGCATTTGATACCGTTCCCCACAAAAGACTGCTTTCTAAACTAAGGTCTATTGGTCTTAGTGAAGTCGTTTGCACATGGATTGAAAACTGGCTACAGGATCGGGTACAGAGGGTGGTTGTTAATGGTACGTTCTCTACTTGGAATAAGGTTCTCAGTGGGGTCCCTCAGGGTTCTGTACTGGGTCCACTTTTGTTTAACTTGTTCATAAATGACTTGGTGGAGGGTATTATGAGTAATGTATCAGTGTTTGCAGATGACACAAAACTCTGCAGACCAGTCAATTCTATCCAGGATGTGACATCCCTGCAGCAGGATCTTGACCAACTGGCAATCTGGGCAGCTAAGTGGCAGATGAGATTTAATGTGGATAAATGTAAGGTCATGCACCTGGGATGTAAAAATATGCAAGCCCTGTATACCCTTAATGGGACTGCACTAGGCAAATCCATAATGGAGAAGGACCTTGGAGTCCTTGTAGATAATAAACTTGGCTGTAGCAAGCAATGCCAGGCAGCAGCTGCACGGGCAAACAAGGTTTTGAGCTGTATTAAAAGGGGTATAGATTCACGGGAGGAGGGGGTTATTCTTCCCCTTTACAGAGCGCTGGTAAGGCCCCATCTAGAATATGCTGTTCAGTTTTGGTCTCCAGTGCTCAAACAGGACATTATTGAGTTAGAGAGGGTCCAGAGAAGGGCAACTAAGCTGGTAAAGGGTATGGAAAGTCTCAGTTATGAAGAAAGACTGGCCAAGTTGGGTCTGTTTACACTGGAGAAGAGGCGCTTAAGAGGTGACATGATAACTATGTATAAATATATAAGGGGATCATATAATAACCTTTCTAATGTTTTATTTACCAGTAGGTCCTTCCAATGGACACGAGGGCACCCACTTCGTTTAGAAGAAGGGAGGTTCCATTTAAATATTCGGAAAGGATTTTTTACTGTGAGAGCTGTGAAGTTGGGGAATTCCCTCCCCGAATCAGTTGTACTGGCTGATACATTATATAGCTTTAAGAAGGGGCTGGATGGATTCTTAGCAAGTGAGGGAATACAGGGTTATGGGAGATAGCTCTTAGTACAAGTTGATCCAGGGACTAGTCCGATTGCCATCTTGGAGTCAGGAAGGAATTTTTTCCCCTCTGCAGCAAATTAGAGAGGCTTCAGATGGGGTTTTTTGCCTTCCTCTGGATCAACTTGTAGTTAGGCAGGTTATATATAGGCATTATGGTTGAACGTGATGGACGTACGTCTTTTCTCAATCCAACTTACTATGTTAAGCAGGTTATATATAGGCATTATGGTTGAACATGATGGACGTATGTCTTTTTTCAACCCAACTTACTATGTTACTATATTTCTCTTTTTGCTATTTGTTGTGGGGGAAAGGAATCATCCTCTCAAAGTATCAGGACCTGCCTGTACTGGAACCCTGGACTGTATTTTAGGCAGGTTCTGCATTACCTCACTGAGCCACTGGAGACCTTGGGCATCCATTCCTAAACATTCTATTAACCCCTCTTCGCTTCTGTGTTTATGCTCACCTTCTCCTCCCTTAATTAGCCCAGGTGGTTGCAATCAGACAATTAACGGGCTTTATAACCCCTGGTTGCTTGATCATTAAGCCCTTTTTTGTGATCCAGTGCTGAGCCTGATCACGTTTTTTTGCCTTTGAGCAGTTTTCTTTAATTTTATTTTCCATCTGCTGGCTGGGTATCTAAGGAGCACCAACCCTCGGCCTTGGGGCATCGGTCTTTGACCTTAAGCCCCATGCTGCTATTGGGGGAGGGTCCTTCCAAGGAACCCAGGCCAGTTTTTCATCCTGTTTGTCTGGGAGCCTGAGCCATTTTGGCGAGGGAAAACAGGCAGTGCAGCAATGGCAGCGGCCACAAACGCATCTATCCCGGCTTATGTGCAGGTTAATAATTCTGTGAGAATGGAGTTCGAGAAGGAGAAGAGAGGAGAAAGAGGATTAGAAAACATCGTAAAAATGGTTTTATTTGGATTATTCCAGCTGACAGCCGATAAGATCCTGGCTTTGCAAGACTACCACATTCGAGGAGTATATTATATTACCTTTGTGAATAAGAAGACCTACATTGATTTTGTTAAAAACCTGGAACATCGCAACCATGAACTTTTAAAAGATATTATTGTGACTTCTCATTATGACATTGAGGACGTTAAACCTTTGGTGGTTAAGATGTATAACCCCAATGTACCCCAAGAAAATATTACCACATGGCTCTCTCTATACTGTGAAAAAGTTAAATTCCTGCATAATGTGGTAAACCAGTTTGGACTCTGGACTGGTAAGCGCAAGTACCTGGTCACTTTTAAAAAGGGGATTTTACCACCAGCCCATTTTAATATCGGAAAGTTTAATGGGGACTTGTTCTTTGATGGCATGGGCAGTTTCTGTCGCGTGTGTCATGAATATGGACATTCTACTAATGATTGCCAGCAAGTTTGCAGATGCAGAAACTGTAATTCTTTTGAGCACGCGACAAAAGAGTGCCCCAAGGCTAAACGCTGTAATTTCTGCCTTGGGGAAGGTCATGTTTATCACAACTGCCCAAGCAGAAGTAAAGTGCAAAATGCTGCTCCTGGTGGGGGGGATCGAGTGAAGCCTGCAGCCAAACCTGTGTGGAAGGCGGTTCGAGAGCAGCGGTTCCAGAGGGGGTTCCTGACGCAAGAGGTCCTGAGGAGAGAGGTCCCGGTGATGCCATGGCAGAGGTTCCAGTGCCAGCTCCAGATCCAGCCCTGAGGGAGGAGTCCGCTATTTCGGAAGAGATGGAGGGGTCTTCACTTCGGGGTTTGTCGACTGAGGAGTCTGCACCTGCCACCGCGAGACTGGCCAGAGCGAGAGAGGAGGGGGGTGACCTTGCAGAGGATTTACAGTCTTCTGTGGGTGAACCCCTTGAATCTCTTCAAGCGTTGAAGCCAAAGAAACAGCGTATGCGGTCATCGGGCGCCAGAGGACAAGCGAGAGGACAAGCGCAAGGGAAATCCTACGCCGACATTGCTAAAGCAGTCGCTGCAGTACCGCCTGATGAAGCAAGGACCACATCTCTGCTGCTTGAGGATATCTCCAGCGATTCTTCAGAAGGAGAAGAACTCCCAGCGAGGACGGCTTCCCCGTGCTCAGATTTTCTGGCTTCCGTGCCCAATTTGTCAGAAGTTCTGGGTTTTTTTTCCATCAGGGAGCAGTATGGACACTGAGTAAGTCTCCATTAAGAACTTTCTTTTTTATCTCACCATGGCTGTTTTAAAAGGTCTTTCTTTTAATGTGCACAGCATTCAGAGCCAGCTAAGAAGGGTGACTGTTTTTAATTTTTTAGCGGCTTTTAATGTGACTTTTTATTCCTGCAAGAATGTGCCATTCCACACTTGGGCAACTATGAGAACTATGCCAAAGACTGGTCTTATGGCCCATCCGTGTGGTCTGGATCTAATGAAAACAGAAGTGCGGGAGTTGCCATACTGTTTACAGGGCCGGTTAAGATACAGACCGTACAAGAAATTTTACCAGGAAGGGCTTTGTTTGTATCTGTTTTTATTGATGGTGTTTTATGGAATCTTTTAAATGTGTATGCCTCACCAAAGCCAAAAGAACGTATTGAACTATTTGAAACTTTATATGTTTTTATGGCAAGTTTTAAACCAGCAGTTTTAGGTGGTGATTTTAACTGTGTTTTAAATGAGTTCGACAGATATGGTCTGGGAATTAGGTGTGCTGATAGGTCAGCAGCCACTCTTTTAAAAAATATTGTGAATGATTTTAAGTATAAAGATGCTTTTATGTGTTTACATCAAGATGCGCCCATAGAAAAGAGAATCACATAGTAAAGCAATACTTTTGGTTCCAGACTTAATTATGTTTTTATATCCAAATCTTTTACACCGTTAGAATGCATACACAAGGAAAACGTCATCTCTGACCATAAAGTTGTGTGTTTCAATATTTTTAGTCTGGCTGAGCAAAAGGTGGGAAGGGGTTTTTGGAAACTTAATTCCACCTTGCTAAATGACAAGAACGTTTATGATGATTTTAGCACTGTTTTTAAAGTATGGCAACAGGAAAATGTGCACAATGCTGATATTTTAACATGGTGGGAAATTGTTAAAGAAAGGATTAAGCGCTATTTTATAGAGCTTGGGGAACTGAAAGCAAAAGAAAAGAGAGAGTTTTATGAAAATGTAAATACCCATTTGCAAACCCTCTATATGTTTAAAGATATTGGTTGCAATGTTGATAAAGATATTTCTATAGTAAAACAAAGCATTAAAAATTCTCTGGATGAGAAAGCAAGAAATTTTATTTTTAAGACCAGAGTCCAGCATGTTGAGGGAAATGAAAAATGTACCAGGTACTTTTTTAGAAAAATTGTGTCATCCAGAGAATTAATTACTGAGATAGAGGATGAGAAGTCCAGAGGCGGTATTCTTAAAAATGTTTTTAATTTTTATCAAAATTTATATAGTACCATGAATATTGATAGTGATTTTATGGAAGGTGCTCTTAATGATATTACTCTTGTTTTAAATCATGATGATGGCCTTAATTTTATTACAGAGAAAAAGCTCTTTGATACTATACAAAGTTTTAAAAGAAATAAGGTTCCTGGGCTAGATGGGATACCCATTGAGTTTTATGTGCGGTTTTGGGATATTTTAAAGGATGATCTTTTATGTCTTTTTAACAAGTGTTTTTATGATAAAAAGCTGCCAGCCTCCTGGCAAAAATGGGTGATTTCTCTTCTCCCTAAGGAAGGTGACAAGACCAATTTAAGAAACTGGAGGCCTATCACCATGCTTAACACTGATTATAAAATCCTTGCCAATGTGTTTGCAAACCGATTAAAGGGGGTTTTAGGCCAATTCACCCATACCAACCAAGTGTGTGGGATCCCTGGGCGCACAATCCACCAAATAACTAATTTAATAAGAGACGGCATTTGGTATGTGAAAGACCGTGGGCAGCAACTGGCAATTTTATCACTTGATTTTGAAAAGGCTTTTGACCGCATATCCCATGTGTATCTTTTTAACGTTTTAAAGAAAATGGGTATCCCTGAAGGTTTTTTTATCATCCTTAAGAGCCTTTTATGATAACTGCACTAGCCAGGTTTTAGTAAATGGTTTTATGACGGAATGTTTTAACTTAAAATGTGGTGTTAAACAAGGTTGTCCTTTGTCCCCACTGCTTTTTATCTGTGCCATTGAACCGCTTCTATCGTCCATAAGACGTGATAAAATGATTTGTGGAGTCCATGTATCGGGCGGTGGAGGGTTGCAGGCAATAGTGACTGGGTACATGGACAATATTAAGATATTATGCACAGATATATTATCTATAAAAAGAGTGGTTCAGAGGACAGAACATTTCTGTGCCGCCTCTGTTTTAAGATTAAATTTTAAGAAAAGTTGCATGCTGGGACTCCTTGTCAGACTGCCCAATACAGCAAAGGGAGTCTGTTAAGATTTTAGGTATGGTTTTTAATTCACAGATTGATGGAAATGAATCATGGAATATGATATTGAAAAATGTAAATGGTCTGATTATATCATGGACCACAAGGCACCTTACTATTGAGGAAAAGGTTTTATTGATCAAAATGGTTTTAATGCCCATTTTATTGTATACTGCTCTTACCTATCCTCCATCTGTGTTGCTTTTAAAGCAAATAATAAGAACATGTTTTGTCTTTATATGGGGATCAAGAATGGAGAGACTGAAAAGGATTTTTATGACAAAACCCCCTGAGAAGGGTGGAAAAGGTATGGTGGACATAAAACGTTTTTTATACACAAAATATTTGATTTTATGTCTAAAGAATTATAATTCTGATAATTACTGGTCCTTTTTTATCCAATACTCTGCAGGTTTTATTTTTAAGAGACATGGGTGGTGTGTTGTATCTTTTAAAAACCCTGTTTGTTTTAGCCCTTCCTGGTTTTATGAGATTTTAAGAGCCACCATAAGTGATTTTATTCTGCAAAACAAAAGTATGGGGGACCTTTTAAATAAGTAAAAAATGCAACAGTTCTTTTATGTCTTGGAGAGTATGATCCCGATTTTAAACTTAAACGTGAAAGACACAGAATGTGTATGGGCCAGGGTGTGCCACAAATAGCTTTTTAATAGCCAGAAAGACTTGGCTTGGGCCTGTGTGCATGAATGTCTCCCTACCAGGGCTTTTCAATATAAAAGAGGTGTGTCGGCGCGGCCTAAATGCCTCAGGAAGACTTGCTTACAAGAAGAGACTGTATTGCACCTCTTTTGGAATTGTTTTTATGCACAAAAACTATGGTAGGGGGACTTAAAAAACTGGACTATAATGTCATTCTTTATGGACACATGCAATGTGCATCACAGGCTCATTTTATGGCTTTATGGAAAATGATAAATTGTTTTAAAGAAGCTCTTTGGAGAATCCGGAACATGCTGTATTATAACTCTGATGATATTTTAATGAGTGATTGCATAGCCCTGGCTTTTAGCATAATGCATTTGTATATTTTAATTGACAAAAAGAAAGGGACAAAACATGAATGTTTATGGTGCCGAAAAGAATGGTCACAAGTGTTTTAAGTAATTTACTTTTATGTAGGTTATTTTAAAATTTTATTGTGATCTGTATCTTTTTATAAAAACTATGTTATAATTCATGATTATTATGTTTTTATCTTCTGTGAAACAAATGTTATTTATGATTTTACTATGAAATTGATTTCAATAAAGCTCTTTGAAATTGACCTTACCTGCTTGATTCCTGCTTGTTCCTGCCCCTGTTCCTGCCTGACTCCTGCCCGTATACCTGCCTGATTCCTGCCGGGTTCCGTTAACCTTACCCTGTTCTTCAACTCCTGTTCCTGACCTCTGTTGGATCTCCCAGTATTGACCTCGGCCTGTTTATTGGACTTTCCCTGTCTTCAGCCTGCCCCTGACCACTGCCTGTTATTCCAGACCCTCCTTGGTTGCTGCCAGTCCAGACCCTCTGCTTGCTTTACAGATTTGTATTGTCTTCTGCCTGCCTCTGACCACTGGCCCGTTGTAAGGACATCCATATTTCTTTTCGCTTATTCTCATTGCTTTACTTAATAAATCATGTTTCAGCATCATAACTTGTTTCCTGCCTATCAACAAGCACAGTACCCCCTTTATCCATATTACACAGCATATAAGCTCCTACCTGCCAGCCACTCACTTGTGGCTGCTCCTGACACAAAGGGACATGAGCCTTACTGTAGTTGCCGCTCACTACTGCTGTAAGCATTTCTTTTGTATGTGTGCAACTATTTTCACTGTAAATAAAAACCATATTGATTGAGATGTGGTTTTGTGGTTCTTTTTATGGTATTAAAGATTGTAGATACTTACAGGCAAAGCAATTATTAACGATTTCTGCCCATACTTCATTACCTCTGTTATCAGCACTTTGAGCATGATGTATGGGATGAATTGGGTCATCCAGGTCCTCAGCCACAAAAACAGGTAAGCCATGCCCGTTAGCTACATTGTGCAGTAAGTACAGCAGAGGCTACAACTATCTGGGTAACTTTAGGGGGGCTGTACATGAGACTGCCTCCAGACTGTCCAGGCAGCGGAAGCGGCTATTAAGAACCCCAAACGTTCTCTCAATAACAGACAGCTCTGACATGTGCTTCATTAAAAGCACATTCGTCCCTTGTAGGCAGCCTGAGAATGGGGTCATCAGCCACCAAGAGCAAGGGTAGCAGCATCTCCTGAAATAAAATAAGATGGAATGAGTTGTTGAAAACAAATAAGCTGCTTCCAGTCTCCCACTGTGAAAAGAGGGCCCTTTTGCAACAGATGCGACAGTGTGAGACTGATAGCTGACACTACAAGTAGCTGCTTTAACTCTCCCACTGTCAAAAGAGGGCCCTTTTGCAATTGCAAAACATGCTTATGGCAGACAGGCCCTGGTTTGACAGTGGGAGACAAAAAAAAGCAAATGTGGGAAAGTTGTGCTAGACATGACACAAATACCTAAAAGCCACCCCTGAGGCATTTCTCCAGTTTGAAAACCATCATAAAGTCTGGAGTACCTTAGGATGTAAGTATTGTGTGAGGAGCCTGAAAATCCGGACACGATGCTCCTGATATTCATGTTAGTGTCACAGACCACTTGTATATTGAGTGAATGGTAACTTGTGTGGTACCTAAATACATGCACCCTGTCTTGGGGGGGGGGTTTAAAGCCACGAGGGTGCAATCTATGGCACCTTACAGATTGGGGATGCCACTCACACCATAGAACTGCCTTTTGACGGTGTTCCGCTCATTTCTTTTGGTGGGAAATGAGATGTAATTGGCAGACACCGAACGTATTGCATCCAGGACCTGGCCAAGGCACAGTGAGAATGTGGGCTGTGACACTCCCCTGTTGATCCCTCCAACCTTCAGAAAACTACCTGTGGCAAAAAAATGCAGGGAGCACAGAAGTTTATCCATGCCAGGAACAGCATGATTTCTGCATGTTAGTGGCTGCAGGTAAGGCTCCAGTACATCATACAGGCTGTATATTGCTGCTCTATTTAAAGGACATGTAAACCCCACACACAAAAAATTTAATCAGCGAACAGCCTCTTTGAAATTTTTCAATACCTGCCACACTGGTTGTCCTGAGGTTAGTAAGGCTGCAGCATCCCCTTAAAGGGGACCTGTCACCCTAAGAAATAACTCCAAATTATTTTCTATATTGTAAGTTGAGCAAAATAAATTTTACTTACTCTATATAAATAATATAAATCTTGTTTCCTTCCGTCTTGGAATTACTCAATCAAAGCAAGCAGGCAGGCACCAATTTGTGGACACTGTTATTAAGGCAAGCTTTGTATCATGCCAAAATCTTGTTTATGTGCCAGAATGGGGGACCAGATGCCCAGGTCCATGCACTGGCTACACAGTTAGATGAGGAGGAGGGAGGGGAAAAGTGAGATGTCCAGTGACATCTAGGTAGTGCTAAACAGAAAGCTAAAGTTATTGTCTCCCTTTTCACACATAAACAGCTAGGACCACCTTTAGGTGTCCATAACCCATAAGGCCACCATCTGGTGCCTGTTTAAAGGGGAACCCATCCTAAGGGGCCCAAATCTTGGGATCCCTACATAATGTATCTACCAGAATGACTGATTCAGGGAGAGAATTCCACAATTCCACTACTTTCCAAATATTTAAATCCTCCTGTCTTCTAAAAGAATGGATGCCCTCGTGTTTGCTGGAAGGGTCTACTGGTAAATACAGTATTAAATGGCTTGTTACATGATCTCTTTATATATTTTAATTGTGTCGGCAAACACTCATACATTACTTACATTAAAGTGATACTGACAGCCAATTAAAAAAATTTTTTTACACCTGCTGTTGTGTTTTAATTTGTATCAGCTTTAAATTCTTTATAAACTAAATCTGCAAAAAAAGTTTGCTTCATAATTATGGTAGCACGAATTACAGACCCACGGAGCAGCCATGTTTGTTCCCCTCTTCCGGGTTTTAATTTAAATGCCTCCTAAGTGAATAAATATGCCCAATCACAAGCCTGCAACGCCCCTTCTGCTTTCTGCTGGTGTGTGACAAGCTCAGCTCCGTTGTCTATGGGGCACATTTACTATGGGTCGAATCCGAGTCCGAATTGGAAAAATCCGATTTGAAAACAAACATTTTTCGACTTTTTCGTATTTTTTGCGATTTTTTCGGCGCCTTTACGACTTTTCGGAAATTATCGCGACTTTTTCGTTACCAATACGATTTGCGCGAAAAAACGCGAGTTTTTCGTAGCCATTCCGAAAGTTGAGATTTTTTCGTAGCGTTAAAACTTGCGCGAAAAGTTGCGCTTTTTTCGTAGCGTTAAAACTTAAAAGGCGCGACGTTTCGCGCAAGTTTTAACACTACGAAAAAATCGCAACTTTTTGCCTAAGTTTTAACGCTACGAAAAAATCGCAACTTTCGGAATGGCTACGAAAAACTCGCGTTTTTTCGCAAAAATCGTATTGGTAACGAAAAAGTTGCGTCAATTTTCCGAAAAAAACGCAAAATACCGATCATTACTAAAAAAAACGCAATCGGACGCATTCGGCCCGTTCGTGGGTTAGTAAATGTGCCCCTATGTGTAATGGGAACGGAGAAAGCAGGCAGGCACAGGAAAGCTATTTAAATTCTTCGTGCGAAGAGGAGAATGGGGGGGCAGCCCTTTGAAGCAAGAAGGCAATGGAAAGATCAAGCCTGCCTGCTATCTAGTTCACAATGCGAGGAGCGAGGGAGGGTGGGAGGGAGGGGGAACTCTTTGAAGCAAATGGCAAGCTGAATCCTCCCAGTTTATGCCGTAGTCTTTTTGACAGATTGAGGAGCTACAGTCGGGTTGCCAGACAGTCAGGTTCAGGATCTTCAGTAGGATTTATGTAGAGAAACAGGACTTTTAGGAAAAAACAGTCAACATGACCTATAGGTAGGTTTAAAAGAAATTTTTTGGTGTCGGTATCACTTTAATGAACAAGTTAAAAAAAAGTGGGCACAATATAGAACGCTGTGGGACCCCACTAAAAACATATTCCACGTAGAGAATATACTATTCAAAACCACCTTCTGTACCACATCCTGTAGCCAGTTTCCTGTCCGTGTGCAAACCACATTACAGACACGACCAACACACCTTATTTTTTAAAGCAGTAATTTATTGGGCACTGTATCAAACCCTTTGGCAAAATCCAAATATCTCACATCTACTGCAACCCCACTGTCCAACTTCTTACTAACCTCATAATAGAAAGAAATCAAATGTGTCTGACGTAACCTATCTTTCATAAAGCCTTGCTGATAACTGCTTATAATGCCATTCTCCAGAAGATGAATGTAATCCCTTTACAAGCCTTCCCCACCACAGATGTCAAACTAACTTGCCTATAATTGCCAGGTTAAAATCGCATTTCCTTTTTAAAATAGGAATTACATGAGTTTTCCTCCAAACCATAGGTACCATAGCAGATAAAAAATTTGCAAAATACGGCTACCCTCTGACTTTTGTGAAGCACTCAACTTTTTTGATTCACCCACATTTATTGACAAACTTTTTTTGACATAACTGTATCAAAAAAAAATTCCGATGCATTTTTTGATGCGACTGTGACTTTTTTACATAACCACAATTTTTTTGACATGCAATACTTTTTTGACATGCCCATGACTTTCTTGATGCCACCACAACTTTTTTTATGTGACCACGACCTTTTCTTACTTTCGGTTTTACAAATAACTCGCCAATGCAAAATGTGGAATTTCAAAGCGAATCCATGCTTGTGAAAAAATGATGTGCTCATGACTAGTCACATATCTATAAATTGTTATAGCATCTGCCAGCAAGGAATTTCTACATTATTATTTTAACCTGTACAGTATAATGGGATGAACCAAAATAGCATGGGAGAAATCTCTGATGGGGGTTTGTGAAACACCCACAAAAAAAGCACAAAAAAAGCAAATGGCACTCAGGGCTATAAACAAGGGAAAAACCCTTAAAATTTTATTGCGGAGGTGCAACGTTTCGGGGCGACGTGACCCCTTTATCAAGCATACAAATCAGTGAAGGCAGGTGCAATTTATACATATGCAGTGACCACTCCCCCAAGTTAATTGGTAAATTAAATAAGCACAATAACATGATATAAAAACAGTGCTTCATATGTAATATACATTCAACAATAGTTAATTCATCTCATAAAGTGCAAGGTGTATATTAAAACCATATTATTACGTTAAAGCATACAACAAATTTTTTGCATACTATATAATTCTTTCTGTGTGTTCTAGTCCAGTGTTATAGCCGAATAGCAACAATATATCCCAGTAGGAAGCCCTTAAGAAAATAAAATACAAAGTATCAAAAATCTGAGTCCACTATGTATCAATTAAAAACATGTAGCAAATTCCTTAACGGTACAAATCAAAGGAACAGAATATCTTACCCCTCCTTCTTCTCCTTCGTGTTGGGGTAAGATATTCTGTTCCTTTGATTTGTACTGTTAAGGAATTTGCTACATGTTTTTAATTGATACATAGTGGACTCAGATTTTTGATACTTTGTATTTTATTTTCTTAAGGGCTTCCTACTGGGATATATTGTTGCTATTCGGCTATAACACTGGACTAGAACACACAGAAAGAATTATATAGTATGCAAAAAATTTGTTGTATGCTTTAACGTAATAATATGGTTTTAATATACACCTTGCACTTTATGAGATGAATTAACTATTGTTGAATGTATATTACATATGAAGCACTGTTTTTATATCATGTTATTGTGCTTATTTAATTTACCAATTAACTTGGGGGAGTGGTCACTGCATATGTATAAATTGCACCTGCCTTCACTGATTTGTATGCTTGATAAAGGGGTCACGTCGCCCCGAAACGTTGCACCTCCGCAATAAAATTTTAAGGGTTTTTCCCTTGTTTATAGCCCTGAGTGCCATTTGCTTTTTTTGTGGTTGTACTGGTTTTGGAGGGTGCCGATCCCTCCAGCAGTGTGCACCGGGCATATAATTTTGGAGTACTAGGGTGTGCGGATAAGGTCTCTGTAGTACAATACAGGTTTGTGAAACACATCATGCACATATTTTCAGACACTGTAGTAGCTGTGCAATAGCCCATTAAAAACATATTATTTTTAACATATTAATCCCCCTCTCTTTTTGTATGTTTGTAGTTAATTTGGCCAGATCAGTCGCACTTCCATTGTATTGTATACTCTATTTAGCCTTTGAGAGCTCCCACAACCCCTTTCTGTATTTTTGATACTTAAATACAGGACTGCTTCATAAATTGGACTGATTTATACATTTTATAAAAATAGAAATGTTTTTACAGTATTTCTTCAGAAATACCATATAATGATATAGTTGGAACAATTCTAATCCTTTTTTTACTTTTACTTGAGAAACAGACATCCTGTGAAGTAAAACACTTTATTGTTTCAACCATGCAATTTTATGGCAGTTTATTACTCAATTCAAGCTAAATGTATTGTCAAATCTCAGGTATGGTTTGTAGTTACTACCAGAACAGTGATTGATCATTTACCTTTGAAGGTTACATTGTACTTCCTTCTGAGAGAAGAAAATAAAGGACACAGAATTTCTTGTACAATGCAGTAAAAGAAAATAATCAAAGATAATTTTCAATATACAATGTTCTGTTATTGTTAGACTAAATAAAGTACATCTATTCTGAGAACTGCCAAAACATTTAGCAAGTAACACAAAATCTATTTTAACCTAAACACTTTAAATATATATACAGGTATGGGATCCATTATCCAGAATGCTCAGGACCTGGGGTTTCCCGGATAAAGGATCTTTCTGCAATTCAGATCTACTACCTAAAGTCTGCTAAAAACATTATTTAAACAGTAATTAAACCCAGCAGGATTGTTTTGCCTCCAATAAGGATTAATTATATCAAGTACATCATTTAGCTCCCTAAGCTCCCGTTGTCTCTCTAAACTTGCACGTGGCCCCAGCAAAACTTCAGAAAAAAATGACATTGGAGGACCTTTCCTTAATCTTAGGGCCTAGATCCCTGAAATCACTCTTTAAGGTCCTCTACCTACCATTCATTGGTAATAGGAGTTGGGACCTAGGGAGAGAGGAGACATTAGCCCTAGGATGTGCACTATCGAACTTCAATAGATTACTGCTGTCTGTCAATTTCACAAACAAGTCTGTCAATAGCTACCCATCCTTATTGTACATAGTAGTGTCTAAAAAGATAACTAATTCGGTGCTATACATGAGGGTAAAGCCAATGGATGGGACACAGGTTTCCAAGTAATCCTTAAACACCAACAATGATTCAACGTCACCCCCCCATATGACCAACAATTCATCATTGTAGCGCAACTCATGAGTACTGTGTACATACTGTGTTTCAAAGTGATTTATGAATATGTTGGCATAGGAGGGGCGACATTGGATCCCATTGTGGTCCCCTGCAATTGAAGAAAAAAGGTGTCCTGAAACAAGAAATACTTTTTATGTAGTACCACAGAAAGTAACTACAGCACTATTTACATGGAGGAATATTTAGCTGGGAAAGGTGACTCTCTACTTTGTCTTAGTGACACCAACTGTCTTTCAAACCTTGCTTTAGTTTGACATTGCAATATTTCCACTAGCTTGCTTGGATACCTATTAAGAGTTTTTTTGACCAATATTCATTGTCAATTATAACATTTATTAGTCTCACTGTAGCTTAGTGATAAAGTGGCTGTTATATATTGGATCATCTGGAAATAAAGTTACAACCAAAATCTAGTATCAACTTCATGGCAAGTAGTGATGAGCGAATTTTTTCACCAGGCATGGATTCACAGCGATTTTCCGCATTTCGCCATTGGCAGAAAAATTTGACAAATTGGCCACGGTCGCGTAAAAAAAAGGGCGTGGTTGCGTCAAAAAAAGCACGGACAACAAAAAAATAGCCGCAGCGACAAAAAAATAGACACAGGCGACAAAAAAATCATGCGACAAATGTGTTTCACAAAATTTTCGCCGTTTCGCAAATTTTCTTGCCTTTTTGAGAATTTTATAGCGAACCGAAATGGGACATATTCACTCATCACTAATGGCAAGATTACTGGCAGGTAATATTGGCAGGTTTTTTTTTTAAAAAAAGCCTTAGATCTTTTTCTCCTTTTCTACATTCAAATTTGGCTTGGAGGCAAGTTTTGGTTGCATAAAACCCAGATGTACTGCCAAACAGAATCTTATGTAGGCTTCCAGTCCATATAGGGGCTATCAAATAGCTAATAACAGCCCTTATATTACAACAGGAACATGTTTTATGCTTGTGTTGCTCCCCAAGACTTTTTACATTTGGATGTGGCTCATGAGTAAAAAAGGTTGGGGATCCCTGATCTTGGGGATGTATGGGGTCCTCCAGGTCATCAGCCACATCCCCTGGTTAGCCATGCCGGTTCGCCAGATTGCAGGGCCGCCATCAGAAATCACGGGGCCCCTCACAACAAGATTTTCTGGGCCCCCCCTCCTCCCACACTCCCAATGGCCCCTCCCCCAGTGACCCCTCCCATCAATACAAAGGACATACAGACATTGGTAGCCAGGGCCCCCTAAAACATTGGTGGCCAGGGGTTACGTTTTGCATTGGTGCCAGGGCAGGTACCCCCTAAATCAATGCTGGCCAGCTCAGGGCCCCCTAAAACATTGGTGCTCCCCCCAAATTACTCAAACTATGGCCTGCCCTCTGCTGCTTCCTTCCACATCCTTCGGCTCCCCCCCAGTGTCCTCCGGCTCCCCCCAAGCGTCCTCCTGTTTCTTCCAAGGCCACCCAACCATCCTCCTGCCCCCCCCAGCATCCTCCTGCTTCCCTCCAGGCCCCTCAAAGCATCCTCCTGCCCCCCAGCATCCTCCGGCTTCCCCCAGGGCACCCCCAGCATCCTCCTGCTTCCCTCCAGGCCCCTCAAAGCATCCTCCTGCCCCCCCCCAAGCATCCTCCTGCTTCCCCCAGGGCACCCCCAGCATCCTCCTGCTTCCCCCAGGGCCCCTCAAAGCATCCTCCTGCTTCCCCCAGGGCCCCCCCAGCATCCTTCAGCTTACCCCCAGGGCCCCCAAGTATCCTTCAGCTTCCCCCCAGGGCCCCCAAGTATCCTTCAGCTTCCCCCCAGGGCCCCCAAGTATCCTTCAGCTTCCCCCCAGGGCCCCCAAGTATCCTTCAGCTTACCCCCAGGGCCCCCAAGTAACATTCAGCTTACCCCCAGGGCCCCCAAGCACCTTACATTTCCTACGGGGCCCGGCCACGCTAGAGTTTCCTTAGCTCGGGCCCCCTTTCCTCAAGCCCGGGCCCCGCCTTTAGTTTTATCCTCCTATTTATGCTGCAACCTTATAAAAGCAAAGATGCGGCAGCGAGCCGCGGCATAAAGAGGAGGATAAAACTAAAGACGGGGCCAGGGCTTGAGGAAAGGGGGCCCGAGCTAAGGAAACTGTAGTGTGGCCGGGCCCCCTTTATAAAAGCACGGAAGTAGCAGAGAGCCGTGGCACATAGAGGAGGACATCGCCGGAGCTGGGTGCTAGGAAATGTAAGGTGCTTGGGGGCCCTGGGGGTAAGCTGAATGTTACTTGGGGGCCCTGGGGGTAAGCTGAAGGATACTTGGGGGCCCTGGGGGGAAGCTGAAGGATACTTGGGGGCCATGGGGGGAAGCTGAAGGATACTTGGGGGCCCTGGGGGTAAGCTGAAGGATGCTGGGGGGGTCCTGGGGGAAGCAGGAGGATGCTTTGAGGGGCCCTGGGGGCTCTAGCATGGCCGGGCCCCCTTTAAAGCTCGGGCCCGGGACGATCGTACCCCCTGTGCCCCCCTGATGGCGGCCCTGCCAGATTGTGCAGTACAGCACACGCAGCCACAATGTTGGAAACTTTGGAGCGGCTGTACATGAGGCTGCCTCCTGATTTATCCAGGCAGCGGAACTGGCTTTTAAGGACCCCAAATGTACGCTCAATCACAGACCGCGCTCTCACATGTGCTTCATTGATGAGCCACCTAGAGCATGGGTAGCCAGCATCTCCTGAAATAAAAAAAAAACATGTAATAAGATGCCGCAAAAAAATAAGCTGTTTTCAGTCTCCCTCTGTCAAAACACAGCCCTTTTGCAACAGATGTGACAGTGTGAGACTGATAGGTAACACTACAAATGTAACACTACTGGTTTGACAGTGGGAGACAGAAAGCAAATGTGGGCAAGTTGTGCTAGACATGACGCAAATACTTACCTAACAGCCACCTGTGAGGCATTGGTCCTGTCTTGAAAGAATGGTAAAGTGCGGACTGCCTTAGGATCGTGAGAGGAGCCGGGGAACCCAGACACGATGCTCAGGATATTCATATGTGCATCACACACCACTTGCAAATTGAGGGAGTGTTAACCCTTCCTGTTCCTAAAAATGTGCTCCCTGTCTTGGGGGGGGTTTAACGCCACATGGGTGCAATCAATTGCACCCAACACATTGGGGATGCAACTTACCCCATAAACTGCCTTTTCACGGCGTTCCACTCATTCCGATTTTGGGGGAACAAAATGAAATTCCCGGACACCGAGCGGATTGCGTCCAGGACCTGGCCAAGGCACCGTGAAAAGGTAGGCTGTGACACCCCCCCATAAACCCCCCCAACGCCCTGGAAACTGCCAGTGGCTAAAAAGTGCAGGGAGCACAGGAGTTTCACCATTCCAGGGATGGCACGGCTTCTGCGAGTCAGTGGCTGCAGGGAAGGCTCAAGCAGCTCGTACAACCTGGATATTTCGGTTCCTCCTCTAAATCTAGCAATAACCCCATAGCAAACTCCATTTTTGGTTTTAACAGTCAAAACTGAAAAATGTGCTCTGCCCAATGCCTCCCCCAAATTAGGCGCTAAAATACGCACACATTTGAGCGCTAATTAATGCATTTAACGCTTTAGATGCTTTTGTGAATCATGCGTTAGTATTCTTTTCATTCGCTAATTACCACGTTGCGTTAAAATTAACACATTCGGTTGCGCATAAATTAACACACGCGATATGCGACTTAACGCATGGGATAATACTTTAGCGAATTGTGCGTTAATTTTCGCATCAATTTTAATGCAAAAAAGCATGTGATATCGCTTATCGACCTTTAGTAAATCAACCCTATATTGTCTTGTACTGTTTGGTTTATGCATATTCTAATCTGCTCTTTTAACTGTTCCTTATATAATAATAAATCGTTCATCCTCCAGGTAAATTCAGGTTTAGTGGTTTGGGGAATGGTCTGATAATATGCTGTTGCATATTTTTGCTTGTGAGAATAGATGTAGCCAATACTGGGAAGCCAGTATGTAATAATTTCTCGAATAAACTGAATGGGTTTTAGAAAAAAATGTTTGAAGTCTCTTCCTTTGGGGTTCTGGGCTCTCCACAGGTCTATGACTTGCATATCTGAGAACACTTTTTTATAATTCCTTTAGCCCTTTATATGAGATGTTGTTTTTACCTGAGGAGGAGTCAATTAGGGGGTTTAACACCAAATGTAAAGGTGGCCATACACGTGGCGATCTGACGATGTTTCGTACGACCATCGGTCGCACGAAACATCGTAAGATCCGCCACACACCATTCAGGGCTGAATCGGCAGGTAAGGAGGTAGAAACAATAGGATTTCTACCTCCTTCTGCCGATTCAGCTCTGAAGGGAGAATTTTGGTCAGGCGCCTTCTATGGCGCCCGATCAAAATTTTCAAACTTGTCCGATCGGCGAGTCGTCCGATATCGGCAGCTTCCTGCGATATCAGTCGACTCGCCGACATGCCATACACGCACCGATTATCGTACGAAACGAGGTTTCATACGATAATATCGGTGCGTGTATGGCCACCTTAAGTCTCCACCTAAAATGATTGGGCCTTCTTTGAAATTTTCTAGGGATTTCATGAATTGTTTCAAGTAGGGGATTTGCCCTTGATTAGGTACATAAACATTATATAGGATGCAGATTAATTTTCCTAAATAACATTTGACTAACAGGAACCTTCCCCCTTTGTCTGCAAGTGTTGTTATGTGTTTAAAGGGGAGGTTCTTGTGAACCAGAGTTATAGTTACATAGTTACATTGAGTTGAAAAAAGACCAGAGTCCATCAAGTTCAACCCAACCAAGTAAACCCAGCACACACAACCTTATACTTACCAATCTATACACTCATATACATAAACTATATATACAACCACTAGTACTCACTGTAGATATTAGTATCACAATAGCCTTGGATATTCTGATTGTTCAAGAACTCATCCAGGCCCCTCTTAAAGGCATTAACAGAATCTGCCATTACCACATCTCTAGGAAGGGCATTCCACAACCTCACTGCCCTCACCGTGAAAAACCACCTATGCTGCTTCAAATGAAAGCTCCGTTCCTCTAATCTAAAGGGGTGGCCTCTGGTGCGTTGATTGTTTTTATAGGAAAAAAGAACATCCCCCATCTGCAGATAATCCCCTCTAATGTACTTGTACAGAGTAATCATGTCCCCTCGCAAGCGCCTCTTTTCCAGAGAAAACAACCCCAACATCGACAGTCTAACCTCATAGTTTAAATCTTGTATCCCCTTTACCAGTTTAGTTGCACGTCTCTGCACTCTCTCCAGCTCATTAATATCCTTCTTAAGGACTGGAGCCCAAAACTGCACTGCATACTCAAGGTGAGGCCTTACCAAGGACCTGTAAAGGGGCAAAATTATGTTCTCATCCCTTGAGTCAAGACAAGACAGCACTTTATTTGCTTTAGTAGCCACAGAATGACACTTCCTGGAATTAGACAACTTGTTATCTACAAAAACCCCTAGATCCTTCTCCATTAAGGATACCCCCCACAAACTACCATTCAGTAGATAGTTCGCATTTATATTATTTCTACCAAAGTGCATAACTTTGCACTTATCAACATTGAACCTCATTTTCCAGTTTGCTGCCCAGTTTTCCAATTTTTTCAAATCGCTCTGCAAAGTTGCACCATCCTGCATGGAACGTATAGTTTTGCACAATTTAGTGTCATCAGCAAAAATAGGAACAGTACTGTCTATGCCCACCTCCAGGTCATATAATAAACAAGTTAAAAAGCCAAGGACTGACCCCTGCGGTACTCCACTAACCACACTGGTCCAATTAGAAAATGTTCCATTTACCACCACTCTTTGTAATCTATCCTTCAGCCAGTTCTCTATCCAATTACAAATATTATGTTCTAGGCCAATATTCCTCAATTTGATCATTAACCTTCTGTGAGGTACTGTATCAAACGCTTTAGCAAAGTCTAAGTAGATGACATCAACTGCCATTCCAGCATCGAGGTTCCTGCTCACCTCCTCATAAAAGGAGACTAAATTAGTCTGGCAAAATCTGTTACGCATAAAACCATGCTGGCACAAACTTATAGTATTGTGAACTGCAATGTATTAAAGTACCCTATCCCTTATTAAATTAAGTGAAGAGGCTTGGCAATAACAGCACTCAGCTCATTTAATACCCTGGGATGAATCCCATCCGGTCCTGGACCTTTGTTTACATTTACATGTTCAAGTCTCTTTTGAATTTCCTCCCGAGTGACCCATGCATCAGTAGCTAAATTACTAGAACTGGGCATATTAAAAGGGAAGCCTTCATTAGCTGGCTCCTCATATGTATAGACAGATGAAAAATAAGAGTTCAAAATTTCTGCTTTTTTACTATTCACATAATTAAAAATTTTTACTCCTAGCTGCAATATCCCTTTCCATCTCTATTTTAGCTTGCCTGATAGCTTTTTTCAATGCTTTATTTGCTTCCTTGTACCTGATGAAAGTTTCCGCTGTCCCAGCTAACTTGAATGCTTTAAAAGCACGTTTTTTCTTACCAACCTCGACACTAACACTTTTATTCAGCCATAAAGGTTTTGCTTTGTGATGCCTATCCTTGCTTACAAGGGGAATATACTGTTGTGTATACCTGCAAAGCAATGTTTTAAAGATGTTCCATTTTCCTTCTGTGTCTAACCCTATGAAAAGCCTTTCCCAGTTGACACATTGCAGAGATGCCCTTATACTGGCAAAGTCTGCACATCTAAAATCGAGCGTTTTAGTTACTCCCTTATAGAGCTGTATTATCTCAAAGTATTATCTCAAAGGAGACCATGTTGTGATCACTGTTTCCCAAATGCTCACCCACACAAATGTTAGAGATGAGTTCAGTATTATTAGAAATCACCAGGTCCAAAATAGAGTCATTCCTAGTAGGTTCTTGAACCGCCTGAAATAAAAAGTTGTCATTTAGCATATTTACAAACCTACTAGCTTTTTCTGACTTAGGCACCCCATTACTCCAGTCAATGTCCGGATAATTAAAGTCCCCCATAATAACAAATTGACCCAGTTGTGAAGCCTCCTCCATTTGCAACAATAGCTGGGTCTCATCCCCCTCATCTATACGGGGTGGTTTATAGCATACACCAATGATAATTTTCTTTGTGACCTTCAGCCCTACTGAAATTTCTACCCAAAGAGATTCAACGTTTTCATTGGTAATGTCTTTATTACATGGCTTTAAATCTGACTTTACATAAAGACAAACCCCTCCACCCTTTTTAATCTCTCTGTCCCTCCTAAAAAGTGTATAACCATTTAAATTCACGGCCCAGTCGCATTTTTCATCCCACCAGGTCTCAGTGTGTTGAGACACTCACTTATGACGGGTAAGTTCTGTATAAAGGGACACATAAAATCCCCCAGTGTACCCTATAAAGACAACCCAAGGCAGGTGAGGTAGGAGATAAAGGTATATAAATATAATATATATGCAAGGTATAAAGTAGAATATAAAAGTCAAATATACCATCTTATAAAATCACAAAGGTCAGACATGATAATGCTGACTAGCTAAGACCCTACATGCACTTTGCTATTTGCACAGCTAAATTTTCTTGGAAATCCACACAATTGTTTGTTACTTTTGTTATCAGCATATACCTACTCATAAGAATATTACTATGTACCAAAAGATGCTGTACCTACTATGTCTTAGCAATAATTTGAGTTAGTATAACTTTGTAGAACTGTCTAGCCTTGGAATATTGATGAAACTACCTGTATAATCTGCATACATGCTAAATACCTCTTTATCACTAACTAGGTGCTAATGATAAATTGCTTCTATAATTTAACCTGATAGGATGCAAGTTATGTAATAACTTCTGTGGGTCTCTGTGGATAAGCTGATAAAAAGGTATGGGGGGCAGAATTTAAGACCCTAGTGTTGCTGCTCCTATCTTGATAAAGCTAGTCACCATTGTCAGAATGTCCTTACCCTGACATCTAACTTTGGATTGCTTATGTTTATTGCTATACCACACCTAATTTCTATATGCTCCTTTGTCTCCGGGGGTTCCCAATCCATATGATAATGTAAGCTGTTTCACACCTTAAGAGGGGATATTGAGACACTCACTTATGACGGGTAAGTTCTGTATAAAGGGACACATAAAATCCCCCAATGTCCCCTATAAAGAAAACCCAAGGCAGGTGAGGTAGGAGATAAAGGTATATAAATATAATATATATGCAAGGTATAAAGTAGAATATAAAAGTCAAATATACCATCTTATAAAATCACAAAGGTTCTCATTGGAAGCTGTTAGTGACACATTTCAGTTACTGTTCTGTGTTGCTGAAAGACTGTGTTTGATTAATAAAGAAATACTTTGATATACTGAGAACCTTGTCTCAGGGTCTTGTTGTATAATAAGGTTCTGGTTGGTTAAAATTACCAACAAGTGTTACCAATTAAATCATAATTTTCAATACATGCAATAGCCTGCAGCTCCCCTAATTTACCAGACAAGCTTCGTGCATTAGCCAGCATGCAGCGGAGATTACTACTTCTCCATCTGATGTTTACATTAGCTAACGGAGAGTTAGAGCTAAGGCAAATATTAGACTGTTTTCCTTGTAATGGAAGCTCCTTATCTGATAAACGATATGCCCCCCTCACTCCTCCCCCACAACCCTTTGTTAGTCCCACTGCCCCGTCTACACTAGCTTTCCTATAGAACTCTAGCTCACCCACCCCCCCTTGTCTAGTTTAAACAGTCCTCCAGCCTCTTAACCATTCTCTCCCCTAGCACAGCGGACCCCCTTCCATTGAGGTGCAATCCATCACGGCTGTATAGATTGTACCCCAAAGAAAAGTCAGCCCAGTGCTCTAGGAACCCAAACCCTTCCTTTTTACATCAAGACTTTAGCCACATATTTAGCTCCCTAAGCTCCCGCTCTCTCCCTAAACTTGCATGTGGCACCGGCAAAATTTCCAAAAAAATGACATTGGAGGACCTTTGCTTAATCTTAGAGCCTAGATCCCTGAACTCACTCTTTAAGGTCCTCCACCTACCGTTCATTTTTTCGTTAGTACCGATATGTACCAAGACAGCTGGGTCATGCCCAGCCCCACCCAATAATTTATCAACCTGATCAACCACATGCCGAACCCTGGCACCAGAAAGACAGCAAACTGTTCGGTTGGAGCGATCCGCTCGACAGATTACCCTGTCCACTTTCCTAATGATTGAATCCCCTATAACCACCATCTGTTTAGGCCTAGCTCTGCTCTCCTCCCCACCACTATAAGAGAAACTGGTCTCCCGGCTGTTAGAGAGATCAGCCTCATCTAGAACCGCCAGACTAGAGTTCAAACTCCCATCTTCTTCACACAATCTGGCAAATCTGTTGGGATGCGCAAAACCTGGAGCAGCCTCCCTTTTCCTTTTCCCCACACTAGATTTTCTAACTGTCACCCAGCTTACTGCCCTATCATCCTTTCGTTGCTCCCCTCCCCCCATACTATCTGACCACGCTAGCTCTTGTTCAGTAAGCAAGAGACTTCTCTCAAGATTGTCAATCGAACGCAGTGTTGCAACTTGTTCCTCTAGTGCTCTAACGCGAGCCTCTAAAGTGGCAATTCGCTCACATCCACAACAGAGGTATGCACTTTGGAACTGTTGTTCCACAACTACATGCATGTGGCAGGCTGTGCCTTCAATGTTGCTGCCACTCATTCTCCCAGTTACAGGAACAGTTAAACAAAAATAGGTGAAAGGACTTGTAGTAAATACAAACTTAGTACCTTGTTTCAAACTCCCTTAGTTTGTAACTGCGTTTATAACTCCACTTATAGAGCCCCCACTTAAAGAGCAATCACTTACAGAGCACCTACCACCAGAGCAAGCTCCACTGGAGTGCCAGTGGTTCTATTTATACAGTCAGATAAGGTCAACTAATCAAACCCCACCCACCTCAAACTGACCCCTGTAGCTTTTTTCTCAGAGTTATTACTCATATACTGTAAATATGAGGATATGGTTTAGGTTGATTGTGGGAACATGGTTCTTTTGAAGTGTGATTCCTGGATCATCACTATCTTATACTTTATCTGGCTTTTTACATTCATTAAATATCTGGGCTCTTTTGACTGGTTCATTTAATCCATTAACATTGTACAACACTGTACACTCTAGTGCTTCTGTAGTAGCTTTGTCAGACATTATTCTGTAAAACTACATGCTGTAGCACTCCAAATCAAGTGAAAAAAGTGTTTATTGTGCCAGAACAGGCAACGTTTTGGGTTCCAGCCCTTTCTCAAGCCTTTATCAGACATTATTCTGGTTTAGTAATATTTGCTTTTGCATTTCATGTACAACAAAGAAGATTCCAAAGCACTGGACACCGAGGATATTCTCTTTAAATGAACGGCTTTATTGATCCATTAAAAGCATCATGCACTTAGCCACGGGATTCCCCCCCCCCCCCTTCATTTGGCTGCGTGGAGGATCCCGTAACTTTTGCAAACGAGTGATTGACCCGGGGTTTTTACACCTGGGTCTTTTTCTTATGTGGTATGTAGGGATGTAGTGAACCTCAAAAAAAATGTTCGCGAACTTTCGCCGAAAAGTGCGAACGTTCGCGAACTTTGCGAACCCCATAGACTTCAATGGGAAGGCGAACTTTAAAACCTAGAAAAGCCATTTCTGCCCAGAAAACTGATTTTAAAGTTGTTTAAAGGGTGCCACGACCTGGACAGGGGCATGCAGGAGGGGGATCAAGGGCAAAAATTTCTCTTAAAAATACGTTGTTGACACAGCGTTGCGTTTTGTGCTGTAAAGGGCAGAAATCACACTACATTCCTAAACTTATGTAATAAACTGCTTTAAAAAGTCCGGCGTCTACATGCCAATCAAGTCGTGTAAAGGTTACGGCCGGTTCACACGCAAAGACAAAACGCCGCGTTTACTGCAACGAAAAAAAACGCAAAAAGCTTTAATGATACTGTCAAGTGAGCGAATAATAGTTTTTACTAGTTGCTTGTCACCTCCAGGACGTTCGTCCTGTCGGTGGGAATATTTCTGTAGTGGTGTGTTTAGCAGTCCCTGTGCTTGTGCGCATGTGCACGGTCAGGCAGAGGTAATGCAATGTACAGTGACGTGAACCAAAAAACACTGATTCTGCAGTGTGGGCCCAGTTTTGTCCTACCTTTTTGATCACCTGTGGTGACCATAAAAGATACAATTTTGCCGCTGTTGCAGAACCCTGAAAAATCAGGAATGTGTACATTCCTGAAAAATTATGGTTTTTTTGTTGCAGCCACTGAAGCACATAGGACAGAAAAAATATGTTAACTAAATGTTGAAAAAGTTTGTTTTTTTGTTGTCGCAGCCACTGAAGCACAGAGGACAGAAAAAATATGTTAGATAGATGGCATCATAACCAATCCTGAGGCAGAACCTTTAAAAAATCGAAGATAGCGTACCAAGCACAGAAGACAGAAAAAATATCTTAGATAGATGGTATCATAACCATGCCCCAGGCAAACCCTTTCAAAGAACTAAGATAGGGTGACAAGCACAGAAGACAGAAAAAACATCTTAGATAGATGGTATCATAACCATGCCCTAGGCAAACCCTTTAAAAAAATGAAGATAGCGTGCCAAGCACAGAAGACAGAAAAATTCAGGATTTACCTGTCCAAAAAGTTTGGCTTAAAATTAAGCCAGTAGGATTTGCACCCTAGTTTGTACGGTGGTGGAGGAGGACGCTAAAGGACAGCTGTGTGTGGTGTCAAGTGGCGTGCAGAGAAGGACAGCTGCATGGGCAGTCAGAACAAGTCCTCCGGCATGCAGTAACCCTCCGAGATCCATGCCTCATTCATTTTAATAAAGGTCAGGTAATCAACACTTTTGTGACCTAGGCGAGTTCTCTTCTCAGTTACAATCCCTCCTGCTAGAGGTCCTTTCTGAGAGGACACTTGAGGCAGGGCAAGACAAGAGATTTATGGCAAATTGTGACAGCTCTGGCCACAGATCAAGCCTGCGCACCCAGTAGTCCAGGGGTTCATCGCTCCTCAGAGTGTCAATATCTGCAGTTAATGCCAGGTAGTCCGCTACCTGCCGGTCGAGGCGTTCTCTGAGGGTGGATCCAGAAGGGTCCTGGCGCTGCCTTGGACTGAAAAAACTTTGCAAGTCTGACGTTACAGAGTGGCCAAAGTGCATTGTCCTTGCAGGTGTGCTCGTGGGAGGATTACCGGCACCTCTGCCCCTGGAATGTGGAGTGACATCACCCTTAAAAGCATTGTACAACATGTTTTGCAGGCTGGTTTGGAAATGCAGCATCCTTTCGGACTTGTGGTACGTTGGTAACATTTCTGCCACTTTATGCTTGTAACGAGGGTCTAGTAGCGTTGCCACCCAGTACAGGTCCTTCTCCTTAAGCCTCTTGATACGGGGGTCCTTCAACAGGCATGACGGCATGAAAGACCCCATTCTCACAAGGTTGGATGCAGAGGTATCCATCTCCCCTTCCTCGTTATCAAGGACTACGTCCTCATCCACCACCGTCTCCTCCCCCCAGCCACGTACAAGACCAGGGCTCCACAAAAGGTGACCACAAGCCCCCCGGGAAGCCTGCTCCTGTTGGTCTTCTGCCTCCACAAAGCCACCTTCCTCCTCTGACTCCACTTCTGACACCTCTCCCTGCGTTGCAGCAGGTGCCTGGGAACGTTCTGGTGATTCCGCCCAGAAATCATGCTCTTGGTCACGCTGGTCTACAGCGTCATCTGTCACTCGTCGCACGGCACGCTCAAGAAAAAAAGCAAAGGGTATTAGGTCGCTGATGGTGCCTTCAGTGCGACTAACCATATTTGTGACCTCGTCAAAAGGGCGCATCAGCCTGCAGGCGTCGCGCATAAGCACCCAGTAACGGGGGAAAAAAATCCCCAGCTCCGCAGATCCAGTCCTACCACCCAGTTCAAATAGGTATTCATTGACAGCTCTTTGTTGTTGCAGCAGACGGTCAAACATCATTAGCGTGGAATTCCAGCGAGTCTGGCTGTCGCAAATTAAACGCCTGACTGGCAACTTGTGCCGCCGCTGAATGTCAGCAAGGCGTGCCATGGCTGTGTAGGAACGTCTGAAATGGCCAGACACCTTCCTGGACTGCCTGAGAATGTCATGCAATCCTGGGTACTTCGAGACAAACCGTTGGACTATCAAATTTAAAACATGTGCCATGCAGGGCACATGTGTTAAATTGCCCAGTCTCAGTGCTGCCAACAGATTGCTTCTGTTGTCACACACCACTTTTCCAATTTTCAGTTGGTGTGGGGTCAGCCACCGATCGGCCTGTGAGTGCAGAGATGACAGGAGTGCAGATCCGGTATGGTTTCTACTTTCCAGGCACGTCATGCCCAAGACAGCATGACAACGGCGTACCTGGCACGTCGAATAGCCTATGTGGAGCTGGGGGTGCACAGGTGTGGAGGAGGACACAGCAGCAGAGGAGGATGAAGCCGAGGAAGAAGCCAAGTTAGAAGACGAGTTAGAAGACGACTTAGAAGACGAGTTAGAGTGCAAAGGAGGAGTAGAGGTGGTGGCAGACCCGCATGCAACCTGTGGCGGTGACACCAACTCCACTGTTGTTGAACCACGCATTCCCTGCTTCCCAGCCATCACCAGGTTCACCCAGTGGGCAGTGTAGGTGACATACCTGCCCTGACCATGCTTGGAGGACCATGTGTCAGTAGTCATATGGACCTTTGCCCCAACACTAAATGACAGAGATGCGGTGACTTGGCTCTGCACATGCTGGTACAGGTGTGGTATTCCCTTCTGTGAAAAAAAATTGCGGCTGGGTACCTTCCACTGCGGTGTCCCAATTGCTACAAATTGGTGGAAAGCCTCAGAGTCCACCAGCTGGTATGGTAAAAGCTGGCGGGCTAAGAGTGCAAACAATCCAGCTGTCAGACGCCGGGCAAGGGGATGACTTGGAGGCATTGGTTTCTTACGCTCAAACATGGCCCTCACAGAAACTTGGCTGGGGGCAGATGAGCAGGAACTGGTGGTCAAGGTGGAAGGCGGAGTGGAGGGTGGTTGAGACGGGTCAAGGACAGCAGAGGTAGAGCAGTAAGATGCTGGAGCAGAAGGAGGGCGGCTTAGCGTTTGGCTGCTGCCTTTGAGGTGTTGCTCCCATAGTGCTTTGTGTTTGGCGTTCATGTGCCTTCGCATAGCAGTTGTACCTAAGTGGGTGTTGGGCTTCCCAAGACTCACACACACATTAAAAAAATGCCACACTGCTGAGCCTTTTGATGTGGGCTTTCTAGCAGTAACAGTAGAAGTTGGCGGGTGCGTTGGCTGGCTGACCACAGGTGCCGATTCATGTTGTTGCCCTACTGTTCCCTGGGAGCTGTCCCTGCTTCTTCTAAGTCTTATTCTCCTCCTGCCTCTCTGACTCTCCGTCTCTCCATCTGAACTATCCTCCTCTTGCTCTCTTCTTGTGGGCACCCACAAAACATCAAGCTCCTCATCATCATTCTCCTCAGATGCATCAATTTCTTCTGACAGCTCACAGAAGACAGCAGCAGCGGGGACCTCATCACACCTTATGTCCATCTCTGTTGTGTTGCCTGCCTGAATTATGATATCTGGTGTAACGTCCTCATCTCCTTCATCTTCTTCTGGCAATAATGGTTGCGCATCACTCAGTTCAACAAACTCATGAGTAAATAACTCCTCTGACTCCAGTGAAGAAGGGGCGGCGGTGGTGGAGGAAGTGGTACGTGGGGTGCCCATAGCAGAGGAGGATGAGGATGTTGTGGCAAAGTTAGAAACAGTAGAGGATGGGATGTGCTGTGTAAGCCAGTCAATTACCTCTTCAGCATTTTGGGAGTTCAGGGTAAGTGCCTTCGGAAAACTGGGCAATTTCCTAGGGCCACAGGATATCATAGCAGCACGGCCCCTAGTGCCTCTGCGTGGCGGCCTGCCTTTGCCTGGCATTTTTTTTATTTTTACAAAACAACAACAACTTGGGTGATGTTTCTGGACACGGAATTATTATTGTTATTTAGACAAATTGTGAAAAAGCTCACATAGCTAGGTGGCACTTGGTTGCAGACACCGGGCAACAAGGCCTGCAAGGGCAACGTATACAGTAGTGGATACGGAATATATTATTGCTGGTGGAAAAACGTCACTCAGGTGATGTTTCTGGACACGGAATTATTATTGTTATTTAGACAAATTGTGAAAAAGCTCACACAGCTAGGTGGCACTTGGTTGCAGACACCGGGCAACAAGGCCTGCAAGGGCAACGTATACAGTAGTGGATACGGAATATATTATTGCTGGTGGAAAAACGTCACTCAGGTGATGTTTCTGGACACGGAATTATTATTGTTATTTAGACAAATTGTGAAAAAGCTCACACAGCTAGGTGGCACTTGGTTGCAGACACCGGGCAACAAGGCCTGCAAGGGCAACGTATACAGTAGTGGATACGGAATATATTATTGCTGGTGGAAAAACGTCACTCAGGTGATGTTTCTGGACACGGAATTATTATTGTTATTTAGACAAATTGTTATTTAGACAAAAAATACAGAGCAGTAGAAAGTAGATTACTAGCCAGAAAACCTACTTAAACTCTGCCTCAAATCAATGCACAGCTCTTTCCCCACACAAATACAGAGCAGTAGAAAGTAGATTACTATCCAGAAATCCTACTTAAACTCTGCCTCAAATCAATTCACAGCTCCTATCCCCACACAAATACAGAGCAGTAGTAGATTACTAGCCAGAAAACCTACTTAAACTCTCCCTCAAATCAATACACAGCTCCTCTCCCCACAGAAATACAGAGCAGTAGTAGATTACTAGCCAGAAAACCTACTTAAACTCTCCGTCAAATCAATACACAGCTCCTCTCCCCACACAAATACAGAGCAGTAGAAAGTAGATTACTATCCAGAAATCCTACTTAAACTCTCCCTCAAATCAATACACAGCTCCTATCCCCACACAAATACAGAGCAGTAGTAGATTACTAGCCAGAAAACCTACTTAAACTCTCCCTCAAATCAATACACAGCTCCTCTCCCCACAGAAATACAGAGCAGTAGTAGATTACTAGCCAGAAAACCTACTTAAACTCTCCGTCAAATCAATACACAGCTCCTCTCCCCACACAAATACAGAGCAGTAGAAAGTAGATTACTATCCAGAAATCCTACTTAAACTCTCCCTCAAATCAATACACAGCTCCTATCCCCACACAAATACAGAGCAGTAGTAGATTACTAGCCAGAAAACCTACTTAAACTCTCCCTCAAATCAATACACAGCTCCTCTCCCCACACAAATACAGAGCAGTAGAAAGTAGATTACTATCCAGAAATCCTACTTAAACTCTGCCTCAAATCAATGCACAGCTCCTATCCCCACACAAATACAGAGCAGTAGTAGATTACTAGCCAGAAAACCTACTTAAACTCTCCCTCAAATCAATACACAGCTCTCTCCCTACACTATCTCTTCAAGCACACACAGGCAGAATGTAAAATGGCTGCTGGGCTTCGGTTTATATATGGAAGGGAGTGGTCCAAGGGGGGGGGGTGGCCCAAGAGGGAGAGCTGCCTGATTGGCTGCCATGTATCTGCTGGTCTGGGGTGAGAGGTCAAAATTTGGCGCCAGCTAAGGCGAACCCAAATGGCGAACATCGCCAAAAGTTCACGAATTTGCGGACTTGCGAACACCCGATGTTCGAGCGAATTAGTTCGCCGGCGAACAGTTCGCTACATCCCTAGTGATATGTACTGGATTGACTAATTGGATAAGCCTATTGGGATTTTTCTTGCATGCCAAGCTTCATATTTTTCCTTTTACTTATGTTTTTCTTTTTGGATATTTTTGCATTTCATGTACACTTGTTGGCAGCTTGGGAGTAAACCAAGGTGGTTGGAGGGGGGTTAACAGGGGGACAGACATTAACTTGAAACAACATCTATACAAGTGGAGTTAGGATCAATTGCCGCAGTAGACTTATTGGGGTTTTGCCCCTTGGCTGATATAATTTGGCAGCGGCTTGAACACTGTGTACTCTGATCGTGGGGGTGTATTGTTGGATGGAGGAATGGGACGTCGTTGGAATTAACAGTTTATCTATACAAGCAGATTCCTGATCCCTAGGTCTCATGTACATTAGAGGTGGGAGTATCTGATTTGTTATTACTTTTACAGTTCTCTGAAATCTGTTACATATCATATACATTTGCAGAATTGTACCTTTCTTTTTACCATCATTTGGCGGTCTCTCTCACACGCTTCTGTTGTGCTGGGAACCACCAAGGGTACTTAACTGTAAATAATGTCAGAATTTTTTTTTTTTTTATATACACACTGCTGTTTATTTAATCTGAATAAGCTCCTATCATCGTTTCTTGATAGGTAGGCTAGCATTCCTACTTGTGACTTAGTTTTAATCTTATATAAAAAAAAAAGCATTTTGGTGGAGTTTAGATATGAAAGAGTGCAATGTTCTGTTTTTGCTCTCCTTTTTATTTTATCTCACCAATGATTGTCTATTGTACTATTAACCCGTTACTATCCTTGTTAGGTGTGGGCAGGTCTTGTCCTGTTCCTTGGTGTTCTCAGTGTATGCGGAGTGCGTTTTAGAGTTGCATGGGACCATACTCCTTCAAAGGAAAGGTTCGAAATTTTCCCTTGCTCTGATATCTATCCTAGGAGTTCCATCTCGGCTAGGTGTAGTTTTTTAATAAAATTAATGGTATCCATTGGCGTGCGAATAAAAGCAATGGTTCCGTCTTTGGTGGCTGTACGGGAGAATGGGTATCCCCACCTGTATGGAATATTGTTTTTCCTGAAGCGTATTAGTTAGTGGCTTTAGGAGTTTCTTCTTTGTCAATGTAGTTCTGGAAATGTCTTGAAAGAGTTTGAATGTGCTATCTTCCTATGAGAAGTTGCTGACATCTTTTGCTTTTAGGAGAATTTCTTCTTTCAGGGCAAAGTTGTGAAAGCTGCAGAGGATATTGAGGGTTGAGGAGTACAGCTTTGGGTTTTTGTACCCTATGTGCTCTCTCAATTTTTATTTCATTGTCAGGTTCCTTTTTAAAGGATACTATTAAATATATGTAATAAAACAGGTATCCCTCTCCCCCTGATGTTGTTTCTCCTGCTCCGGTTCTTTTGGTCCTCTATCTGCCTCTGCAGTTCCAGTATAGTACAATCTTGTGGCTGGATATGTGTATATATTGATTTTTTATTAGCTGATATCTTAGCTGAGCTCTGATTCAGCTCCATGTCATCTGCGCACATGGCCAGAGAGATCATGTCTCTCTTTATATCTAGAATTTTCTCCTTGAGTGTGGCAGTCACCTCCTGCAGCATTTCTTTTATATCTGCTTTGGATGGTAAATTAGCAAGATATGCGGGTAAGTTGGGTGCTTCTTCTGAATCGCTCTCCTGCTCAGAAGGCTCCCTGTTAATTTCAGATTCCTCCTCTCTGTCCTTGTGTGCGGGTGCCATCTTGGAAACCAATCGGTCTGACTTTCTTTTGAAAAACATTGGTGTAAGTTCAGTTTGTGACACTGTTGTTTTTTTTCCTGGATAC
This sequence comes from Xenopus tropicalis, assembly GCF_000004195.4. Lineage (NCBI taxonomy): Eukaryota > Metazoa > Chordata > Amphibia > Anura > Pipidae > Xenopus > Xenopus tropicalis. The sequence goes on from NC_030682.2 coordinate 70,816,619, forward strand.
TCTCTCCTTTTCCGATCTTGATTTCTGTGGTTTTCCCATCTCTTTGAGTGCTAATACTGTCAGGATCGGGTAAGTGCTTACGGAGCTCTGTGATCACGCTGCCATTCAGTTCCAAGGCAAGCCAAACGCCCTCCATTTTTACACTATTTTTAAAGGATGACAGCTGGAGTCTGAAAACATGTGAAATAATTGTTTCTAGTGTAGTAGAGCACAGCAGTGCTCACAAGAGTGAAAATAAAAGTTTTGTAGCTTTTTATATTTACTGGTTCTTGTGAGCAATGTAGTGTCCAGGTAACTCACACAATGAGAGCACTCCAATGCAGTGTGTTTTATTAAACTTAATTAAGTATCACTTAGCAGTGCACATTGTATTGGAGTGCTGCTCTTTTCATTTAATAAATTATTAAGGAATTAAGCTCAGACATAGCTGTTGAGCACCAGCAAAGCAGTTGCACCATACAGTTCTGGCAAGTACAGAGAGTCCAGGTAACCTGCTCAAGATGGAGCACAGAAAAGAAGAAAGCTAGTACCTCAACACAAAGTATCTAATACCAGGTGAGAAACTAGTGGTAAAATACAAAGACTTCAACTGCTAAGTCACAGAATGTGACATGCCAAAAAATGGAAAGGACAGGGGCGCATGCACAGCGCCATCAGGGACAGACACACCTGATGTGAGCTCCGTATCCAGGTCCGAAAAACCTAGCAAAAAGCAGCAAAAATCAAACCAGCTGAGAGCAATCTGACCTCCTCAACTCACCTACACTATAATGGAACCTCCTCCATCTTTGCTCACCACGCAGGAGCCTGAGGAGACACACTTACAGGCCTAACAAACTGCCGTACCACCAGATGTCCCAGAACTACTGCAATCTATACAGAAACTGTTCCAAACAGAATTAGCAGCCGCAGTGGCAGAGTTCACAAAGCAGATACAGGAGCAAGGTATGTGAACCAACGCCCTAGAACTCCCCACTGAGGAAACAGTGACGGCAATGCATTCAGATCATGAAACCCTTGAAACATACAAGGAAAAAATGTATATAATGGAGGAAAAACTGGAGGACTTTGAAAAGGGTCACGAAGGGCCAACCTCCGCCTCAGAGGAGTACCTGAGACAGAAACAAACCTGGAGAAATTTGCATCCAGCCTCTTCTCAAAGTTACTCTCAAACGTGCCCCCAGAGCAAAATGGTCCGGATACACAGAGCGCTCGCAAGACCTCACAATAAAGATTCCCCAAGGGACATTGTACTTAAATTCCAATACGAAGCCTCCAGGGACGCGGAAGAAGCCTGTGTACTTACAAGAAAAGACATCAGCCAACTACCTGCAGACATATTCACAGACCTCGCTCACACCACAGTTCAAAAAAGGAGACAGATGAAGGAGGTAACCCAAATCTTGCAAAAAGCAAAGATAGATGGGGCTTCCCCTTCGCGCTTCACTGTATCATAAACAATAGGTACTACACCTTTAAAGGAGAATGCAAGTCAAAATTTAAAAAGCATACTGCCCAATAGTCCTCCTATTGTTTAGTAAAAACGCTACACTTTCAGCCTACAGGAAGGGAAGAGAGATTTCAATGATGTCACTGGAGTCTTCACACTGCTGTAGGCTGCCAGCACCATATCTCAGAGAAGCAAGCAGGGATCTGGGAATTTAGATATGCAGTAAGTACTTTAGACTTACTTTTAATTTATATTAACCTTTCATTGTCCTTTAAAACAGCAGATATAGCTCTCTTAGCCCTAGGCAAAAAAGGCCACACTATCGCCAGCGACGTCGACCACTAACAGCCCGAGACCGCACAGCGAATGGCAAGTAGCCATGTCCCCATGGTCCCCCAGCATCTCAGGCTGACTTACTCCTTCACCCAAACCCCAGAGACCAAGACCTTACAACACACAGGAGGACTTGGACCCGAATGGATAATTATCCAACCTGTTAACCATTCAACAATGCTGGACTTAGCACCAGACACACTTGTTGTCACTACGGGCCTGGAATAAATGCTGCCTACACCACCTAACCCTGCGGCGACAACTCTATATTAGTCACCACCTGGTCAGGACACTTATCCCCCTAGTGGGATCTCTTTCTGCAAAACACAACATGATGGTAAAATTGCAGTCTCTTTGCTATTTTCTATTCATTTTTATTTCTATGTTTGAATCTAGTTAAAGTTCAAAAGTTTATAAAGCGCTCTAGGTCATGTGTGACTATATGGTACACTATTGTGAAATGTTTGCATGTAACTCCCTAATTGCACTCCCACTACTGGAAGTGCAGATATGGATCTGTTAACTTAAAAGCCCAAGGGACAACAAAGTTATCCGGCAACAGACGATCACCTAGCGAACAAAAAACAATGGCATTAAAGATCATAACCCATAACGCTAGGGGCCTAAATTCCCCTAGAAAACGTAGACAAGCCTTTCAATGGTATGAACGTCTGCATCCGGATGTTATCTGCATTCAAGAAACTCATTTCACAAAAGCCTCAAACCCTCAATTTTTTCACAGACAGTACTCTAGATACTTCCTAGCATCTACCCCCCAGAAAAAACACAGAGGAATTGCTATACTATTACACAACAACCTACCACTAGTGGTAACCAACATAGAACCAGACAAGGAAGGGCAATATATCTCTATTAGAGGCACCCTATAGGAAAAAACCATACACAGCCACCTACACACCAAAGATAACCCTAAAGCCTTCTTTAATTGCCTAGATAGAAAGCTTACCCAAACCCCAACTAACATTAATATCTGGTGTGGCGGCTATCTGGTGTGTAACTTTCCATTTAACCCAGTCATGGATAAATCCAACTCAACTCATTTACCTAAAGACACTAAAGCAGCAAGGGCAACCAAGGATATACTTAATACAACCCATTATGTAGATACATGGAGAGAACTACACCCTAAAACAAGGGAATATACGTATTATTCTGCCCCTCATAAACAATATTCCAGAATAGACACAATTCTGATAAATATGTCAGCAACACCTAACCTAAAAGAAGCACACATCAAACCGTGTGCATGGTCTGATCATGACCTTGTCATTACTTTTCGGTACTCGATACCCCCACAAAAAGCACCCGATGATATGAGACTTGTTTTTAGATTTCTATAGAAAACTGTACACCCAATCTCACAAGCCAACCAAAAAGGCCATAGAAGGATTTCTTGTACAACACCCCATTCCAACACTTACAGAAGCAGAAGTTAACAGACTAAATGAAGGTATTACTCTAGACGACATAGGTGATGCCATCAAAAACCTTAAAACAGGAAAGGCCCCAGGACCAGATGGTCTATCAGCCGGCTACTATAAAAAATTCTCTGAAATCCTAATACCACAGCTGAAAGCTCTATATGACTATATTGCCGAAGACGAGAAAATTGCCCCAGAATTATTAGCAGCGCACATCACATTGATACCGAAGCCTAACAAAGATCCCCTACACCTACACTATCGCCCCTATTTCCCTCCTGAACTTAGACCTCAAGATACTAACCTCTATCCTCTCCAAGAAACTCTCGGCACTACTCCCCAAAATAATACATAAAGACACCAGGTAGGATTTATACCGTCCAGACAAGCTGGAGACAATATTAGGAAAATACTAAATATTATTCACCAAGCTAAAAAGACAGGTACACAAATGGGAATCCTGGCACTAGATATAGAAAAGGCCTTTGACTCCCTCAATTGGGAATACCTTGGAGTACAATCAATAGGAATACAAGGCCCACTCACAAAAATTTTACAAACATACTAGTCTACTCCCACCGCCATGCTAAAACTGCCCACATCGATACAACAAAACATAGAGATACAAAGGGGCACAAGACAGGGGTGCCCACTATCTCCAGCACTATTTGCCCTGGCAATGGAACCCCTGGCCATAGTGATCAGACATCATCAAAATATCAAAGGTGTAAAAGTTGCAGGGACAGAACAAAAAACCTCCCTGTTTGCAGATGATCTACTGCTTACTATTACAAACCCACTAACTACCCTTCCCAATCTGCTGAAATTAATACAGGACTTTACCCAAGTGTCAGGGCTCAAACTAAACCAGGACAAAAGCAAATTTTTACCATGTAATATCCCCAAGAACACTGTGAAACTTATCAAACTCAACTTTGAGTTCCAGATCAAAGAGAAGTATCTACCATACCTAGGCATAAACTTGACTCCTTCCCTAGACATTATGTAAGCATGCAATTATCCTCAGCTATACAGAAGCTGGGTGGGGAGGATTAATTGCATCAAAATGATGACCTTACCAAAATTACTATTTAATTATACTATTATTAATTTAGGGCCCTACCCATAGCAATATTACAAAGAGACATACAAAATTTTCAGAAAACCATTATGACTTTTATTTGGGCCAACAAAAGACCGAGGATTAACAAAAGAACAATGTGCCTACACAAATCAAAAGGAGGACTAGGAGTTCCAAATCTACAACAATACTATAGGGCAGCAAGATGTGCCCAAATTGTCTTACTACACAGAGAAAAGCTAACTCCACTATGGGCTGAAATCAAGTCTGCCTTAATACAGGAGCTCATTGTGGATTACAAGAGACTGCAGGGAGGAGATCATACCCCCATTCACATTGAGGGAGCAGAGGTGGAGAGAGTCCAGCTGCTTTAGATTCCTGGGCATCAATATCAGTGAGGATCTGATTTGGTTTCACCACATTGGTGTGATCATAGGCGGAGGGTGACTTTTTTGTTTGGGGAGGCTAAATATGGGCCATACACAGACTGACCTACAGCTAATGTGAGACTTAGTGGATTCGCTGCTGGTGTAAAAAAATTAACCTCCCAACTACCTCTTGCCGTTCCCAGGGATATTGTGCAAAAGTGTGGGTGGGGGTGCTTTTTTTAACCCTAAAATGCTTAGAATGTAAAAGCATTCATACGTGCACTTCTGTTAGGGGTTCTCTATACATTTGTGTTTGTGATCAGTCTTGCTGGAGGGAATTTTGCAAGGCTTCTACATGTCCATCTCTCATTGTCTCGGAAGAGCTTGTAGTATCCATAGTTGCTGACATCTGAGTTTGGGGAGAGGCTTGGGGAGCATCTGAGGATTCTTCTGATGAGGACTGTCTATCTCCTTCTATGCTCTCTGTGTCTTCCATGATGATCCTCTGTACTCCTTTTGTTCCTTTTGAAGGTCTTCGTCTCTTCGGTCCTAAGCTGGATGATGTGATTTCTAAGGCTTTAGGGGTAAAAAGTTTATTATTGCCTCAAGAGAAGAAGAAACAAAGATCGACACAATTTAGACCTTCCAATGTTTGAGGCTCAGCAAGAGTTAGATCATTTATGCAATCTTATAGTTCAGCAGGCAAGGGTTTTAAGCCCTTTGCTTGGAGAAGGGGGTCAAGCTGTCTTTCATTATGCCCAGTGGCTAGTGAAAGAGGAAGTAGTAGTTCTGGTGCCTGCAGAGGAACAAAGGAAGGGAATTTATTCTGTCCAGAGGAAGATCTCAGGAGGATGGAGACCCATATTGGATCTGAAGTTAATCAATACCTGGAGGTCCAAAAGTTCAAGATGGAGTCCATCTTCTCCATCATCTCAGCTATTCTTCAAGAATATAGATTTCTTTCCATTGATCTCCGAGAGATGCATTTCTCCAAATACCAGCCTCAATAGCACACCCTGAGCTTCACAAATCACAATTGCAGGAAAGTACTTCAGATTTTGTTGCCTTTCTTTTGGCCTGTTAACAGCACCAAGAGTGTTTTACAAGGTGCTGGCTTCTGGCTTCTGAACTGGGAGAAAAGTCAGCTGGTACCAGCTCAGTCTCTAATGTACCTGGGAGCCTGGCTCAACACCATTGAGGATTCAGTCTCTCTGCTTCCCAGTTCTTATCAGCTTTGCGGAAACTTTTCTGAAGAGGGATCAGGTCCCAGCCAGGATCCGGTCACATCTCACGCTTCTGCCTATAACAGCCACCTTTCACGACGGGAGGAGCCCTGCGCTACTCGGATGCCACCAGGACAGAGAGAGAACCACTCGAGAGTTCTGAGCAGGATGGGGAACCAAATCGTGTGACAGGAGGAACAAGGAAAGTAGTCAAAGGACAGACCAGGGTCAATAACCAACAGACAGCATGGCAAAGAATAAGTATGCAAAGAGTAGTAAAACAGGCAAAGGTCCGTTCAGGCAGCAATATAGCGATGGTCAGAAACAGGCAGGAGTCAAAATATAGGAAATCAGAACAGGAACACACCCAAGAACAATCTAGAATTGACTTACATTAGGCAATGAGTACAGGATTGTGGGATCTTTAAATATTTAAAGTGACATCAGACGTTGGACGCCGAATGGTTGATCGAGTTGACAAATTATTGGGAGGGGCTGGGCATGACCTGGCTGTCTTGGTACACATCGACAAAACGACAAAATGAACGGTAGGCGGGAGACCTTAAAGGGTGAGTTCAGGGATATAGGCTCTAAGATTAAGGAAAGGTCCTCCAATGTAATTTTTTAAGAAATTTTGCCGGTGCCACGTGCAAGTTTAGGGAGAGAGCAAGAGCTGAGGGAGCTAAATGCGTGGCTAAAGTCTTGGTGTAGGAAGGAAGGGTTTGGGTTCCTAGAGCACTGGGCTGACTTTTCATTGGGGTACAATCTATACAGCCGTGACGGATTGCACCTCAAGGGAAGGGGGTCCGCTGTGCTAGGGGAGAGAATGGTTAAGAGGCTGGAGGAGTGTTTAAACTAGACAAGGGGGGGGGGTGGGTAAGCTAGAGTTCTATAGGAAAGCTAGTGTAGACGGGGCAGTGGGACTAGCAAAGGGTTGTGGGGGAGGAGTGAGGGGAGCATATAGTTTATCAGATAAGGAGCTTCCGTTACAAGGAAAACAGTCTAATATTTGCCTTAGCTCTAACTCTCCGTTAGCTAATGTACATCAGAGGGAGAAGTAGTAATCTCCGCTGCATGCTGGCTAATGCGCGAAGCTTGTCGGGTAAATTAAGGGAGCTGCAAGCTATTGCATGTATTGAAAATTATGATTTAATTGGTATCACTGAGACCTGGTGGGATGAAAAATGTGACTGGGCCGTGAATTTAAATGGTTATACACTTTTTAGGAGGGACAGAGAGATTAAAAAGGGTGGAGGGGTTTGTCTTTATGTAAAGTCAGATTTAAAGCCATGTAATAAAGACATTACCAATGAAAATGTCGCATCTCTTTGGGTAGAAATTTCAGTAGGGCTGAAGGTCACAAAGAAAAAGATCATTGGTGTATGCTATAAACCACCCTGTATAGATTAGGGTGATGAGACCCAGTTATTGGGTCAAGTTGTTATTATGGGGGACTTTAATTATCCGGACATTGACTGGAGTAATGGGGTGGCTAAGTCAGAAAAAGCTAGTAGGTTTGTAAATATGCTAAATGACAATTTTTTATTTCAGGCGGTTCAAGAACCTACTAGGAATAACTCTATTTTGGACCTGGTAATATCTAATAATACTGAACTCATCTCTAAGAGATGGAAAGGAATATTGCAGCTAGGAGTAAAAAGAATCCAAAATTATTTTTTAATTATGTGAATAGTAAAAAAATTAAGCAAGAAGGGGTGGGAACCTTATTTTCACGGGGGGGTAAGTTGGTTGATGAGAACGGAGAAAAAGCAGAAATTTTGAACTCTTATTTTTCATCTGTCTATACATCTGAGGAGCCAGCTAACGAAGGCTTCCCTTTTAATATGCCCAGTTCTAGTAATTTAGCTACTGACGCATGGGTCACTCGGGAGGAAATTCAAAAGAGACTTGAACATGTAAATGTAAACAAAGGTCCAAGACTGGATGGGATTCATCCCAGGGTATTAAATGAGCTGAGCGCTGTGATTGCCAAGCCTCTTCACTTACTTTTTCAGGATTCTTTGAGGTCTGGCATGGTGCCAAGAGACTGTCGAATTGCTAATGTGGTGCCGTTATTTAAAAAGGGATCCCGTTCTCAGCCTGAAAACTATAGGCCTGTTAGTCTGACATCAGTAGTAGGAAAACTTTTGAAAGGGGTAATAAGGGATAGGGTACTTGAATACAGTGCAGTTCACAATACTATAAGTTTGTGCCAGCATGGTTTTATGCGTAACAGATCTTGCCAGACTAATTTAGTCTCCTTTTATGAGGAGGTGAGCAGGAACCTCGATGCGGGAATGGCAGTTGATGTCATCTACTTGGACTTTGCTAAAGCGTTTGATACAGTACCTCACAGAAGGTTAATGATCAAATTGAGGAATATTGGCCTAGAACATAATATTTGTAATTGGATAGAGAACTGGCTGAAGGATAGATTACAAAGAGTGGTGGTAAATGGAACATTTTCTAATTGGACCAGTGTGGTTAGTGGAGTACCGCAGGGGTCAGTCCTTGGTCCTTTGCTTTTTAACTTGTTTATTAATGACCTGGAGGTGGGCATAGACAGTACTGTTTTTATTTTTGCTGATGACACTAAATTGTGCAAAACTATACGTTCCATGCAGGATGCTGCCACTTTGCAGAGCAATTTGATTTGAAATTGGAAAACTAGGCAGCAAACTGGAAAATGAGGTTCAATGTTGATAAGTGCAAAGTTAGGTAGAAATAATATAAACGCAAACTATCTACTGAATGGTAGTTTGCTGGGGGCATCCTTAATGTAGAAGGATCTAGGGGTTTTTGTAGATAACAAGTTGTCTAATTCCAGGCAGTGTCATTCTGTGGCTACTAAAGCAAATAAAGTGCTGTGTTGTATAAAAAAGGGCATTGACTCAAGGGATGAGAACATAATTTTGCCCCTTTATAGGTCCCTGGTAAGGCCTCACCTTGAGTATGCAGTGCAGTTTTGGGCTTCAGTCCTTAAGAAGGATATTAATGAGCTGGAGAGAGTGCAGAGACGTGCAACTAAACTGGTCAAGGGGATGGAAGATTTAAACTATGAGGTTAGACTGTCGATGTTGGGGTTGTTTTCTCTGGAAAAAAGGCACTTGCGAGGGGACATGATTACTCTGTACAAGTACATTAGAGGGGATTATAGGCAGATAGGTGATGTTCTTTTCTCCCATAAAAACAATCAATGCACCAGAGGTCACCCCTTTAGATTAGAGGAACGGAGCTTCCATTTGAAGCAGCGTAGGTGTTTTTTCACGGTGAAGGCAGTAAGGTTATGGAATGCCCTTCCTAGAGATGTGGTAATGGCAGATTCTGTTAATGCCTTTAAGAGGGGCCTGGATGAGTTCTTGAACAATCAGAATATCCAAGGCTATTGTGATACTAATATCTACAGTTAGTATTAGTGGTTGTATATATAGTTTATGTATGTGAGTGTATAGATTGGTAGGTGTGGGTTGTGTGTGCTGGGTTTACTTGGATGGGTTGAACTTTATGGACTCTGGTCTTTTTTCAACCCTATGTAACTATGAAAAGACGCGTGCGTCAAAACCAGAAACATGTGGACACGCATGCATGGCGGGCGTCCCTGCACAGACTTCCCTGTCGCCCCACTGGACCACCAGGTATATTTACATGTTCCTGGTGGCCATAGCCTCAGCATGTTGAGTGGGAGAGTTGCAGGCCCTTTCACACAGTCCAGGCTACATCTCTTTTCTTCAGGACAGAGTGATTCTCAAGCCGGTAAAATAATTCCTGCATTTCTCCAAATACCAGCCTCAATAGCACATCCTGAGCTTCACAATTGCAGGAAAGTACTTCAAATTTTGTTGCCTTTCGTTTGGCCTGTTAACAGCACCAAGAGTGTTTTACAAGGTGCTGGTCACCCTGATTGTGGAATTGAGGCTGGAGGGGATATCCATAAGGCACTATCTGGATGACATCCTTCTCTCAGCAAGATGCAAGGAAGTACTGTTGGTCCATCGAGAAAGAGTAATCTGTTTTCTGGAGTCTCATAGCTGGCTTCTGAACTGGGAGAAAAGTCAGCTGGTACCAGCTCAGTCTCTAATGTACCTGGGAGCCTGGCTCAACACCATTGAGGATTCAGTCTCTCTGCTTCTCAGTTCTTATCAGCTTTGCGGAAACTTTTCTGGAGAGGGATCAGGTCCCAGCCAAGGAACTGATATCTCTTTTAGGCTTCATGGCTTCCACAATCCCAGTCACCAGGTGGGCCCGGTGGCACATGAGGCAAGCCCAGTGTCTCTTCCTGAACCAATGGGACAGGTACAAGAAGAACTGTAATCAGTTGATATGCCTGACACAGTCCTTCAAGGAGAATCTGGGGAGGGGGTTCCTCTTTCTCAACCCCAATGGAAGGTGTTAGCCATGGATGAAAAGACGCGTGCGTCAAAACCATGTTCCTGGTGGCCATAGCCTCAGCATGTTGAGTGGGAGAGTGATTCTCAAGCCGGTCAAATAATTCCTGCCAAAGGCAGTCTCTATGTATCATTTGAAGAGAGAGATAACTTTGCCAATTTTTTGCAGAATTCAGAGGAGTTGCATAAAATTGACCAGGTTTATTGTCTTAAGAACTATCTAGAGGTGTCAAGCTCATTCAGGGGGTCAGACAACTTCTTTGTTATCCCAGCGGGGTGTCGAAAAGGCCAGGCTGCTGCTGTTTCTACTGTCAGCAGATGGATTTCGATGTGTATTGAAAAAGCTTATCAAGTCCAAGGAAAGCTAGCTCCAGAGGGCTTGAGAGTGCACTTTGACTAGGGCTGTTTTGGTTAGGGCTGTCCTGGCTTTGTGGTCTTCAGCCAGGACCTTCATCAAACATTATCAGCTAGACTTGTCAGAGTCCTGTAGTCATGTCTTTGCTTCAGGATCTCACCTTGCCTTCTCTTCTTCATTTAACTAATTTTTGCAGTCACTGAAAGTCTCTGTTATTGTCTCCCACCCTATTTGGGGTCAGCATGGCTTGGTAGATCCAGTATTAATGCTGATATGGAATGGCCAGGAAAAAGGAGAATTGTTTTCATAGTTACCGTAATTCTTTTCTCCTGGTCACTCTCCATATCATATTTTTTCCACTTGCCATTTGAGTATTACATACAGACACAGTAAAAGAAGTTTTTACAGATATTGTTTTAGCCTGCTCTTTTTCTTTAAAATAGGGAATCAAAGGATTGTTAGAATTTTTGGAAACACCAGCAACGATATAGAAAGCATTAGGTTATTATTTTATTTTGGGATCCTTCATAGCGAATTGCATTAAAATAATTTATTTAACCTGAAATAAAAAATAAAACTAACTTTTTGTCTCGCTGTGAAATTATAAGATCTTCATTTTCTCCTTCTGACAGGAATGTGTTACTCTTCTCTGCTTCTTTGAACTTGTTCTAAGTTTGACTTGACTGCTTCTGCTCTAACTTATAAGCATTAGTGTCATTCATATGCTTGGCAAAGAAAGCAAAACAATAAAAGATCAAAGTCATACTGAAAAATGTTTTATTTGACAGAACACAATGGGCTTTCTAATACAAACGAGTCCTGAATGACTGCTTAGATGACAACTAGAATATTTCTTGTGAGGAGTATAAAAAAAATCCCACCACAGTTTGTCCTTGTTTAGACATATGCTTTTCCCTTTAGACATTTTTAAGTCTCTCTTTTAAGTCTCTTTTAAGTCTCTTAAATTTTTTTGTTAGCATTTATATAGTATCATAAAAGTTCACAATAAAACAGGCCTGTTTGGTGTTCATTTTGCACTCATCATGTTTCCTTTGTCTGATAGTTGTTGATAGCATGCCATTTTCATTTAAATAATCATTATGCATTAATATATAGAATAACAAGCATAATTTTTGTGATAAAATGCTCTATCCAACTTTTTCTGCAGATTTTCTTTCATTAATGAGTGCAGATATTCATTTATTTCACACTGGGAGGAAAAAGGATATGGGCCAAATATAATGAAAAGTACAAACACTAAAGCTCAGGTGCTTTGGCCACATAATGCAAAGGCATGAGTGTATTAAGGGGCTTTAAGGAAAACCTTGATGTAAAAGGAGAACTAAAGCATAACTAAGGAATAGAGGTAGAAACTTGTACTCTATGTTGTGGGCAACCGCAGCACCCTTTAGCACTTAAGATCCAAACACGCTTCAGCAGCTCCCCATCTTCTTTTCTGCTGATTTAGTGCACATGCTCTGTGATGCTGTGAGTTACCTAAACTTAGGGACCGACACACAATATACTGTATATATATATAGAATATAAATGTCATAATATAAGGATGATTAATAATTAATACAGATAATTACTACATGGCATTTTATAACACAGTGCAGTTAGCATCAGAATTAAATAATCAGTTCTGTAGCATCAGCTTATATGGTAGATGTACCTCATTTTTTGCTTGATAATTTGCGATAACCTTAGCTTCTCAGCAGCTGCTCAGAGCACATTGAGCAAGTTTGTCTTACTGGATATAAGCTTTAAAGCTAATGCCACACGTAGCTGAAAAACGTTTGCCGAGAATACGCTCCATATGCTTAAAAATGTCGGCGAGGTACACAGCTGCGCTTCTCTGCATTTTTAAGCTTGCAGTTAGCGATAAGGACAGAGTGTAAACTTAAAAACTATGCAATAAGGGAGAGGTGAGGGGGGTCTAGGCAATAATAGTGAAGGGTGCTTTTTGCGCCTGGGGTTATAGTTAGTAGTAAGTTAGTTTGAAAAAAGATGTATGTCCATCACGTTCAACCATAATGCCTATGTATAACCTTCCTAACTGCTAGTTGATCCAGAGGAAGGCAAAAAACCCCATCTGAAGCCTCTCTAATTTGCCGCAGAGGGGGAAAAATTCCTTCCTGACTCCAAGATGGCAATCGGACCAGTCCCTGGATCAACTTGTACTAAGAGCTATCTCCCATAACCCTGTATTCCCTCACTTGTACTGAGAGCTATCTCCCATAACCCTGTATTCCCTCACTTGTACTAAGAGCTATCTCCCATAACCCTGTATTCCCTCACTTGCTAAAAAGCCATCCAACCCCTTCTTAAAACTATATAATGTATCAGCCAGTACGACTGATTCAGGGAGGGAATTCCACAACTTCACAGCTCTCACAGTAAAAAATTCTTTCCAAATATTTAAACGGAACCTCCCTTCTTCTAAACAGAGTGGGTGCCCTTGTGTCTGTTGGAAGGACCTACTGCTAAATAAAGCATTAGAGATGTTATTATATGATCCCCTTATATATTTATACATACTTGTCATGTCACCTCTTCAGCACCTTGTCATATGTATGTATCTATGTATGTATAACTTTATTTATAAAGCGCCACAAGGGTACGCAGCGCTGTACAGTCTTACAGAATACAAAATTACACACAGGGAGGACAAGTGATATAATAAATAAATACAATAAATACATATATGTATACATATATATATATATAAGTGCCATGTGGTATGAGACACAGTAGGAAGGAGGTCCCTGCCCCGTAGAGCTTACAATCTGAGTGGTTGGGTAACATACAGGCACAAACTGGAAGGTAAGAGTGCATCAGGTATGGGCATTTGCCCTTAAGCGCAGGACTGGGCAAAATAATGTCTTAGTGCTCCAGAAGGTAACGTATTTCCCTGGCATGTCCAGAGTTAAACTTGGCAGCATTTGGTTTTTGTGTCCACAAGAGACCCTTAATTAATTAAATATGCAAGGGACCGTGGAATGCGACAAACTAATCAGACAATTCGGAGCTAGGCCATTTTGGGCAGGAACAGCAGGAGGACCTAAGAACAGCAGGAGGGAACAGCCATGAGAAAATATGGATTATAGAAAGGGATCAATATCTCCTTTGCTTTAGGATTCATATCCTCATAAATCATATATTGGTTATGAGGAGGTCCCATGCTTCCCAATGATACCAAACAGGGACTGCCTATACCCACCAGTTAGGAGGAAAGGGTTCTGGGGGACTGGGACATGAGACACCCCTCATGTTTGGTATCATTCTGATCGCCCACATATGGGTTATAGCAAGCCCATATTTTAATAATAATATTGGATACTGGCAAGTACCAATATTATATGACAAGAAACTGGCATGATTAGTGCAGCTCTCTACAGGGGGTCCCATGGGACAAGTTCCTGGACACTCCCTCCTCATGCATACGGTAATGGACCCTCTCTTATTCAATAATGTCCTGTTTGAGCACTGGAGACCAAAACTGAACAGCATATTCTAGATGGGGCCTTACCAGTGCTCTGTAAAGGGGAAGAATAACCACCTCCTCCCGTGAATCTACCCCTTTTAATACAGCTCAAAACCTTGTTTGCCCTTGCAGCTGCTGCCTGGCATTGCTTGCTACAGCCAAGTTTATTATCAACAAGGACTCCAAGGTCCTTCTCAGTTATGGATTTGCCTAGTGCAGTCCCATTAAGGGTATAAGGGGCTTACATATTTTTACATCCCAGGTGCATGACCTTACATTTATCCACATTAAATCTCATCTGCCACTTAGATTGCCAGTTGGTCAAGATCCTGCTGCAAGGATGCCACATCCTGGATAGAATTGGCTGGATTGCAGAGATTTGTCAGAGCTTGTTTTAGTGAAGTGCCTCCACCTAGTGGACACTGAGGAGCACACCTCAAGGGGAATCCCACTAGGAAAATAATCACACACAGTTTGTGGCAAATATCAACTTTATCAACTGGGTAAAAATAAAATAGCATTAACATGCAAACAGTAATAAACCCTGCTTGGGAAACCTGGGTGGTTTTAACCACTACTGGCTCAGTCTCTCTAAAGGACACAGTTCCACGCTCCACTCCTGGAGGAAATACCCTTTCCCAGTTCAGTCCTGGCAAAGTCCCTTCCCCAGAGCTCTTTTAGTTTCCCAGGTAGCGCTACCTGCCCCAAAGTACCTCTCCCTTTGGGCTGGGCAGTTGCTTCAACTTAACAGGCCACGAAAAACACCTGTCCTCACACAGGGGACACACAGTAGACTTTCAATACCTTCCCTCAGATGGATCGCTCCTGGAATCCGCAGGTTTAAGGCTTCTGACCACAGTGTAGAAAATCTCTCTTTACAGCTGGCACAGTCTTACAGTCACTGCTTACTGGATGGTCTCTCTGTCTCAACTGCTAGCAAAACAACAGGGGCTCCATTTATAAACTGCTGGGCCCACCCCTGATTTTTGGCTCAAAACCTAGGCACACCTTTCTCTGCCAACAGTGCTCTGGGGCATCCCCAGTCGGTAGCTGGGCAGGATGAGGTCACAGACTGAGAAACAGGGGAAAGAGTTCTCTGATCCCCTACACATACATAATGTTTCCTATCTGTTCTTGGTATCAACCAGTTTCAAATTCTGTATGCTTTTTCTTCTGATTCTCTAGCTTAGACAATATGTTCTTTTGCATGCAAAAGTACTGTTTAGGACAGATTGTATTTTACAGTTACAGGTTGAGTTGGACTCACCAGCAACCACTTCTCATGTTTTAGAATAGTAAACACTCTTCATTTTTCTTCTTCCACAATCTGGCAATTACTACCAGAGTGAGAAAAGAGGGAATGATGAGTAGTGTCAGAGCAAATATTGAACCTACATTTACTGTTACTCTTGTGTTTTGTAATACATGTTTAATCCACTGTGATTGAACAAAGTTTGCACTTTTTCTCTAGCTGAGACTCAATTCAGCAGCAAGTACTTTTTGTATCTCAGAAGAGGAGGAATGATAAGTATAGAAAGCCATAAAAGCTATTGCAATACTGCAGTTAATTTGCCTGCAAAACTACTGTTTTGGATAGATTGTATTTTACAGTTTCATAAGAAACTTGTTACTACCGTACATCTGTAATAAATACAACATTGCCTCTGTTTCAAAAGACTGTTTTGTTATTTTTTTCACTGGATTAATTACAATTTAGGGACTATTACAGTAGACGTATAACAGAATTCCTTCAGGCCTAGCAGTTCCTACAGAAATCTATTTATTGTGGTTGTCAGTCCCTAAAATGGATAGCTATTTCAGCTCTTCTCTTTCTTTTTCTCTAGTTAAGAATATAATTGTGCCTCAATATATCCAGTTGGTCTAACCATGATTTATAACTTAGACCTTGCATTTCCTCTTAAAACTTATGTAAACATATATTGCAATGATTTACTGTATCAGTAAGTTACAAAACATTACTTGTACAACATACTGTAAGGGTGAAGACACACTGAGCTACTAGTAGCGGCTGCTTTTTCACAGCTACTAAATACCAGAAAATACCTTGCCATAGACAATACTGAGAATTGCCTCTGCTAAAACACATCTCATGGGGGGTAAAACGTCTTTCCTGATTCCCAAGAGTTCAGTTCCTGAATGAACATAGTTACTACAGTAAATTTCAGTAACCTGGTTTTTCATCACTTTTTAAAAAGGCATCCAACCCTTTCTTGAAATTATCCAATGCATCTGCCAATGCAACAGCCTTGGGAAAAAAATTAACAACTTCACAGTCTTTACTTTAAAAAAAAAAAAAAACCTTCCCATATTTTAAGATGGAACCTCCTTTAGACTTTAAATGGATGATGTTGTGTCTGCTTGAAGGACCTAATAGTACATAAAGCATTAGAGAGTTTACTATATGGTCCCCTTATGTTTTTATACATAGTTATATCTCCCCTAAAGCATCTCTTCTCTAGCATGAAAAAACCCCACCCTGGCTCTCTCCTCCTGTGAATTGATATGCCTTTTAATGCAGGACTAAACTTTGCTGCCCCTTATACTGCTGAATGGCATTGCTTGCTACAGTTAAGTATATTATCCACAAGTACCTCCCTCGTGGATATGTCTAACTTAAATCCTATTTAGGGTATAAGCATGCATATTTTTACATCTCAAGTGCAAAACCTTTTATTTATCAACACTGAATGTAATCTGCCTCTTGGCCACCCAGTCTACTAGTTTGTCCAAATCTCTCTGCAAGGATTTCATATCCTGGATAAAATGAATTGGCCTGCATAATTTTGCTTGTATGGGGTTACATTTGTATTAGGAGGACTGACAATAAGGGGTATATTTATCATGCTGTGTAAAAAGTGGAGTGGAGCATTACTGGTGATGTTTCCCAGGGCAACCAATCAGCAATTAGATTTCAACAGTTAGAAAACCAAAACAAAGCATCTGATTGGCTGATATGAGCAACATTACCAGTAATGTTTTACTTCACTTTTTACACAGCATGATAAATATACCCATAAGAGTTTGTTTCCAGAGACCAGTATGTCTGAAAGGTAAGCATTTTTCAGGTCTCTTATACTTACATACTTGGAGCTAGGGGTATCCTAGGAACAACAGGAATCTGTTGTATCAGGAGAGGTGTTACATGCACATTTAGAGCATTTTTCTCTGTATTAAGAGTTACTAGAGATCACATGCTGTAAAATGCACTTTTACCTTTATTTATTTATTTTTTTAACCGATACAAGAGGTGAATAAAGCCCTGGCCAAAAGAGCTTATAATCTATAGGGAGAAAGGGTTGAGAGACAAGGAATCAAGGAATAGAAATACTATTTACCCATTCTGAATGTGTCTGTGTGTATCTTTCATAACTGCATATCTATCTAAGGTCAGCTTATTGTCAGGGGCATTTGTAGCTTTGCAATCTAAATTCTGCTGATTTCTTGTGCCATCCTTCAAAAATTGTATTCATATTGTCTGATGTGGGATTATGTGAGGTGAGGTTATCCAAATCAGATGTATGTGTGCTTGAAAACACTGTTTGGCTTTCTTGTGTGTGAGAGAGCCTAAAAGAATCTGGCAAGGGGTGATGGATGACACCCAGAAAGAAAATTCAGTGCTAGGTGTGTAAATGGCCGCTACCCTTTAAAAAGTTAATCCTGCAAATCAAAGATGATGTTGATGGTGAGAGGGTCTGGCAACTGTTTGTGTGTGTAAGAGAGCAAAGGAGCCGGAGTACGATAGAGAGAGGGAACTAAAGAGACTGAGACTGGGTTTAGGAATATGCCATCAGTGAAGATGACTTGGAATTAGGCTGTGTGGCCTGGCAGACAAAACACACAGCATGTTTAATACAGACAGAAAAAAAGAGTGTCTGTACTTCAAAAGCTAATATATATCCATTAGTAAGGCTTACAAACAAAAAGTTGCTTCAAAGGAATACAACGCTTACAACTATTCTAAATACTTATTTTTGTGGTCAATTTCAGAGCAACTTGCCCCT
The DNA here is from genome assembly GCF_000004195.4 of Xenopus tropicalis. NCBI lineage: Eukaryota > Metazoa > Chordata > Amphibia > Anura > Pipidae > Xenopus > Xenopus tropicalis. Next base: position 70,834,765 of record NC_030682.2, read on the forward strand.
TTTTTTATGGTGGTGTTTGTCAAGTAACCTTTTTCTGGACAATGGAAATTACCTTACTTACGGAGGCCAATTTGTCAAAAATGTAATTTTCTTTTTTTTCCTAATTCAAAAAAACTCTACCCATTATTCTCCAAACTTTTGAATTAAACTCAAAAGCTCAAATTGAAAAACAGCTCTCATTACATTCTACATGAACTTGCAAGCTTTTAGATGCTAAATGTTTATATTCAAGACTTTTTTGTGCTTAATAAATCTCAAAACTTTGAGTTTCAGTAACTTAAATTCAAATTTGCAACTTGCCACCAAAAAAAAAGTTGAATTCCAGTAAAAATTAGAATTCAAATGTTAATAAATCTGCCCATAAATCTTTGGTGAAATGCTCACATGAAATACTTTAAAAGACGAGTGCTTACTGTGCTAAAAGACCACTAGATGTCAGCAGTATCATTTTCATTTATTGTCTAAAGAGAATGTTACAAAAAGGAACTGGCAAAATAAAAATCCTTTCATCCTGACCACAGAGATAACTCAAATTCCTACCATGCAACTTGTATGCAATATTTATTGCACCTGTTTTTGCCCTAAGCAGGTTACTTACAGGAGAAATTACATACAGGTGAAGTAGTGCAGATCCTTTAGGTTAAGCTATAAGGGATAACTCCTTTATACCTTTATATAACTCCTTTATACCTGTTCTTTTTCTTTTTATCTGAAACATGGTACAGCAAGTACCATAAACTATCCACTGGATACTAGTTTTGCAAGTCTGGTCACTATAGGCTGATGTAACCTAGGCAAAGATGTGAAAAGGGCCTAAATCTATCAAGTTTATCCCCTTCAAAAGTTGATACAAAGGAAGTTAAACAAAAGGCCAAGTGACTAGTTAGGTCATGGGGGGAATTGTATCTTTTTTAGCCTTTAGTGCAGGAGATCAAAGGGAAATGACTTTTCAGTAAGAATCCAGGACTGCGGACTGAGCTGTTAAAATCGGGACTGTCCCGTGAAAAACATCTGGGAGGTATGTTGAGTTGCCATGACATTTCTTAAACATTATTAGTTATATTGATGGCTGACAAAACTACCCAAACGTACTGTCATGTTTTTTTATGAAAATACTATGTACTGCATTCCAGTACACAACAACACATACATTAAATCTTATACTCTAATTTCTATATAGTCACCTGAGGCACTGTGTAAGGCAGAAGTTTTTAAATCTGGTGACAGAGCTGAGGGCTGGGGTACCTCTTACTTATCCAACCACGCTTGTACTTTCACAGTCAGGTATGGGACCCCTTATCCGGAAACCTATTATCCAGAAAGTTCTGAATTAAGTAAAGGCCATCTCTCATAGACTCCATTTTAATCAAATAATTCACATTTTTTAAAAATATTTCCTTTTTCTCTGTAATAATAAAACAGTACCTTGTACTTGATCCCAACTTAGATATACTGTAATTAATCCCTATTGGAGGAAAACATTCCTATTGGGTTTAAATAATTTTTTTGTAGACTTAAGGTAGGAGATCTGAATTATGGAAAGACCCATTATCCAGAAAACCACAGGTCCCGAGCTATCTGGATAACAGCCTGTACTGAGCAGGCATCACTTAGGTAGGAAGGGGGGCAGGCAAGGTTTTTGCTGGGTTTCCTGTAGGTCTGTACCTACTGGAATGAAGACTGAACCTAAAAATAGTAGATCAATATCTGTACCATACAGCATAGGTACACTGTAGGAATATGTCAGCAAATATGTCAGCATACCTACATGCAGATATAGCATAGTGTGGTGTCAATCTAGGCCAAGAAGGAGATAATTTTCTGCTTGTACATGGAATGACAAAGTTGCAGCTTATTTGCCCATTTAGAAAAATTTATGCTAAATTTTTATCAGTGAATCTGGTCCTTTGATGTACAGGCCCTAAATTATCTACTTTCTGTCCAAACAAAATAGTAGGGTCAGGAATAAAACCGGACTAAGGCTAAGTCCAATTATTGCTGTAGGGTGTTTCTTTTGAGTCTAGGCACAACTTAATTTAAAAAAAACAACTGTAAATTGTATGACTCTTGCTTTGATGATGTTAAAAATGTGTTTGTTGAGCCATGAATATATATTAAAAATGTGTCCATTTAGGTTATTTTTAAAGTTAATGGCACATGAGGGATATGGTTTAAATCAAAAAGTCCCAATATGCAGGGTCAGACTGGCTTGCTGGGGCACCAAGGAAAAACCCAGAGGGCCTCGGCCTGGGTGGGCCCAGGTTACACTGATGGCATGCCACATCCTGTCCAGATAATGTTAGGTGTAATGTGTGGCAGGTGCAGCTTATTAGCATCCTAGCCTGTCCACCCAGCCAGACTGTACTGAGGTAGTGGAGCAGACTTGCGTCTTCACATAAACCATCCCGGCATGACTTACCCCCAAAGTAGGGGGTGCGGCTCTGTAAAGTTGTCTGCAGCAGACTGGGAGCACGAACACTTTAAACTAGTAGTAGTTACAGAGCAGATGTGAGGAGCTTGAAGTTGGCACAAATTCCCAAGTGGCAAACCAAAAACTACTGTTTGAAGCCTACTTTTGTCTGCTGCAGCATTACTAAAGTGACGAAATCTGTTTCCATTCCTTACACATATTAATTCATACTTCATTTTTGTAAGCTTTAATTTTTTATATACAGGTATAGGACCCTTTATCCAGAATATTCGGGACCAAGGGTATTCCGGATAAGGGGTCTTTCCGTAATTTGGATCTCCATACCTTAAGTCTGCTAAAGAATCAATAAAACATTAATTAAACCCTATGGGATTGTTTTGCATTCAATAAGAATTATTTATAGTTAGTTGGGATCAATTACATGGTACTGTTTTATTACTACAGAGAAAAAGGAAATCAGTTTTAAAATTCTGAATTATTTGATTAAAATGGAGTCTATGGGAGACAGGCATTCCGTAATTCGGAGCTTTCTGGATAACAGGTTTCTGGATAAGGGATCCCATATCTGTAAAACAAATTAACATTTTTTAAAGTTATATAAAAAAATCTGTTTCAAATTCAATGTGTCACTGTTACTAGGGTGTTAATTTTGATATTTATTTGTGGGTATCATTTTATACTGGGGGGGGGGGGTTGCAGGCCCTTAAGGTCAGGTTTCCTGGTGTGCCCCAGACACCTCAGTGTGACACTGCCAATATGCCAGTCAATCTTTCCTAAAGTCATTTATGAGAAATACACTGCCCAAAGCATACATAAAAACAGATGGACCTCCACAAAGAAATGTTTGCTTAATAAGCCATGCTTGCTTTCCATGGCCATTGCATCCTTGAGTTTTTGTTTAGAATCTGCAGTTTAAAACTATTATATTGCTCTGAGGCATAGGGGTGTAAAGGGAAATAAAAAGGGAAAAAAAGACTTGCTAAAACAGCCATTGTGTCAGATACTATTGAAACTACTAAGGTCAAAACTCCAATGTCCCTCCCCACCTTAGTATTATTGGCCTATAGATCCTGTCTGTGGTTTAAAATGTGCTAAGATTTTCTAATAGCGTCCATGATTTTTCTTTTTTAGGCTTTTTCCAGGATAATGTAGTGTGAAACACAGTCATATGTCATAACAAACTACAAAAAGTCATAGTATCTATATAAACATATATATTTCTCAAGTGTTTTATAAATAAAAACAATAGAAAAGGGAGCAAACAGTGCTATCTTATCTTAAACATATTACAAGGTTTTGTAATGCTAAGGGGACAACAAAAAAAATAATTTTAAAGAAGTATTAACAAATATCAATTTGGGGGAAAAAGGCTGATGAATTATTTGACATCACATAACAAAGCCACACCCCGCAATATCCAATGGTCTGGAGACTGGACAGTTTTCAGATCAACTGCAGCAATATAATTTAAGTCAGTTCGGACTGGTTTCTTGTAAATGGGACAGGAGTAGAATCGATTGTCTTTTGTGGCTATGGAAAAAAAAATTAAAAAAATTATTAAATAAAACAATAAATGCAATGACTTACGAGGATCCAACCTTCAAATTATAATGCACCTTGATTATCAATCCTGTTCAGCATCAAGCACATAAAATGTTTGCCTGTGTGAATCATTCACCAAAGCATTAGAATAGAGCAGGAATCCATTTATATCTTTCTATCTTTGCAATAAGTGTATTTCTTTTGTTGTCCAAGCACTGTGCTCACTTAGGGTATTCTATGCCATTCATCCAGTGCCTCTGCCACTTAGTACAGGTTTTGTTGCCAAGGACATCTTAAAGAATATGTAAACCTTTTTTTTTTCTATCAGTAAAATTACTCTAAACAGCCTCCAGAATTACCTACCTTTGTCCCAGCATTCTGTCTGACCTGGTTCCTCGGTTAGAGGCTAATCCTTTCCTTTGCTTCCTTGTGCAGAGTGAAGCCCCACCCCCACTTCCTGTACAGGTCTCTCATCAAAAAAAAAAAAACCCTGCTAATGCACAGACTGGCTCCTGCTGCCTCCAGGCTCTCCACTCTGACAACAGGTTGTTGAATTAAAGAGAGAACTGAACAGGAAGTGGGGGTGGGGCTTCACGCTGCACAAGGAAGCAAAGGAAAGGATTAACATCTGGGACAAAGGTAGGTAATTCTGGAGGCTGTTTAGAGTAATTTTACTGATAGAAAAAAAAAGATTTACTTATTCTTTAAACGATTACTGGAAAGGAAGGTGGGGTGTGTGTAGCACTTTGAATGTAAATTTGAAAGCAAGCCTGACTATGGATGTGGTGCTCTTCTTTTAAATAATAAAATCAGTAATCAAGAAATGTTCTGCCTTTCAAGGTGGCTAGAGCAATATGGAAATGCCCAGCTGTATGAAGAAAGAACTTAGTTTAACACAAGTGAGGCTTGTCTGTCAAGGGCTGATATATATATATATATATATATACAGTATATATATATAGACCAAGTCCAAATAACAGCACTCAACAGGAATTTACACAATTAGATTAGTGAAACAGGTTATTATCCAACATTTCAGTTCCCCACAAGGAACCTTCGTCAGACATATATGCAAGAGGGAAGGAATCTAGATTCCTACATCCGAAACTGCACTCTGGGGATTGTTTATTTGGTGGATATTTAACGAATAATGTATTGCATAGAGGAAAAATTGCAAAGCTACACAGGCTGCATACAGGCATTCACTCTACTTACATGTATTATCTGCATATATTCTGATAACAGGCATTATTTCAAATAATACTTTTGGCTTAGATTCCATCAGCTTAAGATTTCGTCTGTCCCAGCCAGCTCCATCAAGGTACAAGCCATAAACATAGACACCCTCAGATGCTGGTGCTGTTATATCATCCTTCATCCATTTGGTGACCTCATTGCATATTATCACACTGTCTAATGCCCACCCTTTGTTAGCACGGGTTATTTCCTAGTAAGAGAAACAGTGAAAACAAAGTATTTCATAATAGAGTTTTTTAACAAAGAAATGTGGTATAAAATAAAAACTGCAGTTTCACGTTACCTGTCTCATTGCAGTCAAAAATCCCTGAGGATTAAAAAATCCTGTCATCCAGAAACAATTTGGGCGACTTTCAAAAATCCAAGAAGAAAATTGCTTGTTTCTCTCTAGAAGTTCAGTAAACCAGAATCCTAGGGTACTTGATTCCCAAGATGCCTAGAGTGAAAAAATAAAACAAACAGTTTTTTATATACAGGTATAGGATAAATAAATGCTTCTATACAATATCAACTGATGTTGACAGATAAAAAAAGAATTATACAGTAAAAGAAGCTAAAAGAACCTAAACCTCATAATCTATATGCCACTGTGTCACTTGAATGTTTCTGGGAACAGTGCTATTCTATTTTCTCAGTTGTATATACTCAATTTGCTTAATGTGAGAATTTTAGTTTTCCTAAGAAATGTCCTTAAAATAAAGGGTGTGTAGGGACTTGTAGACAGGCCCGAATTTATGGGACTTTTACTGGTCCCGCATGCGCGCCAGCGCTGGGTGGGGGGGAGATGAATGGGGGCATTAGAAATCTGGCGCTGCCCGTAGAGTTATCTTCCCCTATGGCTTGGAAATCCCCTATTTAATAGTTCACACAATTCCTAAGTCCCAGTATCTGGCCCTAGTCCTAGTATTCTCCACTGGCCCAGGGATATGTTTGACCAAATACACTATAATTTAGTGAAGGAATTGGCTCTTCCTTTTTGGCCTCCTTGTCAAACACTATACATTTTATGTACATTTTGTATATGTTTTTTGTATTTATGTATGTATTATTTTGAACCTATGTCACAATGTTACAAACTATGTGATTGGAGCTTTACTATGAACCTTGTGATTGGTTAAAATTAATTTAAATAGTTTAAGATGCCTGTGTTACATTTGCCCATGATTAAGTGCCCAGCATTGGCATGAAATGCGAAATTTACTATGATGTATTAAATTCTTAAATAAATAGCATATTTTTAATTAGCATATCTACGTCAGTCCGGTTTTGTTGCCAGCCCGTTTGTCAAGATGAAGTTGCGATTATTCCCCTTAGCTGAAGGTCTGGGGCATGTGCAAGTGGTGAGTTTAACTTTATGGGACTTTTTCAGATTTATATGCATTAGTCATTCAAATTATCCTTGTTACAAATGTTACAAATGCCTTGATTTCCATAATTAAACTGGATGGAAGCAAACATTGAAAGCGCTGTTTCAAGAATGCAAAAAAAGGGTTTCAAAATGTTTTGCCTTTTTTGTGCTAATGTTTAATTTTCTCTTTAAATTTTCATGTTATCTTTAAATAAAGTGGTGCAGTCGGAGTCAAGGTCCCCTTCGAGAATTTTTCTGCAGGGGGGCCTGGAGCAACTAAGTTACACCGCTGCATAGGGGCACAAATGGCTTGGCTCAATCAAGTCAGTGGCTGAAACAGTATGTGGTACATAAATGTTTACTTCAAATTAATGTAAACCAAAGCCTGATGGAATACACTCCATGGTACATTCTCTACTTGGAGTAGCGTTCTGAGTGGGGTTCTGCAGTATTCTGTATTGTAACCACTTTTATTTGTTAATTAGTAACCTAGGGGTGGGCATTGTAACTAACATTTATTTAACATAAGTATTTAGAGATGACACAAAACCATGCAGCCCAATTAATTCCATCCAGGATTTGACACCTTTGTATAAGGGATCTCTACAGACTGTCAATCTAGGCAGCAGATGAGGTAAATGAGATTTCAGTGTTGATAAATGTAAGGTAACGCACCTGAAATATAAAAATATGCAAGCCACTAATACTCTTAATCGGGCAATGGGTTATTTGTAAATTACAGATAGTAAACTTGCCTGTAGCAAGCAATGCCAGTCAGCAGCTGCAAGGGCAAACAATGTTTTGAGCTGTACTAAAAGGGGTAGATATTTGCAGGAGTTATTCTTTACTGGTAAGACCTAATCTAAAATATGTTTTGGTCTCTAGTGCTTAAACAGGATATTATTGAATTAGAGTGAGTAAAAAAAGAGCAATTAAACTGATAAACGGTATGCAAAGTTTCATTTATAAAGAATGGCTGTCCAAGTTGAGGTTGTGTATGCTGGAGAAGACACACTTAAAGGGAGACATGGTAACTATTTATAAATATATAAGGGGACTAGTAGGTCATTTTAGCAGACAAGAACATCCATTCAGATTAGAAGAAAGGAGGACCCATCCTAATATTCGGAAAAGGAATTTTATAGGGACTGTGAAGTATGGTATTCTCTCCCTACATCAGTTGCACTGGCACAAGGACATTTTTCCCCCTCTGATGCAAATTGGAGAGGATTCAGATGGGGTTTTATGCCTTCCTATGGATCAACTAAAAAGTCAGCAAGTTAAACATAAGAGGTTGATGGAAATGTGTTTTTTAAAATAAGTTACTATGATTAACAAAAAACCAACTGTGGTAATTAAGGAAGATTGTCTTGAAATAATATCTACCTTTTTCCAACGCTCAGGAATTCTTGCATCATACATACAATCCAAAGCATCTCTGAGGTTTTCACTCATTATAATGGTACCATCAATGGCAAGTTTTAGGTCTGTTAAGGTTGTTCTCACCAAACTTATGATTCTCTGCATTCTGTCAATTTCTTGCCTTAAAAATATATTCATAGGCTGAAACGGTCCCATTTTTTGTAGTCGTTCTTTGACCTATATAAGAAAAAAAGCTGACTAGCTGTTGGACTGAAAACTGAATTGGTCATGAACTGACTTGTTAAAGGGGTTGTTCACCTTTGAATTAATGTTTAATATGATGTAGACTAATATTCTGAGACAATTTGCGATTGGTCTTCATTTTTTATTATTTGTGGGTTTTTTCAAATTAAACATAAAACCAAATTCCTTTTTTATTAATACATCTATACCCATTACAAAGACATTTAAAAATCCCATCTGTTCATCATATATTGTCTGACCCGCCTCTATGCCTTAGTGTAAGTGGTTTATTTTACTTGACAAACACAATAAAAAATTATTTGGAATAATTATTTAATGATCTCACTTTTTGTTCAGAAGCTCTCCAATTTTAGCAGTTATTCGGTTGCTAGGTTTCAATTTACCTTAACAACCAGGGAGTGGTTTGAATGAAAGACTAGTATATGGATAGTAGAGGGCCTAAATAGAAAAATTAGTAATAAAAAGTAACAATGACTATAAAACTGTTGCCTCACAGAGGATTTGTTTTTTGGCTGCTGGGGTCAGTGACCCCCATTTCATTGCTGGAAAGAGTCAGAAAAAGGCTGCAAATAATTCAAAAACGATAAAAAATAAATAATAAAGCCCAATTGAAAAGTTGGCCATTCTATAACATACTAAACGTTAAATTAAAGGTGAACAACCCCTTTGAATAAGCAAGAAAATTAATAGTTGGAAAAAAATGTTGTATTTTTCTGAAAAATAATTAAAAACTATTCCCTAATAAATAGGAAATAGGTAAGGAAACAGCGGTGGAAAAAATGTAAAAGAAGAAGCAGTTGACGAGTTTAGTGGAGAGATAATTCTTATACAGGTACGGGATCCCTTATCCGGAAACCTGTTATCCAGAAAGCTCCGAATTACGGAAAGCCTGTCTCCCATAGACTCAATTTGAATTAAATAATTCAGAATTTTAAAACTGATTTCCTTTTTCTCTGTAATAATAAAACAGTGCCTTGTAACTAATCCCAACTAAGATTCATCCTTATTGGATGCAAAACAATACTATTCGGTTTAATCAATGTTTTATTAATCTTTTAGTAGACTTAAGGTATGGAGATACAAATTATGGAAAGACCCCTTATCTGGAATACCCTTGGTCCCCAGCATTCTGGATAACGGGTCCTATACCTGTACAGAGATGTGGGGACATTTCCCAAGGGGTGTTTATTAAAGAATGCAGCTATATGGTGATGTCAATTTTGAAAGCAATGGTACTCTCAGAAGGGTACTTTCATCTTTTTTGGGTGCAATGAGAAGAGGATGCAAACTAATTGTCTAAACATCTGAGAAAGTGGAGAAAATAAAATCTATATACTTTTAAATGAAGAGATATTGCCTCTTACAACTGAATTATAATTAATTATAATATATATTTTTTTAAATACTCCAACGTGGAAGTGGAAGTATTCTGAAGGTTAATCTGGACATATAATTATGTGGGTAGCAAGCGTGGTAGGTAGTTTATTTTGTATACAAAAACTGAAAGTCAATTTGGTTTATTTTCTTTGTTTATGGACTTGAACTTGAGATGTTTCTGGTCTCAGTAACAGCTGCAAAAGTAGCAATCAACAAAACTTCAGACCTTTAAAAATAATTAATTTTATACAAAGTAGATCACTTATACCCTACAAACCATTAAGGTACTATTATGTCTGTGCAAAAAGGTAAACAGAACTGAGAAAAATCTATTATAAGTCATGGCTTTTTACATGATGCATAGTTTTATATTTGTCAATATAAAACTATAAAACTAATGCAGGAATAACTGATGTAAGATAATAAAAACATAGTTTTGTGTTACCAATTTACTCACTTCAAAGGGAATGTAATCAGCAGGCAATTTCCCCAACATATCATCAGCCAGTCGGGCAACTACTGCCTCTCTTGTTTCACCACCTCCACCTGAGCTATCCTTGGGCTGAATACTAAGGATTGTGTCCAAAACATCTTTTGCCAGTTTACTTTGGTATGTTATATCAGCATTGGGATGTAAGCCAAACACCTCTGGAGTGTCGTACGTAGGTAAGCCCTAAATACAAAGCAACTGAAATTTACAATCACCAAGATAAGAACATAATCTGGAAATTAATGCACCAAACAGGCATTGTATTTATTGGTAATGTGGATTTTATTTACCTGTATATATTGAAGATAATGGTCTACTGTGTTACATTTAGGGATATTATAGCCCTTATAAAAACAGAATTCTTGGGTAAACATAGTTTCACTAAACCAGACTTTGGCAAACGTGTTTAGTAGCCGTTTGTCATAGTCATCAGTTACTCTTCCACCATACTGGATTTCACCAATCATATAACGTACTGTTGTCCAGGACACCCCCTGAAAGTATAAAAGAACATATTTGGCTTTACACAAAGCAGATACTGTAAAACTAATTAAGACATTGTTAAAAAAAATATGCTTCATAAAGCAGGCATCTAAAGAATAATTACAATGTGTTTTATTTGTGTGTACATTTGCTCTAGTTATATTTCTTATTTGCTCATATATAGAAACTCATTTACTACAGATTAATAGAAAAATGGGACCGATTTTAATAGTATGTATTACCTATTCTTCTATCTACCAATAGGTGGGGCACAGAAACATTTAAATTCATTTTGATCTACACAATGCGTTAAGGTCCCCATACACGGTAAGATCCGCTCACTTGGCGAGATCGCCAAGCGAGCGGATCTTCCCCCGATATCCCCACCTACGGGTGGGCGATATCGGGGAGCTTGAAGTTAAAAAAAAAAGAATCCGATCGGATTATGTAGGCGGCAAAGGGGCAGTCGGTTCGGGGGCCGCATCAATGAGCTGATGCGGTCCCCGATCCGACTGGATTTTCTAACCTGGCCGATCGATATCTGGCCAATTTCAGGCCAGATATCAGTCAGCCAGCCCGCTCGTTTCTGCCCCTACACGGGCAGATAAGCTGCCGAGTCGGTCCAAGGGACCGATATCGGCAGCTTCTATCGGCCCGTGTATGGGGGCCTTAAGGTAAGGTAAGTCTGTGGTGTCAGGTACCATTGCCTCTTACTGTTTATAAAGTATTTGGGGCTAAAGCCCAATGTAATACATATTTCTCACAGCAATCCAGCGAGATCTCAGGAAAATATGAAAGAAGCTATTTTTCCACAATTAAGCTGGATAAGCACAAATAATGTTTTACATGTGAGACTCCAAATGTTAGTTAAGTGGCAGTGTCGTGATATAGGCCTGTAAGGGTTAATCAAGCAGGCCAAGGTATCACAAAAATCTTCCCCCTGTGACAGGAACAGATGTATAACAGGCCTCTGGTCACTAGGGTCTGGAACCAGCCATGTGTAAAGGCCTCACATCCTGGAATGCCCAAACTCTAATCCCTGGCTGATAAGGGCCATGCCATGTGGGGGAGTGAAAGCCCACATGGGGGTGAATTAGAGTTCACATCAAAACCCATCATAGGTGATGTGGAGGTCACACCATAACCCAACCTCACGAACATTTATTGTCCCAGAACCCATACTATTTATACTAGAGGTACCAAAACCTGAGTATATGTTTCATTTACGATTGCCTTTCTTACGGGTCCAAACATCGCTGGATTTGGGCACTCGGTTTGGCAGATAGGAGTATCTGGGCAGGGGCAGGTCACACAGTAGTGATGTTTAGTCTGTATGGGACCGGGGGGGTCATTTAGAATTGATGAATCTAATTTCATCTTTCTATTATGTTCCCACAAGGAGTTATGGTCATTTTCATCATAGGTCCAGTCCCATACACTCAGGGGGTCATAAAACTCACACTGTGTCCTGCTAATGGTGACACCCCTTGCATTCCTGAGGGAGGGGGGAGTGTCCAGTTACCTGATCCCCTGCAAACTGGGATAAATAGTCAGCTCTTCTGACTATACGCTGATATACTTGGAGGACCAATTTTCGATTGGAAGTTTATCCTGTGGTTTCCCCTTGCCTCCAGGACTAGAAGGACTTTGCTTGGTACAGTATAGGGCTTCTATGTTTTTCCCTTTTATTTTAAACTGTTTGTACTTATTTTATCGTATGTCCTTTTTTTGTAACATCCTGTTTTAACTCGCACTGTTATACTTTTTATAATATTAAATATAAAATTTAATAAGTTTGTCCTTGATGCTCTAAAACGTACCTAACCTCCGAGTGTGTAACTGAGTCGTGTGCCTTAGCCCTCTGTATGCTGATTAACCCTGTGACTGCTGGTAAGGAGAGTGTGTGTGTCGGTTCTTTACATTAACCCTTTCTCTACCAGTGTGCTTGGCATCTCTCATCGCCAGTATAAGAAGTATGAGAGTGGTGGCAGCAAGTTGTGTATGAGTGTGTGAGCGTTGGTTGGTCTTTGGGGTGCTGTGCCGCTAGTCTGACCGGGGTGCCAGGTGTGTGAGACTGAGCAGGGGACCCTCTAGACAGCCACGCCTAAAGTCACGTGCGTCTGAAGTGCCGTAATCGTGACAGGCAGGTATTTCCAGAACATTTGTTGGTCCTCAAAGTCCATGATGATAGATAGATAGATGAATCTATACTTCTTATATAAGTAGTGTTTACCTTTTTAATATCCATGTCATCAAGATGATTCTGTATAAACTGTACAGTAGCATTAAAATCAGCCTGATTAAACTCATATGGGATATTCCACCCCAATGGGCCAAACTTGCGTCTCTCCTGAACTGTTGAGTGCAAGAATCCAACTGCATATAGCATAGGCTTCCACTGTGTCAAGTTGTTTACATCAAGTAGATCTTGGCTTACACCTGTGGAGAAAAAAATGCAAATATATCTATGAGGAGCACAGAAAAACAGATACAACATTTTTCCAATACTCATTTAATGCATTAATGACTGCATTATGTAATTTTGGCATATTTATTCATTATATAGGTGTTGGATTTATATCCTGGACAAGTTATACAAAATATTCTTACACTTCCTCACACATTACTGTTTATATGTTTAATGGTTATGGGGTTTTTTTTTGTTTTTGGTTTTTTTTTGCAGTTAATATTGGGAGGGAGGGACAGTGGCAAAAGAAAAGGAGGAGGAGTGTGTCTGTCCGTTAAGCAAGAAATAAAAGCAAATATTAAAGAGGAAGTGATGGGGGTAACAGAGGGAGCTGAATCCTTATGGGTTGAGCTTCTCACAGATAGTAAAGAATCTACCAAATTAATTGTAGGGGTATGCTAAAGACCCCCAAATGTAAGCGAAGAGGAGGAGGGCTCAGCTCCTGTTGCAAATAGAAAAGGCTTCTAGTTTGGGGCAAGTGATAATAATGGGGGATTTTAATTACCCTGATATTGACTGGAGCCATAGTACTGCCAGGACAGTAAATGGGAACAAGTTTATAAACTTGCTGCATGACAACTTTATGACACAGGTTGTTGAGGAGCCAACCAGGAACCATGCTATATTGGATCTGGTGTTCTCTAATGACCCAGAACGTATAGCAAATGTGCAAGTGGTTGAACCCCTGGGTAATAGTGATCATAATGTTATTTAATTTGATGTTTGGTGCGGGAAACAAATTTACACAGGGGCAACAAAGACAATGAATTTTAGGAAGGCAAATTTTAGCTCCTTAAGGGCAGTGCTTCAGGGCATAGATTGGGCATTAAGTTTTCTGATAAAAACACAGAGCAGAAATGGTTGTCATTTAAAATGATATTAAATCATTACTGTTCTCAATTTATTCCATTAATAAGAAAAAGTAGAAATGTTAAGAATCACCCTATGTGGCTTAACACTGAGGTAAAGAAGTTAATAGGGAAAAAAAGGAAAGCTTTTAAGAAATATAAGTCAGAGGGAACAGTAGCTGCGTTTAATGAATATAAACACTATAACAAGTGTTGTAAAACAGCAATCCGGAAGGCAAAGATAGAAAATGAGGAGCGCATCGCGGCAGAGGCCAAGACTAACCCCAAAAAGTTTTTTAAGTATATTAATAGTAAAAAGATGCAGGTTGAGGGTGTGGCCCCATTGAGTTATAGTAACAATATGGTTTACAGCGGATACAGAAAAGGCAGATGTGCTTAACCAGTTCTTTTCTTCTGTGTATACAGTAGAGAAGCCAGAGGGCCAAGTCCCACCCAATAGCTGCACTGTTGCCTCAGCTCCAACTACACAGTGGTTGACACAGGATATGGTGCTTACACAAGATAAATGTAAACAAGGCACCTGGGCCAGATGCAATGCACCCTCGGGTACTGAGAGAGCTAGGGTCAGAATTACAGTGGCCCTTGTTTCTGATATTCTCAGACTCGCTTTCATCAGGTATGGTACCCACGGATTGGAAGAAGGCGAATGTCATTCCTATATTTAAAAAGGGAGTAAGATCTCAGCCTGGCAATTATAGGCCTGTAAGTTTGACATCCCTGGTGGGCAAGTTATTTGAAAGCTTGTTAAGGGATCACACACAAAATTATGTACTGGAGAATGCCATTATGAGCAGTAATCAGCATGGCTTTATGAAGGACAGGTCATGTCAGACCAATTTAATTGCTTTTTATGATGAGATAAGTAAGAAGCTGGACAATGGGGATGCAGTAAATATAATCTATTTGGATTTTGCCAAAGCATTTGATACCGTTCCCCACAAACGACAGCTTTCTAAACTAAGGTCTATTGGTCTTAGTGAAGTTGTTTGCACATGGATAGAAAACTGGCTACAGGATCAGGTACAGAGGGTGGTTGTTAATGGTACATTCTCTACTTGGAATAAGGTTCTCAGTGGGGCCCCTCAGGGTTCTGTACTGGGTCCACTTTTGTTTAATTTGTTCATAAATGACTTGGGGGAGGGTATTATAAGTAATGTATCAGTGTTTGCAGATGACACAAAACTCTGCAGACCAGTCAATTCTATCCCGGGTGTGGCATCCTTGCAGCAGGATCTTGACCAACTGGCAATCTGGGCGGCTAAGTGGCAGATGAGATTTAATGTGGATAAATGTAAGGTCATGCACCTGGGATGTAAAAATATGCAAGCCACTTATACCCTTAATGGGACTGCACTAGGCAAATCCATAATGGAGAAGGACCTTGGAGTCCTTGTAGATAATAAACTTGGCTGTAGCAAGCAATGCCAGGCAGCAGCTGCAAGGGCAAACAAGGTTTTGAGCTGTATTAAAAGGGGTATAGATTCACGGGAGGAGGGGTTTATTCTTCCCCTTTAGAGAGCGCTGGTAAGGCCCCATCTAGAATATGCTGTCCAGTTCTGGTCTCCAGTGCTCAAACGAGACATTATTGAGCTAGAGAGGGTCCAGAGAAGGGCAACTAAGTTGGTAAAGAGTATGGAAAGTCTCAGTTATGATGAAAGACTGGCCAAGTTGGGTCTGTTTACACTGGAGAAGAGGCGCTTAACCCTTTCCCTGCCAAGCACGTAGCTTCTATGTGCTGGCATAAAAAGTCGCTATATGCCAAGCACGTAGAAGCTACGTTTCCCATTAAGACAGCGCGTTCTCTGCACTTGCTGATTAATCCGAGTGCAGAGACGCGCTGCCAGGCTCACAACCCCTTAGGCAACGAGCTTACCGGCGCTGCTCCTCCTCAGCCCCCTCCGATCGCCCCTGTGTGACCCCCAAGTCGCAGCGACGTCATCATGACGTGCCTGCTGCTTGGGGTATTTAAATCCCCCCCTGGCGCCGCCCCCTTCACTTGTGCAGCATCGTGGAGCCTCATGGAGCCTGCCTGCATCCCCCTGCGGTCCTCCAGCGCTGAGATCTGCCTTGCCTGCCCCCAGGTACCAATTTTGAACATTTACACATCACACTTATTGTAATTTTTTTTTGCTGTATTTACTTTTTTTTTTTTTTTGCACAGGCATACACTTACACACACATATACACACCTATACACACACTCACACACATACACACACTCCTTTTGCATTTGTGCACACATTACTTTGTCTTTATTTAATTTTCATTTTTAGCCTTTACACACTAATCACTGTTTCATCAGTTTTGTTTTGTATTATTGATTTTATTTGTTTCATTGCTTTTTCAGTTCTGCATTGCGCTTTATTTCTGTTTTATTACTTGTTTTACTCTATTACTCTCATTTCTAAGTTCTGCTTTATAGTTTTATTACTGTTATATTGCTTGTTACCTTGATTTTGCAGTGTGACAAGTGATCAGGTAGCCTGAACGCAAGTCACACGGCATAATCTCATTTTTCAGTGATTTTCTAATTTCTAAGTTTTGCGTTGTAGTTTTATTACTGTTATATTGGTTGTGTTACCTTGATTTTGCAGTGTGACAAGTGATCAGGTAGCCTGAACGCAAGTCACACGGCATAATCACATTTTTCTTGCATTTTTCAGTGGTTTTGTGAGTTTTCAGTTCTGTGTTGTACTTTGATTAGTTATATTGCTTGTGTTACCTTGATTTTGCAGTGTGACAAGTGATCAGGTAGCCTGAACGCAAGTCACACGGCATAATCACATTTTTCTTGCATTGTTCAGTGATTTTGTGAGTTTTCAATTCTGCATTGTACTTTGTACTTTGATTAGTTATATTGCTTGTGTTAGCTTGATTTTGCATTTTTCAGTGGTTTCATTGCATTTTAGATTTGTGTTCCTATTCATTTACTGTTCTTGCTTATTGATCTTGGTTGTATTTACAGAACTTTGCTTGTGTTTTATTTCAATAGTAATTCGGTCATAATCACTTTTTTGTATATTCAGTGATTTTATTGCATTTTTATTTGTGTGTTGCTTTTTTTTATTTGTGTGTTGCATCTACTGGCTTTTGCTTTTTTTTTTGCTTGTTCTGGATTGTTCCTGATTGTTTCTGATTGTTCTTGGTTGTATTTTTTTTAGGGAGTTCAGCTATTTCATGATTTATGAAGGCAAGGACTCCCAATTAGACCCCCCTGGTTGTCCCATTGATTTGACTGTCAGTGGCAAAATTGTATGGGAGCTTATCTCTCCACTTTTGGGCCAAGGTTACCACTTATATGTGGATAACTTTTACTCTAGTATCCCCTTGTCCAATGCCCTATATTGTTTAGATACTCCAGACTGTGGCACTATAAATCGTACCCGAAAGGGATTGCCCAGGGATCTGGTCTGCAAAAAACTTAATCGTGGAGAAGTTTATGCCCTAAGAAATGATGAGCTCCTTGGCATAAATTATTATGACACAAAAAATGTATTCATGCTGACGACAATCCACGATGAGTCAGTAACTGTGGTATGGAGAGTTGGTAGCCCCCCTAAAACAAAACCTCTCTGTAGCAGGGAATACAGCAGGTACATGGGTGGCGTTGACAGAACTGATCAACTCCAACATTATTATAATGCCACTCGAAAAACTAAGGCCTGGTACAAAAAAGTTGGTATAAACTTAATTCAAATGGCCCTTTGAAATTCATACGTTGTATATAAGGCAGCAGTACCAGGCCCCAAATTATACTACTATAAATACCAGCTGCAGATAATCCCTGCCCTGTTGTTTAGTGGTGTAGAGGAGACAGTGCCTGAGATGCCCCCTAGTGACAATGTGGCCCGATTGATTGGGAAGCACTTTATTGATACGCTTCCACCCACACCTGGAAAAGTGTTTGCCCAGAAAGCTTGCAGAGTGTGCCGCAAAAGGGGTATAAGACAAGATACACGGTACTACTGCCCTAAGTGCCCTCGCAACCCCGGACTATTTTTCAAACCATGTTTTGAAATATACCATACTCGGCTGCACTATTGAAAGGGTAATAAATTGTTGTGCACTGATGGAATTTATAATAATTATTGGCATCCCGCTCTGTGCAAAATTAATATAGTAGCCTTATGGTTTATGTATTCAGGTCAGAATTTTATGTCGTGGTTAGTTTGGGTGTTTTTTTACCTAAAATGTTATGTAAGGTTATGTATAGCCAACTGAGGTGTTGCGTGACGGACTGGGCCCCTAAAAATTTGTGGCGCGTGATGATCATGATGTTTCATCTTGCCTGCGGATGATTTCATCTCCCCTGCTGATGCCACAAGGTTTTTTTTTTACTGACACCTCATAAGCTACCCTTTCAGGGCAGTTGCTATGGCTATATGTATTTCTGGATGACATTTTAGGTTTTACTAGTGTACAGGGCAGTACTAGTGTTTCAGGGCAGTTGCTACGGCTATATGTATTTCTGGGTGACATTTTAGGTTTTACTAGTGTACAGTATTAGTTCTCCATGGAATATTGTTTTTTATTATTTTTGCACAGTTAGGGTCTTTGTTTGCAGTAGTGAAAAGAAAGTTATAGTTTGTTGGTAGATGGGAGTTTACATTTTAACACTTATGCTAATTGTAGTCTTTCTCCTTATTATGAGTAATAGTATTGTTCTGATGGCATAGCTCTTTTGGTTGGAGAGAAACTGGCGAATTCACAACTCATTAGCTCAGCTTTCAAATGCAGATATTGAGGCCTTTATTTTGGGCAATATATATTTTGTTCTTGGTGCAGGCATTCAGCTTTTTTCAGAATTGTGGTGCTATGCAACTTATGCAATAATTAATTATTTCACGTCACCTCTTTAGCCATACCCCCCAACTGTCCCGCTTTTTATAGCGCATCCCACTGTTCCGGATAGTTCAATGAATGTCCCGCATTTCCATAATAGATTACGGCACTGTGTATGGGGGGCACTGTGTATGGGGGGCAATTGGGGGCACTGTGTATGGGGGCACTGTGTATGGGGCAATTGGGGGCACTGTGTATGGGGGGTACTGTGTATGGGGGCAATTGGGGGCACTGTGTATGGGGGGGTACTGTGTATGGGGGCAATTGGGGGCACTGTGTATGGGGGGTACTGTGTATGGGGGCAATTGGGGGCACTGTGTATGGGGGGGTACTCTCTTTGGGGGCAATTGGGGGCACTGTGTATGGGGGTATTGACTATGGGGTCAATGTGTATGGGGGGGTACTGTCTATGGGTGCACTTTCTAAGGGTGCATTGTGTATGGGGGGGCAAAACTGGTACATAGTTATAACTCACTTATAACTGACTGCCTTATCTTATTTTTATTAGATAGTACAGTATGAGGGTATAGCACATTTGCGTCTGATCCCGCCATTTCAATTATATTTTTTTTAAAAATGGGGTGTGGAAATTGGGGCCACAAAAGTGGGCATGCACAAAAAAATTGCTGCGCTGCGCACACCAAATCTTTTTGTCCCTCTTTTCATTTTTCAAATGTTGATGCTTTAGCTAATGCCAGGGCCGGAACTAGGGGTAGGCAGAAGAGGCACCTGCCTAGGGTGCAACAATTGGGGGGCACCAGGCCTGCGCTCCCTTCTCTTGCCCCCGCCGGTTGTCATTACTCGTTGGGGGCAATGACTCCCTTTCACCACCTCCCCACATCACTCGAAGATTCACAGGAATACAGATGAAGCTATACAGTCAAAAGATGTTCAACTAAACAGATAAAGGTAAATAGAATATATTTTGGGGCTAAATTGGGCAGTTTTTTTAGTTGTTATTGCAATTTCGGGGAGAAATCTAACTTTGGATAATTTTTTTTCTTTATTTCAGGCCAAACCGCAAACTTCTACGGAGAACTGCGTCCACAATTCTGCATGCAGGAAAGCAAGAATGGCGCTGCTGAATAGCTACAGGTGTGCACTTTCAGAAAACATATAGTTTGTAGGGGTTTTTCACAGGTAAGGGGGTGTTTAGACTGAAAAGCTGCATGGTGTGCACTTAGAGCGCAGCTCCAAACTTTCGAGCTAAAATTGCTCTTATGTATTGCCCCTGTTTTGGGCTGTTTGGAGGCCGTGTCTTTAGGTGCACCCATGCATGTGGGGTATCGTTTTGTTCAGGACAAGTTGCAGATTGATATTTTAGTGGTTTTATTTCGTTGTTATGGCAATTTCGGGGAGAAATCTAACTTTGGATCATTTTTTTTCTTTATTTCAGGCCAAACTGCAAACTTCTGCGGAGAACTGCGTCCACAATTCTGCATGCAGGAAAGCAAGAATGGTGCTGCTGAATAGCTACAGGTGAGCACTTTCAGAAAACATATAGTTTGTGGGGGTATTTCACAGATAAAGGGGTGTTTAGATGGAAAAACTGCGTGGTGTGCACTTGGAGTGCAGCTCCAAACTCTTATGCATTACATATAGTTACATAGTTACATAGGGTTGAAAAAAGACCAGTGCCCATCAAGTTTAACCCATCCTAGTAAACCCAGCACACCTAACCCACACCTACCAATCTATACACTCACATACATAAACTATAAATACATCCACTAGTAATAACTGTAGATATTAGTATCACAATAGCCTTGGATATTCTGATTGTTCAAGAACTCATCTAGGCCCCTCTTAAAGGCATTAACAGAATCTGCCATTACCACATCTCTAGGAAGGGCATTCCACAACCTCACTGCCCTCACCGTGAAAAACCAACTACGCTGCTTCAAATGGAAGCTCCGTTCCTCTAATCTAAAGGGGTGACCTCTGGTGCGTTGATTGTTTTTATGGGAAAAAAGAACATCCCCCATCTGCCTATAATCCCCTCTAATGTACTTGTATAGAGTAATCATGTCCCCTCGCAAGCGCCTCTTTTCCAGAGAAAACAACGTCAACCTCGACAGTCTCACCTCATAGTTTAAATCTTCCATCCCCTTTACCAGTTTAGTTGCACGTCTCTGCACTCTCTCCAGCTCATTAATATCCTTCTTAAGGACTGGAGCCCAAAACTGCACTGCATACTTACGGTGAGGCCTTACCAGGGACCTATAAAGGGGCAAAATTATGTTCTCATCCCTTGAGTCAATGCCCTTTTTTATACAAGAAAGCACTTTATTTGCTTTAGTAGCCACAGAATGACACTGCCTGGAATTAGACAACTTGTTATCAACAAAAATAGAGATGTAGAGAACCTCACAAAAAAAGTTTGCGAACTTCCGCCAAAAAGTGTGAACTTTTGCGAACTTTGCGAACCCCATAGACTTCAATGGGAAGGCGAACTTTAAAACCTAGAAAAGCCATTTCTGGCCAGAAAACTGACTTTAAAGTTTTTTAAAGGGTGCCAAGACCTGGACAGTGGCATGCAGGAGGGGGATCAAGAGCAAAAATTTCTCTGAAAAATACGTTGTTGACACAGCGCTGCGTTTTGTGCTGTAAATGGCAGAAATCACACTACATTTCGAAACTTGTGTAATAAACTGCTTTAAAACGTCCGGCGTCTACATGCCAATCAAGTCGTGTAAAGGTTACGGCCGGTTCACACGGTTCAAAATGTCTAAATGTAGATGTTCACTTTTGGGACAAATCGGCTGGCAGTGAAAGGGTTAAGAGATGACATGATAACTATGTATAAATATATAAGGGGATCATACAATAACCTTTCTAATGTTTTATTTACCAGTAGGTCATTCCAATGGACACGAGGGCACCCACTCCGTTTAGAAGAAGGGAGGTTCCGTTTAAATATTCGGAAAGGATTTTTTACTGTGAGAGCTGTGAAGTTGTGGAATTCCCTCCCCGAATCAGTCGCGCTGGCTGATACACTATATAACTTTAAGAAGGGACTGGATGGATTCTTAGCAAGTGAGGGAATACAGGCTTATGGGAGATAGCTCTTAGTACAAGTTGATCCAGGGACTGGTCCGATTGCCATCTTGGAGTCAGGAAGGAATTTTTTTCCCCTCTGCTGCAAATTAGAGAGGCTTCAGATGGGGTTTTTTGCCTTCCTCTGGATCAACTAGTAGTTAGGCAGGTTATATATAGGCATTATGGTTGAATGTGATGGACGTATGTCTTTTTTCAACCCAACTTACTATGTTACTATGTTGTTTAGTAGATTAAACATGATGCACAGATCCCACATAGCATTAATAAATACTGAAATATATAAGCTCAATTAGATTCACCTCAGAAAATAATTAGTTTGATAATAATTAGTAATTTTGTTAGAACATATGTTCGTTTTATTTCTGCAGTATCAGAGAAATACAAGGGGGACCCTGATATTGGTATGCAATATGTGATTTATGATCAATTTTGAATACTCATAATTTGAGAACAAACAAAAATATCAAAAAAATATATAAAAACCACAAGACAAAATAACCAGATCCTGACTTACCACCATATGTTCTTTTGAGACCAGCTTTAAGACCTTGAGGAGGTTCATTTGTAAACTTGATCGACATTTGCAGAAGTGTGATGGGGAATTGCCTGTGGACTTCAGTGGTCATCCATAATCGGAAAGATTCATGTATGTTATCAGTCTCTACGATGGTGTCCATCAATTCATCTAGAAAGTCTAGGCCTAGGTGGCAGTTTTGCAGGAGAGCCCAACCTCCCTTTAAACAGACAAATATAGTTTCCATTATACCTAATCCACACCAGCATGGAGACACTTTTTCAGTTTCTTCTACTCAGAGTTTGCAATTCCACATTTACTTCAAGGCAGGCATTTTGAGCTGCTGAATTGCTATGTGAGACCGCTTTTTCAAAATGGTTACAGATGGTGCATGGAGCATTGCAAAATAATGTTTAACACTGAGAGCTCTAATACACAATAAGAAAAGGATCATATTACTGGTGCACCTTTTACGAGATGCACAAAAAGGGGATGGTGGAAGAATTTCAAGGCTAAGGAAAAGATAAATGCAAATGAAAATTCAACTGATCTGGCCAAATACACCTTTTAGCAGTTAGTACCCTGCACAGATAGATCTGTAAGAATCAGTAAGTATAAATGAATCAATGTTAACAGAAATTATACTTTAAATTCTATGATCTTTTTTAAATATAACTTGATACAATTAATATACTATATGTCTGTCCCATGCTCAAACACAATGCAAAATTTTAACTGTATTTTAACTGTATTTACTGTAATGCATTTAAAACATGATTGATCTATACATTCATTGACTTACATTGGCCATTGTTTGTTGCAAAAGTTTCCGAGCATGGATTTCTTGACCCTGTCCCATGGAAACATAACGTGTCTCAATTTTTTGTTTTTTTCCAAGGGCAATAATAGAATCTGTTGGGTCAGATCCCATTGAAAGAAAGCAGATAAGTGGGGTTCTTGGATTAGATTCTTCCCAGGTTTTTTCCAAATCCAAGACAACTCCTTCTACATATTTGCTACCCATTGAATCCATAATATACTTCCTGGCCTAAAATATTGTGAAAAATATTCAAAGAACATTAGTAAGAGTTATATGTAACTGACACAACTATTTCAGCTCTAAAACAGCGTTTAACATAGTTCAATTACTTACCTGAGCAATAGTTCTGTCTGGACACCAAGATCGGATAAGCAGTAGGCGTCTGAAACAATCAAGTGCCTGATCATATCCGCTAGGAACAACCTCCTCCTCTGGATATTCTTTATCAAACCATAGTTTCCATAGTTTTTCATTTCTTGCAATCTGAAATAAATTGATAGGATTTTCTTTATAGCAATGCTAGTAATGTTAAAAATTCATAGTAACATAGTAAGTTAGGTTGAAAAAAGACGTACACCCATCATGTTCAACCATAATGTCTATATATAAACTGCCTAACTGCTTGATCCAGAGGAAGGCAAAAAAACCCATTTGAAGTGTAACCCCTATTTAGCTGTAAAACAGTCAAAGCATGGCTAGTATAGGTTTAGAGCATGGGTACATGCGACTCAACTCACTGTAGCTGTGTGCAGTGCAATTTAGCAATAATGGACGTCAGAAGGTTTTTGGGTTTATTGTCAGAGACAAATAAAGATGCAGGGTTAGCTCAATATACTCACCGTACAGATGTAAAATAATAGTACTCCCTGAGGACAGCAAAAGATGATGCCCACCGGTTTATCCCACCTCCTTTTGAGATACTTGGCAGGGTAAATGCACCTGGTCAGCTTGGCACCCCTATGGAAGCAGTCTGGATAGATACCTCAGTCCTCAGGTTGAATACCTCTAGCTTTAAGAGTCCTATAGTCAACTGTGGATTAGGGTTAAGGTACTGCCTGTCTCCTATGTCTTAACCGTGGCCCTATGCTGAGGCAACAGTGTCTGTATGGAAGGGTACCTCCAGCTACTTTCCTTGGTGGACCCAAAACTGCTCTTGCTTCCTCTCCTCTCTATCTCACTTTCCTAGAAAGTGCTCCACAATAGCTATCTAACTGGTCGTTGTTCACGGGGTCCCTGTCCCCGACTTCACTAGATTAGGTGATAACTCTAGGGTAAATTATGGCTTTACCTATGTCTTAACTGTGGCCCTATGCTGAGGCAACAGTGCCTGTATGGAAGGGTACTTCCAGCTACTTTCCTTGGTGGACCCAAAACTGCTCATGCTTCCTCTCCTTTCTATCTCACTTTCCTAGGAAGTGCTCCAAAATAACTATCTAACTGGTCCTCGTTCATGGGGTCCCTGTCCCCAACTTCACTAGATTAGGTGATGGCTCTAGGGTAAATGATGGCTTTACTGGGACTGTTGATCCCAGGCTCAGTGGACCTTCACCTGAGACACAGAGACCGCCAAAGAGGAAGACCCACCCCTTTGCTAAACACTATATTGGAGTGCAAAGGGTGGAGTCAACCTGTAAACCAGTAAGGCATAACTCTAACTGATACATGGGTCTTTGCCCAGTAACAGCATAAACTAAAGAAGTTTTAATGTTTAAAGCCATAGGGGCATATTAACCCTAAGGGTCCCTACAGAAGCCTCTCTAATTTGCCGCAGAGGGGAAAAAATTCCTTCCTGACTCCAAGATGGCAATTGGACCAGTCCCTGGATCAACTTGAGAATTCCGAAAATAAATATGCACTTAAAAAGAAATATTTTTCTCTGATCTGTTTAAATTTATGTATAATGCGATCTGTTCCATGCTACAGCAGGCAAAAAAAAAAAAAACTCTCCTCAGACAACATTTTACATTTACTTGGGAAGGAACTGAAAAAGTAAGGGCAAGCTTCTTAAATGGGTCCCAGGATATAGAATCCCTTCCTACACCTCATCTCAACCTATTAAATATTAAACTAAATGCATTCAATTCTATACTTCTGTGCAGGAGAGAATGGTATATTTTACCACCTTCTTTCTCCACACTCACTGCATTTTCTGTTTAACAGATTCCTCCTGGCACTGGTTTATGGTATAAAGCGTGCAAATAAAGTATTACTTAGCTGTATGGCCTTTGCAATGAGTTAGTACAAGGGCACAAAGTACAAGAGAAATGCAATAGCACCCAGTACTGTACATATAAACAAAATATTTGTAATACCAAGGGGCATATTTATCAAACAGACTGTGCACACAGTAACTTGTGGCGGTGGCAAAAAGCTGCTCCTGGTAAATTTAAGAGCCAAAATTCTGATTTTTCATTTAAAATGTTTTGCTTTTCTAGGTGCAAAATTGCCCCTGGTGATCAGCAGTTTGTATAATCACCTGTTGGGCCTCAAAATGTAATAAGTTTTTTCATAAAGATTTACAGCAGAGACAGAAAGTGTTGCCAAATTATTCTGGTGAAATAATAAAGGCAGTTGAGTTCTACCAATTTCCCAATTAGGTATGATAAATATGGCAATTCATTCTTGACTGTTAGGAAATTTTTGATAAATGGGTAAAATATTGAACTGTTAGAAATCCTCCAGGATTCCCCAGTTCTATATTTGATAAATCAGCCGCATTTAGTTCCAGTATCCCTAAATGACAATAGGGTGTGTAGTATTACTCTCTATTAGTGATGAGCAAATCTGTCTTGTTTTGCTTTCCAGAAAAATTTGCAAAGCGCAAGGAAAATCTGCAAACCATGCCCATTTCTAGGTGATCGCATCCATTTTTACACAACCTTGTCTATTTTGGCGCAGCCGCAACTTATTTTGATATTGGACAAGTTTTTTCGTGCTGAATTTTCTCAGATGTTTTGCAAAACAATTTGTATATAGCAAAATGCGGAAATTCTCTGCAAATCCATAACTGCCGAAAAATATCAGTGTTGTATAAATAAAGTATAATAATATAATGTCCAACATAACTGATGGTCCAATGTATTTAGGGGTGGGTAACTTTGTATATTATTTTATCGGAATGATTTGGCAATACCTGCTGGACATCTTTATGAAAAAAATTGTTAGCATATGAGACCCAATAGGTGATTAGACAAACTGCTGATCATAAGTATCTTTCTTTATTTAGCTTTGTATAAAGCAAATACATGTTTAATCCTCCCGTGTGTTGTGCTGTTACATACATAGAACTTCAGAATGTTATAAAAGACTAAAAGATATAGGAGTTTACTTTACACAAAGTATTTGTAATACTACTCATATTTGTACTATTCACCTGTTCAAGTATGTCAGAAAATTGCCTCAGTTTACTTAATTCTACAAGGTTAAGCCATGTCATGTCCAGGATCCACTTTGAAGGTTTAGCCGGGCAAGCTTTAAGGTCTAAGGAAGCTCCACCTAAAAAAAAATAAAGGGGTAATTTATCAATGCAGTGTGTAAAATGTTGTTATGTTAGATTGGAAGGCTGTAGTGTACACAGAAAAAAAATCTGCATTGTTAACCACAAGAATTATTTGTTAGCAAGACCAGTAAAACTAATGTATATGAATGTTAAATCAGATGCTTATCACTGGAACTGGGAAGCAACTGGGATAATCGATATGTGATGAGCGAAATTTTTCGGCAGGCATGGATTCACACCAAATTTCTGCATTTCCCATTGGCGTATTTTCTTGCGAAACGGCCACAAAAATGTGGCGAAAAAAAAAATTTGGCGTGTGCAACAATTTTATTTTTGTGTTTCCTGGATTTTTCACCGTTTCGTGAATTTTTTCACAGTTTTGCAAATTCTTCTGCGAAGCAAAATGGGACTGATTTGCTCATCACTAATAATGGATCTTAAAACCCATTGTGACAATTTCAAATCACGTTAAGGAAAAGGAACAATCTTTCACTACTGAAGGGAGACCCAGAACCAAACATTCCTCCCATTTGAACTCTTATGGAGCCATAAGTCCCACTGGATTTTTTTAACCATAAGATCAGGGACTTGCAAAACACAAGTCTATTTGTGGCACGACTACACATGAAATATCTGTGGGATACTCCAGGTAATTCTACCAGTTGGTAGTGCTCAAAAATGGAATAAACATTGTGTGCAGCTTGCAGAATAAAATTATTGTAAAATCATATTCCTGACCTCTAAATTATACCCACAGATAAACATACTGTGTTATGGCCTATGAGTTGAGATGGCCTGTTATAGTAGGAATAGGTGTTCTTGCCCCTACAAGGCAGTGAGCTTAGTAGATATTTAGTTGCCATATTTGGAAGTTCTAGTTGTTTAATCTAACAATATTAAGTACTCAGGAATTAGTCTTTCTACTCACAAAATGTATACAAAATATTATTTTAGTAATAAAGAGTACTCATATAACGTGGCTGTATGTGTAGCACTTCTGCCTTGCAGTGCTGGAATCATATTCAGCTTTGCCACTATCAGCAAGGAGCTGGTATCTTCTGTTTGTGTCTGCATGGTTTTTTTTCTGGATGTTCTGGTTTCTTTCCACACACCAAAAACATATAGGCAGGTTAACTGACTACCGATAAAAAGTTCCAAAGGGGCAGAGACTGATGTGAATGATGTATAAGCTCTGTAAAGCACTGCATAAATGTGTTGGTGCTATATAAATAATGTAACAGGTAGTGATGAGTAAATCTTTCCTGTTTCGCTTCACCGAAAAATTCGCGAATCTTTCAAAAGATTCGTAAAAACGGCGAAAAATTCGCGAAACATTGAAAATGTTGCACGTCAAAAAAAATTGTTGCCCACGGCTACTCTTTTGTCGCCCGCGGCTATCCTTTTGTCGCCCGCGGCTATTCTTTTGTCGCAGGCGACAATTTTTGGACACTCTGCGAATTTTTTCATACATTTTGTGAAACGCGGAAATTTGCCGCAAATCCATGCCTGGTGAAACATTTCGCCCATCACTAGTAACAGGTATTAAATCATTTAAAAATTGTCTGACCTTTAATAAGAGTAAGAAACTCTTCATGTTTCACTCTATTGCTCTGCATGTCAATCTTTAAAGTGAGTAGCAATGTGAACAAAAATTTATGTTCCTCATATAGTCCCCTTGCTGCATATTTATAGACCTCATATGTCATGTGCTCAATAATGTTTGCTATTCTTTTGCTGGTTATAGGACTTTTTGCAGACCTGTTGAAAAAGACATACAAATAGCTTTAACCATAGCAAATACTGCATATACTAGTTAACTTATAGTCTATTTTTAGATGTATCTAACAGAATATCTAAACGGAATATATAAGTATACCCTACTTCTTCATAGGTTTCACTCTCCTTTTAAATTTTCTTAAAAGGATAGAACTGCATAAAGACATTTTATATGGCGTTGTAAAAAAATTTTTTGTGTTCCATCAGTAAATGGCCAGAAACTTAACGGTAGTGTCAAAATAGAGTATTAAAACCACTGGAAATTAAAACTGAAACATAAGGCTAAATTAGAGTCAAATACATAATTCTGTTTCCTTCTCATGTACTAACTTTATGTATGAAAACCTATATAAAAAGGTTACCTGGCTAATGAGAGGTCAAAAAGACCTAAAAACTGCCGAAGAGAAGTCTGGTACATCACATTTACCATGCTCATTTCTGTTATCAGAAAATACAAAATACTTCCTCTAGTTGCCACTTTAAAAGAGAAGATTAAAATTGTGTTAGATATGCAGGTGTGGTTACAATAAACAAATACAAGTATGCAGACTATCACTGTGAAAGAACACAAAAAAAACAGTTTTTGACATTGGCATAGGTGGTTACTGTGCTATACTCAGTATTAAGCCAAGTCAAGCAAGACAAATTCACTACCAGAG
This sequence comes from Xenopus tropicalis, assembly GCF_000004195.4. Taxonomy (NCBI): domain Eukaryota; kingdom Metazoa; phylum Chordata; class Amphibia; order Anura; family Pipidae; genus Xenopus; species Xenopus tropicalis. Next base: position 70,863,825 of record NC_030682.2, read on the forward strand.
CTTTGCAAAAAAGAACACTGACTGACCTTGGGGACCCGCTGCTGAGCACTGAGCAGACAACACAGACTGATAAAAGGGAATACATTAACTTTCAAACATCATTTTAGATATAAGGGTAATAAACATATTAAATTATTATTATTATTAACAACAGCATATTCTTTTTCCAGAAATCTATTCTACTTCTTGCTTTTGTTATAAAGTGGTTCATACCTGGTCTGTACTCTTCTCGAGCAGAGTTAATCTGTATTTCAGTCTCAGCAGATATCTGCAATTTCTGGGTAACTTCTTCAGCGGTCTTTTTTGTATTGCTAAGCACTGTAATGAGACTCTCATCTTCCACTAGAGAACCCTGTGTGCTAGTTAGCCTGAAAAGCAGATTATCTTCTAGCTCCTTCATTTTCCTCTTGTTGGCAGTCACATCTTCTATAAGATCGGTTCTTTCCTTCTCAAGTTCCTGATAATGGGAAACAAATCCGATGAATTGTATTTTTATTGTGGGAAGTTTGATCTTTAAGTCTCTAAAGGCTTTTTCATAAAACTCCAGTGAATACAATACTTACAGAAGATTTGTAGATCTTCAGAAAATTTTACACAGAGAAAAGGGCTGTGGTGGTCTTGCTAGTAAAGAACTGCCAAAAATATAGATCTCAAATGATTCTTAAAAATTTTTGGTTTAACAAGAAATATGTTTCATCAAAATTCACAGGAGTGGCACAATTTACAAAGATTGAACATCACTTTGTAAGCTGTCTCATTTTGAAAAGGTTGACTTTTATGAGTGAATCAATAAGAGTATGATAACAACAGTTCCTGATAAGAATAAGGTATAGGGTTTATGCCAAACGAGGAGCAATGTTGGGGTGATACATGGTTGAGATTTTCTATTGTTTCATGTTTTCTAAAACCATTTTTTTTATTTTTTATTATTACCTGTTTTTCAGTAAGTATAACTCTTCCCAACAGCTGGTCCTCCAGGCCTTTCATGGTGACAGTAAAGTCAATGATAGAGGTCCGGGCACTTATTTCAGGAGTGTATGCAGGATTGGGCAGTTTAGTTGTAATGTAGAGCCTAAAACCATTCATTACATCCACTTCCTTATCACCAACTTTTACCTGAATTTAGATAACAAAGATTTACTTATTTATATAATATGTAAATGCATGACATTGCTTCTGAATTGGCAGAAAGAAAGGGGAAACCCATGGATACCATTAAATACACTAGTGTATTTAAGTACTATCTGTAATCAGTGTGGTTTTATAAAGGACATATCATTTAAAAAATGAATAGCTTTTAATGATGAAGTAACTTGTTGCAGTATATATAATCTACTTGGAGTGCCACAGATGACAAAGCTATGTAGGCTGATTAAGTCCATGGATGTGGCATGCTTTCCATAGAAGCAGTTTGAGATGGCTAAATTGCAGATTAAATTCAATGTTGATAAATGGTTTAATTTGTGATTTAAACAGGGGGGGAAATCTTTACAATTACAAAGCATTGGTTAGGTGCCATCTAAATATGCAATGTGGTTTTGGTCTCCAATGCTTAAGAAGTAATAGTAAAAATTTTGGCCATATATGGGGGGCAGTGGCTTCATCTTCTCTCAGTGCATTATTGTAGGTTATTACAGTGTTGTGAATCCATGCCTTAATCTGTTAAATAGGGGAAGGCTGGGGAAGGCCCATACTAGGTGCAGAGCTGTCAATAAGACTACCATTAAAGAAAAGGAAAAGGTGAAATCACTGGGTGGTGCCAGAATTTAGGTTTTGACCCTTGATCAGTATACTGGACTCTGCCTCTGCCTGCTGGACTTAATCTCACCATCAGTGGTTTCTACCCTCTACCATCAATGGAGAGCTCATGGGTCAGTTTCCTATTGATACAATGGCATTACAGCCTGACGTTTTATTCAATGAAAAATCAAAATACCAAAGAAAAAAAAAATCATCAAGGTTCTTGTAAGTAAATACAGGTATGGGACCTGTTATCCAGAATCCTCTGGACCTGGGTTTTTTCCGGATAAGGGATCTTTCCATAACTGCTAAAAATAATTTAAATATTGAATAAACCCTATAGGATTGTTTTGCCCTCAATAAGGATTAACTGTATCTCAAGTACAAGGTACTGTTACATGTTTTATTACAGAGACAAAGGAAATAATTTTAGTTGGAATTATCTGCTAATAATGGAGTCTATGGGAGATTGCCTTTTTCTGTATTTTGGATAACGGGTTTCTGGATAAGGGATCCCATACCCGTATAACTGAGATGTAAAATATCAGCATACTTTGTATGTGGAACCTGTTTTGATGAAATTCTTTTCTAAAACATTATCAAGAGCAGGGTCCAGTTCTTCTCCAACATCTTCAATTAGTAGTGGCCTTCCAAGAGAAAGACTGTCCTCTAGATGGTTTCTAAAATATTTGTGATTGAGTGATGTTATCTGTTGATGGAGAAGAATGTAATATTTTAATTAAAATAAAAAACTACAAAAAAATAACAGTAGTTACGAAAATTATTAAATAGTTTCAAAGGGAGGCAATTTCCCTCAAAAAAATGTATTGAGGAAACTTTTGACTCATTTGCCATTTAGTCACAGATGGATACTGCAGTCCTACTTAACTGTTAATAACAGTTTTGGTTGAGACTTTTTTGTTCTGCATGTAACACTGCACTAGCATTTACAATTCTAATTAATAAAAGGAAAAGTAACACAAAATGTATACATTACAAACACTACATTACATTTTTTTTTTACATTTTAAACACTTTTATTAACATATGTAACAGAAATTGCAATTTCATTTGTGGTTATTGAAAAAATATCATTTTCAATCACCTTTGATGTATAGGGCACAGCAAAAATAGTTGATTTTGTGATATTCACCGTTAAATTCTTTTCTCTCAGGATGTCTGCTGGTAGGTACTATACCCCAAGGGGTATAGTACCTACCAGCAGGAGTCAACAAGACAATAGAGAGGAAGAAGAGGACGCAAGCCCTTCCCTCCCTGCTACTATACCCACCCTGGCTTCCTGCCATCCTAAGTTTTGTCAACAAGATAACGAGAACAATAAAAGGAACTATATACAGTTAGGCAGAGAGAATTCCGTGTCGGCCGCTTCCAGGGGGGGGGGGGAAGCCCTGTGTCCCACAGACGTCCTGAAAGGAAAGGATTTAACGGTGAGTATCACAAAATCTCCTTTTCTCTTGCAGGTGTCTGTGGGACACAGGGACCTTGGGGACATACCAAATCCCATTGTGTTATGGGTGGGCAGAAGCAGGCAGAATTTTTATACTACATGACTGCGGCCTGCAGTACCTTTCTACCAAAATGAGTGTCAGATTCTGCAAACACCTCAAAGCTGTAGAATTTTGTGAAGGAATGAATTGATGACCAGGTCGCAGCTTTGCAGACCTGTTCAGCTGAGGCTGTATTTCTGAAAGCCCAGGAAGCGCCCCTTGCCCCTGGTGGAATGAGCCATGATTTGTGGAGGAGGCACTCTCCCTCGAGCAATGTAGGCCCTGCAGATAGCTTCCCTGATCCAGCGAGATATGGTGGCCTTAGAGGCTTGAAGACCGTTCCGGGACCCTGTGGGTATGACAAGCAGGGAAGACATAGATCTGATTTCTTTGGTATGGTGCAAGTAAAACTTGAGAGCCCTGACCGGGTCTAAGGAGTGCAGTGCCATCCCTTGGGGGATGTCGGCCGAGGGCAAAAGGAGGGAATTGTGATGTCCTGGTTGATGTGGGATGAAGAGAATACCTTTGGGGTGAAGAAAGGAAGAGTCCTCAGGACCGCATGGTCCTCATGGAATACCAGATAACGCAGGTGACAAGAGAGTGCACTGAGCTCTGATACTCTATGGGCTGAGGCGATGGCCAATAGAAAGGTAGTCTTCCAGGTCAGCCAGAACAGGGAAATGGAGGTCATATTCAAAGAGTGGTGAATGCAGCGTGTTTAACACTAGGTTGAGATCCCAGGGAGGTAGTGGATCATGTAAGGGAGGGTGTAGGGGAGCCCCACCTTGAAGGAAGGTGACCACGTCGGGTAGATGGCTCGTCCTTGGAGTTGTATCTGCCAGTGGTAGAGGGCCTGACGAACAGCTCTGAGTTCCAGAATGTTGATGGGGAGATGGGTCTTTGTGGGGACCATTTCCCCTGGGCGATGTGGTGGTCTAGGACTGCCCCCCCCCCAGCCCTTTAGACTGGCGTCTGTGGTCAGGAGAACCCATTGAGGTTCCTGGAGAGATTGTCCCTTGGTTAGGTGGTCTAGCCACCACGCCAGGGCTGTTCTTGTTTTGGGCAAGAGGTGGATTCTCTGAGATGAATCTGAGTGATTCCACTGGTCCAGTATGTTCCACTGTAGTGCTCGTAGGTGAAACTGGGTGAATTGGACTGCTTCGATAGCGGACACCATCAACCCCAGGACCTGCGTTGTGAAGCATATGGATGGGCATGGTGAGCGCAGGAGTTGGCGGACCAAATCCTGTGTCCGCAATGTCTTCTCTGGAAGGAGAAAAATCCTCTGTTGTACTGTGTTAAATACCATCCCCAGGAAAGGCATGCGTTAGGCCGGTTGCAGTTGAGATTTGGATGTGTTGATCTTCCAGTCCAGGGAGGAAGGGTGTCCATGACCAGCGAAAGTTGTCTTGTTGCAGCTGGGAGTAAGGGAGTTTGAGAAGTAGGTCATCGAGGTAGGGTGTAATGGACCTCTGGGACCTCAGTGCGGTGGCTGCTGCCACCATGATCTTGGTGAAGATCCTGGGTGCCGATTTGAGGCCGAACGGCAGGGAAGTAAATTGAAAGTGCTGGTTCTTTAACACAAAGTGCAAGAACTTCCAGTGGGGAGGGAAAATGGGAACATGCAGGTAGGTGTCTTTGATGTCCAGTGACACCAGGAACTCGTTTGGTGACATGCCCGCAATGACTGACCTGATGGATTCAAGCATAAAAAACAAAGGAAGGTGTTGAGGCATTTAGGTCCAGGATGGGTCTGAATGATCTGTCCTTTTTTGAGACAATGAAGAGATTGGAGTAAAAGCCTTGGAACCTGTTTTCTGGAGGGACCAGGACTATCACTCTGTCGTCGAGTAGGTCCTGGATAATGGACAAGAGAGCCCTTTGCTTCAGTGGATCTGCGGGTAGCCTGGACCAGAGGTGACTATGTTGTGCACCCATGGATCCATGGTAAGTTGGAGCCACGTCTCTCGAAAAAACTGGAGTTGTCCTCGGACTGGAGAATGGGAAGCCTTGCAACTTGTTCTGGCTGGTGGGCAGTCATGCGGGGGAAGACTTGTCTGCTGGCTTGGGCTGGATGCGTTTGTTCTTCCAGAAGAAACTGGAACAGTTCTTGGTCTGTTTGAGGAATTCTGGGATGGAAATTCACCTGAGGGTGTCTAAAGGGGCGAAAGAAACGTCCCCGCCGAAAGGAAGGCCAATTCCTTGATTGTGAGAGGCAGGTGTTCTTTCCCCCCGTGGCCTGGCTGATAATCTTATCTAGCTCTGGGCCAAATAGGAGTTTGCCCTTGAATTGCAAGGTGGTAAGACTTTTTGGTTGAAAGATCGTCCGACCAAGGTTTAAGCTAAAGTGCACTGACAGGGCTGAGGTACGGCTGATGGTCTTGGCCGTGTCTAAGGAAGTTAGGCAGAGGTAGTTGTTTGCATCCTTGATTTGGGATACGAGTTCCGCCAGTTCTTGGCAAGAAGAACCAGAGTTAATGGCCTTGATAAGGGAACTTGTCCACAATTGGACAGCTTGAGAGCCCCCAGAACGGGACATAGGCTCTTTCCTGCAGATGTAAAGGTCGATCTGAGAAAACCTTCCATCTTCTTATCCATAGAGTCCTTAAAGGACGATGTATCTGTAAAAGGTAGTGCTGTGTTCTTAGAAATTCTAGACACTGGAGCATCCACCGAGGGAGGAATGGACAGCTTTTCTAGAACTTCCAGCGGAAGGGGATAAGATCGCTGAAAGCGACGATCAGCCTCAAAACGCATTTCTGGGTGATCCCACTCCTATTGGATTATGAATCTATTTCATCACGATCCAGTTTGCTTAGGAGCTTTCCCAGGCATTCTGCTAGCTGTGGAATGCCTGTGGAAAGTTGAATGGCCCACTGAGGCGGTTCTTGACTGGACATGGAGGCCAGAGCAGGGGCCTCTGTTGCTGTGGGAGGAGTGGGCGCCACCCCTGGAACCTCAGTGGGGACAAGGGCCAGCGGTTCCTGAGCCTGTGAGGGAGACCCGGAGGGAGTCTTGGACCATAAGGAGCAAAGTGGCTCCTTTCTGCCTGAGGGGAGGCGCTTGCAGCATTTGGAACAAGCCAGGTATTTGATTCTGGAGGAGCTAGAGGTCCCCCTGGAGAAGGGGCCATTAGGATTGCCCTCTGCCATGTGTGAGAATGATAGTGTAACAGTATTGTAAGTACAGGCCTGAGAATGTCAGCTCAGGAACCTATGATGTAAATAAGGATTCAGAACCTATTACCTAACAATTTAAGCAGTAATAGCAAGAACATTTTTTTTTTTTATAAAACCAAACTTTGTCAAGCTATTTTTGTCAGTAAGCCCACTGCACAACTTGTCTGGATATAACATGCGCACAACGGCCTCCCCCAACCAAACAGTCTGCCCATGTCTGTGCCCTCCTAAAGCTCCTTCCTTCCTAGAATCCCTCTCCTGCAAGTAAGTACCACACCCCAGCCTGGGAAGGCAGTGGGGAGATGTGACGAGCCTGTCTGGAGCGGGTGCCGGTGCGTGTCTCAGAGATGCGACATGTTCGGACGGAGAGCTGAGAGTGAAGGCGCAAAAAGGAAGCGTGCCAAGATAGAAGGCAAAATCTCGCATGAGCAAGTAGGGGGACTCGCACATTCTCCCTGAGGCTTGAAATGCAAGTGGTGGAACGTATGGAGGAGGGAGAGATGGAGCGCCGATGGAGGGAGGAAGCGAGACCGGGGGAGGGAGGCGATACATGGCAAAAGGCAGAACAGGCAGCTGGTGCAAGTACTGACCTGACTATAGAGGTATGGTAGGCGGATACTGGACAGCTTCTGCTCTCTTTTGGGAAGAGGCAGGGTATCTGTATGGCCATTCCGAGCATAGTTTCCTGCATTTTTTAGCTTATGAGGAGCCTACATTAAAAGTGATTTATAGGTTTTCTTCATGTTGGTTCAGGGAGAGGGAAGGGTGATGGAGGCTTTCTTATTCCCTGCTCTGTTTTGTACGAGAGGGGAAGTAGATTATTTCAAATCTACTTATGACATTTACATTTCTATATGTTGAATATCCTAATGAAAGTGTTCAGAAGGCATATTTTTTATGTAAAAAAATTGTGTTACTGGTCCTTTAACAATATGTAGGCTGTACTGGGTATCTTAAAACTGGTTCTATCATTTAGTTACAGATAAGGTAGATATTTATACCATCAAAGTGAATTGTATGATTCTTAAGACAATGACAGGAGAGTTTATAATGCTAATTAATGTAATTAAAAATGTTTTTCTCTTCCATAACCATTTGCTTATTCAGCAAGCCAAAATCAAAAGATTTATGTGCACATGTGCAAAATAAATAAATATTTTGGCCATGTAACCTGATTGCGCCAAATCAATGAAATAGTCATTTTGGTACGTGTAATGTAATGAGCAAAAGCAAAATGCATGGGGCACATAACTGCTGACTGATTCAACCAATATGACCCATCCCATATGTAACCCTATTCTGTTCGAATGAGATAAACAAAGCTATTTTTTTTCTTAATAAATCATTTGTGACCAGGTTTAAGGAAAGGTTAAGGAAATACAGACTACTAGCCAGTGAAGAACAGTAAAATCCAGATGAGGAATCAGAACTTTTACTATACAAGGAGCTTATTTTTTTTATTTCTTCATTACACCTGGACACATAAATGATACCTGGAGTTCATTTCTTATTTCTTTGTTTTTAATCCATATTTTTCCCTGCGTTTGTGGATCAATCAGTAGGGGGTAGCGAGCTGCTTTTGTTACAATGATCCCATTCTGAATAGAGAGATCATCATTCGGAAGTCCCTGGAGATTCCATTCACTGATGGTTGGTGTGTCAATTAACATTTCATTCAGATTCAAATTAACTCCAAATGGGATTTTTCTTGCTTTCATCTCTCTTCGCCAGTCAGTTAGCACAAAGTTCCGAAACTCTTGATTAAACGGTCCAGAATAGGACAAAAATGCTGTTGCAAGAAGCACATCCCCTGAAAGACATAGAAAATACCTATATTTTTCAAGCTTGTCTTTCATACTGGAAAATGTGTAGTTTTCTAAGGAGTTAGCATTTTATTTATTTTTTTAAATCCCAAATCTACCAACGTCAAGAGATTAAAAATTTGAAATAGTAAATCTCCATACCAACAAGTCGTTTTGTCTGTGCAGCAAATTCTTTACTTTGTTCAGTCCATCTTTCTTTTTCACCTGCCAAGCCACTAATCAAGCTAGATGCTGTTTGCATCTTATGTCTGCAACGATCTGCATCTTCTAGCAGAGTCTAATATAGAGAAGCAAAGGGGCAAGTTTTGAAATATGTATATTGAATCAATGCTGAAGCGCAACAAGTAATAGAAGCAACTTTGGTATGTAAGGGTTAGGAGTTTTGCTACCCTTATCAATATTAGACAGTGCTCTTGAAAAGATGTGGACACAAAAATCCAAGTATTTATTCAAAGTTTGTGAGGATCTTTCCTCAGGACACAGTTAACATTTTTAATACACACTAAGGGGCACATTTACTAACCCACGAACGGGCCGAATGCGTCCGATTTCGTTTTTTTCGTAATGATCGGTATTTTGCGTTTTTTTTGGAAAATTGTCGCGACTTTTTTGTTACTAATACGATTTGTGCGAAAAAACACGAGTTTTTCGTAGCCATTCCGAAAGTTGCGCAAAATCTGGCGATTTTTTCATAGCGTTAAAACTTGCGCGAAAAGTTGAGCCTTTTTTGTAGCGTTAAAACTTAAAAGGTGCGACGCTTCGCGCAAGTTTTAACGCTACGTAAAAATCGCAACTTTTCGCGCAAGTTTTAACGCTATGAAAAAATCGCCAGATTTTGCGCAACTTTCGGAATGGCTACGAAAAACTCGCGTTTTTTCGCGCAAATCGTATTGGTAATGAAAAAGTTGCGACAATTTCCGAAAAGTCGTAAAGACGCCGAAAAAATCGCAAAAAATACGAAAAAGTCGCAAAATGTTCGTTTTCAAATTGGAATTTTTCCAATTCGGTTCAGATTCGTGTCTTAGTAAATGTGCCCCTAATTGTATTCTTTATAAGTTATTCCTACTAGTTTATCATTTGCAGTATCAACATTTATGTAGCACTTAATACCAAAAATGTTAAATATAAAAAAAAGTCTTCAGTAAGACAGTATATTATCATTTGTAGCCATCTAACAAATTATTAAGGTTGAGGAAACTGCTTCATACAGATACAAGTAAACAAAAGGAATCTAAAAAAATCCCATTTACATGGGTTTATAGCCATCTAGAAATGTCATGATCTCTTGAAATCATTGAGAAAGGGAAATAATAAACTATACAAAGACAAAATGGTCAGTAAGGCAGTATAACTTTAATTCATGTCTATTTCATATGTGTCATTTTGCAGTCAAAAATATACATTTAAATGCTTAATTCAGCTAATACAATATAACATGTTATTTTCATTAGAAACTACTTGCCAAATTCTCTGCTTTCTAATGGTAAGAACCTGATAACACAGTCTCATGTGAGATAGCTCTTTATAAATGTTTTTTCAGGAGATGGTACATTAAACAGGACAGTGTGTACTTTTGTGTTTGTAATGCTTTGTTTTTACACTGTGCAAAACCTTAAGGACTTCAAAATAAGCATCTTTTAAAATTCCACAAACAAGACAATTATACTAACCTGCTTTTCTATCATTGCCTTTTCATACTCTGCTTGAACAACATCCAGCTCAGCTTGTTTAGCATCTAATTCTGCTTGTGCTTTCTGCAAATCCAAATTAGCAGTAGCAAGTCTGCTTTCCTGAATTGCTAAATTAGCCTATAAAAAGAAAAGCATGAGCTAAAATAATTTGGAAACCACATTCTATTTTGCCTAAAGCATTCTAATTACCTAATTAAATTATATTAAAACAGAAATTCTTTATTTAATTAATTGTGAGCAACAACTTCACATTATACAATCTAGGAAGGTCATTCAACTTTTAAAAATCCTCATGCAACATTAATAATAATCTCATAGAGAGGTAGCAGGTACTCACAGATCCCACAGACAGACATAAAAAATCATAGTGCCTAGTGCACAAACACAAAAGGCTATGCTGTGTCTTATATTTCCCTGAAGTAAAGATTATAGTTCTTCTTCTATGCCTGTCTGTGAGATCTGTGCCTGCTGCTTCTCTATGGCATGGTTTTCTCTCCTCAAGCTGTAGGTCTGGGGCATGTGTACCTAAATCCCACGCTACTACTGGTGAGCTTCATCATTTTTTTCACATTCATTTTAACCCTTTAAAATTATGTAACGTGTGTGGCTTGCATTGTGTATTATACTATAATATACAACTTTAAATGAAAAAAAATGCTAATCTTTAACTGGCAATATATGTACCAATAAAATAGTTTGGCCTGTGAATGGCTACCCTAACACAAACTGAAGGAAAAATATTGGCATTTAGTGAAGAAAAAAGACATCTTTGATTACAACAGTTGTAAAAGCTTAAGCAGACATACAATGTTAAGGCAGTATCCCTGCATCAGTCCTAACTATGTAAAAGGGAAAAAAAGATTAGTACCTAGCTTAGTACCTAGCTTAGTACCATCTACACAAACATTCAGAAATATATTGGAGTGCTACTGTGGAAGCAATACTGTTGCATTGCTTTAGAATGCTAGTATTCCTATGCTAAATTCTGGGGATGTGATATAAGAGTATCGAGTTCAGTTCAGGGCAAAAGAGAGCACAATATTTTTACACACATAGACAAAATATGTTCAAGAAAATAACAGCTGCTAACACATTCTACAATCTAATACACATTTACATATATTTAGTAAACATAAGTAACCCAGTGTCAAAAAATTACCTATACCTGAACCTCTAATCAACTGCCAAAAAAAAGGAAAGTAAGAAATAGTCAGGATCACTCACAGGGTAGTGACATCAGCAAGCAGAGCACCATAAACTTAGGTGTCCAAAGTGCAGGAAACCTGCTTAAGACACGCAGACTTGTCCCCATGTCTGTAATAGGTTTACCTTTAGTGGCAAGACTTCTTTGTTTATTGAATAGAAGGATGCCATAGCTTTTGTCCAAGAACAGAGACCAGCTACGTTTCCACACACGCGTTTGGCAGTCTCAATGTTGTAGTCTTGCATTTCAAAGTATGGTTGCAGAAGCTCTACCACTTCTTCATTGATAGTGTCTTTTGGAAATTGCTAAAATGAATAGGAGATAACATTGTTATTGCTTAATATGTTGATATACATTAATTAATTGAATCTGTTTGTCTAAATGTAGAGAAACAAGAAATCATTGGTACAATGCATCCTTTTTGTTTTAATAAAATATGATCTTCATACCTGAAGATTTTGCAAAAAGTTTCCTATCATGAGTTTTAAAGATTCTTGCCATGATGGGATTGTGCATCCTTTTTCTTGGTCAAGTTTCACTGGGTTTACTTTCCTCTGAAACAGCAGGAGTACACAGTCCATAATGCGCATTATGAGATGTGGCGGTCTTCCCAGAGTTCGTACAGTAGCAATATCTGTGGGCTTTATTGTCTAAAAAAGAGAAAAGCAGAATGTTGGTATGATACTTAAAAACTGGGATGAGTGGAGTTTGCCCTAAGTGTTGTTCTTTTTTTTTGGGGGGGGGGGGGATAGAATTAGGTAGCACTCTGCCTTGCTGAATGAGGATTTCCTTAATTATTTACATGTGTTGGAAAACCTTACCCAAAATAACACAGAGTGGGTAACCATAGAGATTTGGGAAATTATTTTGATAAAACCATGATATTACCTTATCAAACAGAGCAGCCACCCAAACAAAAGGAAGCAAGCAAGTAACTCTAGGTGGGAATGGGGGACACTTTTTACTATTATGACTCTGCCCAGAGTTATAAGCAATTAAGTTTATAGGCAGGTTGTTGTTGATTAACATATCATGAACATATTAACATATCATGCACCCACTTAGGCATCAAAAGGGATTATTCTCAACCCTGAACATTTAGGTTAGGTTAAAAAAAGACACAAATCCATTAACTGAACTTTATGTCAAAGTAAAACCTGCCTAACTTCTAGCTGACCCAGAGGAAGGCAAAAACAAAAATCTGAAACCATCTCTGCCACATCTCTGCCACCGAGGTAAAAAAAAAAAAACATCCTTTCTAATGATTGTTTATTAACATAACTCTTTTGGTGTATTTTTGTTATAAAGATATTCTTACACAGAGACAAATATGCTGTCTTAAGCTAACAAGCTTTTTCCAAACCCACCTGTAGAGCTGCTTCTGCTTCCTCAAGAGCTGGCTTGGCAGCCTCTAGCTTTTCTTCTGCAACAGCTTTGTCAGCAGAAATGTTGTCTACAATTGCCTGAGCTTTGTCCTTTACTTTCTGCACTTCAGCTTTCACTTTTTCGGCAGCTTGTGCTTTTACAGTGACTTCCTTCAAAACCTATGTTAAAAAGAATAGCTTAATGTAGTATAGAGTTTAGTTTTGGATATATACCAATGCATTATACGTTTGTAAATACAATAATTGGATACTTGTTCTTGCAATTAAACAAGGGTGCATTATCTTTAAGCACATACTCCAGAATGGAAAACTGTGCACGCAGGAGGCTTTGGCCATAAGCCCGCATCTTTTCATAAGCATCCATGATCCACCCCAAAACCCTTTACACTTTTAGCACACATGAGGGATGATTTCGGATTGTGTTTATCAGTGTTCAAACATGATTAGTTTTAATAGGAATTAACTGTGAGCAGTGACAAGTGGATTCTAGCTAGAAAATGCTCACAGGCTGGTGAAAGATAGTGATCAGTGGCTCCTTGGTCAGGCTCAGAACTTCTCCACTGCCTGAGAAGGTGGCAGATGTTGTCCATGCACCATTAGCCTTACAAGAGCACATTTCTATTGGTATCTGTGAGGCAGGACTTTACTGGGATTACTAAAGTTCTCCAAAAAACAGCTTTCAATAAGCAAAGCTAACTAAGCATTTTACCACTATTCATAACAATTTGGTTTGGTTTGTTTTATATACAGATATGTTTTATTGAACATTTGAAAACATTATATTGAATGGAACATTTTTATTATTATGTAAGTAATGAGAAGTAAATAAATGGGCAAGTTTTGGATCTGTATTAAAATGGGAATGATATGGGCAATTCTGGGGTTTATCAAACAATAAAAATAGAAAAAATTGAAAGGTAAAGGTAGTCTGAAAGGGTATTCTTTTTATATACAAATGCAAGGAACAGAATGTGAGCAGTGGAAAAACCATGTGTAAAATAGTGTATGTGAAATAAACATTTTTTTACATAGGTTTTTTTTTTATGGGTTTTTTACATTCTGTTTATACCACTCAAGACAAATCTGATAATATATTGCTTTGCTAATATAATGCTGTCTCCATTCAAATATTTTCAAAAAGGTCACAAAACTAACCATGTAACCTGTTCCGTACACACTATAAAAATATTCAACAGCAACACAACCACTAATTACAAGTAATTTCATGGCAGACACAAAAACAGATTCTAATACAATGGCAAACATGTTAATTTCATGTGTTTTCTCATTTGGGCATTTGGTAACCAAATGACAGGCAAGGAAACACTCAAAATCACCCTATATTCACTTTCAAAAGAAATTACCTAAAAGCAATTGTGCATGTTTTTGACAATGACATTTTTTTAGCATGGTCTGTCAAAACAAGTTCTCTCAAGCTCTTTCAGGTGATTGCCATTTAAGGTAAATGGAGGAAATTATTTTGTCCCCTGCTCATAAAGCTGCAATACAACTGATCAACAAAACTGTGCCATTTGCTCCTCATTTCCTCATGGGGCATTTGCTGCATCTCTAAGTACACATTATAAAACTGCCCCTTTCTCTTTCCTGTAGTCCCAATACCAACTGGATCTATTTGAATTTGAATTTAACAAACCATATCAGCTTTTTGATTGGCAATCTGAAGTTCCTTCTCCTTCACTTCCAGTTCCTTACTCAAAGCTGCTACTGACTCTGATGCCTCTTTTAGCTTCTGTAAACCAGTATTCATTCTGAAAAACAAAAACAATAATTTAACTTATTCTAAAATTAATAATAAATAAAAATGAATAGTTTGCAATTTGTTTAAAACACCTGTTTGCCAGTGTCTGGACTTCTGCATGTTTTTCTTTATAAATTGCTTTGTATCCTTGAATAAATGATAAGTATGATTTAGGGGTTACATGCGTTGAGCGGCGGTATCTCTGAAAATATTCCACACACTTTTCAGCAACACCATCCTGAAATGATCCCATGCATTCAACTACCTCTTTCTTGATTTCAGGGGTGCAGTCGATGTCATATGAAGAAAGGAAGTGTTGGGACACTACAAAAATAGCACAAAAATGTTAGAACAGTTGTTCTCAACCTGTGGGTCACCTAAGACCATCGGAAAACACATATTTCCGATGGTCTTAGGAATAATTTTATGGTTGGGGATTACCACAACATGAGGAACTGTATTAAAGGGTATTAGGAAGGTTGAAAACCACTATGTTCGAATAAAGGAATGTATGTAAATAATAGATATACAGCATAACTCTACATTACAGATCAGTACATGGAACTGAAGATTACAAAAGAGATAACTGAAGAAGTTACAGTTAGCACAAAATAATATATACTTGCTTAAACAGACAGGTGTAAAGTATCTGCAAACAAGATGTGTGCATTTTTATGATAATAGTAGTTCTTAAAGTAGAAAGTTGGTTTATATCAGTTTGCGCATTTCTCAGTAGCTGTGATAGCTACATACGGCAGGTAAGCAAACATGCTGTTTAATCTTACTGAACTCTTAGGGGCACATTTACTAAGCAATTTTGAGATAAAGTTGGTTATTTTTTTTACTTGTAGATATTTTCATGATTAAGGAATGGGTTTTCACTAGTGATGAGCATAATATTTCGGCAGGCATGGATTCGCATCAAACTTTTTTTTGTGAAACGAGCGCAAAAATTTGCCACAGAAAAAAATTCCAATGCATGTCTTTTTTTTGTTGCACTGCTAATTTTTGCACCCATTTTATATATTGTAATTGTACCAACATAAAATATCCAAAAAATTATGCTAGGGGTCTCCTAAACAGTCTGATGCCCAATATGCAGAGATTTACCAAAGTATGAGTCACATAAAGGTAAAGCAATGCAATAAAATCAAGTAAAACAAATGCTTCTTTTATGCCTTGTGGGATCAGCAGTCAGAATTGCAGTTTCAATTGTTTTGCTGGGCCAATGACATTTTACAGGAACAAACAAGCCATTAAAAGTGATGCAGAATTGAAAATGCAATAAAATGGCTAAAGCTGTAATAAAATGATCTAAATAAAATATGAAACGTGTTGCAAAGTGCATTTAGAAAGTCTCATGCACACTGTCATTCAACCAACTGCTTGACTGGAAGGTTCAGCAAAACTGAATTTCTTATATACTGTAAGTACTAAATTGCATTTATCTACAGCAACTAATCCAAAATTAGCTATGTTCAGTCTACTAACATTTTGTAGTCTCTGAATTTAGGGGCATTTCCTGGGATTTCCATGTGAAATTAGTAACTTTGCAAAATGACATATTAAAAGGAAACTGTCAATATTTTTTTAAAAGGCATACATTTAACCGTAACAAAACAAAAACTATAAAATACATAAAACTCCTATTCTGATTAAAAAGCAGTCTTCTCCCAGGAGTAACAAGAGGGCTGGTTGCAATAACTGTTTATTGAAGCCTTATTCTTTTCCATTGCTTAGGTTGAAAACAAATACATGAACAAAAATAGCACTACTAGAAAAATTATTGAAAAGTGTGTGTCCCAATTCTGAAATATGCAAGGTTACCTGCAACCAAGGCATCCTTAGGCCAACGGCTAAACCAATCCATGGTACAACCTGAAATCAGGGCAGGAAACTTGAGAGCTCGATTCCTAAATTTTTCACCAACTGGAGAAAAACAGAGCACAACATGAAGATTCTGCCGTACTCTAGACATGAAGTACTCATATAGATTCTCATTGGTCGGTGGTCGCCGTGGGTACTCCTTTTTCATAAATGGGATAAGGTCACTAGTAATTTCATCTATTTCATCTCGAGCAAACAAATTTGAAACCTTGAATATAAAAACAGCAATAAAATTAAACCATTTGTTGACAGCAAAAGCTTAAGGCGAAAGATGAATACCAACAGAAATCATAATTTAAAACAAATTGTATTACCTCTCCAGAAGACAAGACATTGTTCATGTATTCCAAGAATGATTCATCTTTTATCTCATTGTCAGTGAAAATAAAGCTTATGCCTTTGCCTTGTTGACCAGCTGTACGGTATAAAACCTTCAGATCTTCCATTAGGTTTGAAGTATTGTAAGATCTTTTATTAAAAAGAAATATATATCATATAAGTTTGGTAGGCCAACCCTACTTCTAACTTTTTTGCAACAGTATAACAAAAAAGGTTGTCTATTGAAGACAAGAAAGCTTGTTGGGGAATGTAATAAAAGGTGCAAAATGTGCCCAGCTGTTTGCTTTCAAATCACTAAATGGTGACTAGACCTATAGCAAACTTTGCACCTTTTATTACATTGGTCCCAAAATGCCTAGAAAGATCACAAAAAAGTTAAAATTGGCAGAAAATATTCAGGTTGTACAAATATTCTACTCATCAAATGGTTCTGTAGCCTTTAGTCCATAAGGCAAGGAGACGTCAAGGTGTTAGTGGTAAAAGGTGCACTGGTCTGCTTATCAGCAGCAACTGAGTCAATACGACCACTATAGATGTGAACCACTGTTTCATTACATCTTTACAACTGACAGAAGTAACTAACAATAGAAGACCATTCTGGTAGCATATGGCATTAGTGTCAACCATAGTGACTCTCTATTCATGGCGAGTGTTTGTGACCATTAAATAAGGAATGCAACTGTCCAGGAGCAACACTATATTACTCTACTAACTATCTAACTAGTTACGGTAAGTATTGACATTTGATTTTGAAGCATATTTGTCTATAGTATTATTATCTGTCTGGTGATCATGCCGTGCTATGCAAGCACCCTACCTATAGGGACAATGTTAACAGATAAGTGACTGTGTACAGTCACATTATGGGATGTATAATACATGCAATATAATATTGTAGCAATAAGAATATTTAGTTGGCATGTTTATGTTAAGGACATACTGTAGGGATTATTTACAAAGACTTTTTGGAAGCGTCTAAAAGAACAGCACGTGGCGAAAAATTTTTAACTTCAAAAGTCACGTGATTTTAAGGATTTGGTTTGGCCAGGACCATGGATTCGGCTAAAAAAGGCTAAATCTTGGCCAAATACTGAACCGAATCCTGGATTTGGTGCATCTCTAATGTATATGTTTAAGTACCTTGAGCAGCATTTAATTAAATTACCTGCTTAATGTGATCTGAAATGTTTTATATCCAGCAATGTAAGAAGCAAGTTTGGTCAAGCTCTGTTTCCCTGAACCACCAACTCCAACAAGTAGTGCATTTCCTCGTGGTGTTCGAATAATACGTGAAATCTAAAAAATAAAAGTTGAATTACAAAATTATTAACCATGCCAAAATAAAAGTATCATAATATGAAATGTATTTATGTTAAAAATCTAACTTTAATATTTATTGTAAATTGTCAAAAATTAGCCATTACGTGAAAAAACAATATTATTGATCATGTAATAGGTGTACAGAGTTGAGATTACCTTTACTAAGTGAACCATGGCATCTTTGAAAAAAACCATATCCATTCCAGCTCCACGGATGCTCTCATTAAATATTTGCAAAAACATATTCAATCGATCCTTCAATTGATTAAAAGATTCAATGGGCTCATAAATTTTAGGCATATCAAAGTCTGCGTCTTCAGGTTCCTCACCTGTGTTATGTTACATTGGTATTAAGCATTAATCCTCTAAAAATCATATTTGCAAACAAAAAATTTACAGTATGCTGTTCAGGGGTGCAGTATTTACTAACTGCCTGAATAAATACTATCCCCTACTTGGTGATTGCACTTATAGAGGTCTATAGAGGTGACCTGCTATAAGGTCATGTATACATCCAAGAATTGCATAATAAAGGTGAAGTTAATAACGTTTAGCTTGTGCTCTATAAGGGGTAATTATCCATATTAATGCCAACTCTTCAAATAAATTTGCATAAACATAAATTACACTGGCCTTTACAAAACATATCCTTGTGATTAAATTGCTGAACACACTTTGGAAACTTTGTCTTTATTATACCATGCACAAAAGCACCTGGTGAATTTCAAATCTCGGTTTAATAAATTATGGCCAGTGGCATAGCAGAATCAGGTTAGAATTATGATAATCTATTCAGTATTAACATTATTGATAAGTGCTTGTACCATCCACCTAATCTGCAGTCACTAACGAATAAAAGATCTGTAATGGAAGAATCACTTTACAGTTCTGAAAAGAGCAATTCATTTAAGGCTGCATACTAAGTACTGCATTTGCATTTTCAGTGGTTAAAATCTAACCCACTTATGTGGAGCAAAACTTTGTGATCAATGGTTCTAATGTTACACAACTGATTTTTGACTCAAAATGAAGCTGATTCAACAACATAGATAGCAAAAAAACTCAATTAGATCATTATAAATCACACTTATTAACAGGTTTATTCTACAAATCAAAGCATACCCATTTATAGAATAGCATTTTAGTATTATTATTATTATTATTATTACTATTATTAAAATAACATTAATGTAATGTAATTTTTTTAATTGTGTGATTTATAATATAACAATGGCTCTTGTTTAAACACTTTTGTATTCCCTGATGCTTACTCTCCCATTACGAGTTCAGTTTGTACATTTTGGCATGTACATTTGGCCAAGTATAAATGCTGCAGACTAATAAAACAAGTTAAAATAATACCAATACTTTTTTTAAAAGTGTTTTATACTGAGCCATTTCTTATTATAAGCAACCTGCAACAAGGCACAAATGTGAGCAGGAAACTTTTGGCAAGGCGAAACAGGACAGATTCACTCATCACTAGTGTACACAAGTCTGTGTAACTACTGTCATGAAATACAAATATTAGAGGTAATCATGCACCCAAATTTCTTGATAGCGATGAGCGAAATTTTTCACCAGGCATGGATTCACGGCGGATTTCCGTGTTTCGCCATTGGCGGATTTTTTTGCAAAATGGACACAAAAAATTGTTGAGCAACCAAAAATGTCACAAAACGGCAAAAAATTAGTATAAAAAAAAATTGTTGCACGTCAGATGATGCGTGCAACAAAATTATTTGATGTGTGTCATTTTTTGCATTTCGCAAATTTTTTGCCATTTCCCGCATTTCTCACCAATTTTCCAGCAAAACGGGACAGATTCGTTCATCACTATTTTTCAATATAATTTCTATTTATTAACTAAAAGTACATAGCTAAAGAAAACTTTAATTTCTATCAAATACTTATACAAACATAAATTGTGCAAAAAAAAATGCTAACATACACACTCTGATATTAAAACAAAATTAAAGGCATGCAAGTGGTATATACTAAATGAAAGCATTATATGGAGAACATTTTTATTATTACAACTAAAATTTCACTTAAGCATTTATGGTATTTTTAAGTAGTGATAATCCAATAAATAGAGAGATGAATTAATTGCAGGTATGCTTGTATGATCTTTTATGTATTCAAAATTTTTTTGTTTTATGTAACTTTTTATGTCATTTGTACTCCTTTAAAATAAGCATCTGAAGTACAGCTACATCTGGTAGAAGAAAATATCATTACAGGTGTGTAGATCTAGCACCCAAACACATAAACCTAATTAAGAGAGGTTCTTGATTAAACATTTAACAGTATGTTCAGAGAGGCTCAAAGCTGCTTCAAAGCACCTTTTAGAATGGGTAACATGAATCAAAGCATCTTGCCAGATGAACTCTTCCAGGCATGGCCTTATGCTTCCTAACAAATGTATAGCTGGGCTTTAATCTACCAAGCAGATGCAAATGTATTCCCAGCATATTTAAAAACTGCTTGGCTACATAACCTTATTAATTTAATACTTGGGGAAGCATTTTTACAAAAAATGTAATTTTTGAAATGTTTTTTTAATGAAAAAAAGTTAAAACCTCACCAGACTCAAACATGCACTTATTTTAAACGCAAATCTCAAATATTTGATGAACCAAAAATTTGAAAAAAAATGTGACACAATGAAATTTCATTCTACTCATGATTTTCAAAGAGTATGCCAAAAATGCCATAGAAATGAATGGAGAGTAGCAGAATTTTACTCTAGCGGACTGTAGTAAGCTCTAACTTCACTCTTTGATAAATATGCCCTATTAACTTCTATATGAACTTACCAACTTTTAGATGCCAAATATTTACATTAGAGTTTTTCAAGTTTTTTGCACTTAATGAATCTCAAACATTAGAATTTCAGAAACTCGAATATGAGTGCAAAAAATTGAACATTGATAAATTTGCCCCAGTGAGGATCATTTATCAACATTGTCATTATTATGGTTTTAGAGGTTTTTGAAACCACAACTAAACTCATTTCCAAGAATGTCAGTCATTTATTAAAAGATCCGAATTGAGATAGCACAAACAAGAAAAGCCACAGAAAAAAAAGTGTCAAAAAACCCTGAAAACCTCTAAAACCATGGAGCAAAAAAAAAATCTTCCAAAAAGGACATCTGCCCTTGACTTTTAAATGCTCTTAAGTTTTAAATGGTGTATTTTTGCATTTGGTTTTTGTCTCATAATCAATCACATAAAAATCACATTTTTTTCCACAACTAAATCATAATTTTGGTTCAAAAAAATAGGAACCGTAAAAAAAAAAAAAATACTGAAAGTCAGTAATTGCCCCTTAAAGTACAACAACACAACTCTCCGCATCCATCTCAATCCTCAGGCACTCCTTTAGCTAAGGTCTTATATTCTGGCCTCTTTTTGTGAGTCAGTGAGTTATTTAATACTTTAGAACTACAGGGATAAAATACATTTGTATTTTCTATTTATGAAACAAATATGCAACATATACATTTTCATAAATGCTTAAGTTAAGCTTCATCCCAAACAATGTGGTTAAAGCTAGCAGTGATACAAATCATAAAAGGCTCTATTTATTACAATTAGATTCAGAAATAGAGATAGGAGAAATAAGGCCAGGTTGCACAACTTGGGGTGGATAAAACTATATAAATAAATTATGGCCAACCTGCCGTCCTTCAGGTGTTGTTGGACAACAGCATCCAGCTTGTGTCACTAATAGGGTTTAAATGGTTTGCATATTTTATTATTGTATTATTATTATTATTTTATTCATTATTTTATCCGCTAGTATAACTGTTTTCTGTGCAGATGTGAGCACCTGTGCTACAATCATTACTCCCAGAAATGTAAAAAAAAATGCAAATTAAAGAGAATTAAGTAGAACAACAAGAATACTACAGGGGTAATTTATGTGCAGGGCAGAGTGCAAGGAGCAAAAAACTAGCACAATCTGCCATAAAAAAAGCAGCAGGTGTCTGCCCTCCAAATCAGAGCACAGACACCTTGATGAATACTTAACTTCCTGCATATGGTAGGCTACATAGGCATCCCTCTTTTTACTTAATAGGTCGCACAGCATTTGGACTCTAAGGGGGAGATTTATCAAGACACGAACGCTCGGAGTATATTTTCGCAGATTTTTTCGTGCTTGCACGATTTTTTCCATACGCCCACGCAACTTTTTCGTACACTTGTGCGACTTTATCGGACACATGCCGCTGTTTACAATCGTTCGGTACGAAAATGTTGTGACTTTCGGATCACCAAAACAATATTATCGTGCCTAATACGATTTTTTGTAAGCATTTTTGTGATATCTGCGATCTTCAGAAATTATTGTATCCAATCCAAATTTTTCCCATTCGGGATTCAAACTCATGTTTTAATGAATCGGCCCCTAAGATTAGGGCCCTGTGCTTAAGGCCTGTATAAACTGTCCTTGCAGACATTGTGCTCTGCACCTTTTGCCAATTTTTTTATTTGGTGTGTGGTGAAATGCACAGCTATACCCTAAACAGAAAAGCTGAATCAGCACTAAGGGGAACACTTATGCTCTTGCACTTTTGCCCAGGGTTTAAGAAAATTACGCCCTTACTTCTCTTCCAGTACCACAGCAGTTGTTTTGAAGTAGCCAGTAATGATGAGCAAATTTTTTGACCAGGCATGGATTCACAACAAATTTCCAAATTTCGCAATTTGCAAATTGTTTCTCAAAACTCCTTTCCCAAATTTTTCACCATTTCGCTAATTTTTCCATAATTTTGCAAATTTTTCTCCATTTTTGCATTTTGCCAATGGTTTAAAGTAATGAATAGTAATAAGCAAATATATCCTGTTTTGCTTTGCTGAAAAAATTGCAAAACTACAGAAAAATTTGTGAAATGGTGGGAAATTCATTTAATGCATTTTTTTTACATGTCCTTTTTTTATGCCGCCATGCCTATTTTGCCATGACTGAACCTTTTTTTATGCATCCACACCTTTTTTGACACGGCTATGTATTTTCGCAGGAACATTTACAGAAGTTTCGCAAAACAATTTGCCAATGGGAAAATGCAGAATTTTGCTATGAATCTATACCTGCCAAAAAATTTGCCCATCACTACTAAGAAGGATCCAATCAGAATTGCAAACCCAATTATTAAATGGAATTCTAGGAATTTATATGCCTATGAAAGGTGAAATATAATCTGAAAATTATGTTTTGGAAGATGTGGGTTAGAAACAATGGCTGGATGCATTCCACCCAAGCCGCAATGACCTATAGATTCTTAATGCAATGTGGTAATTAGTGATATCTGAAGAAATTGAGTTTATTTCCAAATTTACAGTTGGCTTGATAAAATTGGCTAACACAAGCTTTATTGATTGACATTTTAATGATAGAGCCTTTAATGATGTCTCTTAATGAATATCTACAGCTTTTTAGTACTAAACTCAAACTGGTATGCAGATATTTCAATACCTTTTGACTGACCTTTTAAATGTACTTACCTTTAACAGCCCTTTCCCCCTCCCGGCCTATTTAAAAATAAACATTTTTTTTATACATCAATACACAAAAAGGTTAATACTCAAAAAGGAATCACATAATATTAATATTGCATTGAATATAAAAGTATGGGATCCGTTATACAGAAATCCATTATCCGAAAAGCTCCAAATTATTGGAAGACCATTTAGTCAATATTAATCAAATAATTAACTTTAAACATTTTTATTGACTTCCATTTTCTCTGTAATAATAAAATAGCAGTTTCCATTTGGTACATTTGGGTTTATTTAATATTCATTTTATTTTTTTAGTAGCCTTAAAATATGGCAATCCAAATTAGAGAAGGATGCAGGTCCCATGTATTCCAAATACTAGAACCCATACATATATTATTTTTCTAATAAGCAAGCATTTTTCTGCTTAAATTAAACAGTGTCTATACCTGTTGCTTCAGGAGCATCCCTCAAAAAGTCAACAAAATAATAATCCACTGCAAAGTCTCCTGATTTTTGGCCTTGATAAAAGTCATCCTCCACTAGTTTAAGTTGTGTTTTATCAAACCAGTCAACATCCTCAGCAGTCGTAAATCGATCAGCAATAACACGTTTGCATTCATGTTTCCAGAGCTTTATTAACACCTGTCAAAAAAGTTGGATACTGTATAGGCAAATCATACAAAATTATGCCAAAAAGGCTAAAAAAAAAAAAAAAGGTAATTGACCCTATGTTGCCATGTTTTTAGTTCATATAATTATCTTAATACTTATGATGTATAAAAACATAAAGCTACAATAATGATGATGACAAAGCAAGCTTTCAAACTGCTCCACCTGTAAAACCCATGCATTTGACACAATGTAAGTAGTGATGTGAAATCAGCTTCAACTGGGCATGCTCAAGCAGGGTCTGTGTTGGCGGTGAGACTCTGCATTTTTAGGTTGGGATTTGCAACAGGGGCAGTTTTTTAAGTTATAGATAAGGGAGAGGTGAGGGGGGTCGAGGCCAGGCCAGTTAAGGTGGCTTTTATTGCTGGGGGGGTATAGTTCCCCTTTAAAACAATAAGTTATCTGAAAGCAGTTCTAATGTGTAGCGCTGGCTCCTTCTAAAAGCTCAGAACCAGCCACAATGCACTGAGATGACTGCCTACCCTCAATATTACAACTAAAAAATAAAAAGTACACCATGTATACCATGATAGAATCCCTTTAAGCATTTAAATGTGGGAAATTAATAAGATGACAAAAGTGGCAAAATTGTTTTACTATTTTTGCTATTGCCACCACTCTCTACCACTTTTAGCAATACAGGTGTCAGGTAGCTACTATCTTGCTACTGTTCTGCTGGGGAGAAAGTGAGGGGTGATACCACTCCAACCTGCAGCACAGCAGTAAAATGTGACTGAAGTTTAGCAGAGAATAAATCAAATGGCTGCGGTACCCTGGGAAATGTAGAACATTAGCCCCATGTGAAATTTCAAAATTAAATATAAAAAAATGTATGAGCTTTTGAAAAATGGATTTCAAAGCATAATTCTGCTGGAGAAACTTTATTAACTGATGTGCTTTGCATGACAATATTCCTTTAAAAAAATCATGCCACTTTCACCTTAGGAATGTATTTCGTATTCAACTTTTCCTCATACAAGCAACACCCAAAATTTTCATCCATTTATTTCTCATATCCCGTATAGACTACTGTAATTTACTGCTTTAATTTACTGCTTTTTGGGCTCTTCCTGTCTAAATTGACCACACATCAACCCATCATAAACAATGCTGCCAGAATCATCTTCTTTCCAGCTCCACAAGGGCTGCCCTTTTTACCAGTCCCTGCACTGGCTACCTGTCATATTAATAATTCACTTCTAGATTTGTGTACTAACAAAGCACTCAACAATGTCGTCCGACCATACATAACCTCTCTAATAACCAAGTACACCCCCAGACACAACATTAAGTCTGCACATGAGTCTTCTCACTACTACTTTTCATGTGCTGCACCTATCCTATTTTACTCTCTCCCCCCTTCCCCACCATTTGACACTAACAGGACCTCCAAGATTAAATAGTCATTTAAAACTGACCTTTTCATTCAAGCTTATAACCTAAGCCTTTAGCAACTTAACCACAATCCTAACCCCCTTACTCTTTACCCTCATTTTTTACTACTCATTTAACATTACTATCCTAGCCAACAGGAACTATACATCAACATATATACATATACACACTGATATTTTGTCATCATCCTGTATGTAAAGTACACTTGTTACTTTATATTTATTTAAAATAGAAATCCAGTTTACTTACTGTAGTATCCTTTATTACTTCTGAAGTTGAGTTCAGCATTCCTTGCCAAATTCTAGAAAGGTCTCTTAGGTTAAATATATAATGAAACTTAGCTGGAGTTGGCAACATTTTGCTTTTGGTCATTTGCCATAGTTTACGAGTCATGGGTATTAGTTTTTTAACAGCTTCTTTTATGTCAACCAAAAATCCTCTTTGAGAACAGAAGTGTCCTACTCCAATGACACCTACACAAAAACATTTTTAGGTTCAAGGACTGGTGATACCAAAAAGTGAAAATATTTTACTTACATTTAAGTATATAAAGGTTCTTAGTCATCAGGTCATGATCTACAGTAGCTAGCAATAGTAGGAAAAAAGAAATGTGATGCTGAGCAACTCAACCAACCTGCTCCTTTATTTTAACCAGCTATAGAGAATCAGCTCTCTTAAAGGAGAGCTATACACTCCCAATGTATACTTAACCAACAGAGAATTTATACTCTAATAAATAGCTTATTAAAGAATCTTACCAAAATAGCTTATACTGCACATATTAGTAAATATTGCCCTTTAACATCTTTTACATTAAGCTATGATTTTGTTATGCTCTGTATTTTAATTCATTGATCAGCTGATAGAAAATGATACAGAAAAAAGTGTGGGACTAAAGGACACAGCTCTGTCTATTAACTAGCTGATATACCTTAGCATGTATCAGTGCTTAAGTATTTAGAATGGCAATTATCCAGTGACACACATCACTAGAAAATCATATACCAATGACAAAGCTTTATTTATTTATTTTTTTTAATATGGGCTATTTTATGGGCTACATTGTTATAGAAAGCTGGAATATTCAGGGGTATAGTTTCTCAAGTAAGAAATGTAGAATCTATGCTGGTATTCTTAAACTTGAATGCCATATGTCTTGAGAATAAAGTGTGATTGAATTTCAATTTATTGTGTATATATTCTATAATATACAAAACAGATCATATAAAAAGCCACTAGAGTGGACTAAAGGTTAATGCATAATTTACAAGAAAAGGTAACAGCCAGAATTTACTGGTCACCTGTTTAAAAGCAAACATCTTATTGGTTGCAATGGGTTAATGCTACTGGGCATAATGCATTTGATTACATATGGGGAAAAGTCTTTTAAAAAAAGAAAGTATTTACATGCCTCACCATATACAAATAGCACTGCCTAAAAAGCAAAAAGGAGAGGTTAAAACTCTCATATAAGGAATTATAGAAGACATGCAAATGACTCCTTAATGTCCCTGTGGCCAACTTGCATTCAGAATTCACTGGTTTAATTGTACAGATACAGCCAAATAATTAAAAGCTATATAGCCAAACAGCCTGTTTCAATCTTGTTAGATTTCATCAGTGCAAGATATTGGAACATGACCACTGAGAGAGTAGGACTTGGAATCTAACCGGTTTCTCAGGTATCGCACTGTAAAACAATTTATCAATTAATAAAATAAAACAACCAGAAATCTGAGTTTGCAGTGCTTATTATTAAAATCTAGCTGTTTGAACATTTGTATTTACATACCAAAGATTTTGTCTATTGATGTATTTGAAGGCAAAGTACAATTAAATACTGAAAACTGTCTTTTCAGCCTTTGTGGAATGTCATTTCTTCCTCCACCTGGGTGAATCATAGCTGCAAGAAACTGTACATCTATGATGTTCGTGAATTCTCCTGGCTTCTCCAAGTTATAGAACCCATTCTGCTCCATCAGTTGGCGCACAATTTCATTAGTCACCTGAAATATAGCAAAACAATGTATCTTGAATAAATGAATGATTTACAGCACCTTGCAAATGTATTCACCCCCCTTGGCTTTTTACCTATTTCGTTACATTCCAACCTGTAATTTAAATGTTTCTTAATCTTTTTTTTTATGTAATGTATCTGCACAAAATAGTCTAATTTGGTGAAGTAAGATGAGAAAAACATATATAAAAAAAAATTTAAAACAATAAAAAACTGAAAATTGGCATGTGCATATGTATTCACCCCTTGCCATGAAGCCCCTAAAAAAATCCTGGTGCACTTACCTTCAAAAGTCACATAATTAGTGAAATAAAGTCCAATGTAAGTGTCACATGATCTGTCAGTATAAACACACCCTTTCTGAAAGGCCCCAGAGGCTTTAACACCACTAAGCAAGAGGCATCACACCATAAAGACCAAGGAGCTCTTCAAACAAGTCAGGGACAAAGTTGTTGAGAAGTACAAGTCAGGGTTGGGTTATAAAAAAAATATCCAAATCTTTGAGAATCCCCCGGAGCACCATCAAATCCATCATCTTTAAATGGAAAGAGCATGGTACCACAACAAACATGCCAAGAGAGGGCCATCCACCAAAACTCACAGACCGGGCAAAGAGTGCATTAATCAAAAACCAAAAGTAGCAGAGACCAAAGGCAACCCTGAATGAGTTGCAGAGTTCCACAGCAGAGACTAGAGTATCTGTCCATAGAACCACAATAAGCTGTTCACTCCATAGAGCTGGGCTTTATGGAAAAGTCGTCAGAAAATAGCCATTACGTAATGTTAAAAATTAGAAGGCACGTTTTGAGTTTACCAAAAGGCATGTGGCGACTCCCCAAATGTATGGAGGAATTGCTCTGGTCAGATGAGACTAAAATTTAACTTTTTGGCCACCAAGGAAGATTCTATGTCTGGCGCAAACCTAACACATCCCATCACCCCAAGAACACCATTGCCACATTGAAACATGGTGGTTTTTCAGCAGCAGGGACTGGGAAACTGGTCGAGGGAAAGATGGATGGTGCTAAATACAAGGATATTCTTGAGCAAAACCTGTGTCAGTCTGCCTGTGAGTTAAGACTGGGACGGGGATTCACCTTCAAGGAGGACAAATACTGAAAAATACTGCTAAAGCAACACTCAAGTGGTTTAAGGGGAAACATTTAAATGCATTGGAATGGCCTAGTCAGATCTCAATGCAAGGAATGCGCAAAAATCCCAGTGGCAACCAGACTTATGCAAAGCGACTTGCAGCTGTAATTGCCGCAAAAGGTGGCTCTACAAAGTACTGACTTTAGAGGGGGTGAATAGCTATGCACGCTGTTATTTATGTTAAAATGTTATTTTATCCTATTTGTTGTTTGCTTCACAATAAAAAAAATTAAAAACTCTTCAACGTTGTAGGCATGTTCTGTAAATGAAATGGTGCAAACTCTCAAAACAATCCATTTTAATTCCAGGTTGTGAGGTAACAAAACATGAAAAATGTACTTTGCATCTTTGAATAAAAATACACTATGCATGTTTCACAAATCAAATTATGGAAGCATTTAACTGTATTGGATAACTGGAACTTCAAAGTTATATACTGCACATGAAAAATTAAAGGAACAAAGTGGATACCATTCCGTGGTAACCAAACCATCTCCCTCTTTCTGTTACAGGACTTAATATTCTTTTATAAACAAACTAAAAGTTTTACAAAGACTTTGTATTTTCAATGGGAGAAACCCGTTTAATGTTTTATGTACAGAACATAAAACTATATGAAATGATTTAAAAGGGAATATTACTACTTGTGATAATAGTATTCCATTATTATTTCTTATCTCCCACGGTTGTTTTAAAGAAACAATGATCGGGTGGGGGGGAGAGCATGCACGCAGCTGACCAGGCAGGATGTGTCTGTAAATATAAACAATGCACAGATTTGCATGCGGCAGCCCTACAGTTAGACCAGAAACAGCTTACCCTTCACCAAAGCCAAATCGTACAACTAGAAAACAAAGTTGAGGACTTGGAGAACCGCTCAAGGAGAGGTAATCTGTGGGTAAGGGGGGTCCCTGAAACAGTAACAGACCTCACACAACGGATGGAGGAGGTCCTACACCAGCTACTCCCCGACCACCCCGATGATTACCTACACATAGAAAGGATACACAGGGCCTTAGGCTGCCCATGCAATCCCAATCTACCTACGGATATTGTGCTGAAACTACACCACGTGGAAGTAAGAGACCTAGCCCTACAGGCAGCTCGAACTACCACTAAAGAGAAACTAACATATAATATGCAACTTTATGCGGACATTGCACCTATCACGCTTCAAAAATGACACCAG
This sequence comes from Xenopus tropicalis, assembly GCF_000004195.4. Classification (NCBI taxonomy): domain Eukaryota; kingdom Metazoa; phylum Chordata; class Amphibia; order Anura; family Pipidae; genus Xenopus; species Xenopus tropicalis. Next base: position 70,893,590 of record NC_030682.2, read on the forward strand.
ATGAAACCAGTCACCTCAATACTTATGCAACACCAAGTCAAATACAGATGGGGTTTCTCGTTTTCCCTACAATTTCTATGGAAAGGTCAAAACCACACCATCCACACACCAGATGAGGGGCTAGCATTAATAGAAGGTGCAGCACCGAGCCCAGACAAAGGCAACAGCTCACCCTCTACCTCGCCTCATCCAGACCCAGAATGGACTACAGTCCCCTCCAACAGGCAACAAAAACGCCCACCTCCAAGCTCCCCCACCAAGGAACAAAGGCCACCTAGACCACGTCCGAATGGAGACCTAGCCTGAAAGACACCAACACCACAAAGCCAATCACCTCGAGAACAAACTAACCACTAACCATATCCTAACCATGGTAACGTAAAAGCCCTTGGCTTAATATTTCACTGCAGTCACCCCTAATACTGCCACTTGACCCAGCGGTTTTGGGAAGTTGCTACCCCCCGAGAGCACCCTCTTGTGTCCCCCCCGCCTGAAGAAGAAGGGGGGACCGCACCGATTTACAGTAGTGCTCACTTATAAGTGTTAATCCACTGTATTATAGTATGTTTTATTTTTGTAAATTTGATATGTTTCATTTTAGTTTGCTTGGTTAAGCTGCTGGGACCAAAGATGTAAGGTATAGGCAAAAGAAAACTGTGTTACAGGGGTATGGAGACTTGAGACCCAAACAACAGACACCGCACATAGCTAAATTTAGACTCTTTACCTACCACTTTGATGTTGATTAAAATATTATCACATAATACACAACTCAACTCTTGTATCGGTTACTGATTGCTTTATATGTTACTCTGTATGTCCAATGTATGTAACCCATGTACAGCGCTGCGGAATATGTTGGCGCTTTATAAATAAATGTTAATGTTAATGTAACTCTCCATCCAAAAGACGGGCAGCATTTCAGCACTATAACGGACTCTCCCCAGACATACTATGCCTCCATGAGACACATTTCACAAATAACCCCCTCAACATTACAAATGTAACCTTGGATAACCAAGGCCAACATATCATCCTCCAGGGAACACTCTATGACACACCTTATACCATCCTCTCAACATATGCCCCAACAGATTCCCCGATTTCCTTTTTTAAATCTGTAACAAATATACTAGCACACCTCCCCAAAGCAAGAGTTCTCTAACCCTGAATCATCCCCAGCCTGGGTTCTGGGTAGCACATAAAGCATACATCTGGGGCTGCTTGATCCAATATGGATCTAGAAAGAAAAAAGAAAGACTGCACACACAAACCCTACTTGAGTCTGATCTTGCAATACTAGAACAAAGCAATAGAACACACCCTTCAACTAGAAAATATATAGAAGAAATCAAGCAGAAACATAAAGCCTGCCAGATAGCAAATGCGGAAAAAAATATCCGCAAAACCAACCATAAATTTTACCTGTATGCTAACAAAACAGGATGCTGGCTAATCTATTAAAAGCCCATAACAAGCGCAATACTATATCCAAAATCAAACAACCAGATGGTCATATTTCTACTAATCCTAATATGATAGCTTCAACATTCATGGCCTATTACCAGCGACTCTATAAATCCACCAACGAGTCACATACTCCAGATATGAACTCATATCTCAAAAAATTTGCCCCAGCCCCATTAACACCAGAAATGAAACAAACAATCAAAGGAGACATTACACATGAAGAAATACAGCAGACAATTAAAAAACTGAAGCTAAATAAAGCCCCAGGCCCAGACGGCTTCTCATCTTTTTATTATAAAAAATGTCAAGGCCAACTAATCCAACATTTACACATGCTCTTCCAGCACATCACCACAGGTCACTCACTCCCACCAGAAATGAACGAAGCTAGAATAACAATAATCCCAAAACTAAACTCACTAAACTAAAGACTCACCCACTCCCAAAAATTACAGGACAATCTCACTCCTCAATATTGATATACAAATGTTAGCAACCATATTAGCCCTCCGACTGAATAGAATCCTAACAGCTACAATCCACAAGGATCAAATAGGATTCATCCCATCCAGACAAGTCCCTGACAATATATGCAAAATCTTAAACCTAATCACACACACAAATAAGACACACACACCCTTGTACTTGCTCCCTCTAGATATCGAAAAAGCCTTTCGATACATTGAACTGGAAGTATCTATTTTCCCTCCTACAAACTATAGGTCTCTGCTCCATTTTCATTAAAACACTACAAACGTACTACTGTGCCCCTAGAGCCCAGTTCAACTTACCAACCACCAGCCCCCTAGGGTATATAGATATAGCCATAGGGGAACTAGATAGGGATGCCCCTTATGCCCCACTTTGTTCGCTCTAGCAATGGAACTGCTACCTAGAGCCATCAGGGAAAATATGGATATAAAAATAAAAGACTAAAAGACAAAGAATACAAATTATAACTACACCAAATATATATATATATATTCAATATAGTCCCTGGTCTGACAATTAATCCAGACAAATCTGAAATGCTGCCCTGTAATATACCTAAACATATGGTGAAATTCATAGAACTAAATTTTGGCTTCAAAATGCAGACTCTCTGCAATATTTAGGAGTCATGATAACTCCAAACCTAACAACATTATATAAGGCTAATTTTCTAAAATAGTTATCTTGTGATATCACAACTGGTTGTAACCAGACACCTTTTGGGATGCCCATCGCTTCATATGTACCATCTAATATCTAAACCATCTCCATTAACGATCCTGACAAACAACCAAGACTTTCCACCTGGACTATCCAAACAAACATTTGCATGGTGAACTAATAAAGGACTGACATCCTATACTCCCTCACTGCTTACAACAAACCACTCACCCTACCACAAATAATAGAAAAATTCCAACCCCACCCACAGGAAGAATACAGAGCAACACAGCTAGCCCACTATATACAACAACAGGCCAAACAAGGAGAACATAACACTGTAAGCTCCACAGACTTGGAAGCGATATGTTGACAATCTCCGCTGCAACCAGGAATGCTTAGCTTGGTATACAAACTTATCAAACAACCGGCTCCAAACAACAAAAAACTCAATTTTTCACTCAAAATTCCCCAAAGACCCCCTATCATTGCTATTAGGGAAGAATCCCCCCAGGTACACAAACTCAGCTCACAGGTTGAGCCAACACATACCAATGGCTGCCACATTAATTGTCGCCAGCAACTGGAAAAAAATAGGACTTCTGTTAAACTCTCTAAAATCAGCATAGCCTCTAATGAAAAGCTTTCAAATATGTTACGGAATGATATGGAAGCCTATGATAAAATCTGGCTACTCCATGAAAATGACCCCAACTATTCATGGCTATACGGGCCTAAACATTGTAGCATACCCCCAACTATAGAAACTGGCAAAAAGCAAAAGAAGTATATGCCCCGACTCTACCAAAATAATAGGTCCCAGCTATTTCCCTTTTTCTTTTTTTTTCTTTTCGTTTTCATATTCATATAATTACTTATGATTTCACCTAACAACTGTTTTGATGACGCAGATCACTGCATTGTGCAGACTGCCAAAGTTGTAATGCAGAATGATAAACAAAACCAATAAAAATTGTCAGTTTAGAAAAAGAAACAATCATCATATATGACTGAAAAGAAGTAGCTAGACCAAGAAAAAAATAGCAACCAACCAAAATAAATACCAGGGTGCTGAGTAATATTTCAGCATGCAAAATGAAAAAGAAGAGGAGGAGGGTTTTTGTACATAGTTTTGCATTTATATTTTGTTCTCATTATCTCCAAAAAATGATAAAAATACCAATATTACTTCTAACTTACCTGATCTCCCCATTCATTAATAACAGGCATATTGATATCATCAATAAAGACTGACATTTTCTTTCCTGTTGGAGGTCCATAAGTTGTTCCCATGCGTTTATCCACATAGCTCTCAATCGTTCTCTAAAACATCAATAGATGTACAAGACACAAAATGCTTATTTTTAAAAGTAATTATGTACACAAAAATATAACACATGAATATTCATACATTTTCAGTAAAGGTAGGCATACATTATTTAAAAGAAAAAAATGTACGGTAAACACAAATATAAAACCTTTAAAAATTACTATATTATTGTATTAAATTCTCCTTTGTTAAAATATTATAAAAAATATTTACATTTTAATAACATGCCACAAGCATACACAATAGCAAGCAGATTAGATGTTATGGATTCTGTATGATATTTCATGGCTTTCCTTCTTTGTAAGTCATTTTATATATATATATATATTTTTTTTTTTTTTTTTTTTTTAACATATTGTAAAGATAATACCTGAAACATCAAAGGGGTAGTTGCAGAAGAAAAGTTCAGACACTTTGTCACATAGCGCTCAGGATTATATTTTGACATGAATCCCTTAATAATTACTGTTTTTGCTGTGCCTTGCTCTCCAATTAATAGAACCGCCTGAAACAAATTAATATACCGATGAAATGTGTGTGAATATATAATTTAATATAACCATGACAGTGCTCATAGTGGAGTAACCTTGGGGGCCTAGGCTCCCACACAAACAACTTTTTCACTGTCCCCAGCTGAAATCATGTGTAGCAGGGTCAGCCAAGGACCCCCCTACAGCGAAAGTAATCCCCCAAGTGCCGCAGGGTCTGCTTTCCCTGTAGTTACATCACTGAGTGCTAATAAGAACACACACAAAAAACCCCAGAAAAGTCAAACTATGTTTGTGCCAGATTAAAGGAATCCAGGGCTGGTTTGCAAACAAAGGTATATAATTTCACAAGTGCAGTTGCCATCAATCTGGTCTTCATATGCTAGCTTATAGTAGACTGCAATTGGTTTTGAATTGCTGATTGGTACCAGAATTTATAATTATACCATATTTTACAAATGGTAATTCAGCCTCAAACACACATGTGTATATACATAAATACACACACACACATATATATAGAGCAACAAAAAAAGTACCGCACTCAACAGTCTCAGTTGGAGTAAGTGATTTTAATAAACAAACAAAAGAAATTCCAACATTTTGATCACATCATTATGACCTTCCTATGGGAAACAACAAAAGGAAGAGTCTCTCTCTCTCTCTCTCTCTCTCTATAGTATTGTATATACTATATACTATATGGTCAAAAGTATTCAGACACCTTTGAAGAAAGTAGTCAACACAACACCTTGTTTCTAGTCTGTAGTAGTGCAGGTTCCCCAATGGCCACATTCCATCAGCACATCCATGCACAAACAATCCAGAACAGCGCCTCTTGTATTTTTAATTAAAATGCTTTTTTTGCAAATATTTTTAGGGGCATACAGCAATGTTTCAAAGTGTTTCTTAAAATGCAAATGACAATAATCCATATCTTAAAATCTCAATCGTTTAAAAATATAAAAACCATATAGCAATATATCAAAGAAGGAGAGGGGGGAAATTTATCTGAATATAGGTCTCAAATCATATTCTTTATTTAATACAAAAGGACTCCCTATAAAGCAGTTCCTTCAATCTATTTCCTCCTCCTATTTCATCAATTTGAAATTTAAGTTGATTCACATTCCACATTCAATAAAATGGCCTGCAACAGCCTTATCCATTTTACCTGTATTTATTACTGTTTATTGCCAAACATATGCCAGACCACATTGGCATTTGATGACATTGAGCAGCATGAGTATCTTCCACAAATCTTAATCACATTGCCTTTTCTGGGGTGATAAAGCACATCCCCCAATAGTACATTCGAACAGCAATTACAGTTATAGCATGGTAAAGTGCCTTTTTTTCTTTTTTTATATTATCTTTAGGTACATTGTTTGTTCCCATTTCAGATTTTACCAAATAGCTGCCCACACTTTTTCCATTTTTGTAGGCGATAACTGGAGGCCTATCAAATCCCTTTATGTGTGGCAGATTATCTTTAACCAGGGACCAATGCGTCCTCAGAATTTTAGCAATATGCTTACTTAAGGTGTTATATTGGGTCACAAAAGTCACATGGTTTTCCACCTTTTTTGGCCATTTTTGAAACATCTCCCTTACATATCCTGTACCTGAATATCCTCCAACTGTCTCTTTAATAAATCATTTGGATACCCCCTAGTCCGAAACTACTTGTACATTTCTTTTAATCTTTCATCCACCTTTTTGTCAGAGGTTACTATCCTCTTTACTCTACTTCAGTGCTGTCCAACTGGTGGCCCGCGGGCCGCATGCGGCCCGCGACCCCCCTCTGTGTGGCCCCCCACCTGTCTGGCTGCTTTGATGGCTTACTCTTGTGTAAGCTTTAAATGGTATCAGTACTGTGATTAACTGCCCCCCCCTGAATGGTTCTCACCTCAGATTCAGGCTGTAATCCCTCTGTATTGTTTAAATATGTAATTCCCCTGTACTGTTCACACCTTTTAATCCCTGCATTGTTCACCCCCTGCAGTGTTCACACCTCAGGCTCAGGCTGTAATCACCCACATTGTTCCCCTGTTCACACCTCAGGCTCAGGCTGTAATCACCCCCATTGTTCCCCTGTTCACACCTCAGGAGCAGTAGAAACCCACAAATAATCCCTGCATACTACAAAAAGAACATATACTGAGGTGGTACTGCAATTAAAAAGTTTTTTAATATATAGTTATTGTGCAGACTGTAGGAGCAGTGCCAGCATTGTGTCACTGTAGGCTGCCCGTGTGTGCCATACACACAGGCAGCATAGGGCAAGCAGAGTATGGCACACACAGGCAGGGTAGGGAAGGCAGAGTATGGCACACGCAGGCAGGGTAGGGCAGGCAGAGTATGGCACACACAGGCAGGGTAGGGAAGGCAGAGTATGGCACACACACACAGGCAGGGTAGGGCAGGCAGAGTATGGCACACACAGGCAGGGTAGGGCAAGCAGAGTATGGCACACACAGGCAGGGTAGGGAAGACAGAGTATGGCACACAGGCAGGGTAGGGCAAGCAGAGTATGGCACACACAGGCAGGGTAGGGAAGACAGAGTATGTCTTGTGATAACATGGGTGTGGTTTCAAGTGGGTGCGGTTTCAAAAAGGGGAGTGGTCAAAACTGGCTTCCATTATCGGCCCTCCACCACGTAGGTCGGAAAAATTCCGGCCCTCGGTACAACAGAAGTTGGACAGCACTGCTCTACTTAATTGTGATTTCAGAAAAGCTTTTTTCAGCTGTGGCGGATGAAAGGAATTGAAATGTAGTAACAAGTTCCGGTCCATCGGTTTAACATATAAATCAGTAAAAAGGAGAGGAGGAAATAGATTGAAGGAACTGCTGTATAGGGAGGCCTTTTGGATACATAAATTAGAAACACTGAGTCCTTTTGGATTAAGTAAAGAATATGATTTGGGACCTATATTCAGATACATTTTCCCCCTCTCCTGCTTTGATATATCTCTGTATGGTTTTTATATTTTTAAACGATTGAGATTTTAAGATAAGGATTATTGTCATGTTGCATTTTAAGAAACACTTAATGATGTGAGTATGTCACTTTATTGTAACACATAAATGTTTATTTGGATACGTTGTTGTTTGCTACACTATTATATATAAAGTTGTATCCACTAGGTGGTGCACAAGGGTATAAAAAGGGAGGTGTGTAATTGTCAATTAAATTGACACCTGTCTGTCTAACATCTTATTCCTCAACAAAGGTTATTAATATGAAGGTCTCGGTGGAACTGGCAGAGGATGACTCCATAGACAGGCCCTCCCTATGATGCTATAACAGCCTTTACTTTTAAGGGAAGGAATTCCATTTTTGAAACATTGTTGGTGGGATTTGCTTCTATTCTGCCTTAGTGAGAAGCAATAGTGAGGTTGCTCACTGATGTTGGGTATCAGGTCAGCCACCAGAAATTGTAATTAATTCCACAGGTGATGTCAGAAAACCCATTCTTTACAGACCTGGCTTTGTGCATTGGAACATTATTCTGTTAAAACAAAAACAGCCTTTCAGATGGTAAAATGATGTGTATGACTCCAGAGGCTGTGTTTTCACTGCTCTAGTGTTGCTTGGTATTGTACATGGTGATGTTACATTTGTTTTGCCTCTAAAAACCCATATAAAACCCATGCTCTAAGAAGATTTTTTTTCCAGTGACTTAATGATCTTTGATATATTGATTTGAGCATGAAGGATATGATCTCTTTCGTCTGTAACAATAATATAATCACACACTCATGCACCACATTTGATGGCAACAAATATTTGGCAGAAACATTAGCCAAATCCTTGTTCCTAATTCCTGTCAGGTGATCTATGTGGTGTATGATAAAACTGGCAGGTACAATGCAGTCTATATAAAAATGCATACTGAAATTTTGGAGTTCTATATTAATCCAATGAAAGCAACCGTAGGACTAGATATATAAACTGGACATAGCTAGAGAGACAACATACAATCCATGTTTTGCTTAAAAGCGACTGGCATTTTTTTTTAGTAGTTTTTTTGCACAAAATGTCCCTTCATGTTTTGATACAGACAGAGACAAGAGGTCCTCTGCACTCACCTATTATCAATATATATAGGACACTAAGACATTCTGTACATTAAGGTACTATAAAATACCCTGTAGTACACTACACTGGGCAGACCAGGAATGATTTTGCCATAGCTGGCCAGCTTGAATATATTGAAATATAAAGACAAACAATCCCTGTTTTGTTTAAAAAGGAGGGCATTTCTTAGTAGCTTAATGCACAGAATGTCTCAGTATCCTACATATTGATAATGGGTGAGTTCAAAGGGCCTCTTGTCTCTGCTATATGAATTTTGTGGCTACATTCTCATTGCACCCCTGCCTAATGGTTTAAAATGTAGTGGTGAGCACATCTTTCCCTTTTTTGCTATAGTTAATACAGAAGCAGTGGCCAGCTCCCAATATTCTAAGTAAGGTGGTCCCAGTGGTGGCCAATAAAAGGGACAACCATTTGGGAGTTTAACCTTGATAACATGTAAATTGCAGGTAAAACTTAGGTGCAAAAGCATATTTATAAATGGTTGAATGTTAGAACCATTTGATAAATATGCTTCTAAAAACCCATAGGAATAAATAGAATGTGGGTGAGTTTTTATGTATTAAGCTGTAAGCTTACATTTTGATAACTGTGCCCCTTAGTCCCTGTGTAAAATGTAGGCCTGATGATGAAAGTGAATGTAGGCATGACTAGTGAAATATTTTGCCAGGCTTGGATTTGCAGCGAAATTCAGTATTTTGCCATTGGTGGATTTTTTTTGTGAAACACCCGCAAAAATAGACAGGGAAAAATTCTCTAAATGAGGACAAAAGAGTTCATGTAAAAAAAATTCTATAAATGAGGACAACAGAGTTGTAAAAATAAAAGTTGCAGTCGAGTCAAAAAAGTCACACTGTAATGGGTGAGGGCAGAGGAGCTCTTGTTTCTGTCTATATGAATTTTGCACCCCGATGGTTTAAAATTAAGTGTTAAAGGACAAGGAAAGTAAAAATCTATTAAGCACACTATTAACTAGTACTACTATTGCTGTGTAAAAATGCTATATTTCTGGCTTGCCTAATGAAAGATTTACAGAGATACACCGCCATCTTTAAAAAGGGATGCCCATACCCTTTCCCTCACCATCTCTACTGCGCATGCGTCCCTAACATCCTGCGTCTTTGTCCAGCTCACAAAACAGCAGCCCCCACCCCCACCCCGTCCGCTCCCCGCACCTGCCGGCACACACCCACCAGTGCAGAAACATCCCACCCCCCCTCGCTCCGCTCCAATCCACATCTTTGTCCACCGGTAACAGCACAAACGCCGCCCCCCCCATCTGCTCCCCGCACCTGCCGGCACACACACACACCAGTGCAGAAACATCCCTCCCTGCTCCACTTTGCTCTGCTCTCCAATCCCCGCACCTTTGGAGTCTTTGTCCACCAGTAAAAGTACACCCACCCCCCCGCTCCCCCCCCCCGCTCCCCCCCACCAGCACTCGCCTGTCAGGCTGCTTCCTCTGCAAATGGCCGGCTTGCCGCTGCATGCGCTATTTCAATAGTGCGTCGCCGTAGCAACCGGACACTTGCCGGTCTGTCGGAAGGGGAGCGCGCCTGCTTATGCTGAAGAGGGACATGTGCGCATGCGCCGCCTACAGTCCATGTGCAGGAGCGCTGCATTATGGGAATCTTCTTTACACAGCGTTTTTTGTTCCTGTTTGGCTTCTGATCATCTGAACAATCGCAATTTGGGGAGACTTAAGGGCACTGTTGAGACAACTGAAGGTAAGCCTGCAGCTTGAGATTAACTCTTTGGTAGCCTTTCCTTCTTCTTTAAAGGAACAGTAACACCAAAAAATGAAAGTGTATAAAAGTAACTAAAATATAATGTGCTGCTGCCCTGCACTGGTAAAAGTTGTGTGTTTACTTCTGAAAGTCTACTATAATTTATATAAATAAGCTGCTATGTAGCCATGGGGGCAGCCATTCAAAGGAGAAAAGGCACAGGCACATAGCAGATAACAGATAAAACACTATTGTATTTTACAGAACTTATCTGTTATCTGCTATGTAACCTGTGCCTTTTCTCCTTTTTTCCAGCTTGAATGGCTGCCCCCATGGCTACACAGCAGCTTATCATATAAATTATAGTAGGGTTACTGTAGCAAACACACCAGTTTTACCAATGCAGGGCAACAGTGCATTATATTTTTATTACTTTAAAGCTCAACATTTCCTTTTTTTCTACTGATATGGGTCACTGCAGAAAATCTATTTATATAAATCACTACCCTAATTTTTAAAAAATCTGGAGTGCTTGCCAGCCTTTACCTTTCCTTGCTTTGCTATTGTCTGGATTAAAAAGTCTGTTCTGACATTGTCAACATTGGGAACTAAGATCGATCCATATTCTGGAGTGCTGTCAGAAGGATAAACATACTCTTCTACAGAAGTGTTCCAGTGCATCCATTTTCCTTAAAGACAATTAATGAAATGCATTATTTTTTGCAAAGAAAAAAGTAATTAATCAAAGAGCACCTTATTTCAGTCTGTTTGTTCTAGCATTCAAAGCAGGTACTCATTTCCTTCAGTAAACTGTAAACCAGTTTAGCACATTGATTTAAACCAGGTACAAAAAGTGCTTGCATACCACTGCTAGGAAATAGCAAAGCAATAGCAAATTAGTATGACCAACAGATCTAATGAAATTTAATCTCCAATGTTGTCATTTGTATTTTAATATAAAACATCTGGGAACATATGGGAATTTCAGCCTCAGTTTTCTAATTTAGATCACAAAAGCTGCTGTGGTACTGAGAGAATTAGCAAAACATTGCAAGGTTATCTATTTATTCTTAAACCTCTTTAGATTGAAAATGCTAAAGGGTTTAAAAAAATATTATTGCAAACTATCTGCTTGTTTTCTGTATATTCAAAATTTAAAATAAAGCAGATGCAGGTTGTTGTAACAATTTTTAAAAAACAGGCAATAACAAAAACCTGTTAAAATAAATTTAAACCAAATTTTCAGTTTTACATTGCTCTACTATTTCAAACAAAATAATACAGTAGGGAAATATTTGAATCATCAATTTTAATTATTATTAAATAATATTTTTTTTTTTTTTTTTTTTAAACAGACAATAACAAAAACCTCTTAAAATAATTAAAATCAAATTTTCAGTTTTACATTGCTTTACTGTTTCAAACAAAATAATACAGTAGGGAAATATTTGAATTGTATATCAGTTTTAATTATTATTAAATAGCATAATTTAAATGTAAAATGTCTAACCTATTTCTAACATATTACAAAATATGATGTTAGCATATACTTTACATGGATTAACTGATAGCAAAAAAATTATAATTTCTTTTATTGTAAAAACTAGTGTTTTTGGAATAATGTTCTATGTATTCACCAAAGCTCTGTACATGCTAAAATAATTATTAAAATCAAAATTTCAGTTTTATATTGCTTAATAATTTATTTTTCCAAACCAAATCAGTGGCAAGTATCATTAAATATTATTCTATAGAATAATTTTAATGTAAAGTGCCAAGATAAGATTATTACAAAAGTTGGAGTTAATATATAATTGTACTGTATGTGTAACTGTATTGTGAAAACTACCATGGGTTACTAAAACTGTATTGTGAAAACTACCATGGGTTACTAAAGTTTATCTATCCTAAAAAGTCACCAAACAATTCAAACTTTAATTAAACTGTGTTTGCATGTTGTGGCAGGGGTAAATTATTAATGCTTGTCAGAAAATTGCTAGCCAATCGTGAGTGTGTTATATTCATGAAAGCCTCAATGCTTATTTGAGTTTCCACAATCCCAACGTTCATACAGTTTAGTTAAAAATTGTATTAAAGACAAAAACATATATACCAAGCTCAACTTTGGTAGCTTTGACTACATCATTTTGCATCTTCTGGGTGAAATATAAAACTATAATTAAATGACAAAACTATAATTAAATGCTCCTCAATATAGATTAGACAGTGATTTGTCAATATGCACTATAGTCCATGTACTTAAGACATAAATAGAAAAATAATAAAAAGAACCCAAACCTACTATTACTAACCTTCTGTAGTCACGTAATAGTCAAACATTGTGTCATCGCTTCCTGGTGGGATTTTTGGAAGATCCAGATGCACACTATCAAGAGAGCGAAGCCACTGTTCCATCTTGATTCTGTCATCAAGTTCTAGCATAGCACCAATACTCCACATTAATGAAAATACATAAAGTCTCTCCAGGTGTTCTGCAGATATCTCTCCTCCTTGATCCTAAAAAGACAAAATGCTAGTGGCAATATATAGTTATGAAAAGCAATGTTTACAGAATTGTACGAACCTTGAAGTTTACCTTAGATGGAATAAGTCCTTGTAACATGTTGATGCTTTGCATGATTATAAATGCCTCCACCATCTCCATTTTGTATTCTAATGATTGTACACTAAATCGGTATAATTCAGCGAATGAGGCACTGTACAATTTTCTGAGAATGTTTGCATCTTGTGGGGAGCGTTTTTTCAACCATCCCTAAAACAAAATTTAAATTTTCAGTTAAAAATAAGTATCATAGAGCTACTTGTTTGTACCTGTCTCTAAATTATTTTTGGCTATCTGACTGTACCTGTCTAAATTATTTTTATGTAAGTTATTTCCCACATAGGGGTTTTAAGTAGATAAAGCAGAAAAAAGACTCGCGTCCATCAAGTTCAACCTTTTTCTCTAAGTGAAACCTGCCTAACTGCCAGTTGATCAAAATCATCTTAAACATCTCCAATATGCCTTAGAGGAGGAGAAATTCCTCCCTAACCCTATGAGGGAAATCAAAACATTCCCTGGATCATTTTTGTAGTTAGAGTTTTGTCATATAACAAATCTCAGAAAAGTCACCATTTTTTTTCCATGACTTTTTTGTTTTTTAAGCAACAAAAAGCCCAATCCGAAATAGTTGCGGTAGTCAGGTAGTAACCCCTTACTAACTTACTACCCCTTAATCTTCCTCTCTCTGATGTTTCAGAGTAGCTGCTTATTAATCCAGACTCTAAACTGTTACAATTTGCTACATTGGTTCATACATTTTTCAGGGTCTGTGGAATGTTATCAACTGTTGTACCATTTATAACAGCTGACATTTATAAAACTTGGGGATTATGCTCAGTAGGGCCAAGGATAAGAAATTTATAAAATGATGTATCATATTAGAACAGTCGGTGACCCCCTTCCCACCCAGGAACTGCATTTTGGAGACATTAGAAGATGAAATATGAAATTTTAAAACTTCAATATTAGAAAAACATTAAAAAAATACACATTGTATGATATACCTTCCCAAATTTTTATATAGTGCACAATGCCTCAGTCTTTATCCCAAAAATGTTTTTCAAGAAACTTAACCAAATTATACTACATTACTATACATTTGGAACAATCGGCCCTCTAGAATGGGCTGGGCAAAACTCTGCGCCCCCCTTGCAGAGCGAGGCCTAGCTCTCCCCCACTTTTATTACTATTTCCTAGCCTTGCAGATACACTACTTGCACTGGTGTTTTATCCATGACCCCTACAACCCAAATATGCAACTACAAGCAACAATACTTGCCTCCCTGGAAGGACTAGGGAATTTACCTTATCATAGTTACATAGTTACATATAGTTGAAAAAAGACCAGAGTCCATCAAGTTCAACCCTTCCAAGTAAACCCAGCACAAACAACCTATACTTGCCAATCTATACACTCACATACCTGTACATAAACTATATATACAACCACTAATACTAACTGTAGATATTAGTATCACAATAGCCTTGGATACTATGTTTGTTCAAGAACTCATCCAGGCCCCTCTTAAAGGCATTAACAGAATACACTGGAACCGCTGCCGGACCTATACCCTGTAAAATTATACTTATCTCATAAAGCCTGTAATAACGATGTATAAAGCAATTATATAATTTAACCTGGAAAAAAAAAGTATTCCATTCTATCCTTTTGTATTGTCAGATATGTTGTTTTATGTTTTTTAGAAAAATCAATAAAAAACACCTTTAAAAAAAAAAAAATATATATATATATGTATAGCTAAAACACCAATAAAGCCACAGGAGAAAAGGATATTGTAACTTCATATATGGGCATTTTACCTCAAGTATGGGACTCCAGGTTAGTACTGAAGAACTCATGAACACCATACCATTTCTTGAAACTGTTGCAGGAGAAGCATTGTCAATGTTGTGAGGCTCAAAGACTATTTTACAGTTTGGGGCCATTGGAATGCGATCACCATTTGCTAGTGTCAGAGTCTTGTTGTCATCTAAAACAGAGTTTAAGTTTTCGATCCATATAGCATCCACAGGTCCATCAAGCACAATCCAAATATGCTCCCCTAAATTGTATTGTAAATACAAAGGTAAATTATATGCAAGTAAACATCTCTTGGGTGCATTCAAATCAATATTTTAAAAACACCACAGACTTGCCTTGTTTGTTAAGAGAATCTTAAAAATTATGATATAACACAATGTTTACTAAAATTCAGTATAGCAGTGCTGTCCAACTGCTGTGGTACCGAGGGCTGGAATTTTTCTGGCCTCCGTGGTGGAGGGCTGATAATGGAAGCTAATTTTGACCACTCCCCTTTTTAAAACCACACCTATTATCGCATGACCATAGCCATATTAATGGTGGTAGTACAGCAAAAACCTGCCATACTCTGCCTTCCCTACCCTGCCTGTGTGTGCCATACTCTGCCTTCCCTACCCTGCCTGTGTGTGCCATACTCTGCCTTCCCTACCCTGCCTGTGTGTGCCATACCCTGCCTGTGCAGCACCACCACAGTATATGTTCTTTTTATAGTGTGCAAGGTTTATTTGTGGGTTTCTACTGCTCCTATAGTCTAGTTAATATTTTTACACAAAATCTTATACTCCTATATTAATTTCACCGATAGGAGTTATTTCACTAGTATGGAATGAACATCCTCCAAACATCTAGACAGAGACCTTTCCTCTTTCGAAGCCTTGTGCAAACTCCCCTCCTAAAGCACATGATCTTGACACTATATAGACTACAAGCCCTCCTAGGTGACTAATAAACTTTTTATTTCATCCTGGAAGAGAGCCTTGGGGCTGGATCTGTCCGAAGAGGCAAACAAAAAGGGGCTGCAAAATTTACCCTTCAGCTGTGGTGTTGTAGAGTTAAAGAGCTAAATCACAAGTTTCTCACCAGGTGATAAGACGCATCGAAAAAATTTTGCAAACACAAGTAATATCTGCTGGAGAAGCAAGACCAATAACCACATTTTCTGGTAATGCACTTTACTTAAACCATACTGGAATTTGGTTATAAAACTGTGCATACAAATATTAGGTCTTAAGGTACCAGACATCCCACCCTGAGAACTGTTCTTTTGGGAAGTAAAAACTTATAAGGAACCCCCTAACCCAATCTTAATGAGACATATGCCTTTACTGAATTAACAGGAACCTTAAAAAGTATTAGAAAGATTAACCTATGTTTGTAGAGGCGTTTAACCTTATGTTTGTAGACTCTCGTGCCGAGGTAATCTTGCTACGGTAGTAGGCACTAGACAACGGGGTTTTAGCTAGAGTTGTAATGATTCAACTATGGGACTGAGAAAAATTAATTGAGTGTGTAGCTCTATAGGTTAAGAACTGTTGTGCGGTGGGAATTCCCATAGAGGCAGTGGGTTTGGCAATACGAAGTTGTGGGCTTGATGTTGGAAGTCTATGTATAAACTTTTTATTGTGGGGGGGCTAATTGGAAAACCCTATATTAGTTAATGCATAGGCACATTTTTTCAAGGGTAAGAATAAGACTCCGCGCCGTAATAGAATTCAGGGAGCTGATGGTTATGAATTAATTTCAATTCCGCTGAGTCAAGAGTATTTGCAGGATATTTGCGCCGTTATACGTTATACGTTATACACGCAAGAGTTAAGAAATAAGTGTGGGGATCCACATAGTGAATTGTTTGCGCTAAACACTATTTTTGACAGCAACTAGTATTGTCTGATGCCGTCTGAATCAATGCATACCCTGCGGGGATGGTAATAGTTAAAAATTGTGCCGTGCTCAGCTGCCCGTAAGAGCGGAGGAACTGTGGTAGGGAAGACCTGACAGGCGAAGTTTGCAGATGTAAATGAAACGACTTAAAGGGGACCTGTCACCTTAAGAAATAATTCCAAATTATTTTCTATTGTGTTTTTCAAGCAAAATGAACTTTACTTACACTATATAAATTATTTCAATCTTATTTTCTTCAGCCTTGGAATTCACAATTGCAGCAAGCAGGCAGGCGCCATTTTGTGGACACTGTTATCAAAGCAGGCATTGCATCCTGCCAAAATCTTGTTTCTGTACCAGTATGGGGGACCTGATACCCATGTCCATGCACTGGTTACACATTTAGATGGTGAAGAGGGAGGGGCATTGTGAGAAGTGCAGCAACATCTAAGAAGTTCTGAATTGAAAGCGAAAGTAACTGTCTGCCCCACCCCTATGCCTAAGGCATAGAGGCGGGGCAGGCAATATATGACTGACAGCTGGGATTTTTAAATGCTTTTATAATGGATATGGATGTGGTAATAAAAAAATGATTTGGGGTTTCATGTTTAATATGAAAAGGTCTTTTATTATACAGCTTTTTATGTCTGGGTGACAGGTCCACTTTAACTACGTTTGTAGATTGGTGTAATCCGACACTGAAATTTATGTTGAGGCAGAGGAGTGAATGCTGAGATAAAGATTAAGAGTGCAGGCAGGTCACTACTATCTGCAATCGGTGAGTGATGTATATGCGAAGCAAATTGTATCACCACTTGTATAAATGTCGTCTAGCAATAGCTTGTAAAATCTGCACGCCGTGATCTGGTTTCCTTCAATTGACTGACTTAGTGATGCTGTGAAAGGTCAGGTGGAGCTACTCCTTTGCTATAACATTTACCAGTTACGTCCAGTATAGATGTGGAAATTTAACAAGGGTGATCCAGGGCGTCTTAATGCTGGGATATCTTACTTTAGGAGTGTGTGTAATTTCTTTTACTCTCCTTTCTTTTTAATACACCTTGACACACACACACGTACTTGATAAGGCTGTTGAAAAGATTAACTGGAAAGCACAGCGACGGGTGTGTTCTCGATACTTACCTGTAGGAAATTACAAATATCTATAAATTAAGGTAGAATGTATATACTTACCTGATATTCACCAAAGATGTTGTCTCCAAGGAAGGAGAAAAAGTAACAAAAGAAAGGGGATTGTCCCCTCTAATAATGTAAATATTAATTGATGCTACGACAAATAAGGGGCTCTGTATAACTAATAAGTACGTGTACGTAGCCTGGAGAAAGAAAGTCAGAAATATCCTGAAACACAGATCAAATCTTCATCAGCACTCGTTCACGTCCACGTTGCTACATTTGTAACTATATGGCAGTTTGCCTTCCTTAAAAGATATTGTGTAACGAAGTAACCAAGGTTGTAACGTTTCAGCTTATTTGAGCTGATAGAAATCCCCAAACAAACATAAGGTTAATTTTTGCTTTTAGTCCTTCCCTTTTCCTTGTTTGTGTATTTTAACCATACGATATTAAATTAAACTAAATAAAGGTGAATTTTATAGGTCCAAGCTAGTGTGCCTTGATTATATGTGTGTCTGTGTCTATTGTGAACCTTAAAAAGTGTGATTATCACCCACAGTCCTTTAAAGAAATAGACAGTCCAGACTGGTTTTGAATAACAAATTAAGACAGCTCAGACAATAATACATAGCTATATTGATCCATAGTTATCAAATCAATTAAACATGCCAGTTTAATTGATTGGCCAGTTATTATAATGTTTTTCTGAAAATGTAATCACAATTGAAAGGCTGGGAATCCTGCAGGAAACCTGCACTCCAAAATCTAACTTTGCTAATTCTGCCCCTTAGTAAAAAAAAAGTCTGCAATAGTCAAAAGATACATTTTCCATAACAAACATTTTTAGGCTGATTTATCAAAGTCCGAATTTCAGATGTTTTTAAGTACGATTGGCAAATATTATTTTTAATATTAGTAGAAAATACACAAAGTTCTATAAATTAGAAAAAATAAAATTTTTTTGTAATCATACCCAATCGTATTTTGATAAATGTGACCCTTTGTGTTTCCCAAAAAAAGTAATTACTATAGAATTAATTAAAATGTGTATGTGCTACATAAGATGAAGGACTAGGATAGTTTAATAGAAGGTTCAAAATATACAGTAACACAGTAATAGTGTAACATGTCCATCAAGTTTGTCATAGTGACACCTGCCTGATCCAGAAGAGTGCAAAAATCCTGTCTGAAACATCTACATTTTGTGCTACAGCAGGCAAAAAGTACTGGCAATCAGAACTGTCTCTGAATAAACTTTGTACTAAGAGTAGCTTAAGTAACTTAGTATTTTCTCACTTTCTAAAAAGTCATTCAAGTTATGAAGGGTTAAAATACTGTTACTATAAATGCATTTTGTTACAACAAAACCACCTGATGAATACTTTACAAACATGATGTAGGAAGTTGTCAGGAGAAAGTAACTGGTCTGATATTCTTCTGTTTAGGAAAGATGTGAGAAAAGTTATCTAAGGTTTCTAAAAGTTTTCCTAACCAGAAGAACATCAGGTTAGCCCTCTTTCATTCTCCTGGCAACTTCCTCAACAAATCCTTGGCTACTGCATGTTTGGAATGTGACAAAATGTATTCATATTACCAGTATTTAAAGGAACAGTAACACTAAAAAATAAAAATGTTTTAAAATAATTAAAATATAATGTACTGTTGCCCTGCACTGGTAAAAGTTGCGTGTTTGCTTCAGAAAGACTACTATAGTTAATAGAAATAGCTGCTGTGTAGCCATGGGGGCAGTCATTTAAATTGAAAAAAGGAGAAAAGGCACAGGTTACATAAGAAGATACCAGATAAACTGTGTAGAATACAATGGGAATCTGCCACTTATCTGTTATCTGCTTAGTAACCTGTGCCTTTTCTCCTTTTCTCAATTTAAATGGCTGCCCCCGGGGCTACACAGCAGGGTATTTATATAAACTGCAGTTGTGTTTATGAAGAAAACACACAACTTTTACCAGTGCAGAGCAATAGTATATAATATATTAATTATTTTTATACACTTTCATTTTTTGGTGTTACTGTTCCTTTAACCCTTAATATCTTGGAATTTAAACAAAAAACAGGCACTCAAACAAAAGAAAAACTGTACTCTTAAGACCTCAATTCCCCATTCCAGAAGATGTGAACTAGCTGAGAAACTGGTGGCTGCACAGAGTAATAAACTCAACATAGTTTTGCCAGTCCCAAGGACCTAATAGGGACTTACAGGCAATAAAACAAAAGAAAAACTGTACTCTGAAGACCTAATCTACAGGGATTCAGAAAAACTTTTTTGCACTGCTATTTTCAGCCCTTGCTTGCCCTCATTTGCATATGCAAATTAGGGTTTAGATTCAGGTAATAAGTTGGACTAATGAAAGATAGTAAAGTGGTGTGGTGATCTGTGGGCAATCTGTGCCAATTTTTTTTAGACACTTTTTTTTCTTAAAATGTAGATTTATAGTATAATATGTATTGTTTATATAAGTAATAAATACCCACATTCCTTGGCTAACACATTTGTTTTGAATCTCACATGAAATGCATTAACCATTTTCCTGCCAACGACGTATGGGATACGTTGTGGTAGGAAAAGGCTTTAACTGCCAATGACGTGTCTTGTACGTCGTTGGGCAGTTAAAAATTCTCTCTGCAGAAGCGGCAGTTATCAGCGATGACAGCCCCCTGGGCAACGAGCCGAGGGGGCTGTCATGTCAGCCCTGCGACGCAATCGCAGGTTCCCGCTTCCTGCTCCCCCACAAGCGCGGGCCCACTGATGAGGACTGCAGTAGGAGGACCAGGACTGCAATCCCTACTTCAGAACATGTAAGGTGGGGTTTTTTTGCACTTACACACACACACTTACAGTGAGGAACATAAGTATTTGAACACCCTGCGATTTTGCACTTAGAAATCATGGAGGGGTCTGAAATTCACATTGTAGGTGCATTCCCACTGTGACAGACAACATTAAAAAAAAATTAGGAAATCACATAGTATGATTTTTAAAGAATTTATTTGTATTGCACTGCCGCACATAAGTATTTGAACACCTGAGAAAATCAGTGTTAATATTTGGTACAGAAGACTTTTTTTGCAATTATAGAGGCCAAATGTTTCCTGTGGTTCTTGACCAGGTTTGCACACACTGCAACAGGGATTTTGGCCCACTCCTCCACACAGATCTCCTCTAGATCTGTCACGTTTCGGGGCTGTCATTGAGCAACATGGAGTTTCAGCTCCCTCCAAAGATTTTCTATTAGATTTAGGTCTGGAGACTGGCTAGGCCACTCCAGAAACTTGATATGCCTTTTACAGAGCCACTCCTTGGTTATCCTGACTGTGTGCTTCGGGTCATTGTCATGTTGGAAGACCCAGCCACGACCCATCTTCAATGCTCTGACTGAGGGAAGGAGGTTGTTGCTTAAAATTTCACAATACATGGCCCCATTCATCCTCTCCTTAATACAGTGCAGTCGTCCTGTCCCCTTCGCAGAAAAGCACCCCCAAAGCATGATGTTACCACACCCATGCTTCACAGTAGGGATGGTGTTCTTGGGATGCAACTCATCCTTATTTTTCCTCCAAACATGGCGAGTGAAGTTTAGTCCAAAAAGTTCTACTTTGGTCTCATCTGACCACATGACTTTCTCCCATGCCTCCTCTGGATCATCCAGATGGTCATTCGCAAACTTCAGATGGGCCTAGACATGTGATGACTTCAGCAGGGGAACTTTCCGTGCAATGCATGATTTGAAACAGTGACCTTTGAAACTGTGGTCCCAGCTCTCTTCATGTCATTGACCAGCTCCTCCCTTGTAGTTCTGGGCTGATTCCTCACCTTTCTTATCATCAGAGATACCCCACGAAGTGAGATCTTGCATGGAGCCCCAGTCCTAGGGAGACTGACAGTCGTCTTTAGCCTCTTCAATTTTCAAACAATTGCTCCAACAGTTGATCTATTTTCACCAAGCTGCTTGGCAATTGCCCTGTAGCCCTTTCCAGCATTGTGGAGTTCCACAATTTTGTCTCTTGTGTCTTTTGACAGCTCTTTGGTCTTGCCCATGGTAGTAGTTGGAGTCTGACTGACTGTGGGGAGGACAGGTGTCTTTAAAGACAGGTGCTACTAATTTAGATTAATGAGTGGATTAATTCTTTCTTTAAAAATGTGATTTCCTGAAAAAAATTTTAAATGCTGTCTCTCTCTCACAGTGGGAATGCACCCACAATGTAAATTTCAGACCCCTCCATGATTTCTAACTGGGAGAACTTGCAAAATCGCAGGGTGTTCAAATACTTATGTTCCTCACTGTACATACATTTACACACACTTACAGCACACAATTTAGCAGGTTTTTTTTTTGTTTTTTTTTTTCATTTTGCACACTTATATACACTAATATACACACTTACACACTGTCACACAACTTTTACACATGTACACACATGTATACACAAACACATAATACGCTGACAGGGGGCTCTGTATGCAAAAGCTGAGTTGGCAGGTGAGAAATCCATGTGCGCTATTTTCATTTTGGGGCCAGTACATACCACAAACTTTGGTATATCTATGCATATTGGGCATCAAACTGTTCAGTAGACCTTAGGCGTTCCTATTTGGGGTGATTTGCCTTTGTACACAAGAAATTGTGTGAGATAAATGCGGCAAATTGCAACATTTTTAGGCAATTTTCTGAAATGTCATAAAAACCACTAACTTTAGGAAAGCTTTGCAGATTGGTACTTTGGTGTAGAAAGGACTCCTTACCCATGTTGAATTTGTCAGAATGTGTACTTTCAAAAACTATGTGGTTTTCTGGGTTTTCTGTATAGTTAGGTGGTGTTACGGCACATAATACGCTGACAGGTATGCAAAAGCTGAGTTGGCAGGCGAGAAATCCATATGCACTATTTTCATTTTGGGGTCAGTACATACCACAGTGATTTGCCGTTATCTAATCGTTATCAAGAAATTGTGAGAGATAAATGCAAGGCAAATTGCAACATTTTTATGTGATTTTCTGAAATGTCATAAAAATCTGCAAACTTAGAAAAACTTTACGGCTTGGTACTTGGAGTAAAAAGAAATGTGTACCCATTATAGTACCTATTCTGGATTCCCCAGAATCTGTTCTTTCCAAAAATGTACAATTTTCTGGGATAAACCTTCTGTTAGTGGAATTTTTGGAAATCTAAAGTATGCAGCTTTCTGGAGCAGTGCTTTTGAAATTTGGTAGTTTACTGCTGGGAGTTTTTGACCTATACACGTGAGAAATCTCCATAAAACTATACATATTTGGTATTGGCATGTTCAGGAGACATGGGACTTTCCAAATCAGTTGTATTTTCATGCATAAAATAATTTTTGTTTCTAGTATGTGTGTTTATATTATAGAAAATTAGATGGGTTTTTTTCATTTTTAGACATTTAGAAGCCTTTATCTTGTTACAGAATTGGAATTACACAAAAATTCTACCATATTTTGAAAGCTTAGGTTGTCCTAAAAAAAACAATATATTGTCTTCCTTGGTAAACTAAAAGTCCCCAGAGGAAAGGCCCCTAAAGTGAAACAGTGCAAAATGTTACAAAACTGTCTGGCAATACAAGTTCCGCTTTCACCAAACGGCTGGCAATAAAAGGGTTAATAGTGATGTACTGTTTTCCTTCTTGTGTGATACACAGTGAACTAAGCCCTTGTCTATGCTATTTATATCTCACAGTTAGTGCCTCCTGTAGGTAATAGAATACACATTATTTCTTTCCCGAATTTGCATCCCACTATCAAAAAATGTATATTCAAACTTAATATATTTTCATATATTAATATGGATTATTTGTTGTAAACCCAAATTTATTCTTACCCCTTTTTGCCCGAAGAGTCTTTCTCCAAAGAGTTGAGAATATACCATCAGTCCAATCATTTGTGGCTACATCCAGACGACCAAACATTTGAGGGGCTGTAATAGCTTTTGGATTCATTCTCATCTCCCTGTGAGGCTCACCACAATCTGCAGAGATTAATACAAGAGAGAATGATTTTGTGTTCAGAACAAAACAGAAAAGGTCTATTTTTCTGTATTATAGTAAAAAAAACTGTATATAAGGGCAGTGGCATATGTGGAGATTAGTCTCCCGTGATAAATCTTTGCTATTGCGGGTGGCTAATCTCACTAATGTAAACAGCCAGAGGGATGGCATACGCATCATTTCGGTTTCCTGAAATCGCCTGAAGTTTCCTTACAAATCAACTTCGGGAAACCGTAGCAACATGTATGCCATCCCACCGGCAATTTACATTAGTTGCCTGTGGTAACAAAGATTTATCACTGGCGACTAATCTCCCCGTGTGCACGCCTGCTTATCATATAATGTCCGAAAGGTATGATTTTTTCGTATCTGAAGGATCGTAAAATGCAGGAAGACCTTTCTGACTTTGATCCTTCTGTGCATTATTTTGGAAGCCTCCCATAGGTCTCCATGGCACTCTGCAGCTCCAACTTGGTCCAAGGGAAGTCACAATACCGAAGCTTGAATGAATCCGAAACTTTACCCTCCCTAGGTGGTCCCAGAAAAAGTAAGTTTCCTAGGTACGGGGGGACTTCGGCTCTTACCAGTTTGCCACCTATGGTATTTCACCTACGATAAGACATCATAGGAGAATGTTGGAAAATTTCAATTGAGGGATATGACTCCCTTAACAGGTGCCAATGTTTTTGTAAAATAGATTGTAACTGGCCACTTTGTGCATGATACTGCGAAACAAACATCATCCTTTGTTCCATCTTCCATTTATGTTGTTGACCAATTCCTCCATGTCCACTTACTCTAGATAAACTCTCCTGTATAAGTATATGCTTAGGGTAACCTCTATTTATCAATTTCTTTTTCATTTTACCTAAGTCCTCTGTAACAATATCTGGATTGTTCGCTATCCGACAAACACGTGAAAATTGACTAGTAGGGATAGATTTTTTTTAACTGATATAGGATGAAAACGGTCAAATTTTAACAACTGGTTACGATCTGTAGGTTTCGTATAAATACGTGTAAGGAATTTATGTCCACTTCTAGTAACCTCAGCATCTAGGAATACTATTTTGTGAGTATCCTCTGTCATTGTAAATTGAATATCTTGATGGGCCCCATTTATCTGATCACTGATAAGTATGATTTTCTATACTGCTATGAACGTTCGCTGTACACATTTTTAACAATGCTATAATAAAAGCTACATTTTATGAGTCTGGAGTGCGGCTCAGTAGGAGCATATATTATGGCACAGACGGACTCTCTGTGATTTGAGTCTTGTTACGCACCCATAAAACTGTTTTAGGTCTGAGTGCACCATATGTTGGTTTTATATATATATATAGTTGTCCCAAGAGGTGCACTCCCTTGACTATATGTATCAACTTGCCTATGTTCATATGAAACAATAGTTATGAAAAAATAGCATTGCATGTCTGAATCAAAAAACTTAATTTATTGGTGAAAAATTAGCTAATTTTTTTTACCAATAAATTAAGTTTTTTGATTCAGGGGACCCTGAGAAGGGGCTCTGCCCGAAACATTTACTGTGCTGACACTGCCATTAAATTCACTGCAGTTTTCAAATGCTGCCTGGAGCTGTTTGATTCCTTTTTGCCTTTTGATCTTATGTTATACTGTTGGGGTGTCTCACAGACCTGGAATCTGCAGCCGTATACTTCTGATTATTTGTGCTGAACTATAACCCAAAAATCTTTTTGGACCCTGGAGGGACCCTGTTGGATATATATTATATTTGATATAAGTTAAATCTGAAAGGCTCACAAAAACAGGGTATAAATTCTTATAATTTATTTAACTAAACAAGCTTCAGTGCAAAGAAGGATGTCTAAACCAGAACCTAAACTACAACCTTTGTAAAATAAATAAATGCTTAAAAATGAAAATCTTACATATTGAACAGAAGGGTAAAGGTTTCCTGAAAAAAGTTAAAAGTGATATTCAGGTTTTGCAAAGTCCTACTATGGTAGTGAAAAAGAATCACTTGCCAAAAATTGGTTGTTCCCGTAATATTTAAATTTAAAGTCCCAGTTTAGTAGGTAGCTTTGCAAAAGTTCCCCTTACAGCAAGTGATGACCATATAAATTCATTAATCTAATCACCTGAAACTATTGGAAGAAAGTAAAATAAAGGTAACAATATTCCACTAGACTACAAATTACCTGTCATAGCCTTCATCAAGGTGTGAATGCATGTTGTTTTTCCTGCCCCACTGGGTCCTAAAGTCATCATTCCATGTCTTACTCTCTGTGTTTCAAAGAGCTGAATTACTTTAAGCTTCCAAGGTGGATGACAGATTAGACCTGCTCCCTCAACCTGCAAATACCAATAAATCTTAATTTGCTTTCATTAAATGTATTTTAACTGATTTACAATATTAATGATGATATTAGTTATCACAACCCTTAGGTAGCTTGTTTTCCTTTAAAAATAAAGTGCCAGTGTTGCTGTGGTCTCAAAATGTATCTCCCCTATTAGGGTGAAGACACATGGAGCTACTAGTAACAGCTACTTGTCATGGCTCCCAAAATAGACAATGCTGATCATTTACTGATAATCGTCTCTGCGTGTGTTTTAGCAGAGGCAATTCTCATTATTGCCTATGGCAGGGTATTTTCTGGCGTTTAGTAGCCATGACAAGTAGCTGCTACTTAGCTACTTAGTAGCTCCATGTGTCTTCACCCTTACTATTGATAGAAGAGACTAGGTGATCTAGCTAAAAGAGCTAAAAAATGTAATATAAATATATAATAAATAACATACCAGCAACACCTCAATGCAAGTAAATCACATATCAGAATATCCAAGGCTATTGTGATACTAATATCTACAGTTAGTATTAGTGGTTGTATATATAGTTTATGTATGTGAGTATATAGATTGGTAGGTGTGGGTTGTGTGTGCTGGGTTTACTTGGATGGGTTGAACTTGATGGACTCTGGTCTTTTTTCAACCCTATGTAACTATGTAACTATATGTAACATATAAAATAAATTCTGTTGCTTGACCACTCTAAAGAATTGCATTCACCAAAGGTCATTTATATTCCTTTTGAAAAAACTTTGAAGAAATACAAATCAAGGCACAACTACACTCTAAATAGAAAAACCCTTTTTGGATTTTAAACTCAAAGGTTTACAATTTAGATGGCTAATGAGTAACAATCACTCCTTATTTCTTCCCTTTATGATGGTATTACCTGTTTAATGATAGCTGCTTCAAGCTCAGGATAACCAGCTTTGTCCAGC
Source organism: Xenopus tropicalis (assembly GCF_000004195.4). Lineage (NCBI taxonomy): Eukaryota > Metazoa > Chordata > Amphibia > Anura > Pipidae > Xenopus > Xenopus tropicalis. The sequence goes on from NC_030682.2 coordinate 70,920,551, forward strand.
TGTATACTTGGAAAAAGATCTTCAATCAGACTTAAGAATAAAGGTTCATCTTCATCGATCTAATAAAATTAGTAGGTGAACTGGGTCAACATTAAACAGAGAAACCACATTGCTAAAGATTGCATTTTCCTATTATTTTCTAACAACATTTACTAGCAAAATGCTACCCAAGTTGATGTGCTTCACAAAAGTCCAGCAATCAAGACCAGCATCCATTTGCCCTAAAAAGAGTGTGTGTCTTTCGGACAAAGGAAATTTAAAAAGCAACTTTCCGATATGTATTAAATACTGTATATGCATTTTCTGCATTCCTTGCTCTGACTTCTGAAACAGTATTGCAGCCAACTGATCAATTTTAATGTAACACTATGGGGAAAATGTACTGTAGTGTACTTTTTCACAAAGACACTTAACCCTGCAAGAGAACTATCTCATATTACATGCTTTAATAATGATTTTGCACCTCCAACCTGTATATCTTTTAATTGACATCTGAAAGCAAATTTCAAAAAGATTGGTATGTATAATTAGTAACCTTTCTATTTTGAAATCTCTAAAAAAAACTCTTTACAGCTTCCCTGCATTGTCTGCTGTCCTTTCTAAGACTGGAGCTAAACCTACTGCAGAAATCAGTAACTTTCTTACCTAGCAAGAATCACCTCCCTATTAGTGTATTTAGCCTTCCTTCTTCTTTGAATAGGAGAAAAAAGGCTCAGTATACTAACAATTTTTAACAGTTTTAAAACAATTAAATATATTTAATGAATGTGTATTGGTAAGTTGCTTATATATTATATATATTATATTTTTTTCATTATGCATTTAAAAAAACTATTTTGAGGGAAGGATCCCTAAAATGAGTATAAACTCAATAAGAGATATATTCTTTCTACAGGCTGCTTCTTTCCTATCCTTTGGCTGAGGTTCATGAGGGTAATGTAGTAAATGGTCTTATAGGAGATCGGCAAAAAAATTATATAAGCACATATTTGTGTGTGCTTTCTTTGCCTAAGCAATGTATTAAGAGTTAGTATCAAAGTGCTGATAGAGGGTAAAGTAAAGAGTAACTTATTTTATTCTTATTTTAGAAATGGTAAAGTATATCTGATTGATGTGTTTGTAAAGTTTGTTCTTACAAGGAATTAAACTGATATTACATTTTCATTTTCACAATAGTTCTTCTAAATGTTTGCTTCTTGTCCAGTAACCCATAGCAACAAATCAGAAGGCAGGATTTACTTGTTTGAAAAAACAGTTGATTAGTTGCGGTAAATGTAAGTCTTTTTATTACATTACCCCTTTTGTACCTAGCTGACCCACTAAACTACTTATCCCATATGTAATAAAAAAACAATAGGGGGCATATTGTGGTCCAGTCTGGTTGCATGTAATGAGGGTAGTATGATGGAAGGAAAAAGAGGATTTGTTTACTCACCGATAAAGCCTTTTGTTGGAGTCCCGTTACGGCAGCACAGGCACCAGTGGGGTATTGCACTCTTCCCTTTAGAAGGCAGGATAGCAAAAGTAAAAAGGGCTAGGGTCCTTCCCCTACCTCTTCCCTGCATTAACCCCTCTTCCGACAGTTACGGCTAGCACAGCTGATGAAGGAAATAGAAGAGTGGGACTTCTTGTGCTGCCGTAACAGGACTCCGAGAAAAGGCTTTATCGGTGAGTAAAAAAATCCTCTTTTCTTGGTCGTCCCTAGGCAGCTCAGGCACCAGTGGGTTCATCCCAAAGCAGAGAGAAAGAGTGGGATACTTTTAAAACAGGAGTAGGAATACAGAAAACAAGAATAACATAACCGAAAAGCTGTAAATGCTCTAACATGGCAACAGGGGGAGAACATTACTGCTTCACCACTGACGGAAGAACTTTGCGGCCGAAGGCTGCTTCCGCTGAAGAAAAAACGTCAAACTTGTAAAATTTTGTGAAAATGTGTATGGAGGACCACATGGCCGCTTTGCAAATCTGCTCAGTTGATGAGGCATTGGCCAGTGCCCATGAGGTGCTGAGGGCTCTGGTAGTGTGTGCAGAAGTTTTGAATGGGATAGGTAGGCCCCTGTCATTGTAGGTTGAGGTAATTAGGCTTTTGATCCAGCGGGCGATGGATGCTTTGGAAGCCTTAGCGCCTTGCGTTGGGGGCCATACAAGACGAATAATGAATCTGACTTGTGAGAGTCAGTTGTTCTGTGAATGTAGAACTTTAGTGCCCTCACCACGTCCAGATTGTGGAGAAGCCGTTCCTGTGGCAATGATGGTTTGGGGCAGAGTGAAGGGAGAACAATCTCCTGATTAAGGTGGAATGCTGAGTTGACCTTCGGTATGAATGTGGGGAGAGTTTGAAGTACGACTCATCACGGCAAATGCAGTATGGAGGTTTAAGGGATAAGGCTCCTAATTCTGAAATTCTTCTGGCTGAAGATATTGCTACCAAGAAGGCAACTTTCCAGGTCTCAGTAGGGAATATACCCCTATGATGTTTATATGAGTAAGTTGATGTCAAGTGCTTGTTTTTAACAAATACAGTTATAGGACCCATTATCCAGAATGCTCGGGACCAAGGGTATTCCGGATAAGGGGTCTTTCCGTAATTTGGATCTCAATACCTTAAGTCTACTAAAAAATCAATAAAACATTAATTAAACCCAATTGGATTGTTTTGCATCCAATAAGGATTAATTATATCTTAGTTGGAATCAATTACAAGGTTCTGTTTTATTTCTATATAGAAAAAGGAAATCAGTTTTAAAATTCTGAATTATTTGATTAAAATGGAGTCTATGGGAGATGGGCATTCCGTAATTCGGAGCTTTCTGGATAATGGGTTTCCGGATAAGGGGTCCGATACCTGTACTTGTGTTTTATGTCTCAATTTTTTGCTTATTATATGTTTTGTTTCATTTTTCTTTAGGACAGTAAGATATAAAGATGTGGGAGCTCCTGATCCATATTAGTTCTGGGGTTAATTGTCCCCTGAATGTGGCATTGGAGCCAGAGGGATATTTGATGGATGAAATATACTGCAGTAAGATACTGTCCATTTCAAGATCTGTTCAATTTGTTATATGTGATACATGTCACAGGGCACTTAGTATATTGCATTTATCTTCTAATTTATTGTGTCTACTAAATATATTCACAGAATATTATGGGTTAAATGGAGGTGAATATGGTGTTAATTGTCCCCTGAATTTGGCATTGGAGCCAGAGAGATATTAGATGGATGAAATATACTGCAGTAGGATGCTGTCCATTTCAAGATGTGTTTAATTTGTTATATATGTTATATGTGATACATGCCACCGGGCACTTGTTATATTGTATACATAGGCACTTAGTTAGCATTTCATTGTGTGCACTAAATAAATTCACAGAATATTGTGGGTTAAATGGAGGTGAATATGGACTGATCCTCCTCTTCCTGTGGGTATTTAAACACTTGTTTGTATTTGTACTAATAGGCTTGATAAAGGGCTGGATTGAAGCCCGAAACGTTGCCTTTGGCACTTCAGTAAAGATTCACATTTTTCAAAATAACTGGAGTGCTGCTGTTTTCTTCATTTTTGTATTTCTCTGCCCGGGCAGTGGGTACAGCGTGCACCTGGGGCTGCAAGAAGCTACTAGCACATGTTAACTGATTCTATGGAGTGTACAGAGTACTAGATTCAAGTCCCATGGGGGTAGTGGATTTTTGTATGGGGCCTTGATGTGTGTCACTGCCTGCAGGAACATCCTGATGTCTAGATGCATCGCTAGCTGGTGTTGAAAAAGCAGTGAGAAGGCGGACACTTGTACTTTTAAAGAGTTAACCTCCAAGCCCTTGTCCAGACCATTCCAGTAGTGTGGCTCCAGTAGCTTTCATGAGTGTGGAGGTCACTTTGGTGGAGAAACCCTTTTGTGACCAGATGGCGGTCTCAATAGTCATGTTGTGAGCGCTAAGTTTTCCAGCCCAGGGTGGTGAAGATCACCCTGGTGTAAGAGGTCTGGTCTCAAGGGGAACCCTTCATTACGAGCGTTTGGAGTTCGAAGAACCACGGTCTTCTTGGCCAAAACTGAGTGAGAACTATGGCCGTGGTCTGGAACTGAAGAAGTCTGCAGAGGACTGGATGAATCATGGGTATAGGAGGGAAAATGTACACCAAGTTGAAGGTCCACTGAGTGGACATTGCGTCGATCACGAACGCCTGTGGGTCTCGGTATCTGGTGCAATAGTGGGGAACCTGATGATTGAACCGGGAGGCCATAAGGTCTACCTGTGGTGTCCCCCCATCACCACGTGAGTTGCCTGAACACCGTTGTGTTGAGGGACCATTCCCCTGGGTCTACAAAGTTGCGGCTGAGGAAATCTGCCTCCCAGTTGAGGTGACCTGGGATGTATACTGCTGTGAAGTGGCAACGATTGTCCTTTGTCCACCAGAGTAGCCGGGAGACTTCCTCTTTGTGTCCGCCTGATGATTTATGTAGGCCACTGTGGTGGCATTGTCTGATTGGACTTTAACTGAGCGTCTGTACAGGAGGTGTGCCCAGTGAGTGATGGATAGGTACACCACTCGGAGCTCTAGTAAGTTGATATGGAGCTCTTTCTTTTGTGCAGACCATTTTCCTTGTAACATCCTGTCGCTGAAGACACCGCTCCCAGCTGAGTAAACTGGTGTCCATCGGCCCAGTTTGTGAATGAGTAGGTTCTGCCCATTAGGAGTTTGCTGGGTTGGAGCCATCATCATAAGGAGCATCTTGTGGGGCGAGACAAGCGTATTGGGCTTCTGAGGTCGTGGTGAAGCCTTTTCCATTGTCTGAGGAAGTCCAGTTGTAGTGGTTGCATATGAAATTGGGCAAAAGGCACTACCTCTATGGTTGAGGTCATCAGGCCCAGAAGACACATGCAGGCTCTTGTGGTGAGTGCCGTGGAGGAGATGGCTTGTTGTGCGGCAACCGAGAGACATCTCTGTTTTTCTATTGTAAGAAAGACTTTGTGTTGGTTGGCATGTGGTGGTTCCGGCAAGTGCTTGAGCATGGGATGGGGTCCATAGTAGGAGGTCGTCTAGGTAGGGAAGTACATATAGACCTTGTTGTTGCATGTAGGCTACCAAGGCTGCCATCACCTTTGTGAAGATGTGCAGGGCCGTGGCCAGGCCGAAGGGGAGAGCCTGTAACTGGAAGTGACTTCCTATGAAAGCGAAGCGTAGGTATTTCTGATGATCCTTGTGGATGGAGATGTGTAGATAAGCATCCCGTAGGTCAATGGATGTGAAGAATTCTCCTTGCTGGATGTTGGCTATGACGGACCGAAGGGGCTCCATTTTGAATGATGGTACAAACAGGAATTTGTTTAAAGCCTTCAGGTCGAGTAAGGAAATTACTTTTTCCCCCTGTGATCTTGTTGATGATTGAGTCTAACTCTGGGCCAAATAAAGAAGCACCTGTAAAAAGCAAAGCTACAAGGTTTTTCTTTGAAGCTGGGTCGGCACTCCAGATTTTCATCCAAAGGGCACGTCTGGCTCCAATGGACATGGCCGAGGTTTTGGCTAAAAACTGAAGTGTGTCCATGGAGGAATCACAGAGAAAATGAACCGCATTAAGGATCTTAGATAGCTGCCCGTGCATGTAAAGGAGACATCGGTGACCGCAGCCAGGGCCTCCTCGAGCCACAAGACAACTGTGCGTGACACACAAGCTGAGGCTACTGTAGGTTTAAAAGCTGAGTTAGTTAAAGAAAAAATGTTCTTGAACAAGCTTTCCGCCTTCCTGTCCATGGGGTCCCTAAAGGATGTTCCGTCCTCTAGTGGGATGGTGGTGCATTTAGCTAATCTATCTACAGGTGCATCCACCATAGGGGTGTTGTCCCATAAATCCTTGTGTGTTTGGAGCATCAATTCTCTTATCTTTAGTTAATCTGTGGTCTAGAGTTTTTCATTCTTTTTTAATGAGCTCCTGTACTGTCTCATGTACTGGGAAATGTTTTTGGTGTCAGTGGGTTGAGCCGAAAGTTTGTCTAGTGTCTTTTGCTCTTTCACTTCCTCCTGTATGCCTAGGGTCTGAAACATGTCTGTAGGTAAGACATTGACTGCCTCTGATTGAGATCTATGGGTTAGATCGGCTGAGTGGGCGGCCTGATCTAACTCCTCTGAGCTACTGAAGGCCAAGTTATCTTCCTCAGAGGTATAACCTTCTGTTTCTGGTTGTGCAGGGTCTACCGCTGTGCTGGGCGGTGGGCCGGTTGTAGAAGTTTTGTCTGATAAGGTGAATTTGTTGTATTGAGGAAAATTTTTCAAGTGAGGTGGAGATACCCAACAATGTAGTTTGGAAGGGTTTAAACCAATCCGGTATCTCTGTTGGGGTCTCTGTGTGTTGTGGGGAGAGTCTGCTCCTTTTACTTTCCTGGTTGTGTTCCCTGAGTTTTGCGCGCTTGTACTGACAGTGCTCTTCCACACTGTCTGCGCGACATGCAGAGAGCCCGAACTTCCGGGTGGTGCATTTTGTTGTGGTGAAAATGGTGCCGCGTTCGAAAAAACTTTGCAAATCCTTGGCGGGTGTGGACAAGAGTGATCGCCGTGTAGGCGACGTAACAAGGTATCCCGGGCAGATTCTGTAACCGCGCTGGGGCTTGTCTTAGGCTTGGGGTGGATAAGGCAGTGCTGCAGCATAATCCAGGATCCATTACCCCATGTAAGGTGGGACAGGGGCAGCGCAGTAGCATGCCCTTCTCGTCCTTCCCTGTGTAATTAGGCAGCGCAGAAGCATGCCATATGTGCCCCTCTCTGTGGGGAAGCCCCTGGTAGCGCAATAGCATACCGTAGTAGGCAGGTGATGTACCTCTTGTTGGACGATCTGATCCAGGAAAAAACCCCAAAAGGAAAACAGTTTAAAATGAAGTAATATAACCTAGAGTGAAAAAACTAAAATAAAAAACAAAAGAACATTAAACTAAAATGAAGGGAGCAGAGCTCTCAAACCTTCTGCCTCCAGGAAGCAGTATAGCAAAAAACTGTCGGAGGAGGAGTTAATGCAGGGAAGAGGGAGGGGAAGGCTGGGGATCGACCCTAGCCCTTTTTACTTTTGCTATCCTGCCTCCTAAAGGTGCCTGTGCTGCCTAGCGACGACCGAGAAATTAAGATTGTTGGTGGAACGAAGTGTACCTAGATACATAGCTTAAAATATAAGGTAGAGCAATGTTAAAGAAATCTTTCTAGGTAAGGATCAGAAGTTTCAATTTGATACAAAAATTGTATAGGAGGCCAATGCAAAGCTCTGTATAAAGGTTCAGCAGAGGCAGGTTGACAAATGTGGTAGATAAGGATAAGTAAGCAAGTGTCAGTGAATGAATATGTTTATATTATAATGTATTTTATGCTAACCACCCCTTATAAAGTTTTCTAATTAATTTGCTAGCATTAAATTAAGGGCATGAAAGTACACAGATTATTTACTAAGGATTCCAGATATGTATGTGTGCCATACATTAATATGTGAAGAAAGAAGGTTCAATTACAATGCTCAAAACATAGCTGTGAGAGCTATGAAGTTGTGTTTTCTTTTAGTGACTGCAATAACGGATACATTTAGCTTCAAGTAGGGGTTTGCTGAATTTTTAGAAAGTAAGAAAATACATGATAACTAAAATTATGTTTTAGCACACAGTTGATGCAGGGATTGGTCTGATCTTGCTAACAACATCTTGGAGTCAGGAAGAAAATATTTACTCTAAGGCAAATTAGAATAGCTTCAGATGGGGTTTTTAACTTTCTCTGAATCCACTAGCAGTAAAGCAGTTTAAGTAGAACAAAAGGTTCAACTTGATGGGTCCATGGGTTTTTTCCCCACCTAACTTATTATGTCCTACTTCTCACGACTACAACAAAATTAAATTCACTGAATTATACAATAAATATTCAGTAAACTTTTCTTTTTTTTATAGCTATATTTTTACTAGAGATCATATTTGCCTTACAAATTAATTTTCCTCTACAGCCATGATAGTATTTGTGCTTAATAGGATTGCATAATAGAAGAAGTATATTGATTTGTTGTTACAACATTGATTTAATTCTAATAGTTTATGATAGAGAACACAGTTACCAAAGGAAAATATTTAACAAAGGGTAGTGAGCAAAATTTTCATTTTTCATTGATCACCTAAGCTACTTACTCTCACCCTAACAGAAAGTACACTTACCAGTTTTGAAAGATTCATGTCTCTGAGAACTCTCATAACAATGGTTGATTCTGTATCAGTTGGATTAGCTCTTTTAGCTGCACCTAATGTTCTTAATACTGACAATATATTTCTCAGGCCAAAATCATAATGGACCTTAAAGAAAGTAGAGCATATGATTAGAAATTTTATATAGTTTAAAAAGCTGCCTTACAATGTTTAATTCTGTGTATGACATGTCTAAGGTGCTAGCAAGGCTGTAAGACAATTAAAAAAATAAATCCATTGTAGCCAACAGAGCATAATCCATTTGCATTCTTTATTAATTATTTCATCACAATTTTGTGTAGCTGAAGAGGAATCAGGCCTCTTTTGAGTTTTACATTGAAACAGTCAAATAAACATGCACCCAGGTGCAGTGGAAGCCTAAGGATATGCTAACCGGTAGGTGCAATATGTTAGACACCCCTCATTAAACTAAATCAATGGGCCGGTGCTCATGAAAAACATGGACTGGCCTGTGGGATTTTTTTACATAAGGGTAGTATAGTAAAACTTTCTAATTTCAATATAGTATGTTTATACAAAGGATGCCTGGGTATAACAGGTATAAATAAAATTGTAGCCTCACAGAACATTGGGGTCAGTGACCCCCATTTGAAAGATGGATAGAGTTAGAAGAAGGCGGCAAATAATTAAAAAAAAAGAAAAAATTAAGCCCAACTAAAAAATTGCTTAAAATTAGCCTTTCTATATAAAAATTTAACTTAAAGGTGCCACACCTTTAATATTTTCAAAGTAAATCAATTACTTGCTTTGAAAATGTATCAAACACAATAAAGGATGGAATATCAAAATGTCTTCATTTTAACAGTATTAACAAAGGTATTTGGATCTATATATGCCACTTATATCTGGTACCTAGTGCAAATAGACTGATTTAGCCAGCTTTGCATGCAAGGAGCAAAGTACATGGTATATGGATGGTAAAGTTTTAGATTGCCTTTGAATGTTGATTTCCATCAATGTTGGTTATGGATTGTGAGATTCACTAAAACAAAGCAGCCAGCTCTGTGATAAGCGCCCCAATATACAACTTTTATTTTTGCATAGTATACTGTACCTGCTTTGAAAGTTGTTCTTCACACAGTTTGTATAAAGTAAAGAACTTTCTAGCCAAGACAATGTTGTCAATAAATCCGCAGCTAGCCAACTTCACACGAATAATGATCTGGCGGTCAGGTACCATCATGGCTACAGATCTAAAGTTGATCTTTAAATTCTCTGGCAACTCCTGTCTCCCAGCATAACCAGGGTTCTAATTATAGAAAAAAACATTTGGTCATCATTTTCTTAAAAATCAGTTTAATATAGAAATGAAGCTTCACTTTTAGCAAAAAACAAATATGTTTCATTTTCAATCTAATGTGTAGCACAGTTTCTTTCAGAAAGCTCAGTCTCAGGAACAATGCACTAAGATGGTGCCTACACACCAATATTATAACTAAAAAAAATGCATTTGTTGGTTAAAAAATGAAATTTTCAATGGTAAAGTGAATTATTTGCTATGTAAACACTGTAATTTAGAAATAAAAAGTACACCAACTCTACATGTTACATTAAGTTTATGTAATAAAAATGTGGTCACCTTCCTGGTAGACCCCACTTCCAGTGAGGTCTGATGTTATCCAAAAACTCACTCTTTAATGGGGGCCTTACCTACCCCACATCCATTAGTCAAAGAGCCCTTACATGGCTACCCCCAAACTTTTATATACCAAAATGAAAGCAGCTACCATGCCTGTACCAGTAGGGACCTCCAACCTAACAACAGGGCAAGACTGTTTAGAACTATTCCTCTCCCCCCTCCCAACAGTATAAGCCCTTTCATCTTAGGCCTCTGAACTCTGTGGGGTCTAAATCATGAAACATTTCTTGCCTACCTCTAATGATATTTGGGGATATTTGTCATTTAGTTTTCCACATTTGAGTGATTCATTTGAAGCCATTCCGGTGAAGGCACTAGTATATTTATAAGTACTGTAATGCTCATACATCATAAACTTCTAGCATACCATGGTTAAAAAAAGTCCAAATTCAGGGTTCATTTCCACATTGTCTCCATCAGTAAAGATGAAATTTTTCTTCCTTTCCTTCTTACATGTAAGCACTATTGCTATCTGCTGTGCGGCAACAGATAGTACTGGAAGGTCTATACGATTGAATTCATCAAAGCATCCCCAGGAGCCAGACTGAGCAAGACCTAAAATAACCACCAAGGTAAACTTTATAAATCAACTTGATAGAATTTGTTTGAAACAGTCATTATCTACAGTCTTCAGAGCATCTAATTATATGCAACACTGATTATAATCATTTGATTTCAAACACCAACAATCAGTTGCTGCTATTCTGCCAAGTACAAAAGAAATCATTTTTTTCATGAAATGTATATTACAGAAGTAAATCAAATTATCACATGATTACTGTGCAATTATATATAAAATTGCAAATTAAATAAAATAATTTAAAGGAAAACTATACCCCCAGAATAAATACTTAACCAACAGATTATTTATATTATATTATGTTAAGTGAATCTTCCCAATCTGGAATATATATCCGTAAATATTGCTTTTACATCTTTTACATTGATCCATTATTTAATGATGGGCTGTGTGCTCCCTCAGAGATAACATGACCAGAAATAATGCAGCTCTAACTTTAACAGGAAAAAGTGCAGAAGCAAAAGACAGAGATCTGCCTTGGCTTGTTTGTGTGCATGGTGAATCCTATGATCACAGGAGGTGGCCCTTAAAGGACATGTAAAGCCTACATTTGCCTACAATGTATATCAGTTGGGCACATCTCCCCCACCCAAATGGCATCATTTGTACAGCATATATCCCCTCTGCTTGCCAGCACCATCACATTTTCCTAAAGAAAATAGCAGCTTTCACCCGGTGGCCATTTGTCCTCTGATACCTAATCAGATACATTTAAATCTGCAAGCAGCATACACACACGCAGACCCTTACTCAGCATACAATTCATCAAGAATACAGGTTAACACAGGTAGAGCTGTCTTTAAAGTGGACCTGTCACCCAGACATAAAAAGCTGTATAATAAAAGCCCTTTTCAAATTAAACATGAAACCAAAAATAATTTTTTTATTACCACATCCAAACCAATTATAAAAGCATTTTAAAATCCCAGCTGTCAATCATATAATGCCTGCCCCGCCTCTATGCCTTAGGCATAGAGGTGGGGCAGACAGTTACTTTCACTTTCAATTCAGAACTTCTCAGATGTTGCTGCACTGCTTACATTCCCCCTTCCTCCTCACCATCTAATTGTGTAACCAGTGCATGGCCATGGGTATCGGGTCCCCCCATACTGGCACAGAAACAAGATTTTGGCAGGATGCAATGCCTGCTTTGATAACAGTGTCCACAAAATGGCCCCTGCCTGCTTGCTGCAATTGTGAATTGCAAGGCTGAAGAAAATAAGATTAAAATAATTTATTTAGTGTAAGTAAAGTTTATTTTGCTTGCCAAACACAATAGAAAACAATTTGAAATTATGTCTTAAGGTGACAGGTCCGCTTTAATAAAAGTTCTGCTTTGTTTGAGCACTGTAATGGTAAATATGAGCTCAGGAGAAAAAAATTGAAGCAGACAGCTAGAGCTGAGCTTCAATGGGAACCAGCAATGCCATCTCTTTACTGGCTGCTAGACTGGAGGGCGTGTTTACTAATTTGAGTTTAGCACAATTGAGCATGCCCACAAGCCAGAAATAAAAGCAAATTCCTGAGGGAGGGGGCCGAGTGGGTTAGAGGAAGAGAAATCTAAATTATCAAGGAGATGTTGCAGCTTTACTATGAACATCTGGACAACCAGTGTGGCAGGTATTGAAAGAGGCTGTTCACTGATTTTTTGTGTGTGGGGTTTAAAGGGGATTGTCACCAAACAAACATTTGTTGTATTGTAGCATAATGGTAGCAATATTCATAAACAACAGTTCCCCATTAATTCTTAAATTGGAATTTTTCTATTTAGGTATACCCAAAACCACATACTACTAAAAAGTATATTTTCATGAAAATGGTTTCTTTAGATGAAGCAGGGTTTTACTATAAGTTTGTTTATTCTTATAGAGACCTACATTGTTTGGAGTTATAGTTTTCCTTTAATAGCAAAATCTACACAAAGAAACATCATATTACAACATATTATTAATCATCAGCAAGAACACTAAACAGAACACCAACTATAGACATGATTCCCAAGATTGCTCCAAAATAGTGTACTTTTTAGGGGTAGCCAGAAAGCACATGTATTTTAGATGCACATATGAGGAATTGTTTTCTACTGAATATTAACTTTGCTGGAGGCCTGCTAATGAGTAATTTGGTAGATATAGAATAAATACAAATAAAAGCACATGACAGGTGGAGAGAAAAATCATTGTCACAACAACTTGTTTTTCTTCTATGTTACAGTATATATCTTTTAGATATTACCTTTGAAAATTCTCCCCAGTCCTCGGAAATCCATCTGGTCAGAGCAATTGAACACAACAACATATTTCCCAAGACATCTGCCCATGTCTTTTGTAGTTTCTGTTTTCCCCGTTCCTGCAGGACCAGCAGGTGCCCCTCCCATACTCATACCCAGTGCTTGAGCAAGAGTGATGTAACACCTATATAAAAACAGGTTTATACGTAAACAGACATTTGACACACATTAAAACTGATCTTATTTTTAATTAAAAAACAAATTTCTAATTATTTTTCCTCTAATGCTAATTGGTCCCCAGTTATGTTATCTGACATACTGTACACTATACACTACACTATAATGCATGGGCAGACTTTTTACATTTAACCATTCCATGATCATGCAATCAGTTGATAAAATAACATTCAATTCCTAATCTCATGCGGTTTTTCAGCAATAGATTGGCTTTCTGCAAAAAAAATGACATTTCAAATAAACAAGTGTTCTATTTCCACAAGAATTTATCCAATGACATAACAAAATGATCCTTGGAATATAATTTGTTAGGGATAAAGGTATATAGATTATTTATAGTAGCTACTTATAATAGGCAATAGGCCAAAGTGTAAATGAAAATTAATTATAAGTTCTATACTATTATTCTTTACAAACCAGTTATGGTATAATTTTTCTGTTTAAACAATACATTTTACTTAATTATTGTCTTATGTTCCAAATATTAAATTGAAATAGATTTTTAATACGCGTTTTTGCTTAATTTACACTACCAATTTCCTGGAAAATACAATTTTGCATTTATTTAGTTTATAATATGCAAACATTTTCAGTTACCGCCAAAGCATAAGGGCGACGGCTCACAGGTAAAATTGTCACCCATGGTTACATCTGGGCTACTGCGGGGACGTATCTCCCCAGAATCTCCCGCATCTTCCTATCTCCCGCAGGTGGGAAAAAATACACAGACCTTTGTCTTCTGAAGTGTTCTAAATTTCCTCTCAAGGGAGATTTGTTGTCTGCGGTAGCCCAGATTTAACCTGGGGCAACAAATCTCCCAACAACATAATCATTGTATTTTATTATATGTTTTAAATTTACTATGCAAGTGCATCTTTAAAAATATAGTCTGAAGGTGGGTTAAAAGAAAGCTGACCAGGTTGTACCTGTCTGTGAGTGGAGTGATGACAAGTCTATCAGTGCAGCCCAAAAACTCATTTTGATAAATAAAAGTCACATCGGTTATGTTGATAAACATTTTGTCTGAATCTTCATTAAAATAAAATCTGCACTGTTTAAGCCACTCAAAATCTGTTGGTGTTTTGATATGCATTCGACACTAGAAACAAAACAGGGAGTTAATTTTTTAAAGAACAAGAAGGACTCACACATGTGTTATGCATATGTTATGTTTATGTGTATGTATAGTGTATTGTTTAATTTCAGACTGAATTTAAAGTGTTGGAGCTTACCTTATTGCCTGCACAGAACATTTCTTCTGTATGTGTATAATTGCAATTAAACATGTATGTTGCCATATTGCATTCTGTAGCTAAAGTAAACTAGATAGTTTACCATGCAAAATAACACTGCTTTTTAATAAAAACATATGTCCATGTCCAAATAACTTTTGAAAACAATATTTCTAAAAATGGACTGTACATTGGGTTGATACAATAATAGATAACATAATATCTTCTGCTACAAGAGAAATATTTTTTGTTTTTTTACTTAATTTAAACTTTCATTTGCAAGGGGCATATTAATGCAACCCAATTTTACAGACAAAAACAAAATAACAATAGTAATAATAGTTATTTCTAATGAAGAATAATTACAAAACTATTTTTCATATCTGTAAATTTTTACATTTGTGTGAGGCAGCACAGTGTTTGTAAAAAGGACATAAGAATCTGTACAGGTATGGGGCCGTTATCCAGAATGCTTGGGACCTGAGGTTTTCCGGATAAGGGATCTTTCCTTAATTCGGATCTCCTACCAAAAGTCTACTAAAAAAATTATTTAAACTGTAATCAAACACAATAGGATTGTTTTGCCTCCAATAAGAATTAATTATATCTTAGTTGGGATCAAGTACAAGGTACAGTTTTATTATTTCAGAGAAAAAGGAAACCATTTTAAAAATGTAAATTATTTGATTATAATGGAGTCTATGGGAGATGGGCATTCTGTAATTTGGAACTTTCTGGATAATGGGTTTCTGGATAAGGGGTCCAATACCTGTACTATTTTATTAAGCATCAGAAGCACCAAAAAGGTCTGTTTATACTTACAGTATATACATTAGTGGATTTGAAAAAAAATCTTTGCAATAGTAGTAATAAATTAAATGGTATTTGCTACATATAAATATACCTCAACACAGTTCTATGTATAGTTAATTTTGCTCAAATAATTTTTATTGCTTTCAGCATTTACTGGAATTGTACAAATTTAGAAAAACATAAGACTACACAAGAACAGGTTTAGGATCTGTTATACTGACTGCCCGAACCTGGGTTTTTTCGTAAGGAGCAGATTTATCAAAATGTGAGTTTATAGCTTAATACATAAACAATTCACCCATGTTCTATTCAGTCCTATGGGATTTTAAGAAGTGTATTCATCAATGAGTGAACTTTCAACCATTAATAAATATGCTTCTTAAAATCCCATAAGAATAAATAAAACCCCTAAATCCCCCCTAGTCGGCTAAAAAAAAACTATTGAATATTAAATAACCTCAATAACATCGGTTTGCAAACAAATACAGGTTTGTGCAGATTATTTATTATCAAGTACAAGCTATGTTTTATTATATTTAAAAAAATAAATAATTTTTAAAAATTAGAAATGTTTGCTTAAAACTGAATCTATGGGAGATTACTTTTCAATAATTCAAAGCATTCTGGATAGAGGGTTTCTAGATACTGTACTGTTTACGTGTTTCATAACGTAAGTATTATTGGTAATTTTAGTTATGTAGCACATATGATGACAGCTGCTACTGTAAAACCTAGTTGAAGCTTACAAATTGATGAACCAGAAATATGTTGTGTACTTACAGCTTCAGTAAAATAATGTACTAGATATCCTTTTAATGCTTTCGCCACTCTGTTTTGTCAACATATATGACAGGATCATTATGCAGTTTAATAAAATGTATATGTTTACCAGATCATCAAAAATGTCTCGCTGGTGCACGTGAATGGTGATCAAGGTTTCATATTTAACACGCTCTATGGAGCTGAGATCTTTTGTTGTCATATCAATAAGTGTGTTCAGAAGATCCAGGAAAGATTGGTTTGTCTTCTGCATTATCTTTTTATCATATTTAGCATTAGTCAGGGCATCTTCAGCATCCCTTGTCCATATCATTTGAATTCCTAGCAATCCAACCTTCCCCCCAGAAAAGGAACAAATGTTATTTTGCTAACTTTACTAAAATAAACAGAGTTGTCCACATAAGTAAATAAAATATATATCCCCATATATAATAAAAAGAACTAAATTTGCCCACTACCAGTAACTCATAGCAATCAATAAGAAATTTGCTTTTAAACAATGTGTAAACGATGAGTAAATTCTACCTGCCAACAGGTAGCTATGGGTTACTGCTCCTGGGCAACTTATTGCCTTTTATTGCATAACCCCAATTGATTTTAATGAAAAAAAAACTTATTAATTGCGCAAATCTTTGGATTATAAACCTAATTTATAAAGTGCAGGAAATGTTGGGAAATGAAACAATATGCGCTAACTGCCCTGCACTTTGCACACATCCTGAAAGAATACATCTGTCAGGATTTCTGTTGGGCCTACTATTTTTAGGGTCTACACCAGCTGCTGTACCTTCTTTTCCTGTATACATTCTGCATCAGTGCATCATAATTAATCATTTTCCATCAATTGGTGTGTGCATGTATTTGGATACAAAACAAACACCAGTGGCTTAACAAAAGAGGAAGCAGCTTAGAAGACAAGGGGGCCTGGGTGGGTTTGGTACTCTGTGCCAGGCCCCTCTGAAGATTTTTTTGTGGGGGTATCCAGCACAGAGTAGTTCTATATTAAGAAATATCTAATACAGTGGTCACATTTCTCATGGTAGATCTTCTCGTGGTTACATATTCATTTATTTATTAAAGGACCAGTACTGCCAAAAGTGAAAGTATATATATTCTTTTTAATTTAAAGTTTGCACCTGTTGATTCCAAACTATTCCTTGGAAATAAATGTTTTTTTTTTTTTTAATATGGGAGTGGTTTTTCTTTTCTTCTGTGTTCTGTAAAGAGCCATGAATGACATTTGACCCATGTTTATCTTCCTAAGTAATGTGAGACAAGGCGTTTTCTTCTCTAGTGTATATACGCAGGGGGAGGGGAAGAAAAGGCTGGTCCACTTTCTTTCACCCTGATATCACTGTGCACTGATAGCCACAGTAAGGGGCACATTTACTAACCCACGAATCCGAATTGGAAAAATTCCGATTGGAAAACGAACATTTTGCGACTTTTTCGTATTTTTTGCAATTTTTTCGGCGCCTTTACGACTTTTCGGAAATTGACTTTTCGCGCAAGTAGTAACGCTACGAAAAAATCGCCAGATTTTGCGCAACATTCGGAATGGCAACGAAAAAGTCGCGACAATTTTCCGAAAAATAGCCAACTACCGATCATTACGAAAAAAACGCAATCGGACGCATTCGGCCCGTTCGTGAGTAAGTAAATGTGCCCCTAAGAGTCAAGAGTTTACTACAGGCTAATGCAGGCAAATGTGTGCAATTAATCAGAACAGGCTAAACAGGGACTGACCAAAAGCTTCTAGTATGTATGTCCACAAGTTAATTTGTGAATAGAATAAATGCAGTTTTGCACCTATTCTAGCACTATGCACTTGATTTAAACATAAAACAAAAATCATTTGTTAAAAATAAAGAATAAAATATTAATATATTTTTGATACATGGGAGGAAAAACAAAAAGAAAAAACTTTTCTGAGAATACCTGAGCAGGAAAAGAGGAAAGAAATTCTATCAGCTGAAATCCACTGTCTTGAATACCAATTGCTGCCTGACGAATCACAAGATGGAGGGAGGACTGGGATTCCTTTAAGAGGGAATTAAGCCAAACTTCCACATTACCCTCAGCCATGACATGCTTTTCTAGTTCAATAGTCTCTCCTTCTCGAGAAGATATTGACAAAATTCTGTCATATACCTGTTTTATGAAAGAAAGTATTTCAGTAATTTAAAGTAGATTACACCAATTTTTATGGATTTCGAAAACAGAAATATTTTTTATAACATACCTCTTCATGAAATCTGACAGACTTAATATTATCAAAAACATTAAGGAGGTGTGCCTGAATGGTATGGGAATCAGATGCCTGACCTAATATCTCCAAAAGTGCAGGATCTGACACAAAGAAAAAGCGAGGAAAGAGTAACCGTTTTTTTTCCAAGTATCTGAAAATAAGTAAAATCATAAAGTTAGTGAGGGCCATAGGCCTCTGTAGTCAACTATATGCCTTTTGTTTCTCTGTGTTGCCCTTTTTCAATCCAAATCTTTTAAAAGGCTAAGACTCTAAGGGGTCCATTTTTTCCAATTCAGATTTTTTAGCGCTAGGAGTTGTTAAAAAAAAGTCTGGAGGATTCTTCTTGCATCGATTCAAAAAAGTCTCAGTTTTCAAGCAACAATTTGAAAAAAAAAGTTTTCATGACTTTTCTGTGACTTTCCTGAGCTGACTTTTTCAGTTCAGTAAATGTCAGACATTCATGGAAGTGAGTTTATGTTTAAAATAGTTGATGTTTAAAAATAAAAAAAAATGAGAAATGTTAAGAGTTTTAGTAAATCTGCCTTCACATATCATATGTTTGAATTACAATAAAATCTGTTTTTTGTTATTTCTTGAGCTAAACTGAGCATGTGATTTAGATAATTAGTTTACCATTATATAACCTGTAATTAAACCAAATAGGATTTTTCTGCCACCAATATGGATTCATGTATCTTAGTTACCATGAAGTACAAAAATATTGAATCTTTTGATTAAAATGTATGGCAGATAACCCTTTTATAATTTAAGGCATTCTGGATTACGGATTTCTGGGTAATCTATAACCTGTGGCTGTCAAGAGAATGTTGAATTATATATATAAATAATATTTTTTGTGATTTTTTGATACTTGATATTTTTTCATTCAATGTATGGCTCTTACCCTGTAAGAGACTTTTGGCAAATTTCAAGTTGTTCAAGTAAGTGTGGAAGAAGCTGGCCCATTGTCTCATCTCCAACACAGCACTGCACAACATTGGGCATCTCATGTGCTCGAGTCATAATTTTAACCCAAGATTTGTCAATGTTAGAGAAACGCTTTGCTTCCTTTTAAGAGAAAAAAAAGACTTCACATAAAGCAATCACTGCTTACTATATACATATTTTTTAAAGCTTGAAGAATCAAAACAGTAACTTAAAGGAGAAGGAAAGGTAAAAACTAAGTAAGCTTTATCAGAAAGGTAAATACAGCCATAAGCACTCAGAGAAACGCTGCACTAAGTTCTCTGTCAAAAGAAACAGGATTTCTTGTCTCATTTTTTTTTATGTGCCAGAGTCTGCACAGCTTTCTCCTCTCTCCTGCTCCCCCCTCCCTCAAGAATGCTAAGAATTCCCTCCCCCCCATACAACCAGTGATCTGAGCCATACAGCAGAAAGCTTCCTCATAGTCTTACAAACTGTACATGTACAGCAGTCTTGGGGGCTGATTTACTAACCCACGAATCCGACCCGAATTGGAAAAGTTCCGACTTGAAAACGAACATTTTGCGACTTTTTCGTATGTTTTGCGATTTTTTCGGATTCTGTACGAATTTTTCGTTACCAATACGATTTTTGCGTAAAAACGCGAGTTTTTCGTATCCATTACGAAAGTTGCGTAAAAAGTTGCGCATTTTTCGCGTAAGTTTTAACGCTACGAAAAATGCGCAACTTTTTACGCAACTTTCGTAATGGATAGGAAAACTCGCGTTTTTACGCAAAAATCGTATTGGTAACGAAAAATTCGTAAAGAATCCGAAAAAATCGCAAAACATACGAAAAAAATCGCAAAATACCGATCATTACGAAAAAAACGCAATCGGACTCCATTCGACCCGTTCGTGGGTAAGTAAATCAGCCCCTTGGTCTTGGTGCAGGAGCGTTGCATTATGGGAATTTTCTTTACAGAGCTCAGCGTATTTTTTTCTATGAGGTTTCTGATCATCTGAACAGGTGAAATATGGGGAGACTTAAGGGCACTATTAAGGGAACTGAAGGTATTCCTGCAGCTTGAGAACACTTTATTAGCCTTTCCTTCTCCTTTTAAGGGGTGTTATAAATAGGTATATTTCTATTTAAAGGACATGTTAAACCTAAAAATAATTTTTTGCCTAATAAAAAAATAATTCTAAGCAACTTTCCAATATGAATTTATTATGTTGGGTTAAAAACCCCAACATACTGTTCTTCGACTTTGGCTTATTCTTCCGCTTTTTCTTCTTCTTCTTCTTCTTCTTCTTATTATTATTATTATTATTATTATTACTATGTGGGTTGAAAACCCCAACATACTTTTCTTCAACTTTGTCTTATTCTTCCGCTTTTTCTTCTTCTTAGCGCCCACCATTTTCTAAACGCTACTCCTCCTACAGTTCTAGGGGTACAACCCCCAAACGCCCCACACTTCTTCGCCCTATAGTGGAGCATGTTGCTTGTGCTTTTCTAAGCACCCCCCCCCCCCCTACTCCACCCCAATTTTCCCATTAACTTTGACAGGGAAGATTTTCAAACTGCTGCCACACTTACAGCTTTGAAGCTACACTCCCTACACTTGAATAACATAATCATGGGGTCACCCCGAATGAAACAGTGTCTTTGTTTGATGACCCCAAAGTGGGAGTGGCCAACAACAGCCAATAAAATTTCATCCATTGACTTTAATGGGGAAATTGAAACTGCGGCTACACTTCCCAAACTTGAATCACATAGTCATGGGGTCAGCCTGAATGAAAACATGATTATTGTTGGATGCTCAAAAGTGGCCAGAGCTGTGAACAGCCAATCAGATTTTACCTATTGACTTGGCAGAAATTCAACCTGCTGCTATTCTCACAGTAATAACACCGGGGTCCCCAAACTTTTCAGGGTTAGGCACCAAGTATCTGCAGTTCAAGGTTAGAAAAAGTGGGCGGAGCCACCAACAGCCAATCAAATTTCACCTATTGATTTTTATTGGTTTGATGCCAGAGTTCCCAAACTTTGCACAGTCAGTCACTGGTTGACTATGTACTCAAGTTTCTTTTAAAAAAGCAAAGTGGAGGGACCAACAACAGCCAATCAAAATTCACCTATTGACTTTAATGGGAAAATTGGAACTGCTTTGGGGAGTGTAGCTTTGAGGCTACACTCCCCAAACTTGAAACACATACTCATGGGGTCAGCCTGAATGAAAATATGATGATTGTTGGATGCCCAAAAGTGGGTGGAGCTGTGAACAGCCAATCAGATTTTACCTGGAAATTCAACCTGCTACCATTCTCACAGTAATAACACCAGGATCCCCAAACTTTGCAGAATTAGGCACCAGGTAACTGTGGTTCAACGTTAGAAAAAGTGGGTGGGGCCACCAACAGCCAATCGGGGTTTACCTATTGACTTTCAATGGGGAAATTCAACCTGCTGCCATTCTCACAGTATTAACCCCAGGGTTCTCAAACTTTTCACAGTTGGTCACTAGGGGACTGCAGTTTTAGGTTTTAAAAACTGGGCGGAGTCACCAACAGCCAATCAGATATTATCTATTGAATTTTATTGATTTGATGCCACGGTTCCCAAACTTTGCACAGTCAGTCACTGGGTGACTATGTTACAAGTTTATAAAAGTGGGCGGGGTCAAAAACAGCCAATCAGATTGTACCTATAGACTTCATGTTTAAATTTAAACTGCTGCCATTCATTAAATATTAATACTAAGGTCCCCAAACTTTGCAGAGCTAGTTACCAGGTAACATAGTAACATAGTAGTAACATAGTAAGTTGGGTTGAAAAAAGACATACGTCCATCAAGTTCAACCATAATGCCTATACCTAACCTGCCTAACTACAAGTTGATCCAGAGGAAGGCAAAAAACCCCATCTGAAGCCTCTCTAATTTGCCTCAGAGGGGAAAAAATTCCTTCCTGACTCCAAGATGGCAATCGGACCAGTCCCTGTATCAACTTGTACTAAGAGCTATCTCCCATAACCGTGTATTCCCTCACTTGCTAAGAATCCATCCAGCCCCTTCTTAAAGCTATATAATGTATCAGCCAGTACGACTGATTCGGGGAGGGAATTCCACAACTTCACAGCTCTCACTGTAAAAAATCCTTTCCGAATATTTAAATGGAATCTCCCTTCTTCTAACCGGAGTGGGTGCCCTCGTGTCCGTTGGAAGGACCTACTGGTAAATAAAACATTAGAGAGGTTATTATATGATCCCCTTATATATTTATACATAGTTATCATGTCACCTCTTAAGCGCCTCTTCTCCAGTGTAAACAGACCCAACTTGGCCAGTCTTTCTTCATAACCGAGACTTTCCATACCCTTTACCAGCTTAGTTGCCCTTCTCTGGACCCTCTCTAGCTCAATAATGTCCCGTTTGAGCACTGGAGACCAAAACTGAACAGCATATTCTAGATGGGGCCTTACCAGTGCTCTGTAAAGGGGAAGAATAACCCCCTCCTCCCGTGAATCTATACCCCTTTTAATACAGCTCAGAACCTTGTTTGCCCTTGCAGCTGCTGCCTGGCATTGCTTGCTACAGCCAAGTTTATTATCTACAAGGACTCCAAGATCCTTCTCCATTATGGATTTGCCTAGTGCAGTCCCATTAAGGTTATACGGGGCTTGCATATTTTTACATCCCAGGTGCATGACCTTACATTTATCCACATTAAATCTCATCTGCCACTTAGCTGCCCAGATTGCCAGTTGGTCAAGATCCTGCTGCAGGGATGTCACATCCTGGATAGAATTGACTGGTCTGCAGAGTTTTGTGTCATCTGCAAACACTGATACATTACTCATAATACCCTCCCCTAAGTCATTTATGAACAAATTAAACAAAAGTGGACCCAGTACAGAACCCTGAGGGACCCCACTGAGAACCTTACTCCAAGTAGAGAATGTGCCATTAACAACCACCCTCTGTACCCGATCCTGTAGCCAGTTTTCTATCCATGTGCAAACGACTTCACTAAGACCAATAGACCTTAGCTTAGAAAGCAGTCGTTTGTGGGGAACGGTATCAAATGCTTTGGCAAAATCCAAATAGATGATATCTACTGCATCCCCACTGTCCAGCTTCTTACTTACCTCATCATAAAAAGCAATTAAATTGGTCTGACATGACCTGTCCTTCATAAAGCCATGCTGATTACTGCTCATAATGCCATTCTCCACTACATAATTTTGAATGTGATCCCTTAACAAGCCTTCAAATAACTTGCCCACCACGGATGTCAAACTTACAGGCCTATAATTGCCAGGCTGAGATCTTATTCCCTTTTTAAATATGGGAGTGACATTCGCCTTCTTCCAATCACTAGGTACCATACCTGATGAAAGAGAGTCTGAGAATATCAGAAACAAGGGCCACTGCAATTCTGCCCCTAGCTCTCTCAGTACCCGAGGGTGTATTCCATCTGGCCCCGGTGCCTTGTTTACATTTATCGTGTGTAACCCTTTAAGCACCATATCCTGTGCCAACCACTGTGTAGTTGGAGCTGAGGCAACAGTGAAGCTATTGGGTGAGACTTGGCCCACTGGCTCCTCTACTGTATACACAGAAGAAAAGAACTGGTTAAGCACATCTGCCTTTTCTGTATCCGCTGTAACCATATTGTTATTATAACTCAATGGGGCCACACCCTCAACCTGCATCTTTTTACTATTAATATACTTAAAAAACTTTTTGGGGTTAGTCTTGGCCTCGGCCGCGATGCGCTCCTCATTTTCTATCTTTGCCTTCCGGATTGCTGTTTTACAACACTTGTTATAGTGTTTATATTCATTAAACGCAGCTACTGTCCCCTCTGACTTATATTTCTTAAAAGCTTTCCTTTTTTTCCCTATTAACTTCTTTACCTCAGAGTTAAGCCACATGGGGTGATTCTTAACACTTCTACTTTTTCTTATTAATGGAATGAATTGAGAACAGTAATGATTTAATATCATTTTAAATGACAACCATTTCTGCTCTGTATTTTTATCAGAAAACATAATGCCCCAATCTATGCCCTGAAGCGCTGCCCTTAAGGAGCTAAAATTTGCCTTCCTAAAATTCATTGTCTTTGTTGCCCCCGTGTAAATTTGTTTCCTGCACCAAACATCAAATGAAATAACATTATGGTCACTATTACCCAGGGGTTCAACCACTTGCACATTTGCTATACGTTCTGGGTCATTAGAGATCACTAGATCTAGTATAGCATTGTTCCTGGTTGGCTCCTCAACAACCTGTGACATAAAGTTGTCGTGCAGCAAGTTTATAAACTTGTTCCCATTTACTGTCCTGGCAGTACTATTGCCCCAGTCAATATCAGGGTAATTAAAATCCCCCATTATTATCACTTGCCCCAAACTAGCAGCCTTTTCTATTTGCAACAGGAGCTGGGCCTCCTCCTCTTCGCTTACATTAGGGGGTCTATAGCATACCCCTACAATTAGCTTGGTAGATTCTTTACTATCTGTGAGAAGCTCAACCCATAAGGATTCAGCTCCCTCTGTTACCCCCATCACTTCCTCCTTAATATTTGCTTTTAAGTCGTGCTTAATGAACAGACACACTCCTCCTCCTTTCCTATTGCCCCTGTCCCTCCGAAACAATGTATACCCCCCAATATTAACAGCCCAGTCATGAGACTCATTTAACCAAGTTTCAGCAACACCAATCACATCATATTTCCGCTCCAACGCCAGTACCTCCAGCTCTCCCATTTTACCAGTCAGACTCCTTGCATTGGTAAACATACATTTAATACTGGTTCCGGCGTGAGAATGACGTGTAAACAACTTATGGGCCTCCCTGCCATTATCAGTATCCCGAAGCAAGTCTCCTCCCCCAATTTTCCTTACTATGCCCACTACCTCATCTATCCTGTCTACCACAGAATTTCCCGCTGCACCCTCCCCCCCCACTCCTAGTTTAAAATCTCCTCCAACCCTCTAGCCATCTTTTCCCCCAAAGCAGCTGCCCCATCATCATTGAGGTGCAGCCCATCCCTGGCAAAGAGCCTGTAGCCGATTGAGAAATCAGCCCAGTTCTGGAGAAACCCAAAGCCCTCCTCCCTGCACCAATCTCTCAGCCACGCATTAATCTCCCTGAGCTCCCGCTGCCTTCTTAATGTTGCTCGTGGCACAGGTAATATCTCTGAGAAAATTACCTTGGAAGTCCTCGCCCTCAACTTCGCACCTAGCTTTTTAAAATCGTTCTTGAGGACTTCCCCCCCTCCTCTAACTTTGTCATTGGTACCTATGTGTACCAAGACCGCCGGGTCTTCCCCAGCCCCTCCCAACAATCTGTCCACTCGTTCCACCACATGCCGAACCCTAGCACCAGGCAAGCAACACACAGTTCGGCATGTAGGGTCTTTGCGACAAATTACCCTATCCACCTTTCTAATAATTGAATCCCCTACAACTATAACCTGCCTTCCCTTCCTAGCACTACTCCCCCCACCTGTATTAGAGGTGCCGGCTCCCAGGGTGCTCTGAGAGTCAGCCTGCTCCATACATGCCAGCTCAGAGCTGCCTTCCCCAGCATCTTCACCTAACGCGGCAAATCTGTTGGTTTGTACAAGCTTTGAACCAGCCCCCCTACCCTTGTGTCCCCTACTGCCCCTCTTAACTGTTACAAATTTGTCTCCCTCATTAACCTCCACTGTCCCTTCTCCCCCCCCCACTACACCGGCCCCTGCCAGTGGTTGCTCAGTGAGCCTCCTGTTCTCCCCCATGTTTGCAGCTGCCCTCAGTGCTGCCAGTTCCCCCCTTAGATTCTGCACCTCAGATTCCAAGAGGAAAACCCACCTGCATCTCTCACAAGTAAATGCTGCATGGAACTGCTGCTCCAGGACCACATACATGCGACAAGATGCACACTGAGTAACACCAGCAATCATACTGCAACTCATATTGCAACTGGGTACTTACAGTCTCCCGAGTGCAATCCCTTGTATAGTGCCTTTTAAGTTTCAAACGCCTTTTTTGTTTTAAACGCCTGCTATACACTTAAATTTACATGCAACACTTTAGATTACATGCAAAACTCGCTAGCAGCTCCCAAACTCGCTGTGCAGTCAGAAACTTATTGAGGTTCAAAAAAAAACTGCGGTTCAGAGTTAGAAAAAGTGGGTGGGGCCACCAATCAGATTTTAACTATGATTTTCAATGGGGAAATTCAACCTGCTGCCATTCTTACAGTATTAACACCAGGGTCACTAGGGGACTGCATTTTTAGGTTTCAGACTTGGCCTATTGATTTTTTTTTTTGTTTAAATTTAAAATTCTGCCTCTCTCACACTTTTTAGGTCAGGGTTCCTGTTAGGCGATCCGCACTGCTCGCGCTAAGCCACCCGTTCAGCGCATGCGCGATTATTCGCGTGCACCCGTGCGTATCTGCGCACGCATTGACGCGGTCACGTCAGCGTGCGCACGCTTCGGCACATTTTTGCGTGAAAACAAGCGCATGCGCATCACGTTTAAAAAGACGCCGCTGCACCTCTGCTATTCCTCATCTGAGCTCACCCTGTCTGCATATCCAGGATCTGAGTCCTCAGTGGGAAGCGTAGGGGAGTGCTTCAGTCATCCTTCCTGTAATCCAAGCATCTGGCAGAGGTAAGCCTGACAGTATCACTTTGCCACGATAAAGATGGATCCGGCTGATGAATCTGCTGCTTCCCCTTTTGACCAAATATCCCAGCAATTGGCATCACTGACTCAAGCTGTGAGAGACTTGCAAGGAAGTTATCAGCAGTTACAAACCCAGGTTCAAGGGCTGAGCGATCCATCTAACCCCATTCCACCTGCTGTGCCTTCTATGTCTGCTTCTCCTTCTGCTGAGTACACAGGATGTCCTTTTGAACCCAAGGTACCGCTTCCTGATAAATTTTCTGGAGACAGACGTCAGTTTCTCACTTTCGTTAATAGCTGCAAACTGTTATTTTCTCTTCAGCCCTATACCTTTTCTTCAGAACAAACTAAGGTTGGGGGTGATGATTTCTTTGTTATCGGGGGAACACCAGACGTGGGCTCATCGGTTGTTGGAGCGTCGCAGTTCTATCCTTATTGATGCTAATACCTTCAATCATGCTATGGCTCAGCTGTATGATGACCCCCATAGAGAAGTCACTGCTGAAGCGTCTCTACGCTCCTTAACACAAGGTAAAAGGCCTGTAGAAGAATATGTGTCTGATTTCCGTCGCTATGCCGCTGATTCTGAATGGAATACGCAGGCTTTAAAACATCAGTTTCGCATTGGGCTGTCAGAAACTCTGAAAGATGAATTGGCCCATGTGGGGGTTCCTCAGGGTCTTGAGGATCTCATTGACCTCTCCGTCCAGATTGATCGCCACTTGAGGGAAAGACGTGCAGAAAGTCTTCAGCCTTCTTCAGTTTCTTGGTTGTCCCCGAGAACCTCTGGGAATTTTCAAGCTGCTGCCTCTGCGGTTGACACTTCTGAACCCATGCAAATTGGTCTAGTGAGGTCTGCCTTATCTTCTGAGGAACGTGCCCGTAGACGCCAGTTAAACTTATGTCTATATTGCGGTCAACCTGGTCACTTCCTGAAGGACTGCCCAACCCGTCCAAAGGTTAAGACTAGATGTCCTGCAATGTCTTCTTGTGTGACTTTCAGAGAACAAACATCTCTTTCATTTCCTGTTGTTTTACAGTGGCCTCAGGACTGTCTCAAAAGCACAGTGGTCATTGATTCGGGAGCCTGCGGTTGTTTTATGGATTTAGACTTTATTAAAGAACATGCTGTGCCCACTCGACCTAAGATGCAACCGCTATCATTGAGGACAGCCGACGGTTCGCCCATCACCTCAGGTCCTGTTACCTTAGAGAGTTTGCCATGGGAAGTGTTTTTGAACTCTAAACATGTTGAAACCATTTCATTTGATGTTGTCGCTTCCCCTTTATTTCCTATTCTTCTGGGGTTTCCTTGGCTAAGACTGCACAACCCATCAATAAATTGGAACACTGGGGACATTCATTTTGATTCTAAGACTTGTTCTTCTCATTTGTTAGAGATTTCTCACTCGTTGGCAGTGTCTCCTGCAGCTGACTCTCAATTTGCAGTTGTTCCTAATTACCTCCATGAATTCAAAGATGTTTTTGACGAGAAAGGTGCTGACACTCTTCCTCCTCATCGGGTGTATGATTCTCCGATCGATCTGTAGCCGGGTGCCTCCATTCCATTTGGTCGTATTTATCCTTTGTCTGAGCCTGAATTGATTGTGTTGAAAAAGTATTTTGATGAAAATCTTGAAAAAGGGTTCATTCGTCCATCCACGTCTCAAGCCGGGGCCGGTATCTTCTTTGTTGAAAAAAAGGATCATTCGCTACGACCTTGTATCGACTACAGGCAATTGAATCTGATCACTGTGAAGAATCGTTATCCTCTTCCTTTAATCCCAGAATTGTTCCAGAATTTGCGAGAGGCTAAAATTTTTTCCAATTTGGACTTACGTGGTGCGTATAATTTGGTAAGAATTCGTAAGGGAGACGAGTGGAAGACAGCTTTCAGGTCTTGTTACGGTCATCTTGAATATCTCGTGATGCCATTTGGATTATGTAATGCCCCCACTACTTTCCAACACCTCGTTAATGACATTTTTAGAGTCTTCCTTGATCAATTCGTTATAGTCTATTTGGATGACATTTTGGTTTTTTCTTCTTCAATTAAAGAACATGAGATTCATATGAGAAAAGTTTTCAGCAGGTTACGAGAACATTCGTTGTTTGCTAAACTTGAAAAATGCGAGTTCCACAAGACCTCTATTGAATTTCTTGGTTTTATCATCTCAACCGATGGGATTCTCATGGACCCTAAGAAGGTTTCAGCGGTCTGCTCCTATCCTCAAACATCCTGATCCTTCTTTACCGTTCACTGTTGAAGTGGATGCCTCGGAGACTGCTGTTGGAGCTGTCCTTTCACAGAGGTTCGGTTCTCAGAATTTTCTTCATCCTGTGGCATTCTTTTCAAAAAAACTCTCCTCCTCCGAAAAGAACTATGATGTTTCTGACAGAGAACTTCTGGCCATCAAAGTAGCCTTTGAAGAGTGGCGTCAATATCTAGAAGGCTCCTCCCACCCTATTCTCATCTTTTCAGACCAGAGAAATCTGGAATATTTACGTACAGCCAAGCGTCTAAGACCAAGACAGGCTTGCTGGGCCTTATTTTTTTTCCAGATTCAATTTCCAAATAACATACAGACCTGGATCCCAAAATCATAAAGCCGACGCCCTCTCTCGTATGTTTCATGATGAGAATTTTGAAACTCAACCTCATACCATCCTAAGTACTCAAAATTTTTTGTTATTACAAACTGATCTAGTTGCCAAGATGATGGAACAATCCTCTTCTGTAGTTCCTTCTGATCAACTTCGGAATAAAGATGGTCTTCTATTTTTTAAGGACAAAATTTTTGTTCCAGACGCTTTACGGTTCGATGTTCTTCGGTTAATTCCTGATCATCCATTAGCAGGTCACATGGGGGGGTGCAAGACTATTGATTTATCTAAAAGATCTTTTTATTGGCCAGGAATGATCAGAGACTGTAATCAATATGTTTTGTCTTGTGAAGTTTGTGCCCGTTTTAAGGAATCACGATCTAAACATTTAGGTCTTCTTCATCCATTACCTATACCTGACAGACTTTGGGGTTCAGTTTCCTTGGACTTTATTGTTGAACTTCCTCACTCTTATGGTTTTAACACTATTTTTGTGGTTGTTGATCGGCTGTCCAACATGGCACATTTCATCCCTCTCACCAGTATTCCGTCTGCAGTAACCACTGCTGAAGTTTTCATCAAGGAGGTGGTTCATCTACATGGGGTTCCGGACGAAATTATATCCGACCGCGGGGTCCAATTCACTTCCAGATTTTAGAGAACCCTTTGTCATGCTTTAAAAATAAAACTTGCTCTCTCTACTGCATTCCATCCTGAATCCAACGGTCAAACAGAAAGAACTAATCAAACCCTTGAGCAGTATCTGCGTTGTTTTTTGTCCTTTTTACAAGACAATTGGTATGAACTTTTGCCACTAGCGGAGTTTGCATATAACAATTCTGTGCATTCTTCCATTAAACAGACTCCTTTTTATGCCAATTTTGGGTTTCATCCACAAGTTCTTCCAAATTTTCCAAAAGAAGTTTCAGTGCCAGCGGTCCAGGATAGAGTTTCCTTTATTTCTAATAATGTTCGAATAATTCAATCTGCTATGAAACAGGCTCAAAGAAATGTTAAATTTTTTGCGGATCGCAAGCGAAGAAGAGATCCTGGATTTAAGTTGGGAGATTCTGTGTGGTTATCCACTCGTCATATCAAACTTCCGTGCCCAACTAAGAAATTAGGTCAGAAATTTGTTGGCCTGTTTCCGATCACAAAACAAGTCAACTCGGTAGCCTTTAAGTTGAAATTACCTTCTTCCTACAAGATTCATCCTGTGTTTCATGCTGCGTTGCTAAAACCGATGGTTAAGAATCGCTTTGTGGGGAGAAGTGCCAAGCCCCCGATCCTGTTTCTATCGAAGGTGTTGAGGAGTTTGAAGTTCAATCAATTTTGGATTCAAGAATAAGAAGAGGTCGGTTGCAATATCTAATCCGATGGAAGGGGTATCCACCAGAGGAAAACTCATGGGAATCTGCATCTGATGTTCATGCTCCCTTGCTGGTAAAAAACTTTCATAAGAAACATCCTGAAAAACCAGCACCTACTTGCGCCCGGAGGTCGCACCTCGGGGGGGGGGCAATGTCAGGCGATCCGCACTGCTCGCGCTAAGCCACCCGTTCAGCGCATGCGCGATTACTCACGTGCACCCGTGCGTATCTGCGCGCGCATTGACGCAGTCACGTCAGCATGCGCACGCTTCAGCGCATTTTTGCGCGAAAACAAGCGCATCGCGTTTAAAAAGACGCCGCGGCCTTCAGTCCAGTGCGATGTGATCGTCTTTACTGATTGACACTAAGCGGTTCCTGTTCCTGATTCTGGTTTTGACCCCTGCTTTTTCTCCCGACTTCGGCTCCCTTCTGATCCTTGATTGAACTCCCGGTTTGTGACTTCGGCTTTGTACCTCGATTCTCCTGTTTGCTGCCTGTCCTGACCTTTGGCTTTGTTCATCATACTCCTGTTTGCTGCCTGTCCTGACCTACGGCCTGCCTTCTGACTTCGCTTTGCTTGATCCTGTTACCTGTTTCCCGCTTCCCGCACCAAGCAGAGACCTGTGCACCAGTTACTAGCACCTCTGCTATTCCTCATCTGAGCTCACCCTGTCTGCATATCCAGGATCTGAGTACTCAGTGGGAAGCGTAGGGGAGTGCTTCAGTCATCCTTTCCTGTAATCCAAGCATCTGGCAGAGGTAAGCCTGACAGTTCCCAAATGTTACACAATCAGTCACTGGCTGACTACATATTCAGGGTTAGAACAAGTGGGTGGAGCCAATCCATTTCCACCCATTAAATTTCATTGGTTTATATTTAAACTGATGCCATTATTTAAGTATTAATTCCAGGGTTGTTAAACTTTCCAGAGTTAGTCACTCGGTATTTGCCATTCAAAATGGTGAAGTGTAAAATGCGGTCAGTCTCACAATTTTTATGCCAGGGTGCCCACTGTTTGTCACTGGGTGACTTTGACGCAAGGTTAGAAGTGTTTTTTGCAAAGCTGGTCACTGGGGGACTGCAGTTCAATAGGAAAAGTGGGTTGGGCCACTAACAGCCAATCAGATTTCATCCTTTGAATTTTATTGGTTTAAATTTAAAATGCTGTCATTCTCACACTATTTATGCCAGGGTGCCCACTGTTTGTCACTGGGTGACTTTGACTTAAGGTTAGAAAAAATGGGCTCACCCACCAACCACCAATCACAATTTACTTATTGACTTTTATTGGTTTAAATTTAAACTGCTACTGTTCTTTAACTATTAATCCTAAGGTCCCTAAACTTTGCAGCCACCAACCGCCAATCAGATGTCACTTGTTGACTTTCAGTGGGGAAATTTAAATTGCTGCCATTCAAACACTGTTAAAACCAGGGTCCCCAAACTTTGCACAGTAGTTTTTACTATATAACTGTGGTCCAAAGTTAGAAAACGTGGGCAGAGCCAACAACAGATCAGATTTCATTCAGTGACTTCACATTTTTCAACCCAACATGATGTTCTCAAACTTCCCTTTCTAGTTAAAAATTATTAGTGTTATTAAAGTTATTTTTAAATGAAATTGCTTTTGAAAGCAGCATTTGTTGAACGCTTGGTTGTTACTTTTTAAACAATGTTGCAAATGCTAGGCTCCTTCAGCAAGACAGGTCTGTATAATCTGCTACATTCTTTCAAACACCTGTAGAGGGAAGCACAAAAAAGTGCATTGATGCTGCAAAAAAGCACTTTTGATGCTATGCCATACACAAGATGTTTCAGGCCACTTTCGTGGCCTTTATCCACACTTGATAACACTTGATAAAGGGCACGAATGGGGCCAGAAACATAGAGCAGCCTGAACATTAAACTGCCAGACAAATAGCACAATACCATTATTCATAAGAGATATGAAATGTGGTGGGGAATTATGCACTGTACATTGGTCATGTTGAGAACACAAAACCTGAACAAAGGTGTATATGCAAAAAAATGTATTACATGAACAGAAAGGTTTGCAAATGTAACATTTCTTACCAGGCATACAGTTTACATAAGCAAACACATTGGTCACAATCTATTCACTCCCTATAATAAAGAGCATGTACATGAATCCCCTTTCGTTATGCTTTGGAAAACATACTTTGTGGGGTTTTTTCCTCTTAGTATAGAGCTATAGGTAATGTAAAAAGAGAATAGTATTCTGATGACTAGTGTTGAGCTAATCTGCCCATTTAGCTGCAATTTTTTTTGACAGGTGTCATTTTTTTGATGTGCGCAAGAATTTTTTTTTGTACCCATTTCGTGAAACAATCCGCCAATGGTGAAACACGCAAATTCAATGCAAATGCATGCCAGGTGATTAATTTGGCTTATCACTACTGATGACTACAGTGTGAAAAGGATAGAGCCAATCCTTGAATTGGAGTGAAAAAGGTGGAGTGCTATGTGCACCAAAATAAGCCCCACTCACATTTATAAGCCACACCCATTGTTATTAATAAGTCCCACCAACAATTTATGGTTTCAGAAACCCAATTCTGGGTTCAGTGCAGATGCGCAATTCAACAGCAGGGAAAAGCAAAAGCTCTTTTGGGCAGGGCCCTCTTCACCTCTTGTATCGGTAACTGATTGCTTTATATGTTACTCTGTATGTCCAATGTATGTAACCCACTTATTGTACAGCGCTGCGGAATATGTTGGCGCTTTATAAATAAATGTTAATGTAAATGTAAAAGCAAGCCTAGGTTGCAATGTTGCAAAGTTAATGGCTGGCAGTGTATCCAAATAAATGGTGAAGTGACCATAAATGGACAATGATCTGTGCAGTGAAGTGTGTAGTGGAGGAGGGGACAGTGACCCCAGAGGGATAACCCAACCTGCGAATTGAGTAGGGGAGTATTTTCACTAGTTACATAATATTAACCCAACAATTACAATAAAGTTCATCTTTTGCAAAGTCTGACCACTTTTGTAACTTTGCAGAACTGGACTCCCCCTGTCAGTTCAGATTTGTGATTAATACTAGGTGGAATGGAAAGAGGTTGAGGTGCCATACAATAGATAGCAACAGGGAGCAGGGGGCCAAAGTGCCAAAGCATAGTAGTTGTGGAATTTAAACTCGGGTTAACTATGGTATGGCAAACCATGGGAGATGGCATTCCAGTAATTCAGAGCTTTCTGGATATATATCGGGAACTATCAATAGCACTACAAGCTCTGTATTACGGGAGTCCAAAATATTTTAAACCCCCAGGCCTACAAGGCAAATGTTCTGGCAGAAGAAACTGTTTAAGAAATATGAGTTTTTGTTGTAAAGTATTTCCTTTTCTTAAAAGTAAGAAAACATTAATCAATTAATTATATTTTATTTAAATTTGAATGTATTTAAATTTTATTTAGTTTAAATCTTTTTTAAATAGATTTGATTCAAAGGCACTTAGAAAAATGAAATGCACATATATTGACCAGGAAACTTTAGTGAAGAGGCGCATAAACAAACTTACCTTTGGAAGCTGCTTTGCGATATCACCTCCTACAAAAACAGCTTCTAAGTAAATCCACAAGTTCTGCACAGTCATCCAGCTTTCTATTATGTCTGTTGTATTTGAGAGGTAATGAACCCATTTCTGGATCTGTGCTTTAAATGGAGTATTGTACCTTCAAATATCAGATATGTCATAGTTAAAAACACAGGAGCAACCAAACAATTTTATAGCAAATATAATTACATATAACTATTGAAAACACAAATTAAAACAAATAACAGCTTGTTAAAACACAATAAGAGGCTAGGTGTTATTAATTGCCTTAAACTTTCAAATTGATTCTGCTTCTATAAACACCATAGTGCTGATTCACTAAGGTGCATTAAAACGAGCGCTATTTATAGCATGTGTTAAAAATTTTATCGCATCTTATTTTTCGCATCTTAAGGCACGATTCACTAAAAGGATATTTGCGTTAATTTAGACACGATGCTGTTTGTATTATTTAAGTCACGAAGACTATTTTCATGCGGTATTTGACGCAACGTGCGCTAATTAACGCAGCACGCTACTTGATGCACACGCTAATTAACGCATGTGCGCTACTTTTCGCACGCACTCCATATTAGCCATACACAGCATTATGTTCGGAAAACTACTTTTTTTAAAATTACCATTTCCCTGCAAACTGGAGGCTACATCACTCTAGGGCCAACACATACTTGAATAAATCACACTGCAAAGTCCTTGCCAAAAGCTCATGAACTGTACATTTTTTTTTTTTTTTTACCGCCTGCTCCAAGTCGGTGTTAATTTTCACACAGACTAATGCGATATTTAGCACAAGTGTTTGTGAATCATGCGTTAATATTAAATGAACGCATGCGGTTGCGCACTAATTAACGCACGTGATATGTGACTTAACGCATGCGATAATACTTTAGCGAATCGCGCATTTTTTCGCATTTATTTTAACGCAAGAAAACCATGCAATACGCGTTATCGCACTTTAGTGAATCAACCCTCAAGGGGCAAATTTAGTTCAATTTTAATTATTTTAAATTCAAAATTTTCTAAACTCGACTGCTCAAGATTTATTAAATGAAAAAAACTTGAAGAAGAACTTGCCACCTTAAAGCAAGTATTTTTAAAATTCAAGCTATTTTAAAACTTAAGTTTTCAAGAAAAAGATCTTGAAGAATCATTAGAAATAAGGAGTAGTGATGAGCGAATCTGTCTTCCTTCGCTTCCGCATAAAATTTGTGAAACAGCAAGACAATTCACAAAATGCCGAAAAATTTGCGAAACGCATTTGTCGCACAATTTTTTTGTCCAATTTTGATGCAACCACGCTCAGTTTGATGCGCAACCATTTTTTTTGACGCATGGCTAATTTTTCTACGCCGAATTTTCAGAGAAGTTTTGCAAAACAATTGTCTGATGGCGAAATGTGGAAATCCTCTGATGGCGAAATGCGGAAATTCGCTGCGAATCCATGCCTGGCGAAAAAATTTGCTTATCACTAATAAGGAGTAGAATGAGATTTTCGTTTGGTTTTTGCATGATTGTACACGATAAAGTTTTTACATAAATAACACAGTGATAAGGAATACATTCTGTGTGTGCAGATTTACCCACAGCCCCCCCTGACTTGGATGAATTCTGTCCTCAAGCTAGACTTGGTTACTACTACCACAGCCTTAAAGACAGAGCCACCTGTTTGGCTGTAAGAGCAGTTCTTTGTTATCTGTGCTATGAAGAGATACCTCTATGCTCTCCCACTATTAATGCCTAAACTCATACATTATTATGTTGTATGCTCCTGTGTCACAAAGTCTATAAAAGCCCTGTGCTTTTATAGACGTGTCAAATTAGCCTTACCTTTTTACCTTAAATGACCTTCAGTATCGTATCTGAATTTCCATAAAAAAAGCATCCAAGTTTTTTATATTTTCCAAATTTGGCAAAATTCAAAAATACTCAAATTCGAAATTTAACACATCTCCCTGCCCTAAATAGTATGGTATTATGGTATCTAGTATACATAAATGCCAGTGCAAGGCTACTGGTTGTTCCTGTGTTGTTGTCTAATTCTCTCTTTCTTGCCCAGCTACTAACTGCATTCTTGTTTGCAGTCTGGTTTGCCTGGGTTTTTGTTTTAGGTTTTCTCTGGATTTTGGTTTCCAATCTTCTCCAAAGTTGTTTGCGTCAGGGTTAATATTGTGAACTGTAAACCACATCTACTTTTGGTGGATTACCCTTGCTAGATCCTTGACTGTACTCATCAAGCTTCTATACAATATTCTTCCTGTTCTGATATTCCAGCCTATTTCTGCTGTCACTGCTGGTTGCCATTCCTGTCTTGAAATGAGGTAAAAACAAGTACTAGGGGTAAATATTATGTTAAGTCAGTTTTATGACCTATGACGTAATAGTTTCGTCATAGGTCAAAGGTCTGCATTTTAAACACCAGATGCGACATAAGGAACATGAGCAATGCATTTCCTTTGTTACACAGTATAGCGGGAGCAGTGAAGCTGTGGCCTCTGCATTGGGGAAGCACTGGGAATTGCTTTGCCCTGAAATTAAAGAATTTTATAAACCTCCATCGATCTCCTATCAGAGAGGGAAAACAATGGAAAATCAACATATATTTTAGTCCGAAATCATGGGAAATGTTCCCTTGTTTATCACGTAATCAATGTTGCTATGTAAAGAAAGACATTATGTTTCGGCACCCCCAAACTGCACATACTTTTCAATGTGTCTATGTGGGTGAGACCACATTGCAGATAAAAACACTATTACAACTACATACAACACTATAACAACTATAAGAAGGGGCCATATTAAACTGCCTGTCTCCAAACATTATGTTGAGGTTTGACATACTGACTGGAACAAGTTCCCCCACCTAGACGTGGGGGAAACCGGAAGCTAATAGTAAGAAAAAGGAAGGTGTGTTGGATCCATCAATTTAAGATCGATTATGATTTATATGTCTTTTAATAAAAAGCATTTGGTTCTACAGTTTTTTTTTATTTATTCTGGGGGTTTTTTTCAGTTTTTAGCTAAGGTTGGGATATTGAGAATGACTGAATTTAGATTTGTGCAATTATATTAAACTAGGTGTTAATATTATATGTTAAAACTTGATAATTATGTAATATGCTAGTGGTAACTTCCTGTTTTGCACTTTAAAAATGGTAGTACCATTACAGATTATATTGTGTTTGTTGATCTGAGTACTGCGAATTGTTGCGCTGCTTGGTACAATAGACTATTAAAATAGATTTTAATACATTTTTTTCTAATTTTATATATTTTGGTCACTGTGGCGGTGACAATTGTTTGGGTACCTCATATTAAGGGTTGCATATATTTTCAT
Organism: Xenopus tropicalis; assembly: GCF_000004195.4. Classification (NCBI taxonomy): domain Eukaryota; kingdom Metazoa; phylum Chordata; class Amphibia; order Anura; family Pipidae; genus Xenopus; species Xenopus tropicalis. Next base: position 70,958,031 of record NC_030682.2, read on the forward strand.
AATATATATATATATATATATATATACACATACACATTATTTACATTTGTTTGGGGTTTTTGCTTTCCCATATACCTAAACAATATATTCTCTATAATGTATCAGGATTGTAAGAAGATTTTTTTACCTCATCAGAGATAATTAGTAGTGTTTTTCCATACTGATTTTATCTCACACACCAGCTCAGGGACTGAAATCATAATCTTACTTACCGATATTCAGTACTGACTTACTGATATTCAGGTGACATCTACTGGTGATTACCAGCACCTTATGTACTAATTCAGTGTGCACAAGTCAATACCCATTGCATTGTTTGTCATAAAACATATACTCTATATATAAATATATACATATATTATATCACATATGAAGCTCATCAACACTTGCAATAGATAAAGCATTATTTGTAAAATCAAAACTGTAAATTGAAACTTAAGGAACGCTAATTTTTTAAATTTAATTACCACTCCTTATTACTGTAAATGTAAACTGGATAAATAGAATTTATTCAAATACATGGAGTTATTTCAACTAAACATTTTATATCAGCAGTACAAACTTTAGCAACCACTTAATACAAATATCAGATTCAAACAGTTTATGTATGGAATTTGTTGTCCTAGAAGCTGTCGTGCAAAACTATTTCGGGGAACAGAAACCCTTGGTAGACAGCATTTTCCTAGATAAATTGATTACTGCTTTAAATGACATACTTTTTCCATTATTATACCTGTTACTCATTAATGATCCTAGGATCATAAGACTGTCTTCCATACTGGCAATAATTTCAGATGTGCTGTCTCCTCTCAGAAGTAGTTCTCCACGAGTTTTGAAGTTTGCAAAAGTAAATGTCTTGTTGTCCCATTCAGCAATCACTTGTTTTAATTTCTGTTCAATGTCTTTTTCTTTTACTGCACTAATGCAGATATCCTACATTCGGGAAAAAACAGGTTACTGATAACATAATATTCATTGCACAATTTAGGAGCATTTAAAAAAAAAGGAGAAATAAAAAGATTAAGAGGAGGAAGGCAAATAATTCACAAACTATAAAAAACAAAGACCAATTGAAAAGTTTCTAAGAATAGGTATTGGTTGAGAGGGAACTAGTTGCCAAACTTGCTTAGGGCACCAGAATACCTAGTTCTACACTGGCATTAATGACCCATGATGTATTTGCAACACTAGATCAGTGGGTTAGAAAATTAAGAATGTTATAAATGTAATGGATATAATACTTTAAAGGAACAGTAACACCAAAAAAATGAAAGTGTATCAAAGTAATTATAATATAATGTACTATAATGTACTGTTGCCCTACACTGGTAAAACTGGTATGTGTGCTTCAGAAAAACTACTTTAGTTTATATAAAAAGCTGTTCAAATTTAAAAAAGGGATAAATGACACAGGTTATATAGCAGAGAATAGTTAACTTCTGTAAAACACCATTGTATTCTACAGAGCTTATCCATTATCATCTATGTAACCTATGCCTATTCTCCTTTTTTCCAGCTTGAATGGATGTCCCTATGGCTACACAGCAGTGTATTTATTTAAACTATAGTAGTCCTTCTAAACCAGGGTAGGGCAACTCTACATTATATTTTAAATACTTAAAAAAATTATTGGTGTTACCTTTCCTTTAACAACAAATTATTTTGGGGTATCATATACATAGGTGTCACTTCTATAAGGTTGATACTAGAAAAACACATCCTTCAGTTATATATTGATAGTCCCACCTCATATATTTAATTTATATTTTATATATTAATTTCTCTGAGTTTCTAAATGCCCTGTGTAGCAGGAAGGATAAGTTACCTCCTTAGTACCTGTACTAAAGAATCACAAATAGCAAAATGGCATATTTCACAAGGTTTTTACATATAATACTATGTCTTTCTATAATTCAATCATATTTAAAACTTCCACAATAAAATTTATTTTTTTTCAGTCAGATAGCACACAGGTAGGACAGGGGTGTACACAAACCCTTCAAAAGTAATATTCAACTGGAGCAACAGCAAGACCCTATAAAAAAACAACTGCCCTGGCAAAGCAGCAGTTATGTACAGAGCAGAAGTAGACAGTTGTACAGATGAAAGAAGTGCAATATGTGCATATTTTTATACATTCCACATAACAGTCCCTCAAAATATTTAAACATCCTCCTTAAAATTGTATATAAATATGATTAGAACTGACTGTGCAGTACCTCAATCTCTTCTTTGCATTTTAGTAAGGGGGCTTCCATAATGTTCCTCAACTTAAAGGTTTCGTTTTCCACATCAAAGCTATGTCCTGTCACATCAGTAATACGCTTCCAGTGTCGTGCCATCATTGCTTTGTTTGACATGAGTTCAAGAAGAGGGCAGCACTCACTGAAATCATCTATTGTCTTCTTCAAATCTAGGAAAGCTTGCCACTCCTTTAAAGCTCTTGGAAGCTTGCGGCATCTGTCGATACAACAATACTATTGTACTGCTTACATGTCCATGTAAAAACAGTAGCTAAAAAGTAATTAATGTTTAATAACACATGTACAAAGGCCAATAAAACACTCAAACAAGTAAATATTTTATTGTCCATTATTAGATATGAGCAATTTTTTCTGTTAGTACAATTTCACAGTGAACGTATAGGTTTTGCCTGCAGAAAAAAAATCTTCACAAATCAGTGATAGAATTTCACCATGCATTTTTTTGCATGCATGTTTTTTTTTGTGCTGGAAAAAAAACAGAAAAATGCCCACATCATTATTATGCACCCCTTCCCTTCCACAAGAACCAGTTGGATCAGAGTGTCCCCTGCCCTCCTCTCCCTCTCTCTAAGGAGTAGTGATGTGCAGGTCAGAAAAAATCAACCCGCACCCAACCCTACCAATCAAACCTTTAACACACACCCAACCCTAACCAACAAAAGAAAGAGTGTAGGCTCCCAGCCTGACCCGCACCCAACCTGAATGAGCAAATTTCAACCCAAACCGCAGGTTCACTACTAAGGAGATTTCCCAGCACCATAAAATCAGCAACAAGGGCCTTTTATTCTATTTATTTAATTCTGCTTTGATTATAAATAGCTACTATAGTATCTCTAGTTATGCTCCTTACCTTTTTCCAGGAGCCTCAATAAGGTACCCACAAACTGGCAGATATGAAGAAGCATAGATATGAACACTTACAGGTGTCCATAATGATTAATTAGGCTAAGCAAAAAATCAGTCAAGCAGTCAACAGCTTTGCACAGGTCCCCCTTAAAATCAGTTTCTTGTACTGAGTCCTTAAAAGTCAGATCAGTTTGATGTGACCAACCATTAAATAGTGACTATTTTGGTGGCCAAATCAGATCTGCTGGTTTGGCAATTTTTCCAAAATTAATTCCAGAGAACAAAACTTATCTTAGTTCTTGAAATTTGTATTCTGCTTACCTAGCAAAACATTTTTGCTACACTACATACTGTTAGTATGCTAACAATCCATGGCAACATTATTAAGTTATACATTGATTCACATAACATCTGCTCTACTACATTTTATTATTAAAAATAAGGTTTTCTTTGCAGAGCAAAAATATTTTTTGTACATGTTGTACTTTTTACAGTGAACATCCCATGTTAAAGCTCTTACAATAAGCACAATAACCACAATAGGTTGAATTCTACAGCTTGCTAAAGAAAGCAACAACAGAGGAAAATTCTGTAATATAATGCCTAATGTTTAAACCAAGATTTATTCATACCACAACCCAGGTCAGCTGGAATGTTTATATAGAGAATCAAAGTATAGAAGTATAATGCAGTAATTTGTTCAATTTGTCAGACTGAGTGAAAATGCTATAGTGTCTGAAGCATCAGACACTTCTGTTTAAAATATTGCACACTGTTATAAGAATTAGGCAGGCTTGTGCTTTTTCTTGATGAAGATCTCTGTTATATTTGTGTTTAAAGTCTTAAGGGTCAGTAAGAAGCATGAAATACAGACAGCAGTGGTAATACAATTCATATTATCCACACTTACATTTCAATCAGCCTTACCTGTTCTGAAACTCTAGTAGTTCACTGTTGATCTTTTCAATATTCACATCAGACCACAGAATATCATAATAACCATTCACTATTTCAATGACATTGTTGTACAAGCCATACAGTTTCTGCAGCAAGTTAAGTTGCTTTTTTATTTCCAAAAGTTGAGGATACTGAGTAACTTGAAGACCAAAAAGCTCCTCTCCCCCAGTGTAAGTTATGTATTTCCGATGCAAGTTATCAAATCGGTTCTACAACAATAAAATATAAATTTTCACTGCCAATTTGCAAACATATATGAGAAATACACATTTCAAACACTATTGGTGATACAGTAATAAAACTACTGGTGCTATACCTTGCAGTAAAAGTATGCACACATTTATCTGTATTCATTTTTATTCAAACACAACATTTTTAAACATGCATGTGATTGCTTTGTTTACACATTAATTAGAACACACGGTAGTTTATCATGCTAAGTCACGACCTGTAATAAAGGCTTCCAATCATAGTCAAATCTAAATGCTATATATTCTGGAGTATTTTTGTGGAGAAGTACATTTGTTCTACATTTAACCAGAACCCAATGCAATAATATAACCTTCCTACATAGAGGTTTGTCAAGAATGCCCCCAAGCTGAGGTTTCTACTGTAATTCACATTTTTTGAAAATATTCCATGTGCCGCCGCTGCAGAGAGTTTCTATCGATGACAGCCCCCCTGGGCAACGTGCCAGGGGGGCTGTCATGAGGGTCCTGCAAGCGATCGTGTCGCAGGACCCTCCAGGAAGCAGCAGATGCGATTGCATCGCGTCTGCTGCTTCCTGCTTCCTATTTCCCCCCCTAGCGCCGGCCCACTGGAGGAGGAAGCGGCGATCGGGTGCTGCAGACAGGTAAGGTGTTTGGGTTTTTTTGCATTTACACACTTACACACACACTTACATACATTTATACACACTTACATACATTTAAACACACTTACAGCACACATTTTAGCAGTTTTTTTTTTTCCATTTTTCACACTTTTATACACTTATTTACACTCATATACACACTTACACACTATCACACAACTTTTACACATGTACACACATGTATACACAAACACTTTGGGGTTTTTTTTGTTTTGTTTTTTCATTTTACCACTTTGTTTTTAGTTTCTTTTACCTAAAAACTGTTTATTTTGACAGCTTGACTATTGGATCAGATATTCTGACCACTAATTACACTGTCATGTGACTTATTTTGTTGTTTCACTGATTTGCACAATTTTTGTGGTTTTATCGCATTTTATCCCTGTGTTCCTAATCTGTTTTTAGCGTAGCTTTGCCAGGTGTAACTTTGGTGTACAAAATTAACCTATTTTGAATTCATCAGAATGTGTACTTTCCACAAATATATGGTTTTCTGGGGGTCTGTGTATAGTTAGGGGGGGGTTACTGCACATAATACACTGTCAGGGGGCTCTGTTTGCAAAAGCTGAGTTGGCAGGCGAGAAATCCATATGCGCTATTTTCATTTTGGGGTCAGTACATACAGCAGACTTTGGTATATCTATGCATATTGGGCATCAAACTGTTCAGTAGACCTTAGGTGGTCCTATTTGGGGTGATTTGCCTTTGTACGCAAGAAATTGTGTGAGATAAATGCGGCAAATTGCAACATTTTTAGGCGATTTTCTGAAATGTCATAAAAACCAATAACTTTAGTAGGAAAGCTTTGCAGATTGGTACTTTGGTGTAGAAAGGACTCTTTACCCTTGTTGGATTTGTCAGAATGTGTACTTTCCAAAAATATATGGTTTTGTGGGGGTCTCTGTATAGTTAGGGGAAGTTTCGGCACATAATACACTGACAGGGGGCTCTGTGTGCAAAAGCTGAGCAGGCAGGCGAGAAATCCTTCTGCGCTATTTTCATTTTGGGTTCAGTACATACCCGCAGACTTGGGTATATCTATGCATATTGGGCATCAAACTGTTCAGTAGACCATAGGTGTTCCTATTTGGGGTGATTTGCCTTTATCTGATCTTTATCAAGAAATTGTGAGAGATAAATGCGGCAAATTGCAACATTTTTATGCGATTTTCGAAATGTCATATAAATCTGCAAACTTAGGAAAGCTTTACAGCTTGGTACTTTGGAGCAAAAAGAAATGTTTACCCATTATAGATTCGGGGGGATGTGTACTTTCCAAAAATACATGGCTTTCTGGGGTGAGTGTACTTTTTATGTAGCATTATCCCACATAAAGGATGTAAATGTGTTGATTTTGCAGGAGCTGAAATGATACATCATATGGGGGTATGTTCACATTGGGGCCCCTACATGCCACATATTTAGCTAAACCTATACATATTGGGCATCAAACTGTTCAGTGGACCCCTGGCGTTCATATTTATGGTGTTTTATTTGGTTACTTTATGACCTGTAGGAGATAAGATACTATAGACTGGAAGCTTTGAAGCAATTTTTTAAAAAAATCACAAATTTTGATAAAAACCAATAACTTTAGGAAAGCATTGCGACTTGATAGTTTGGAGTAGACAGACAGTTGTGCCTATTCTGTATTCCCCAGAATCTGTTCTTTCCAAAAATGTACAATTTTCTGGGATAAACCTTCTGTTAGTGGAATTTTTGGCCTTGAAATCTGCTTTCTGGAGCAGTGCTTTGGAAATTTGGTAGTGTACTGCTGGGAGTTTTTGACCTATACAAGTGAGAAATCTCCATAAAACTATATATATTTGGTATTGGCACGTTCAGGAGACATGGGACTTTCCAAATCAGTTGTATTTTCGTGCATAAAATAATTTTTGTTTCTAGTATGTGTGTTTATATTATGGAAAATTTGATTTTTTTTTTGCATTTTTAGACATTTAGAAGCCTATATCTTGTTACAGAATTGGAATTACACAAAAATTCTACCATATTTTGAAAGCTTAGGTTGTTCTGAAAAAAAACAATATATTGTTTTCCTGGGTAAACAAAAAGTCCTCCCGAGGAAAGGCCCCTAAAGTGAAACAGTGCAAAATGTTCAAAAACTATCTGGCAATACAAGTTCTGCTTTGACCAAAACAGCTGGCAGTAAAAGGATTAAACCTTGTTATTAAAAAGTAAATATTGTGTTTCAAAGTAAACTTGCTCCAGTGTGTACATCTTTTGAGTATTTGAAGAATAGGTTTTTACGACATTCCCCTGATTTTACATTTTCCTGGATTTTACTCCAAATTTTTTTGGTCCCCTGAAAACAATATGCATATAAAGAAAAACTTTTAAGAATCACCAGAAAATAATCAAGAAAGCAATGTAGAGTAGAATGAATATCAATGAAATAATTTACAGTTTAGGAATGTAAAGGAATTACCTGAAACATGATCAGACGGTCACTAGCTTCTTGTGGAGCAAGGCCAACAATCATTGGTCCATTCTATTGGCAGATTAAAAATAAATAAGTAAATAATAAATCCAGATTTTTAAACCATAGTTTGTTTTTACAATGGTGATGTTATTCTAGTGCCACAATTATTAGATGTATTGTCCCTTGAAGAGAAACTTAAGCCACTTTTGTGAAAGAGTAATTATAAGCAGCTTCCCAATATTCACAAATTAAACATGTTAATGGTTTTAGAATTATTTCTAAATGTACATGCTACTGGAAGAAGTATTTGTCCCCGCTTTTCTATTCTGTGCACTGTTGTTTCACTTCTGACTAGTGAATCATTTCGTCATTGGCGTTGTTTCACGAAACTTTGTGAAAATTTGCCACGGGAAAATTTGCTGCACGTAACAAAAACTTGCTGTGCATCAAATTGGGCATGGTTTATCAGAGCACATTGTTATGGCACCCTGGAAAATGAAGAATATTTCTAGCGCGGCCACCTCAAAAAGGGGACAACAAAACAAAAAGACGTGGGGGACAAAAAAAATCATACGACAAATGTGTTTTGAGAATTTTTTGCCGTTTCGTGAATATTTTTGCCATTTCGCAAATTTTATGGTGAAGCAAAACGGGACAGATTCGCTTATCACTACTTCTGACTTAAACATTGCTTTTGATTACATTTACATGATTTTTTGATGAATGCATTGGAAAGTTCCTTAAAATGACATTTGGTTTGATTAAAAAAAATAATTAACTCTACTATTGAAAATGTTATTCTTGAATCAAAAAATGTATATTTTAGTTGTAATATTGGTGTGTAGGCAGCCATCTAAGTGCATTGTGCCGTTTTCAGATTTAGATTATAACTGCTTTCACTCATTGTTTCTTCTACTTAAATGTAAATGGAGGAGTCCCGAGCCAGACTTGGATTTCTTACTATTGAGTGCTATTCTGATATCTACTGATATTGTTACTTTCCCATTGTTCTGCTGATTAGATGCTGGGGGGGGAAAGGTAGGGGATGATATCACTCCAATTTAGAGCGCAGAAGTAAAGTGTGATTGCGGTTTATCAGAGCACACGGTGTGAAAGTCAAAATTAGATATAAAAATCTGTTTGCATTTTTGAAAAATGAATTTCAATGCAGGATTCTCCTGGAGTAGCTCTACTAAACTAACTGATGCGTTTAAAAAAAAACAAAAAAAAACATGTTTTTCCACGACAGTATTCTTTTAAATAAACTTAGAAAAAATATAGTTCTTTGAGACAATTCCCACTGACTCCTCCAGAAAGTCATCAACATTTACTTGCCTACTTTTTCTTGCAATTTTTTGACATTTCTCTTTAATAAATCTTGACTATTCAAGGTTTCAGAGAATATGTTTGCATGGGTTTGATTTTTTCTGCAAATTGAGAATATACGCAAGCTAGAATTTTGATATATCTGCCACCTAGCATTGTCTAAGGCTGGCTGGCCAAGGCATTATCACCTGCTATAGCCTTTATATTGTATAACCATCCTATTACATGTCAGACAAAATTCTCCACTGGCTGTAATTGAACCATAAGTTTGTTTAAGCCTGTGCATAAAAAACGTGAGTTTCTTAAAAGCGGTTAGGAAAGCAGTTTTGTTAAATATATTTTATCTATATTCACTACATTTAAAAACAATCAATAGCCAAATAGCTAATTAATAGCCATCATTTTGATTCTTAGCTTTAAGTTATAAAAACATTTACTTGCCATTTCATAATCTGAGTAAAACTCAGAACAATCTTGAATAAAAGTCTGTACAGTGCTTATCAGCTCCCCTCTGAAGTTTGGCTGTATAGCCATTAATTCATTTTGCACCTCGTTCCCCCGTACAAGTAGTTTTTCCCAGGTATAGCGAAGTGTGTCTACTTTTTCAGTTTCCTCCTTTGCAACAAGAAGCTCATATTTGTTCAGCATTGCATAGGACTCCTAAAGAAGAAATGTTAAGCTTTATTTAACATACCCAAATTTAAAAAGTTTATGAACAGTTACTGTAAATAGCAAACAAATTAGTGATAATTTACTAGAACACAAAGATCTGTCTTTGTCCTAAAATGTTTACAGTCAATAGTGTATCTCAAGCATACACTATATTCTCCCCTTCTATGCTTTAAACCACAATAGCCCCAATGTAATGACTACTTTCAACAGTGGTGAACTTTACTCCAAGGACCCTTTTGAACCTATCATATACCTGAGTGATGTATGCATTGATCAACCCAAAATGGCCCACTCATCAGTGGTAAGATATTGCAAATATTCTAAAGTAGTGAATATTAGTATATGCTGCCAGTGTTAGGCACATTGAACTGTTCACTGTTTAACTTTTTACAGGGAGTTAAACTTGTTATCGTGTTTAATTACCTCAATGGGCCCCACTTGAAAATCTAATGTGATTTGGTGTTCTCTGATTTCCTTCAGTGCAGCCATAGCTATTCTTATATCATCCAAATCCTTGATCTGTCTGTTTAGCTTCTTGTTAATTTCCTCAATAAATACAAATATGTTTTCCATTTCAGATCTATATTTCTTGTTGCAGTGACGACCTAGGTCAACCATCCAAGCCTTTGTCTCTGACGTCAATGCCAATTTTAGATCAGCTAAAAAAAAATATTTACAATTACAATGTTTACTGATTCGCAATGTTTAGTATATACTTTGCAGTGTAAAAAGGTTTTCTCACTTTTTGTCTACCTTTAACGCCTCCACCGCCAGTAAAATAAGTATGTTACATAAGTTTGCACGTATGTAACTTAAGTTTGCATGTATGTAACATAAGTTTGAATAATATTCCACCTTATTAAAGGGTGTGTCTTCCCAAAGGCATAAATTACCTAGTCTACACATTCATTCTGCCTTGCTGTCTAGAGTTATTATGTTTGCACATGATTCACTGGTTGCACACATTTCAATGCAGCCTGCCAGAAAACCCCTGGGTTTAAACCAGGACCTCCTGGTTACTGGCTGCTCTCCTTAAACGCTGGGCCAGGAGAGCAACCGGAAAACACTCTTCTCTATATATTCTACTTTCCACATGTTTCCCTGGCTATGTTACATCACCCCAGCAGCTGCACATCAAAATATAGAACAATGCCTTAATAAATAATATGCAACCAAAACTTGCTTCATGTTTATATGCAACCAAAACTTGCTCCAAAGCCAGGAATTCAAAAATAAGCCCCTGCTTTAATGTCACTGGGAGCAACATACAAGAGATTGGTGAGCAACATGTTGCTCATAAGTCACTGGTTGGGAATCACTGACATAGAGAAACCAGAGTGGCCTGCATAAAAAAAAAATCAGGTGGAGAATTAAAAAAAAAGAAAAATGAAAGTGATGGAAAGATGGACACAACACAGTACAATTGTGTCCAATTTGTGTTGAAGTTTAAGCACACCTGCCCAAATTTTGATGCATCGCATTATGCATCAATGCATAATTAAGCTGGAATTAGGGTAAAAAAACCTGCTTTCTGGGTAAAATAACAGGCAGATTGCACCTGAAATTTGCACTTAGCAAACTTCATTGGCCCTTGTAAATAAGCCAGCCCTTATGTAGCTTAACAATATTTTAACCAGCCCCCAAAAAAACCTTACCAGTAAACAGAGCAATGATCCCAACACAAATATATTCTGGTTCAGTATTGATTGCCAACTCAAGATCACGGAAGTGGAGGATCTGAGACTCAAATTCTGATAACAAGGGACTGCCAGAAACAAATTTCTCAATAACATTGTCCCTGTCTTTCTGCCATATGTGGTGGTAACTTTTAAACCGCTCCAGAGCAGTCAAAACTTCCTGAAAAAACAAAGAAAATTAAAGTTAATTATTTGTTCGAAGACTGAAAGAATTACTGCAAAAAATGAACAGCTCACATGTTGGTATAGTTTATTACAGGTATAGGATCTGTTATACAGAATGTTTAGGACCTGGTATTTTCCAAATAATCTTAATCACCATATCTTAAGTCATTTTGACATTAAACAACCCACCAATATGAATTTATGCAGCCTAGTTAGAATCAAGTACAAGTTACTATTATAGAAAAGAAGAAAATAATTTTTAAAAATATTTGCTTAAAATGGACTTTATGGGAGATGCTCCCATAAGAGACGCTCCCATAAGTATAAAGACTTTTTTAGACTGACAAAAAGTACGCCAGGCTTAAGCTTCCGAGAAACCACTGGAGTCCTGTGGAAGCTTAGAATAATAGAGGAATAGAGTAGTCAGTGACAGCATGTCCTTGACGCATTTTCATGGGGAAGTTAATCCCATCATTGTTTTCTATTTCACACACTTTCAAGGGGAAGTTAATCCAATTATTGTTTTCTGTTTCCAATATTTTCAAGTTAATCACATAATTGTTTTCCATTTCAGCCAGTTTGTGTGAAACATAGACACATTGCTCCTAAAATGGCTGGTGGAGCACTTCCTGTTTGGGGAAATTAAAGAGGACTCATGGAAATGAACAGCCATGTAAATATCACAAATTTTAACTTTTTTTTTTTCGGTTCAAAAAATTGCATTTTTTGGAAAATATATTCTAAAAAATACCAAGTCAAGTTTTAGTAAATCTCCCTCTAAGTCTACAAAAAAATTATTTAAACATTAAATAAAACCAATAGGATTGTTTTCTTCAAACAAGTATTAATTATATCCTAGTTGGGCAAGGTACTGTTTTATTATTACAAAGAAAAGGAAATCATTTTTAAATATGTAAATTGTTTTATTAAAATGGACTCTTGGAGAAGGCCTTTCAGTAATTTGGAGCTTTCTGGATAATGGGTTTCCAGATAACAGATTTCATACCTGTAGTTACAAGAGATGCCAGCAATGAGTTTATAAAATCCATGCGAAAGTTAAGTTTTGATAGCATTACCTTTTTTGTTGAGTTAATAGATGTACTTAGTACAGAACAAAGTTTAACAATCTCTTTGTTTTCAGAAACATTTTTAAAGTAGTTTTTGTTATGAACAAAAGCAACTGTGCTGATAGATGCCACTTCAGAAATGTTCTCTAAAAGACAAAAATAAAAAATATTCATGTCAAGACTGCCTAAAAGCAACACTACTAGCATAAGCTGTAATATTATTGTGAAAAATACATTAATACATAAATATTATATTGGTCTGTTTATATAAGAAAAAAATAAACTTTTAATTATTTAAGTATATACTCTGTTGTCCCAAAACAAGACTAATGGGCCAAATTGTCCACTTAAAGCAAAATATTTCTGATTCAAAAGGTTTAAAATGTTCACCTTTTTATATTTTTCTGTTAAAAGGTAGTCTGTGTATGAAGGCATTATATATTGTGCACACAAGTACACAAAAAACCTTCATCCCCTGTCACTATGTATAAATATATCTAGGCACACTGAACCTTTGATATTTTTGTACAGAATGGCTTGAATTTGCTTGGTTATGTAGTCAATAAGTATTAAATAAAAAATATAAAGTTGCAATGTTTTGTGCACAATATTTCCGATGCTATTAAAACATAATAAATGCTTGAGTGGAAATGATTAAAAAATAAACCACATTTATAGAAAGGGCACAATATTCCTTTTCCAGTAAAAATTGTACTAAACATAAAGTAGCTGAAATGGCACAAAACCAGTGCCGGGGCAAGCCGCCCTATGCAACCTGGTCAGCTTGGCCCGCCTACCACGCCCCCCTTCCCTGTGCGTGTGCACGACAGACATGCACACGTAAAAAAGAAAAGCAATAAATTTAGGAAGTAATTTAAGAATTGCAGCTTGGTAGTTTCATAATAAAAGGGCATATGCTTTTTTAGAATTCACCAGAATGTTTTCTTTCCAAAAATGTATGGTTTTCTGGGGTAAACCTAAAACCTTATTGGAATTTTTGGCCACTAGTAGCTTGGATATTGGTTTATTTAATGCACCCATGCATTGCATCTACAAGAATAGAGCTTTATTAACTGCAGGGCCACACAGAAATGCCAGTGCTCTCAATCAGGTAACTTAATCCACATACAGAAATAAAAACTGCAAGTAGTGTATCTGAGGATTTATTATTTCAAAGGGCAGAATATTTACATTTAGAATTACAAATTACCATGAGTGCTTCTTCCTCCTGCCTCAACGATGACATCTTCGGAATCACTATCATTACTGTTGCCCCGCATTGCTGTAATTTTTCTTTCAAGTATATTCTTCTAAAAATCAGAGAGCAGACAAAATATTTTATCATCTTTAAAGTTTTATATTATTAAAAATAACATCTTAGAAATCAACCACACCTTTGACATTCTCTCTTTACTCCATTGTCCCACTCCTTTGGAAACGTTAACAATATTTTCCACAGCTTTGTTAAGGGTCTGTTGAACTTCATCAAGTGCAGGAACCATGATTATGTTTGGAATTGCCAGTGTAATATTGGCCTTGAAGATGGGCTGTCCATTTATTTTTTGTTTTGAGATAGCATTTCCATCTACTTTGCATAAAAGAGCACAGTACAGTTTAAAAGAAAAAGTTTTTAAAACAATGTAAGCTTATCCTGATTTTGTATATAACCAAGCAGATGTTTACTTTCATCATTCTAAATGTGCTCATAGACTAAAACTATGCATTGCTAAAATAGCCATTTATTCAAATCAAAATCCAACCTTTGTTGAACAATGTACATCTGTATATCTGTCCAAGATACTGTACAATTTTAGCAGAACAAAAACTGTCTAGGGATTGTATTAATGGTACAGTACATAAGAAAATATCTGGCATTTATTACAGTTGCATTCTTCATAAGGGAGAACTACTAATCAAATGTCAAAACAATTCATACCAGAACCTACAAACATTATTTTAAAACATGTTTACAAGGTCTTCACTGAACATAGAACATACATTTTTGGAAAAAAATGCTAAGTACCAACCACTCTTGGAATTACTTAATTTCTTCAGAATTTCTATTGCCATTAGGTCTGTAAGACTTTTTGTGCAGTTATGTAAAATTAGATGGATTTACACAGTAACGTACCTAAAAAGCTGATCATTGAGGACATTTGAATTCGTTTTCGAATGGTTTCTAAAGTGTTTCGAGTGACTTTTAACAAAGCATCAACATTGCGGTGATTAAAATGAGATAGAAGTTCACAAGCTTCTTCTTCTAGAATTTCCATCATATCTTTCTTCTTCTTTTTAGTTGGAGGTGATGGAGGGCCAATAGTAGCCTGACTGACCACATGAGTAGAGGACACTGTTTGGGATCTTTGTAGACTGACACCTTTAACAATTTATAATGATAAAGAAGCAAACCTTAGTACAGTATTCCTGAACTTACAACAATTTTATCTCTCTAATATTCTGTTCATAAGATTTGGCAGACCATAAAAAAGTCACAGTGTGCAAAGTGCAATTTTGAAAGTAAAATTGTGGCTTGCAGTGGGAATTAGCACCACGAACAGGGTAGCAGTAGCTCCAGAGTTCCCCTTGTGCACTTGTGAGAGATTAATTCAAATTAAATTAGAGAATTTAACTGGCACTATGGCACTTGGTGCAAGGTGTGTTTTGCGTGAACTGCATTGGTTTTTCCCATCCTATAAGTCTTATTACACACAACTGTTGTACTGTGCATGCACATTCTGTAAAATTTTGTTGCCTTTATTATAATGAATAAGACTAGACAGTTTTTCCCTTGCACAATCAAAAATCAATCAATATTATGTTGCACAAAGCCATATTAACTGAAAACTAAAGCTGCTCAGGTAAACTAGAAAAATCCTAAAGTGAAGGTATGTCCTATGTGATAAAACAGATTGGGAAAATCTGGAATTAATTAGTCATTACCTGGGAAAAAGGGGAGGGCTGTGAGTAAACTCCTAGTCCAGGGAGTAGGGACTGTGCTCTTGCAGTTCTTGTTGTCACTGTCTTTTCTTTTAAAAAAGATATTGCCTCTTCTACCATATGCATTAACACCCACTATATATAAAGTAACTTAATTATGCATATTATTTTGTTCTACAGATAATTTTAACTTACCACTAATATCATTAGAGTCCTCCATTATTCGATGTCCAACAAATGATTTAGCATCTTCATCACCGGAATGAATATCCAAATCAAGTAACATATTTATTAATTCATTTGCTGCTTCTTCAACCATACAACTCTTTGCTTGTAATGTCACTGCACCTTTGGCACATAGATCCTAGTAAAAGGGAAAAACAGGGGTCACATATATACTTTGTATTCTTTGTGCACAGTCATTCCATAGTGTTGCTTCTGTTTTCTAAGACATTAACTAGCAAAAAAAAATGTGCTTCAGAAAATTGCTTAATTCATTCATACATGAAAACTTCAAGATATAATTAGAAAACTTTAGAAATCTTTCTGACCTTCAGGACAGGTAAGGCTGATTTTTTTTTTTTTTGCACTTACACACACAACTACATACATTTATACTCACTTACATACATTTACACACACTTGCAGCACACAATTTAGCAGTTTTTATTTTTTTGTTTTTTTTTAATCATTTTTCACACTTATATACACTTATATAACACTCATATACACACTTACACACTATCACACAACTTTTACACATGTACACACATGTATACACAGTTTTTTTTTTGTTGTTTTTTTATTTTTCCCCACTTTGTTTTTAGTTTCTTTTCCCTAAAAACTAGTGTGACTATTGGATCAGATATTCTGACCACTAATTACAAGTCGTGTGACTTATTTGTTGTTTCACTGATTTGCACAAGTTTTATCGCATTTTTATCCCTGTATAAGTGTTCCTAATCTGTTTTTAGCATAGCTTTGCCATGTGTAACATTGGTGTACAAAAATAACTTTACCTATTTTGAATTCATCAGAATGTGTACTTTCCAAATATATAGGGTTTTCTGGGGGTCTCTGTATAGTTAGGGGGTGTTACGGCACATAATATGCTGACTAGTGATAAGTGAATCTGTCCCGTTTCGCCGAAAAATTCTCAAATCTTTCAAAAGATTTGCCTAACGGTGGAAAATTTGCGAAACGGCGAAAATGTCATGTGCCGAAATTGTCGCCTGCGGCTATTCTTTTGTCGTGAAGCTATTCTTTTGTTGCCTGCGGCTATTCTTTGTCAACCGCGAAACGTCCGTTTCGCGAAACAATCCGCCAATGGCAAAATGCGGAAATTCGCTGCAAATCCATGCCTGGTGAAACAATTCACCCATCACTAATGCTGACAGGGGGGTCTGTAAGCAAAAGTTGATTTGGCAGGCGAGAAATCCACATGTGCTATTTTCATTTTTGAGTCAGTACATACTGCATACTTTGGTATATCTATGCATATTGGGCATCAAACTGTTCAGTAGACCTTAGGTGTTCCTATTTGGGGTGATTTACCTTTGTATGCAGGAAATTGTGTGAGATAAATGCGGCAAACTGCAACATTTTTATGCGATTTTCTGAAATGTCATAAAAACCAATAATTTAGGAAAGCGTTGCAGATAGGTACTTTGGTGTAGGAAGGACTCTTTACCCTTGTTGGATCTGTCAGAATGTGAACTTTCCAAAAATACAGGTCCTTTTCAAAAAATTAGCATATTGTGATAAAGTTCATTATTTTCTGTAATGTACTGATAAACATTAGACTTTCATATATTTTAGATTCATTACACACAACTGAAGTAGTTCAAGCCTTTTCTTGTTTTAATATTGATGATTGTGGCATACAGCTCATGAAAACCCAAAATTCCTATCTCAAAAAATTAGCATATTTCATCCGCCCAATAAAAAAAAAGTGTTTTTAATACAAAAAAAGTCAACCTTCAAATAATTATGTTCAGTTATGCACTCAATACTTGGTCGGGAATCCTTTTGCAGAAATGACTGCTTCAATGTGGCGTGGCATGGAGGCAATCAGCCTGTGGCACTGCTCAGGTGTTATGGAGGCCCAGGATGCTTCAATAGCGGCCTTAAGCTCATCCAGAGTGTTGGGTCTTGTGTCTCTCAACTTTCTCTTCACAATATCCCACAGATTCTCTATGGGGTTCAGGTCAGGAGAGTTGGCAGGCCAATTGAGCACAGTAATACCATGGTCAGTAAACCATTTACCAGTGGTTTTGGCACTGTGAGCAGGTGCCAGGTCGTGCTGAAAAATGAAATCTTCATCTCCATAAAGCTTTTCAGCAGATGGAAGCATGAAGTGCTCCAAAATCTCCTGATAGCTAGCTGCATTGACCCTGCCCTTGATAAAACACAGTGGACCAACACCAGCAGCTGACATGGCACCCCAGACCATCACTGACTGTGGGTACTTGACACTGGACTTCAGGCATTTTGGCATTTCCCTCTCCCCAGTCTTCCTCCAGACTCTGGCACCTTGATTTCCGAATGACATACTTTGGACCACTGAGCAACAGTCCAGTGCTGCTTCTCTGTAGCCCAGGTCAGGCGCTTCTGCCGCTGTTTCTGGTTCAAAAGTGGCTTGACCTGGGGAATGCAGCACCTGTAGCCCATTTCCTGCACGCGCCTGTACACGGTGGCTCTGGATGTTTCTACTCCAGACTCAGTCCACTGCTTCCGCAGGTCCCCCAAGGTCAGGAATCGGTCCTTCTCCACAATCTTCCTCAGGGCCCAGTCACCTCTTCTCGTTGTGCAGCATTTTCTGCCACACTTTTTCCTTCCCACAGACTTCCCACTGAGGTGCCTTGATACAGCACTCTGGGAACAGCCTATTTGTTCAGAAATTTCTTTCTGTGTCTTACCCTCTTGCTTGAGGGTGTCAATGATGGCCTTCTGGACAGCAGTCAGGTCGGCAGTCTTACCCATGATTGCGGTTTTGAGTAATGAACCAGGCTGGGAGTTTTTAAAAGCCTCAGGAATCTTTTGCAGGTTTTTAGAGTTAATTTGTTGATTCAGATGATTAGGTTAATAGCTCATTTAGAGAACCTTTTCATGATATGCTAATTTTTTGAGATAGGAATTTTGGGTTTTCATGAGCTGTATGCCACAATCATCAATATTAAAACAAGAAAAGGCTTGAACTACTTCAGTTGTGTGTAATGAATCTAAAATATATGAAAGTCTAATGTTTATCAGTACATTACAGAAAATAATGAACTTTATCACAATATGCTAATTTTTTGAAAAGGACCTGTATATGGTTTTCTGGGGTGTTTTATCTTGGTACCTAACACTAAGGGGCACATTTCCTAATCCACAAACGCTCCGAAGGCGTCCGAATGCGTTTTTTCGTAATGATCAGTATTTTTGCGACTTTTTTGTTGCCGTCATGACTTTTTCGTATTTTCCCCGACTTTTCGCCACCTTACCGAAATTTTCGGATTGAACGAAAGAACGTTCGTTGTGCAACGAACATTCTTTCGTGCGCAAGTGCACTGATCGAGCCCATGCAGACATGCACTGAAGGATGAAAGTCAGAAAGGTTTTCGATCGTTCAATACGAAAAATTCACAACGAAAAGTCGTGAAAAATACGAAAAAGTCGCGACGGCGACGAAAAAGTTTCGTTTCCAATACGAATTTTTGCCGTCCGGGATTCGGATTCGAGGATTAGTAAATATGCCCCTTAGTGGGAGATAAGATGCTGTAAAGTGGAAGCTTTGAGGAGATTTTTGGAAATGTTATCATATTTGCCAACTTTAGGAATGCTTTACAGCTTGATACTTTGGAGTAGAAAGACACGGGTACCCATTTTAGAATCGGGGGAATATGTACTTTCCAAAAATATATGACTTTCTGGGGTGAGCGTACATTTTATTAGCTTTATCCCACATAAAATGACGTAAATGTGTTGATTTTGCTGGAGCTGAAATGACAGAAATGATTGATCATATGGGGGTATGTTCACATTGGGGCCCCTACATGCCACATACTTAGGTAAACCTTAGGTAAACTTAGGTAAACCTAAATATTGGGCATCAAACTGTTCAGTGGACCCCTGGCGTTCATATTTTGGGTGTTTTATTTGGTTACTTTATGACCTGTAGGAGATAAGATACTATAGACTGGAAGCTTTGAAGCGATTTTTTAAAAAGTTCACAAATTTTGATAAAAACCAATAACTTTAGAAAAGCATTGCGACTTGATAGTTTGGAGTAGACAGACAGTTGTGCCTATTCTGGATTCCCCTGTATCTGTTCTTTCTGCAGCTTTCTAAAGCAGTGCTTTGGAAATGTGGTAGTGTACGGCTGGGAGTTTTTGACCTATACAAGTGAGAAATCTCCATAAAACTATATATATTTGGTATTGGTACGTTCAGGAGATAAGGGACTTTCCAAATCAGTTGTATATTCGTGCATAAAATAATTTTTGTTTCTAGTATGTGTGTTTACAGTATAACCCCGAATTTACGTCCCCGGATTATACGTTTTCCCGCCATTTCCGCCATTTTATTGTGGTCCCACCAATTTGTATTAATTCTTATGGGCTCTCTTCCCGGGATTTACGTTTATATTTCCCGCATTTTGCGCTTTTTTTCACGTTTCTCTTCCTAGTAAATCGCTTCTTTAATGGTTAAAAAGGGCACTTACTTTCTAAACTAAAGTTTCTCCAGGGGTCCTCTGTGTCAGTGTCCTGTGGCAATGGGTTGGCAATGGTGAACGCTCTTGGGGTGGGGGGAAGGGGTCCTCAGTGGTAGAGATGTAGCGAACTGTTCGCCAGCGAACTAATTCGCACGAAAATCGGGTGTTCGCAAGTTCGCGAACTTTTAGCGATGTTCGCAATTTTGGGTTCGCCTTAGCTGGAGCCAAATTTTGACCTCTCACCCCAGAGCCAGCAGATACATGGCAGCCAATCAGGCAGCTCTCCCTCCTGGACCACCCCCGGACCACTCCCTTCCATATATAGACTGAAGCCCAGCAGCCATTTTACATTCTGCCTGTGTGTGCTTAATGAGTTAGTATAGGGAGAGAGCTGTGCAGGGGTTTGAGGGACAGTTTAGGTAGCTTTGCTGACTAGTAATCTACTTTCTACTGCTCTGTATGTAGCTGCTGGGGACAGCTGTCCTACTGATCTCATCTGCTGTAACCCAATAGTCCTTGTAAAATCAGTTTATTACACAAGTTTAGAAATGTAGTGTGATTTCTGCCCTTTACAGCACAAAACGCAACGTTGTGTCAACAACGTATTTTTCAGAGAAATTTTTGCCCTTGATCCCCCTCCTGCATGCCACTGTCCAGGTCGTGGCACCCTTTAAACAACTTTAAAATCAGTTTTCTGGGCAGAAATGGCTTTTCTAGGTTTTAAAGTTCACCTTCCCATTGAAGTCTATGGGGTTCGCAAAGTTCGCAAAAGTTCGCACTTTTTGGCAGAAGTTCGCAAATGGGTTCGCGAACTTTTTTTGTGAGGTTCGCTACATCTCTACTTGGTGGCAATGGGGTGTCAGTGGTGAAAGCTCTTGGGGGGGGAAGGGTTCCTCTGTGTCAGTGTCCTATGGCAATGAGGTGGCAATGGTGAACGCTCTTGGGGTGAGGGGGGGGAAGGGTTCCTCTGTGTCAGTGTCCTGTGGCAATGGGGTGTCAGTGGTGAACGCTCTTGGGGTGGGGGGGGGAAAGGGGTCCTCTGTGTCAGTGTCCTCTGGCAATGGGGTGTCAGTGGTGAACGCTCTTGGGGTGGGGGGAAGGGGTCCTCTGTGTTAGTGTCCTGTGGCAATGGGGTGTCAGTGGTGAAGTACTTTGCAATACTGTACTACTATACAATGTACTGTATGTTTAAACTTGAAATAAATCAGTAAAGTAACTATGTTGCAAATAAAAAATGGTTCCTGTACTTATTTCCTTTAAATAGCTTACATTTATGTGTCTTTAACACATTTCCCTGATTTTACATTTTCCCTGATTTTACATCTTTTTTCCATGGTCCCTTGAAAAACGTAAAATGGGGGTTCTACTGTATATTAATTTGAATTTTTTTTTTTTCATTTTTAGACATATAGAAGCCTATTCTTGTTACAGAATTGGAATTACACAAAAATTCTACCATATTTTGAAAGCTTAGGTTGTCCTGAAAAAAACAATATATTGTTTTCCTGGGTAAACGAAAAGTCACCCGAGGAAAGGCCCCTAAAGTGAAATAGTGCAACAACAGCATTTTTATGGCAGCAATTCTTCCCATCCAAGAAATTATTAAGGGCTTCAATGTAATTATTTCATCTTTAAAAGCTTGCATCAATGGGAGAAAATTAATATTAAACAATTTTTCTGGATGTTTTGTTAATTTTATACCCAGATAAGAAATATAATCTTTCCGGACACCAGTATCTCTTATTTTCTGAGCTATTACCAAGTTAAAAATCAATGGGGAGGGGGGTATCCTTATCCTTGAATCCTTAAATCTATAAATCTTCTAGTATTATCAGGGGATTGCCTGCCTTTAACAAAGCCCACTTGGTCACTATTCAAGACCTCAGTTAGAATATCTTGGAACCTATTTGAAAATTTTTTTGAATAAAATTTAAAATCACAGTTTAGTAAAGAAATTGATCTATAATTTAGTATCTTTGTTGGGTCTTTCCCTTCTTTTGGTATAATTGTTATTGTAGCCTGTACCATTTCTTTGGGAAAATGGCCTCCTGATAGTATAGTCTTAAACAATTCTGTTAATTTTGGGACTAGTAATTTTGCAAATACCTTGTAATATAATACTGGTAAACCACCTGGTCCAGGTGTTTTTAAAGACGTTTTTATGGCATCATCTATTTCTTTTTGAGAAATTGGTGAATTTAAGATATTTATTTGTTCTGCAGTCAAATGAGGTAGATTCATTTCTGACAAATATTTATCTATGCTTTGAGGATTGGGTTGAATTATCCTCTTTTAAATTATAGAGCCGTAAGTAATATTGAGTGCTTCTGCAATATCTAAGGGGTTAGATAAAATTTTACCATTATCAAGTTTTATCCCTCTTATTTTAGATTTAACTTGTCTAGCTTTTAAATATTTGGCCATTAAATCTGTCGATTTATTTGCTTTGTAGTAATAAGCAGTTTCTTCATATGAAATTCAAAATTAGATAAGTCCAATTTATGGTGTTTATACCGTAAGGACTGAATTTCTTTGCATCTTGTTTTAGTAGGATTAATTTTATTTTGAGATTCTAATTGAGCCAGATTGTTTTCCAATATTAATCTTTCCATTTTATTTTTTTTCTTATAATAGGATGCTTTTTGAATGAAAATCCCTCTTATTGTTGCTTTGTGGACACACCATTGAGTATTCATAGAAGTATCATTAGATGAATTAAGTTCAAAATATTCTTGTAGACATTTAGAATAAAACTCTTTGTATTTTACATTACTCAATAAAGCCTCATTTAGTCTCCATGTACTTGTTGGAATATTTTTTGTCGGTTAATTAATATTTATAGATACCAGAGTGTGATCTGACCACGTTATGGTACCTATGGCAGCTTTCTTTAAGTGTTGGAGCAGTATTTTATCTACTAAAAATAATCAATTCTTGAATACATTTCACGAGGATGAGAGTAAAATGTATTTTGTTTGTTTTTAAGGTACACTTGTTCAGTGTATGGTAGATTCTGCTGCTGGCTATAGTTACTATAGTAACTGTGTTTTGTCTCATACTCCTAATATATATTCCAAGGTATTCATTTATGCAATTTAATTCAACAGACACTTTGTCTGTACCCTAGTTTAGCTGAAGTATAGTTCAATGGTTCATATATCAATTTCATTAACTACGAAAATCATGAAATTCAATACTAGTTCAAACAAAAACATGGAATAAAAGAGTGATTACTTAACTACTGAACCTGGGATTAATTAAATTTCAGAGAAGACAATCCTCCTTTCACAAGAAAATAAGTAATGATTTAGTATATAAAAGTCAGTGTAATCTAAGAACTCTTAGAACAGGTCATTGATAAAACAGTAAGGGGCGTATTTTAATTACTCTACAATTAAACTTAGTTTGACATACCTAAATCAGAAGTTCATGTTAAAGAGGAAAGCAAAAAGAAAATGAATACAAAGTATTTTGTTCTTATGGGCCTTAGTCATGAACCAAACAAATGGAACAAAATGTAAAAAACTCCCCGTTTCTGTTTGGATAATTAAGCAGACCTGTTTAACCCCATTATATCCCTTTTTACAACATGAGTTCAATAAATAGAATAGTTCTCCTGAATACTAAACTTTTGCTCATCTCTGCACTAGTGGTCCAACTAACTATCACGCAAGAACCAAACATGCAGCAGCTTCAGATTCCCTGTTTGACCGGTTTAGCTTAGAAAATAACAAAAAACATAGATAATGTTGTTAATATGTAATTATTTTAAAAATTATGTAAAAATCTTGTTTATTTATGTTGCCTCACTCAAACACATAACAGGTCTGTCTTTTCCACTTTGTAGATATATATTCTAACAAATACGTTTACATAGTTTTACATAGTTTACCTTTAACAGCCAGGTAACACAGCAGACAGGTAACAAAGCAGGTAAACTGTTACTTTTACATTCTTCTACCTCACACACAGCAACTCCCAGTGCACACAGCACATACCAGTGCCTTTTGTGTAGTGATGAGCGAATCTGTCCTGTTTCGCTTCGCCAAAAAACTGTGTGAAAATTTGGAAAATGGCCAAAAATTTGCAAAACACGGCTACCATGCAACTTTTTTTGACGTGTGTGACTTTTTTTTAATGTGACAACAACTTTTTGACACGACTGCAACTTTTTTGACATAACCTTTTTGACACAACTTTTCATCACTCACAATTTTTTTTTGTGGCAAAAATCCACCAATGGTGAAATGCTAAATTTTTTCGCAAATCCATGCTTGCCAAAAATTTCGCTCATCACTACTTCATCACTACTTTTGGGTTGTAATGCCTGCTAAACACTTATTTACATGCAATGTTTAGATGACATTGAACACTATGTTAGCAGCTCTCTCAGTTGCTGTGTAAAGACTAACTTTTTGTGGTTTTAACCCTTCTACTGCCAACGGCGTACATCGTTGCAGAAAAAGGCCAATGACATGCGTTGTACGTTGTTTGGCAGATAAAGATTTTTAGAGATGACTGCCCCCTGGGCAACGAGCCAGGGGGGCTGTCATGTCGGTCTTGTAACGCGATCGTCGCAGGAGTGACCCCAAGCAACAGACGCATCGCTTCTGCTGCTTGTTCCTGCTTCCTCCTTCCCCTCCTCCTGACCACTGACTTCGTGCAGCACAAGGACCAGGACTGCAGCACAGAGGACAGGACAGGTAAGGGTGGTTTTTTTTGCATTTCTACACACTTACACAATCCTTCAGAGTGGGTTCGGGAGTTCGATCAAACCCAAAAAAGTGGGTTTGTGCATCCCTAGTACACACATTGACAGTGTGACTATTGGATCAGATATTCTGACCACTAATTACACTGTTGTTACTTATTTGTTTTCTGGTTTGCAAACTTTTTGTGTTTTTATTGCATTTTTTATCCCTGTATTAGTGTTCCTGATCGGTTTTTAGCATAGCTTTGCCATAGTTACAGGGTTGAAAAAAGACCATCAAGTTAAACCCTTCCAAGTAAACCCAGCACACACAACCTATACACTCACATACATAAACTATATATACAAACATTAATACTGGCTGCAGATATTAGTATCATAATAGCCTTGGATACTATGCGCAAGCGCCTCTTTTCCAGAGAAAACAACCCCAACCTCAACAGTCTAACCTCATAACTTAAATCTTCCATCCCTCTTACTAGTTTAGTTGCACATCTCTGCCCTCTCTCCTATGTGTAACTTTGCCATGTTTAACTTTGGTGTAAAAAAAAGATATGGTTTTCTGGGGGTCTCTGTATAATTAGGGGGTCTTACGGCATATAATACGCTGTAAGGGGGCTCTGTATGCAAAAGCTGAGTTGGCAGGCAAAAAATCCTTATGTGCTATTTTCATTTTGGGGTCAGTATATACCACAGACTTTGGTATATCTATGCATATTGGGCCATATTGGGAACAGTTCCTATTTGGGGTGATTTGCCTTTGTATGCAAGAAATTGTGTAAGATAAATGCAGCAGATTTTCTGAAATGTCAGAAATATTGGCAAACTTAGGAAAGCTTTGCGGCTTGGTACTTTGGATAAAAAGAAATGTGTACCCATTATAGATTCGGGGGAATGTGTCATTTCCAAAAATATATGGGGTGAGTGTAAATACTTTGGTAAACCTATACATATTGGGCATCAAACTGTTCAGTGGAGCCCTGGCATTCAAATTTAGCATGTTTTATCTTGGCACCTAATGCTATGTGGGAGATAAGATGCTGCAAAGTGGAAGCTTTGAGGGGATTTTTGGAAATGTCATCAAAATTGCTAAATTAGAAAAGCTTTGCGGCTTGATACTTTGGAGTAGAAAGAAATGGGTACCCATTTTAGTTTCAGGACAATGTGTACTTTCCAAAAATATATGGATTTTTGGGGTGAGCATACTTTATACTACCTTTATTCCACATATAATGATGTAAATGTGATCATATGGGGGTATGTTCACATTGGGGCCCCTACATGCCACATAGTTAGGTAAACCTATACATATTGGGCATCAAACTGTTCAGTGGATCCCATATTTAGGGTGTATTATTTGGTAACTTTATGACCTGCAGGAGATAAGATCCTATAGACTGGAAGCTTTGAAGCAATTTTTTTTAAAAATTTCACAAATTTGAAAGCATTGCGACTTGATAGTTTGCAGAAGACAGACAGTTGTGCCTATTCTGGATTCCCCAGAATTTGTTCTTTCTAAAAATGTACAATTTACTGGGATAAACCTTCTGTTAGTGGAATTTTTGGCCTTGAAATCTAAAGTATGCAGCTTTCTAAAGCAGTGCTTTGTAAATTTGGTAGTGTACATTCAGTAGACATGGGACTTTCCAAGTCAGTTGTATTTTTGTGTATAAAATAATTTTTGTTTCTGGTATGTGTGTTTATATTGTGGAAATTTTGATTTGATTTTTTTTTTTTCATTTTTAGACATTTAGAAGCCTATATCTTGTTACAGAATTGGAATTACACACATCTACCATATTTTGAAAGCTTAGGTTGTCCTGAAAAAAACAATATATTGTTTTCCTGGGTAAACTAAAAGTTCCCCAGAGGAAAGGCCCCTAAACTGAAACAGTGCAAAATGTTCAAAAACTGTCTGGCAAAAGTTCAGCCAAACTGGCTGGCAGTGAAAGGGTTAAAATGTTAATTGTTAATTACCTTTGTCATTTGAAGAAATTGTTCACATGAAACGGGCTCTTCCTCTGGAAGTTTGCAAAGAGGAGTGATGCTCATATCCTGGAGCACTGCATCAATTCGAAATACAACTAAATCATTTACTCGATCAAGAAGTAGTTCAAGGTCAGCTAAAAGAAGTTTAACCAAAAAGACAAAAAAGATTTATTAATTTTCTATAAAACAATAGTTAGACAACGTCCAAAAAGTAAAACTACAACACAAAAAATAAAACTACCCAACATGAATGTGAATATACAGTAACTATAAAGCCTTTTAAGATACTGCAGAAGGCCTATTAACCTCTGCCTTCCTAACACATTTATGTACTAAGAGGACTGGAACCAATTAAAATTTAAAATTAACTGAAGGCTTTGTTAAGACAATGCATGAATAATTCTACTCTTCCCCTATTCAGCAGAAATTGGTAATAGACAATTGGGAAAAGGCCACTGTATTATATAAAGAGAGATACAGTGAAGGTTTGTTATGAAAGATAAAGCTTTTAGACTATAAACCTTAGAAAAAGTATGACTACTTTATAGCTGGAGGAACTCATGAGAAATTGCGCAAACATGCGAGGGAAAACTTAGTGAGAGGCTAGAAGACAAAGATCTCTTGGGTCAATGTGAATATGTGGACAAGACCTGTAAGTGAACAAGTCTACAAAGCTGTTGTTTCAAGAAGTTTTTATGGTTTTGGCAAGGTGCTGATTTTTTACTCTGAGGGAAAAGTGGAGCCATTGTGTGGGGCTGAAATATGAGCATTTGATCCGCTAATCAAGGCTGTTAATCTGGTAGTAGTTTTTCTTCTTGACTTGTAGAGTTAAAAGTTCAGCTAATAGTATATATGGCTCATGTATGTCTTCAAGTGCAGTTGTGGTCTTTCCACAACTTTCCCTGCAGTCAGCTGTGCATCAAACAAATTTGATTAATGGTACTGCTCAGTCCTTTCTGACTTCCATTCCAAATTGAGCACTGCTGCACAGAGAAGCCCTGGAGCTACCAACAACACCGGACCAGGCGGTAGCTCCAGGGTTCCCCTTAGCACCCTCAATCGCAAAAGATTAGTTTCACCAAAAGAATAGGACTCAAATGTTGCAAGTGGAATAATAGGAATTAGGACATCTGCTACAAGGCTTAGGTTACAGTCTATACACTATGAAAAGCAAAATTAAAGTAGACCTTTCTATATTCCTAAAATTCCTATTTGATGATTTCTGTTTAATGATTTTTTTTTTCATTTAAGCATACCATGTTTTTCGGCAATATTTTTCAGGTACTTTTCTATATTAAGTGATGTCCAGTTCAGAGACAGTAGACCGGGCTGAATCGCTTCATCTATTTTAGCTATATGTGGTGCTATCAGTTGCTCAAGTGGAGCATGGACTTTGGATTTTATCCTCTTATCCTCCATCAGCATAAACTGCAAAATATAACAGAGAAGGTTATACTGGCTTGTTTATGTTAATCCATAGCAAACAATTGCATAATGAAATCACCATGCAGAAATACAGCCTCTAAATACTGTCTATTAAGGAAGTGCTGTACAATAAAGAGTATCACAGCACTAAATTAATCATGTAATTCAAACAAGGCATTAATTCCATTGCGCAAACAAGGCCATACATTTTCATGGCTGATCATATATGGAACCAGGTCCTCCAGAAGCTCACTGCAGTATTAACAAAGGCAATAAACACTGTAGAAAAAGGCTTATTCTATAGATAAAGCTTCAATCATAAGACCAGTGCTTAGTTTTGATAAGGTTAAATACAATTCCCAAACTATTTACCTGTAAGTTATCAAAGTTCTTTTTGTACACATTCTGCTTCTGTTGCAGAGTTGCAGCAAAAGGTGGAATTTCCAGTCCCAGTTTAGCCATACATTCTGTTTCTCGAATCAATGTTAAAATCAAAGGGTCAAAATTTACAAACAATTCTAATGTTTCAGGAGACTTGACAAGCAAGGAAGCATGAAGACCTGATTTGGCCACCTCCATCTATGCAGAAAAAAAGATCAATTTATTTAGGTTATGTCACATGAAAAAAATACAAAGTGATACTGGAGTTAAATCCCCCTGTCGTGACTATGGCATGGACAGGATTGCATGGTGATATTGCTGGAGACAGAATGCTGAACTGATTGTCATCAACGCCAGTAGGACTAAGGCAGCAACATACAATAAATAGCCCAATCTGCAGTTAACTTAGTTATAGTTTTCATGCACTTTGTCAGTGGTTCACCATCATGGCCTCTTCCAGGTATAATATATATATATTGCAACTTTGGTGTGAGTGTGAAAGCCACAAGGCTTGGATATAGGATACTGGAGATGGCTCAAAATTTATAAGAATAGCATCAAATTATTGTATTTGATGCGCCGGTTGGACAAGAATGCATGGTGATATTGCTGCCTATACTGTCTCCTATGCAGTTCTGCAATGCCAATTGGGCATAGGTATTACCGTTCATGCTGTGGTGCTAACAGCCACATGTATTATCATAACGTATCTCTTAGGTCTGAATGTAAACTTAAATGAGATATTAACCTGTACAACCTTGCATATGGTTATCTTATGTTGGATGTGCCTCATTTTCCAGCCCATACCTTGTGTTTATTAATATGGTAGTCATGTAAGCACTTGTGAGTGTCCTTTTATTAAATAATTTGATTATTGAAACTTAGCAGTAGCGGCTGCATTTCCCACCCTAGGCTTATACTTGAGTCAATAAGTTTTTCCAGTTTTCTTAGGTAAAATTAGGTACTTCGTCTTATACTCGGATCGGCTTATACTCGAGTATATACGGTAGTTATTTTTTGGTTAATCACATGAAAACTTTTCTCATGAAATTAAATTTGTCCT
The DNA here is from genome assembly GCF_000004195.4 of Xenopus tropicalis. Taxonomy (NCBI): domain Eukaryota; kingdom Metazoa; phylum Chordata; class Amphibia; order Anura; family Pipidae; genus Xenopus; species Xenopus tropicalis. The sequence continues at coordinate 70,987,541 of NC_030682.2, forward strand.
AAAGTATTATAGATTTATACTTTACAATTGAACTACTAGTAGCAGCTACTTTTTCATGGCTACTTGAAAAGAATTGCCTCTGCTAAAACACACATAGAGACAGTTATTAGTGATGAGCCAATCTGTCCCTTTTTGCTTCAACAAAAAGTTCACGAAACAGCAATAAAATAAGTGAAACGGCGAAAAATCTGTGAACCGCGTTTGTCGTGCAACTATTTTGTTGCCCATGTCTTTTTTTTTTCCAGGCCGTGCCCAATTTGATGCGACCACAGGCAAAATGACATGATCACAACTGTTTTTGATGAGCTACAAATTTTTCTGCATTTTCACAGAAGTTTCACAAAACAATTCGCCAATGGCGAAATGCGGAAATCCACTACGAAATCATGCCTGGCAAAAAATTCGCTCATCACTAACAGTTATCAGTAAATGATCAGAATTGTCTATTTTAGTAGCCACAAGAAGTAGCTGCTACTAGTAGCTCCATGTGTCTTTACCCTAACTAACACATTTATATATTTGTGCACATATTAATTAACTATTCCTGAACCATTTTGAATCATTTAAAGGAGAAGGAAAGGCAAAGTCACTTGGGGGTGCCAAAATGTTAGGCACCCCCAAGGGATTTAAATCGCCTACCTCTTACCCCAGGCTGGTGCCCCTGTTGGGAGAGAACAGCACCAGCCTGGGGTAGCTGCAGCGCTTCCTCCTTCCGTCCTCGTTCGCGCGCGCATGCGCAGTAGAGTGAAAAGCCGAACTTTAACAGAGAAGTCGGCTTTTCACTCTACTGCGCATGCGCCTGTCATGTAGTCCTTGCAAAACGAAGCCGAAAGGAGGAAGCGATGCGCTACAGGTACCCCGGGCTGGTGCTGTTTTCTCCTAAAACAAGGTAAGCGATTAAAGTCACTTGGGGGTGCCTAAAATTTTCCATTTAGCCTTTCCTTGTCCTTTAAGCCATGTACTGGTCCTGCATTTTGACATGGCTTAGGTCCCACTACCCTATTTTAACAAATAAGTAAAAAAAACAGTGACTTTTTCTCATTCTACAAGTAGACAACTGCACATTTCTGCTACCTGGCATCCTAAATTCCACCACTTCTCATGTTAGTCTGTTTTAAATTGTGCTGCAAAAATCTCCCTCCTCTTGGCAAAAGAGAGAATAGACCCCTCTGCTATTAAAACATTATTATAGCTAACCATTAAGCAAAGAATAAAAAAATCCTTCTCATGAAGGCTCTACATTCCTCTGTACCTCACTACACGCCTTAACTTGTGTCTTTATAAATTCCTGTCCAATACCTTAATTCCTATTAGCACCACTGCCTCGTCACACCAACCACCTACCCTGTTACAATGCTTTCCTCCATAGAAAATATTCCTAGATTCTAGAAACTAAACTCAAGTAGCACTGACATAACATCTGACTCTAGTCAGGCAATATGCCTCAAGCACTGTAAACTGAAGCACTGTGCACTTAATCTTAAAGGAGAAGGAAAGGCTAATAAAGAGTTAATCTCAAACTGCAGGCATACCTTCAGTTCTCTCAATAGTGCCCTTAAGTCTCCCCATATTTCTCCTGTTCAGATGATCAGAAGCCAAACAGGAAGAAAAACCGCTGAGCTGTGTAAAGAAAGTGCCCATAATGCCTCGCTCCTGCACCGAGACCCAGACCAGTGTACATGCTCAGTTAGTTAGACTATGAGCTAACTTCCTGCTGATTGGCTCAGATCCATATTCCTAAGGGGTGGGGGGGAGTGAGTTCTTAGCATTCTTGAGGGAGGGGGAGCAGGAGTGGGGGGAGAGGAGAGAGCTGGTGTCTCTGGCAGAGGAAATCAGACACAACAAATTTTGACAGAGAACTCAGTGCAGCGTTTTTGTGAGTGGCTGTATTTACATCAGGGGGCTCAAACTCAATTTACCTGGGGGCCGCAGGAGGCAAAGTCAGGATGAGGCTGGGCCACATAAGGGATTTCACAAAAAATTGGCTTTCAAGGGATAATGCAAGGCACGGCAGGCGGGAGCTGCTGATTGCGGAAATGACGTTATGCCATCATAACAGTTATTATGGGAAGACGTTCCCCGTAGCAGCTAATTGTGCACACAGAACGTCTTCCCATAATAACTGTTATGATGGCATAACGTCATTTCCACAATCAGCAGCTCCCGCCCGCCGTGCCTTGCATTATCCCTTGAATCGCAATAAAAATCGTGATCCATTCATTGCTTTTGAGAAGGCATTGGTGCGGGCCACAAAATATTGTACCGAGGGCCGCAAATGGCCCCCGGGCCGCGAGTTTGATTTACATAGACCTTTCTGATAAAGCTTATTTAGTTTTTACCTTTCTTTCTCCTTTAAATGTAATATCGTTTTGTATTCATTTACATTGTATAATATTGTTTATCATGTGTATACAAGCATACAAACAGCACTAGACAGATAAAAATATACATACAAATGTTAGTGCCTCACACAAAAATGTCCATAAATCAACATTTAGTAAATGCATGCTTCATTCATGTCCTTAATAGTAACATGTAGTAAAATGTTCCCAAATGTGATGGTAGAGGTGGGAAGATCAAGAAAAATAAAAATAAAAAACCTGACTTATCTGAATCATCTGCCCTTATAATACCTTTCTTAATCAGTAATGATTTATCACAGTGTAATTACTGATAAAAAGTATGATATCGCCAACTGAACATATATATATTTGTGTTTGCGTTTATCTGTCTCTTAATCTCTCTCTAAAACAAGTACCTGTTTTAGCCAACTTCTGTGGAAGAGGATCTCATATTCCAACAATACTTTTGCCACTTTATTGTAATTACGAATGATCCGCCTGGCTTCTTCAGTCTGTAAAGCTGTAGAATGTTGTTGGAAAAGATCCATTGGCCTTTGGATCCTATGTAACAGTTGGCGCGCCCACACAATCTTGCCAGCAACAGGTGGCAGGTCACGCCCTAGTGGAGGCTCATTTTTCTGTTTAGTGTATACTTTGGAAACCATCTCAATGTCATGGCCATAGTTCTGAAGGATTTTTTGATACTTTTCTTCAATTCCCAAATCTGGTATTTTTAACCTGGTTTCAAAAGCAGGTATTATTAATGCATTTCAAAACTTTTGTCATGAACTCACCCAAGATTTTAGTAGTATTACATAAATGGGCTAACAAATATCAACAGAATTTTAGAGTAAAAGTAAAAGGCCAGCTGGAGTTGCAGCTATTCATTATGCCATTGCTGTAATGAAATGCAAAACATTCCAACAAACAAATACATTCTTTTTTTTCGGGAGCCTTCAGATACATTATTACATGATTACAGCTGATCAGCACTATTAAAATGAGTAATATACATCTTTGTTCAGCTTAAAGAACAAACCTTTCAAACTTTTCCAGCATTATTATAGATCTTTCCGTGTTGTAATTCCTTTCGAATGTAGAATCCATAAATGTCTTTAACTGAGTCTGTAAGATTAGAAAGACATATAACTGACATAAAATTACATGTTTTGGTAATAATCTGGTTTGTCACTGTACTAGTTTGCAATTCAAGATGGCCCGTTTGCCAGTGCTTAAAAGCACTCTTACTAGTGAGGCAACTTGAGAAAAACAAAGCCATGCATTTGGTTTCCCACCAGCGATTTAGTTAATACTACTGGTAAAGCATTTTGGGGAGATAAATCGACATTGGTATAGAAGATTTTTATTTGTTAAATTCAGCCCTGTATATTATGTATTAGACATTGCTTTATGTTTGTTCAGGAAAACTAAGGACTTTTTAAATACCTTTGCCATGACAGCAATTGTATTATATAGACTCATCGGGCAAAGTTTAGATTAAAAGAGAATAAATAAGGAAGATTTTGACAAGAAAGAAAATAACAGTAGACAATGATGCACATGCAGTCAATTTCAAAACATCTGTACAGAAGCAAGGGTTAATCATGCAGTATTAATTCAAACAAGATCTGTTCCTCTTTAAAATAAGAGTTTATCTCTTATTTAGAACATTGTGTCCCAAACAAGAAAACTACCATGTCATTTGATAGCAAATTTAGAGACAGAGCAAGCTACTGATACAAATGAAATAATATTAACAGAAAAAAACAACTTGTCACTACTTTTGTTGTTAAAATACTTACATGTAGGTCATGTGTTTGTTTTACAAATTCTTCATAATCATCATCAAATTCAGTTCTTCTCTGATCCAAGAAGTCATATTGTTTTTTCTTAATTGTAGCAACAGTAGACTAAATGGGATTATGTAAATACAACATGTAAATAAGACCTGGAAATAATGTACAGAATTTTGCTATATGACATCTTTTTACTTATTAAAACATTTTCTTTCCAGTTTTAGTATAAGCAAACTCTCTTCTGATGAAACAATTCTCAATCAAGTTTCTATATTGAAAATGATTGTTGTAGAAATACAATGAGACGAGTTCCAGTATATATACACATCATCATAAAAATGTTGGAAGGTTCAATAGCCTTAAAAATAAGATTTGTGTAAAGGGACTTTAATGATTGTACCACCTTGTTTTTTTCATTTGGAACAGGTGTACGGTATAGGTAAATGAAGTTAATAACTTAAGGAACATATTAATGAAAGAGCAATCTAAATTTACTTATAACCTTAATAGGTGACAACAAATATTTTTTTTTAAATCCAGACATCATCAAAATGTAAGTACAAACCATCTGTGAGCATGTAAGAGAGAACAAGAAGGCATCCATCTTTTTTATGTTCCCAAGTTTTTATGTTTCTAAATTTCAAGTTTATACAGGTAAGAAACCTGTTATCCAGAATTCTCAGGACCTCGGGTTTTCCAGATAAGGAATCTTTCCGTAATTCGGATCCCCATACCTTAAGTCCACTAATAAGTATTAATTATATCGCAGTTAGGATCAAGAACAAGGTACTGTCTTATTACAGAGAAAAACAAAATCATTTTTTAAAATGTGAATTATTTGATTATAAAGGAGTCTATGGGAGATGGCCTTTCCGTTTCATTATTTTTTAGTTTAAGGATTAAAATTCCTTGCTTTAGAAAATGCATATATTAAAAATCTATTTCATTCTTAGTTTTATTTTTTTCATCATATATATTCTGATTGTATTTACTACGTAATGCCACTAAGATTTATTTTAATATAAAATAGATGAATGCCTAGTGGTTCTCAAAATAGATGCCCAAAAATACCACTTAAAAGGTATTTTAAAATGTAGACAAACCAAACAAAAGAAGAATAACACTAAAGCAATAAATCAAATATGGCTACAAAATATCAAAACCATAAGTAAAAAGTAGTTCTTCTAAACCAGTGGTTTTCAAACGAAATACTACAGCCCACTTATGGGTCCTGAAACTACTGTATCTTTACAAGCATTAAGCTATTTTCCTGATTAGATTATTTTAAAGGGGGGCTAAAGTAAAAATGCCAATGTAATATACGCTTCATCTCAAGGACTTTCTGACACAATGCTGCCCAGAGTTTGAAATCCACGGTTCTAAATCATAATCAACTGCAAGGCTTTGCCATATTACCTCCCATTGCTCCTGTATTTCTGCTGTCTGTACAAATAAAAGTACAAGTGAGTACAGTTAAGTATAGTTATATAAATTAGCAGAAATTTAATTTCAGTTTTTCTTAAATAGCATACCACTTAAAAAAATAAAAACATTCTTTAGCTGCTTTCTATTCTTTATTTTGTTTTTTGTTTTTTGTTTTTTTTTGTTTTTTATATACATTTTACTCCCAATAGCAACTCAGTAAGCCAGGTTGGAGTGGATTCCGAACTAAAAATGTACACTGGAGTGTTTTTGGGTCAACACACTCCAGGGCAGATTTATACGCAGTGTAAAAAAACAGTCCTAAAATTTGTCAATAATTCACAGGACATGCCACATAAAAATGGCAACATTTTTTACACCTTTTTTTCTTAGAGCGACTTCCACCGGAAATAACTGTGTCAATTCTGGCGTGCCCTTAACCCCTGCTAACTAGTTATTTTTAACAGTTGATTTATAATTAGAGATCACATTCACTAGGTACTGCTTCTGAATGAATCAAATGTAATAGAGCATTTCTATAGCCTCAATGTTGACCAGAAGCAGCTTTAGTATGGAGTTTTAAAAAGCTGTTCCTGGGGATGAGAGTCTGAAATATTAAGCTTTAAAATAAAAATTAAAACCGCAATAAAAACATTTATTATTTTTGGTGTAGTATTTGAAAAAAATTGAACTGAAAAAGTGGAATGTGAACTACCTTTTCAACACAGATGCATGTTGGAGATTCCCCAGAAAAGCTAGAGGTCCTTGAACTCAATGTCCAGATTTGTAGAACCAAAACTTCACTGCTCTGGTCATATGATCATTATTATCATATTATACAAGATGGTTGAGGAATGGAATTTTGTTTGGCAGAATGTATGTTACTGTGCATGGCATAAACAGAGCAGGGGTAGGCACTGGCCAGAGGTACCAAAGAAGATTTTATCTGCCATGGCCAGACCTGGGGGCATTATATATATATCACTGTCCTCCAGAAAATTATACTCCATATATTGGAGTGTATTGTCTCCATAGAGTTCAGTTAGACATGAATGTTTTTGCGTCAGAACAGAGATTAAAAGACCCTGTTGCTGTTTTACAGACAGAAACTCTACTGATCCAACCCAAGCAATATAAATACAGCTTTTATTCATGTTTTTCTATTTATATGTATTGATCGACTCATTTGGAAAAGTGATCAGAATTTACTGTCACTTTTGTGCTGCTGCACTGGCAACAAAGTCCACCACTGTAATGTAGCCTTTGGTTAGCACTTTTGTTACTCAAGTATTTTTTTAGGATATAAGGGACTGTGAAGGAATACAAAACCACACTTCGGCAGATTACAATTTTAAAAATAAAATGTTATTTTCTGAAAGTCGACTTCTGTACATATGTAAATAGGCATAGCATGATAAAGAAGATTGAGATTTATTATGATACCAGCAAATGTGACCTGAAAAGTGTTTTAAAAGATATTATTTCAGATTTTTTCACAGCTCTTGCATTATAGTTATTTATTATCCCTTGTTGTTCCATCTTTTACTTAACTCAAGAGCAGCAATTCTTAATTTCTATATTCTGTGTCTAATTAGAGAATGTGCTCCTGCTATCATTTTTTTCATGGGTTTATATCCCTTACTATATCATGTTACTTGTGTGCCTCCTTCTGTCTTTTTTCATATTACAATTGTGGTTTCAGGCAATTGTTCTCCTGCTTGGGCCACAGTGTGTTTTAATTGGTTGTGTGTTGTGAAAGATGATAATCTGGGTGATCTGGAGGAGGGAACATGATTACTCTGTACAAGTACATTCATAGGCGGATTTTCCATAAGGCTAGGGCAGGCTAAGCCTCCCCAAACCTGCTTGGCACTGTGCTGGAAATAGGTTCCTGCAAGCCCATTTTGCTGTGCTCCGATTGGATCTTTCTCCTTGGGGATTCTCCAATCAGAGTACAGCTTTCTTGACAGACAGTAAAACTGACCAATCAGAGCACAGATTCACACAGGGATCGGGAGATTTTGTAAACTGGAAGCAGTGTAAAAAAGAAGACTGAAAAGAAGAATCTGTAGGCTGTAAACTTTACTTAAGAGCCAACTCTCAACTTTTGCTGCAGTTTTCATCCCACAGGTACTATACCCAGGCACTATACACAGGCACTATACACAGGTACTATACACAGGTACTATACACAGGTACTATACCCAGGCACTATACACGGGTACTATACACGGGTACTATACACAGGTACTATACCCAGGCACTATACACGGGTACTATACACGGGTACTATACCCAGGCACTATACTCAGGCACTATACCCAGGTACTATACCCAGGTACTATACACAGGTACTATACACGGGTACTATACAGTTCTAAAGAATCACTAGCTGACATTAAATTGTTTTTTGCCTGACCTGACACCTATAATAATTTATAATCTATCCCCTACCCTAACACATGGAGGGTAAGTTAACTCTTTCCCTCTGAAAAAGCTCATTGTTTGTTTGTATATTTGTTGTTGTTTTTTGCACTTACTATTTTTTTTTTTTTTTGTCATTGTTTTGTTCATTTATAGTAAGTTACAGTGGAGCCAATGTTGTGTATCAGTGCCAGTGTTATAGTGCCAGGGCCTGAATATCTGCCATCAGTACCCACTGTGTCTATCTGTATATAATGTGCTGGTTTTGTAAATAAGGACTGCGTCTCACTGTATATAATGGGGAGTCAGTACCCACTGCCTTTCTTGCTATAAAACTAACATAAACACATCTAAAGGGTGGTTCACTTTTAAGTTAACCTTTAGTATGTTATAAAATGACCTATTCCTAGCAACTTTGCAATTGGTCTTCCTAATTAATTTTTTTGAATAATTTGCCTCTCTTCTGCCTCTATACAGATTTCAAATGGGGGCCAAAAAATATTGCTCTGTGAGGCTACAATTTTATTATTATTATTATAATTTTGTATTACTTATTTTTCCAAGTAGGCCCCTTAACTATTCATATTCCAATCTCTTGTTTAAACCACTACCTAGTTGCTAGGGTAAATAAGACCCTAGTAACCAGATAGCTGCTGAAATACCAAATGGAGAGCTGCTGAACAAAAAGCTAAATAACTGAAAAACCATTAAAAATAAAAGTGAATTTGAATGCGAACTACCCCTTTAAGCTAACTGATCCCAAACACAAATGTTTGCAGATCCCCTAACAGACGTGCGCGTATGAATACTTTTACATCCTAAACATTTTAGGGTAAAAAAAAAAGCATCCTACCCGCACTTTTGTACAGTATCCCTGGGAGTCAGTGGGAACGGCAAGAGGTAGTTGGGAGGTTGACTTTTTATGCCAGCAGCGAATCCACTAAGTCTCACATTAGCTGTAGGTCAGTCTGTGTATGGGCCATCTTTAGCCTCCCCAAACAAAAAAGTCACCCTCCGCCTATGAGTACATTGATTGTAGGTAATCCCATTGTAGATGGGATTATAGGCAGATAAGGGGTGTTCTTTTTTTGCCAATAAAAACAAATCAGTGCACCAGAGGCCAACCCTTTAGATTAAAGGAAGGCCCTTTCATGTGAAGCAGTATAGGGGGGTTTTCACAGTTAGGACAGTGAGGTTATGGAATGCCCTCCATAGTGGTGGTGTTGTGATGGCAGATTCCTTTAAAGTGATACTGACAGCCAGTTAAAAAAAAAATGTACACCTGCTGTTGTGTTTTAATTTGTATCAGCTTTAAATTCTTTATAAACTAAATCTGCAAAGTTTTTTCGCTTCATAATTATAGTAGCACGAATCACAGACCCACGAGCAGCCATGTTTGTTCCCCTCTTCCGGGTTTTAATTTAAATGCCTCCCAAGTGAATAAATATGCCCAACCACAAACCTGCAACACACCTTCTGCTTTCAACCGGTGTGTGACAAGCTCAGCTCTGTTGTCTCTGTGTAATGGGGGGGAGGGAATTAGAAGCAGGCAGGCACGGAAAAGCTATTTAAATTCTTCGTGCAAAGAGCAGAAAGGGGGGGGCAGCCCTTTGAAGTAGGCAGGCAATGGAAAGATCAAGCCTACCTGCTATCTAGTTCACAACGCCATGCAATGCTATGCGAGCAAGGGTGGGAGGGGGAACTCTTTGAAGCAAATGGCAAGCTGAATCCTCCCAGTTTATGACGTAGTCCTTTTGACAGATTGAGAAGCTACAGTCGGGTTGCCAGACAGTCGGGTTCAAGATCTTCAGTAGGATTTATGTAGAGAAACAGGACTTTTAGGAAAAAACAGTCAGCATGACCTATAGGTAGGTTTGGAAGTAGTTTGATATTTTTAAAAGAACTTTTTTTGTGCCAGTATCACTTTAAGAGGGTCTTGGATGATTTTTTGAACAAGCATATTACCCAAGGCTATTGTGATACTAAAATCTACAGTTAGTATTGTTGGTATATATGGTTTATGTATGTTTGTGTATAGATGGTCAGTATAGGTTTGTGTGTGCTGGGTTTACTTGGAAGGAAAGACTCTGGTCTTTTTTCAACCCTAGTAACTATGTAACTACAGTATGTAGGATGCCAAGAAAGGGAAGTACCCAAGAGTATACTCTGATAACTTTATTTTAGTATTTAGATATTCTCTTTAAGTTACCTGGAATTTTGTTGTCACCATTTCCAGACCTTCAATTTTAGAGTTTTGTAGAGATGAATATGTGGTGATAGTTTCAAAAATATGAATGATTTTCTCCAGTCTTCTCTGAAAGGTGTCAAATTTTCCAAATATGTACACTTCACTAAAATCAAATTGCCTTTCAGTTGGAATTTGTTCTCGGGTTTCTTTGGTCTTGTGAAAAGCATGCTGATAAAACTTAAAGAAACAGAAATGAGTGGGTATTTATATAAACAATGTCTTAGCAGTCCCAGTATTATTCTGAGCAGATAAAATAACTTAACCAAAGACAAATTATACAAACTCACTAGCTTGTGAATTACAATATTTGTGTATGCTGCACAGAAATAACTGGAAAGGCGATTAAAGCCAGTTTGTGTGCTGATCATTTAAAGAACAATCAAAAAATAACTAATTAAATGACGCCTGTGGAATTCTATTCTTTCAGATTTCTGATGCAGCAGTGATAGAGACATGCAGTGTCCTTAAAGCTGGTGTTTTACAGACTACAACAACCCACAAATAGTGATGAGCGATTTCGCTTTGCCATAAAATTTGCGAAACAGCGAAAAATTTGCGAAAAGCATTTGTTGCGCAATTTATTTTGTTGCCCGCATCTATTTTTGTCACTGCGGCTATTTTTTTGTCGCCCGCACTTTTTGATGCAACCATGCCCACTTTTGCCCCACAAAGAACTACTTCAAAAATGTAGCTTTTTGCCTTGCATTTTCTAATCAGTCACCTTGAATTTATTTTGTTTTCTTGGCATTGGTAGTCCAAGAGAACTAACATGGCTATGTCACCACCACCTTTTATACCAGGAGGACATGATATGATATCCATATAACAGTGAGGATTTCAAACTCACTCAGAAGGCATATCTATACTAAGGGGCATATTTATTAACACTGGAGACAAACATCAGAGGTGATTTTGCCCACAGCAACCAATAGATTTGAATGGTCACCTACAAGATAGAAAACAAAAGCAAATATATAATTAGTTGCTATGGGCATCAAAGGCCATTACATATATGCTTGTAATGCAAGCATTTTTTTCTAGATCAGCTAAGGTTTGATTTGCACAAGATTTACTCAACCTGAAAGGTGGAAACATAAAACTGGAGAGAAGATTGGAGATTAAATTGGAGGTGTAATACATAAATTTATTTCTAAACTTTATTTTTATGAAGGCTGTTTCTGAAATAAATTAACCATGCACTAAACCTTGATATATTTTTATGTATATGACATTTGCTTTTTAATGGGGACAAAAATTAAGATCGATTTTATTTTTTCAGTGACAAGAAGAAAAGCAATAATACAAATAGTACATGTACAGCTAGTGTTTTTTTTTTTTTTTGTTAAACTGATAATCATGATTCAAACAATGGTCAGTACGGTCCACTTTGTTAGTAAACATTATTATACAATATACAAAACAAAATCCTGTTTTATAAAAGTTGTTTACCTCATTTAGTTTTATTGCTGATTTTAGTTTTTCCACAACTACATCTTGTGCCTGATCCCATATTTTTGCAGTCTTGTTGTTTGTGATATAAGACTTGCAAGCAGTTATCATCTGGTTGGTTACCTATAGATAGATATATATATATATATATATATAAATACCAGTATAATAGAAACTAAAATTATATTTTATATAAACAAAAAAATATATAATAACAATAGAAAAGTAGAAAAGAATTTGCTGATCATGAGCTGCAAGGACTCTGTACTGGTTCTCTCTTGCAGGGTCCTTCACACCAATTCAGCAGCTTATCATCCCATGTATGGAGACCCTTCAATGGGCATTGTGGAACTGAGATGGAAGGGGCCCACCAGAAAACCCTGGACCATGGGCCCACTCTCAAAACTTTAAGTCCTCCTCTACTCCCTCAAACTGTTTATTATCCTAGTCTATTTTCTGTACATACTATACTCTACTCTTCCATCTATCAAGCTTCCTTGTTCCCATACAGAAATAGGGAATGACCATGAATTAGAGTTAAAAGCAAAAGGGCCCACTGACACCTGGGCCTACCGGGATTGGGTGGGCCAGTCCGACACTGTCAATGGGCCTCCTCTACTGGTATCTGGCCAAAAATCAGCCAGATGTTGAAACGGTCAGGCTCAATTTTCAGATTGAGGACTACATTAGCTCATTGATGTGGTCCTCGCTCCAGTGGCAACTATCCCCTTCACTGTAATGTAATTGTTTGGCCTTAGGGCCAAATGATCAAATTGGAATGATATCACTCACCTTAGGTGGGAATATTGGGGGAAAGATCTACTCATTTGACAACTCTGCCAAACAAGCAGATCTTATAATGCATGGCCACCTTCAGACTCCAGGGCTGACTTTAGAGCAGAACACATCCTGGTGAAAAAATAGTCTATACTATAATCTTCTAAAACTCTGACAAAATCTCTCTCACCACAAAACTAAAATTTCACCTTTTAAAAGTTATACATTGTATAGCTGTTTTTGATTCCGTATAAAATTAAATTATTTCTTTAAAATTAGGAATTATTGGCATATATTACTATATTATTATGTTTTTATATAATTTTCTTTTTGCTTGTATACACCATACCCCCCAACTGTCCCACTTTCCGCAGGACTGTCCTGGTTTTAATAGCGCATCCCGCTGTCCCGGATAGTTCAATGAATGTCCCACATTTCTGTAATAGATTACAGAAATGCTTGACATTCATTGAACTATCTGGGAGAGCGGGATGCGCTGGCTGGAGCCGGGCGCTTCTTCTTCTTCAGCGGCTCCTGCTCCTTGTGTAGCAACGACAGGCACTTTTATAAGGTTGCGCCCCGTATTGACGTCACACGTACACACGGGGTGCAACCTTGTAAAAGGGCATGTCGCTGCCACACAGGGAGCCAGAGCCACTGAAGAAGGAGTGTCTATGGGGGCATTGTGTATGGGGGGTACTTTCTATGGGGGTACTGTGTATGGGGGTACTGTCTATGGGGGTACTGTATATGGGGGGTACTGTCTATGGGGGTAATTGGGGGCACTTTCTATGGGGGCATTGTGTATGGGGGTACTTTCTATGGAGGTACTATGTATGGGGGTACTGTGTATGGGGGCACTGACTATGGGGGCAATTGGGGGCACAGTGTATGGGGGGTATTGTCTGTGGGGGTTACTGTCTATTGGGCCATTGGAGGCACTGTGTATGGGGGGGCAAAACTGGTACATAGTTATAACTCACTTATAACTGCCTTTTCTCTATATTTGTATTTTATATGAGTTGCTATATTGTTTTCCTTAGGTAGTACAGTATGAGGGTATAGCACATTTTGTGTCCGGTCCTACCATTTCAACTATATAAAAGGAGTATTTTTTGAAAAAAAATGAGATGTGGCAATTGGGGCGTGGCCACAAAAGTGGGTGTGGTCAAAAATTGCCACACTGCGCGCTCCAGGTCTTTTTGTCTCTCTTTTCATTTTTCAAATGCTGGGGGGTATGATACACCATAGAATAGACCATAAATTGTACTCGATACAGTAGCTGCAATATGCAGTATCAAACAAAAACATATTTAATCTTTTTAAGAATATAGAATACCTTTACAAACAAAGATGTGATTTTCTCAGAGGTGTTATAATATCGAGAGATGTTATGAATCATTCCAATAGCATTCATAAGTCTTGGGATAGAGTCAATCATAGAAACCTGCAAATTGAAAACAATGGGAGAGATGCAGTTTTTTTTATGTAGAAAATAAAGGCCATTGTTGGACCATTAGTGGACCTGGTACCCATCAGACAACTTATCATCAAGGGTAAGTCTTCCCTGGTTAAACTGACTAGCCCACAGTTACCTGGAATATTGTGTAGAAATGCAGTGCAATCCTTTTTAGGTTGCCCAATGATCTCTATACAATAAATACTATTAAAGGAGAAGGAATTTTGGCATTTTACTGCCCAATAGATTAGCCACATTAGTGCTACCTAGAACACTATAGGTGAGTAAAGAGCCCTAGAACTTCCCTCTGATAGCAGCTGCCATTTTAGATTGGTCTTGGTAGCTTCCTCCTGCAGTTATAGCAGGTATAGCTGGGGGAGCAGGAGAAGGGAGGGGTAGAGGGAGAGAGGAGAGCCCCAAACCTGAATGAGCCCTAATAAAAAGGAAGTCTGATACCAATGAACATGTTCACAAAAAAAAAGGAGACAAGAAATCCTGTGTTCCTTTTGATAGAGGACTCAGTTCAGCTTTTCTGTCAGTGCTTATGGCTGTATTTACATAGACCTTTCTGATAAAGCTTAATTAGATTTTACCTTTCCTTCTCCTTTAAAGGATTACTGACCAACATTTGGCAATGTGCCATGGGTAATCAGAAATCCCTTATTTATGAGCCAAAAAAGCACAGACTTTTAAATCAGAGACATTTTTTAATATATACAGAAATTGCCAGAGGGTTAGCAATAGAAATTGCACAAAAAATAATATTTATCATAACAACATATTATAGGAAAAAAATGGTCAACAGGTAGGAATTAGAGAAGTTGGCTAGAATAGCAGAAAGAAAACTGGTGACATGAAAAATTTACAGACTGACTGGCAAGCTAATAAAAAGAGAAAAGGACAAAGAAGATAAAGATGAAATGCGATAATGAAAATAGTTTTATAGTAATGTTAAAAAAATAGTTTAAATTTAATTTACTGTAAGTAATCTACAGGATTTGATAAAAAATGTGAAGACTTACAGGGTCGCTGTTGTAAAGGGGATCACAAAACTTCTCCAATGTATATAGGTATTTAACATTATCTTTGGCTTCATTTGCAGAGTCTGTGATCCGTGTGTCTAGCAGCCGCCAAATCTTAAACAGAAAAATATACAAGCATATTTAAAGGAAAAAGTAGATTTTCGCTTGCATGATTCAGCCACCAATTACAACTCATGAACCAGTTAGGTACATTTCTTGTGAAATAAATGGCAGGGCTTGGGACAGCGTGCAGGGAGAAGAACCCTTTGACTAGGCAAGGATGTTGCAGTGAAAAGGTCAGTTCTGCTTAGTGGGGTTAGACATAGGCTAAAGAATTTCTGTTTGGTCAGTCAGCGGGAAATTGACAGTCAGAGGATGTGACACTGGACCAGGCTGCAACATTCAGGTCTGATGCTGCACACAGCAGTACCAAAAATGTACTTACCCCTCCCCCTTACTTGTGGCACAAATAAATCACCATTGTTTCACCATTCCGGAGTGCTGCTAAGCCTTTCTCTCTTTCTATATTATCTGTAAACCTGTTCTCCAGAAAGCTTAAAACTAAAGGAGTTCTGTTTTGCAATTGGTTTATAATTAAACAAACAGTTCTTGATTTTGACTAATTTGTTTTGTTTATGCAGTACATTGTCCTTAATAACAATTAGGCTGGCATAAATCTATGTTGATATATATCAACATAGATTTATCAATATAGCCCTACTGATTTGCGTTTATTTATAATAAATATTTTTTTTTAGTCTTAAGGCTGTGCTCCCTTACCAGTGGCTCATGAGCAACATGTTGATCACCAACCCCTTGGATGTTGCTCCCAGTGGCCTCGAAGCAAGTGCTTATTTTTAAATTATTGACTTGGAGGCAAGTTTTGGTTGCATAAAAATCAAGTATGATGCCAAACAGAACCTTCTGTATGCTGCAGTCCACATAGGGGCTATTAAGTAGCCATTTTCAGCTCTTATTGGCACCCCCAGGAACCTTTTTCATGCTTGTGTTGCTCCCCAACACTTTGTTTAAATGTGGCTCACTATTATAAAAGGTTGGGGATCCCTGTCTTAAGGCATGGTGTTCCTCATTACAGAAAGATCTCTCATCCACAAATTCCAGGTCCCAAGCATTTTGAATAATAGATGCCACACCTGTAGTTGGGTCAGTAGCATTGCAATAATCAATTAAATATGGTAAATTACAATGTGTATGTTTTATTAGCACTTGCATTAGATTATTATATGCTCCAAACCTTAAGAAGTTTGGATTTTGCTGCTGTCAAGACTCCAAGAACAGCTTTCACTTCAGGTGTCTTTAACTGATCCAGTAAGTAATGAAACTTAGACAGTCTCTTCTTCCAGTGGTCAAGTTCTGCTCTAGGACCAAGGTCATCGGCTTCCTTCCTCAGTTGGTTGCTTTCTGCCAGAACCTATTGTAAACAGAAAGACCAATTAGACAACAAATGGTTCAGGTATAGGACCTGTTATCCAGAATGCTCACTTTGCTTCGTGGTTTTAGAGGTTTTCGGGATGCTGACTTTTGTATGGCAATGCAAAATAGTTGCTGTTTTTGCTCAACATATTGAAATAGTTGCTTTTTTTTTTCATTTTTACAGCAACTTTTTTTGTGCTTTTTCAATTCGGATCTTTTGATAATTACTGATATTAATGGAAATTAGTTTAGTTGTGGTTTTAAAAAACTATAAAACCGCAAATGTTATTAAATGGGCCTCTAAATGTTGGCATGTGCAAGAGCTTAGGATCACGTGATTTCTTGTATACTTGCAAACCAGTATACTAGAAAAACATGCATGAAAAAAATCAGTGGTCTGTACAAATCAACCACATATTTTATTTCTTAAGCATTTTCAAATTTAGTCTAAAAAGTTGGGAGTTCAGGATGGGGTTGGTATGTCCATGTGAGGACTGCACAGGTAAAACAGTGTAAACCCTCCCTCCTGTCTGATGATCTGAAAGCTTGCAAGTGCAAGGTGAGCTTGAACCCTGAGTGGGAAAACCATTTGTTATGATGTTTTCTGTAGCTGAAAACTGACTTTACTCTATGATGAAATAAAGCCTGCGTTTAAGTTATTATGCTAAACTGCTGAAGTTAAAGCATGTTGAAGGTTGATCTAGATATAAATGGACATTCAGGGGCCTATGTATTATGCTGTGTAAAATGAAAATTGCCAAAAAAAAAATACATGTAAAAAGCAGTGTAAAATAAATGAAGAAGTTCGTCATCCGAACCCCAGATTTTACCCCTCTATTTTCTGTAAGTTCCGGCAGAAGAAATGTCATTGTTTCCCTTACCCCCTTATATTATTTCTTTGTTTAAGCTGAATGCATGGGCGGTCCCATACCCCCTAACTTTACCATATTTTGTGAATCATTACATTTTTTGCCTCTTAATACATTTTGAAACCAGGTGTCATTTGTTAAAATAATTTAACAAAACTACCTCTTAAAGGGCACCTACCACCCCTATAATGTTTCCCCTACAAGAGGTGCAGGCTAAAAGTTTTTATTTTTTTTACAAACCAGCCCCTGCCAGCACAGGGCTACCAGCACCGGGGATGAGCCCCCAGTGCGGGCAGCTATGTTGGGGGCAACCCCATGCGAATAATGAGCAGGTGCTGCAACTAAGAAGCGTGGTTTACATTCACCGCTCCTAGGTCAGGCGCATGCACATAGTAAGGAAGCAGGGAGATCTCTCATTATGCACATGTGCATCAACCAACATGGTTTTTCCCTGGAATAAGCTGCATTAACTTGGCTATCGGTCAACCTACGGCCAGCCCTCACATCTATGACTATGTGGGAATATAAATCATCTTGACAGGAACTACTTACATTACCAGGAAATTAGGGAGGAGAGTGAAAAGGAGGCACCACATGTTAATTTTGTTAATCTAGTTAATCCTGTTGAATTGGTTAAGGCTATAAGTTTGTTACGTGTTATAGGATATGACTTCTTTCAGAGCAATTACAACTCCAGAAGAATTGAACACCAACGTCTGGAAGGATCTTTATTATGGCAAGCTACATAACGGAACAACCAAAGGTTACGAACGTTATCGAACTTAATATTATCCATAATAAAAAGTAACAAGATTCAGGATAGGTCTGGAATTCAAAAAAGGAAAGAATCCAGCCTACCCACAAGTACTTTATTAATAAAGAGACTCAGGATACAAAATTGGTTATCAATCACTGGTTTATTTTACAAAACTTTGCTGTAAAACAATCTTCTTAACAAACTTACTTCTCTGTATAATTGTGAAATTGTTAATAAAAGTTTAAAAAAAAAAAAAAAAACTGCCCACATTTTACCATCAGTAATTATTGTATTATAATACATTATAAATGTTAATTTTGAATCACTGCTGTAATAACTGATTTAACAGTGCAAAGCGTGCCCTGATTTATTACTGATGGACGCATCATTAATGTAAACCTGTTTACCTGAAAATCATTACCCCTATATTAATCCACAATTGAATTCCAAAACTGAACCACCACCACATCGAGCAGCTTTTAAATTCTGTACAGATCCTGTGTTGTCTCTATAGAATGGATTTATTTCAATTTTACAATTAGATTTATGTTTCTTTACATAACATAATCAGGATACACATACAATTAATAGTGGTGTATCTACAGCTTCACAGCCTCTGGGGCAAAACTTCCACCTGCACAAAAACACACACCACAGCATGATCATGCCAAGGTATCTCCTGCAGGCCCTGTGGGGTGGCATGCCTGGCTTCAGATGCATTCTCTGACCTCATGGTACTTAGGCCACTGACAAACTACAGTGTATTTTTTCAAATATTGACATTTCTGAATTACTAACCTGTTCAATTTGCTTGATCCATACTTTCATGCCCTCCTCAATTCTTTCAAGGCCTTCTGAACTGTTCGCTACAGTCAAGTAATCACAGGGTCCCTTTAATGTCCTTAAATCATATGTTTCACATTTTTTCAGGTTAACCTAGAAAAAATAAATATCTTACATAAAGGACTGAGATATCAAAGAGTAAATACAAGGAGCTTTGGGAAAAAAGAGAACAGATGAACAATATGTGGACTCCTTTAGCAGGGATAAAAAAAAATGCTAGTTTCCAATGTCTTGCACTGAAGACAAATTATAAATGGTTTGTCTGAATGCTTGGATTTATAAGCTCTAAATTTTAAGGCTGCATTGGTGCCATAAAACTGTTTTTGGTCTCCAGCCAAAAACATATTTTTCGGCCTAAGAAAATGGTATGTCTGAAGCATGTAAATACCTTTTGTTTTAAAGGAGAAGTAAAACAAAATGTTCAAATTAGAAATTTAGCTTTCAAACACTAAATTACAAATTTAGCTTTTATCTAACATAGAAAAGGTGCAATATCATAAGTGGTTATTGAATAAATAACACTACCATGTATGTATAGGCCACAGCAATAAAAGGTGACGTAGAAATTGATCTCATTCCAGTTAAAACTGGAGGAGGGGGTTATTCTTCCCCTTTACAGGCTGCTGGTAAGGCCCCATCTAGAATATGCAGTTCAGTTTTGGGCTTAAATGGGATATTATTGAATTAGAGACGGTACAGAAAGGGGCAACTAAGCTGGAAAAGGGTATGGAAAGCCTTAGTTACGAAGAATGACTGGCCAAGTTAGGGTTGTTCAGACTGAAGAAGAGGCGCTTAAGGGGTGATATGATAACTATGTATAAATATATAACAGGATCATATAATAATGTCTCTAATGCTTTATTTACGAGTAGGTATGAGTATACATGAAGGCACCCATTCCGATTAGAAGAAAGGAGGTCCCATCTAAATATTCGGAAAGGACTTTTTACAGTGAGAGTTGTGAAGTTGTGAAATTCCCTCCACAAATCAGTTGTACTGGCTGATTAGATAGCTTCAAGAAGCGATTAGATGGCTTTTTAGCAAGTGAGAAAATACAGGATTATGGGAGATTGGCTCTTGGTACAAGTTGATCCAGGGTTTTTAGGTGGAAAATCAAAACTATTTACAATCATAGGAATTCCTTGCTCCCGGTGGTCTGAAGGAGAAAAATCCAAAATAGTGAGCTTGGCAGGTCCAGAAAGCTCCAAGTCCCATGTAAGAACACAGTCTAATAACAATGTTAAAACTCCTAGAAAACCTGGAAGAAACATATTGTTACCTGAACTATGGCCCCATGGTGATCCCAGTTGAGACCACAAATAACCAGAATGCCAGGAAGCAGCAAACAGGATAAGGGCGGCTAATGTGTGCTCTGGTTTAATGGCACTGGGACGCGCAGCTTGGCCAACTCCCTAACCATTGCCCTCACCATGCTGTCTACAGAGGTGTTAGGATGCCCAATGGTCTGCTTGCACCGGAACTGCCACAAAAAATACTTAAAGACGGACACAATGATGTAAGTGTGGTCAGCACTGTAGGCAGAGTTATCCAGTGTTCCATAGGCCAGGTGAGCGTATCCGGCCAGTTTCAGAGAAGGAAACCATAACTCTGTTGCTAGGGAACACCTGACCACTGTTGACACTGGGCAGTGAACCAAAAAATAGCATTGAGTTTCCTCAACAGCACATCCCCAGGGGCACACCCTGTCCTGCCGAGAGAGGTGCCGGTAATTACCCCGCACCTTCAGTTTCCCATGCAGAGACAGCCACTGAACGTTGTACAGTTTGGGAGGTAACGATTTGCTGTTTAAGTGACGAAGTGACCGTTCTGCGGTGTCACCTATGCAGTCACTGAGCACAGGGGCAGCAACAAAATAACCCTGAACAATCTCACTATACAGGGCCTTTCAGGGGACTTATCGAGCTGGTGCTTGGACAAGGACCACTTCCTGACCCATACCAAAGCAGTGATGACATATTCAGGGGTGTTGCAATTGTTCCATCTGACTTGGGTCAACCTTTCTCCCTTATACCACTTGGTCAGGTTTGGCTCAGACCAATATGAGATTCCTATCTGCCACAATGCAGGAGGGTCTGCATCCAACTTGGAAAAGTTAAATGTGAAGAATGTGAATGCAAAAAAGGCAATAGGGCACACCATGTTGAGGCCACCTTTGCTCTTGGCAGGTAAGTGATGCCCCTCTTAACCAAAGTGATCTTGTTACCCCAGAGCATTGTAAAAAACATAGTATGTAAAGCTGCACACAGTGTGGCAGGTATTGGGTAAATGTAGGATAGGTACAGAAACCTAGGGACCAAGTAAGCCCAGGGACTGGTCCAACTGCATTTTTGTCAGGAAGGAATTTTTTCCTCCTCTGTGGTAAATTAGAGAGGCTTCAGATGGGGTTTATTGCCTTTCTCTGGATTAACTAGCAGTTAGGCAGGTTATATGTAGGCATTAAGGTTGAACTTGATGGACGTGTGTGTTTTTTAAACTAATGTAGGGTGGAGCACTTCTGACATTGTACAGGGTGATGGATGGGAAGGAGGGGGAACTTGACCAAAATTATGTCACAACAGGAGCTGCTGCCTGAGCCCTATCAATACTTGGCAATGTTACTTATTTAAAATATACTTATAACATTTACATTTCTGTATTATAAATATGTTCATAAAAGTATTTAGAAGGCATGTGTTTAATAGCAAATAATTATGTTATACTGTTTCTTTAAGAAGCCAATTTTTCACCTTCAAACAATAATCTGAATTTGAACAGCCCCTGTGAGAAAAAAACATTTTTGTAATTCATCTTTATTATTTAAAATGTGGAGTTCTGACCAGGATCAGTGCTGCTGACAGGCTCACTCCTCTGCCCTCTCCTCTGTCTTCTGAAGGGATCCCCAACTCCAGCTTGCATTCTGCTTAAAACAGGAAGTTGACATTGAGCTAGTTATGGCACATGCCTTCCCTCTCCTTTTTCATTTGCATTTCACTGATCTGATTGGCTAAATATTGCCAGCCAATGGTACCAAAGACATGCAAGTGAAACAGGATAGGGAAGGCATGCAGTAACCAGTTCACTGTGAACTTTTTGTTTGGGGTGGGCAACTTACTGAGAAAGCAGCGCTGATCCTGGTCTGAATATTCAAAATTACACATTTTAAATAATAAAGATGCATTACAAACATGTTTTTTTTCTCACTGAGCCTGTGCTTTATAGATGAACAGTGAAGATAACAATGACGAAATAATAATAACAATAGTAATAATGAAATAACTGTGCATACCTTGTCCATTAAACTTTGTTGTGCACCAGAAAGAACACCAACAAAACCTTCTAAAGAGCCCAGAAAGTCTTGTTTGACATTACCAGCTTGCTGCGGATCAACCAGCTCTCCCCAGCCATTATCCATGGTCTTTAGAGCAGGAATATATATATCTGACAACAAAGATTCAACACTTCCTAGCAAACTGTTTCCTGAAGTATCAAGCATGTTGAAATTTACTTCCTGTAGTAAAAAACACATAAATATTTTATAGTAAATAAGTTTTCCTGTTACTAATAAATTATTAATACAATTACCGTATCCAAGGTGGTTTTTCACTTTTTATTTACAGCAGTAGTAGAAAAAAATTAAAATTTTCAGGACAATGTTGGATTAAGGCAATAGCCTGAACTTACAAAAACCCTCAGACAAATTGGTACTTTAAAAGGGAACTCCACTCAAACACAACTTGTATGTATGTATGTATGTATGTATGTAAGCTTATTCAAAAATTAAAAATAATTTTAAGCAACTTTGCAAAATACATCAGTTAAAAAATATGAAGCCTTTTTCATGTTTTTAAAACAATAATATGGTTTGAAACAGTAACCTAAGCTTACCCCCTTGTTCTCCTGCGGATCTAGCTGACTACTTTGAGACTAAAAAAATGTAACTGCATCCCCCAAATCCCACAATTCCCTGCACATGTTTCTGGTGTCAATAAGGTATGGAGCATTGCAGTGCATTGTGGGTTATGTAGTTCCTGCATGCTGCTAGAAAGCTGTGGAGAAGTTGTTCCAATTTACAACATCAGTATATTTGTCCCTCCTCCCCTGGCTATTTCAAATGATGTAGAAACAGAAGTACTGTTTTGCAGTTGGCTTTCAACATATACTTATACACTTATACACTTACAAACTGGCACTGATGAGATTTCACTCATGTTAATTTTTTAAAATCAGCCTGCAGTGTCATAGCTTAGAATTACCTGTCACATCATGTTTTAGATTTCTTATTAATTTATGATATCAAACATTGTCTAAACTCAAAGCCAAAATAAAATCCGAAATAAATAAGAATTCTGTCACCCTCACTGAATTAGATAACGGCTTTTACCCCATTATATAGCTGCACCAGCAGTGGTGCAATTAGTTTAGTATGCTGTAAATACAGCTCAGGTGGTATGCCATCTGTGCTTGGAGTTTTCCCCGTCGGGAAAGCTAATTGGTTAGAGGTCTGTCTAGGGTGGAAATATCAGTCCACGCAGTGCATATTTTTTTCTCAAATGGTTGTTTGCACATGTTTTGCCCTAAATGCTCACATTTTGCACTGCATGAGCATGCTCTCTGTGTGGGTTTATTAAGTGCAAATATAGTGCCAATTCTGTCTTTGCCAATATAAATTTGCAATTTGCGAAATCAGTTTAGCAGATATTTTTTCTGCGAGTAAAGTTGTGGCGTAACTTGGACACAGAGTGTGCCCATACATATTTGCAATTTGTGAATATGCCATATTTAAAAAGCTTTAAGGGCATTTGCACTGCAAATAAAAAATATATTTGACATTAAATGCACCAGTCTTTTCATGCTTTATAAATAGGCAGGGCAAATATGTTCACTTTGCATTGCACAAATTTTATAAATGAACCCCAGTGTCTCGCAGATACTCTTGTATCTCATTGAGGGAGGCTTGTTATTTGGAACTATATAAGTTAGAGGAAAAACATGCAGACATCTCATTTATTTCCCCTGGAAAGGAAGTTATCTCACCACTGTGTAATTTCACAGCTGGAAAAACCAGCTGTGAAACAGTTTCCCTTCCTTGTCTTTTGATATAAAATGTGGGTTTTCCTGCCATTCCCAGTGGGCCTGTTCATTTGGTTGTGCTACATAGGCTGCTTCAGAGTCTTGCACCCCTTGGAATTTTAAAGACGTATCGGCCCTGAGGTTGCATTCCAGTGCCTTGATATTACTAATAAATTCACCTCTAGTACAAGCTTTAAACGCATCCCAAGTAATATCTAGGGGGACCTATTTCTAGTTTGTTGCCAGGAATGATTCTATGCTATTTTAGATAATTTCATTAGTTGTGCATGTGCTTCCCAGTATCGAATGAGCCTCCACACATGTTCAGTGGGTGTTGGGGAGGGTAGCATAATAATCAGAAATACCTCTGGTAAGTATCTATTCTGGACAGGTTATTGTAGTCAGCTAAGTAACAAGTGTACTGTTTAAAGCCTGGGTTACGTATTCTCCAAAGATCTAATAGTAACTTCTATCAGAAATAATTGTCTCCACTAGTGATGGGCAAAATGTTTCGCCAGGCATGGATTTGCGGCGAATTTCCGCGTTTCGCCTTTGGCGAAAAAATTGGTCGCTGAAAAATTCGCCGCACGTCCAAAAATTGTCACCGATGTCAAAAAAGAATAGTCGCGGGCGTCAAAAGAATAGCCGCGCGACAAAATAATAGCCGCGGGCAACAAAACAATAGCCGCGCAACAAAATAATAGCCGCAGGCTACGAAACAATAGCCGCGCGACAAAATAATAGCCGCAGGCGACGAAACAATAGCCGCGCGACAAAATAATAGCCGCCGGCGACGAAACAACAGCCGCACGACAAAATAATAGCCGCAAAACAAAATAATAGCCGCGGGCGACGAAACAATAGCCGCAAAACAAAATAATAGCCGCGGGCGACAAAAGAATAGTCGCGCGACAAAATAATAGCCGCAGGCGACAATTGTTTTTGTCGTACAACATTTTCGCCGTTTTGCAAATTTTTCGCCGTTTCGCGGATCACTAGTCTCCACTAGTGATGGGCGAAATGTTTCGCCAGGCATGGATTTGCGGATTGTTTCACAAAACGGATGAAAAACTTTGCCACGGAAAAATTCGCCGCACGTCCAAAAATTGTCACTGGCATCAAAAACGAATAGTCGCGGGCGTCAAAATAATAGCTGCGGGTGACAAAATAGCAGCCACGGGTGACAAAATAGCAGCCACGGGCGACGAAACAATAGTCGCGCGATAAAATAATAGCCGCGGGCGATGAAACAATAGCCGCGCGACAAAATAATAGCCGCGGGCAACGAAACAATAGCCGCGCGACAAAATAATAGCCGCGGGCAACGAAACAATAGCCACACGACAAAATAATAGCCGCGGGCAACGAAACAATAGCCACGCGACAAAATAATAGCCGCGAGCGACGAAACAATAGCCACGCGAAACAGATTCGCTCATCACTAGTCTCCACCACAAAAGTACAGGATTTACATATCAAAATGGAGACACCCCTATAGAATAACTTGAGTATAGGGAATGATACATTGATCTTATCCAGGGCCTTTTTAAAATTAGAATTTTACTGCCCACCAGGTGTGACTCTTGCAACATTGTAATTTGTGGTTTGCTTCTACGAATAAAATCAAAGACTAGTTGTCTTTTTATTGCATTCCTCATGCCCCTTACATTCCATGACAAGATTTTAACTGTGGCCATATATTTTATTAGGTTTAGCGCCTGTAGGGTTGTAGGGCATTTTTGGAAGGAGCGCATTACACGCAATCTTTGCAGTGTAAAAGGTAACAGTAGAATAGACACCATAAGAACTGAGAAATAAAAACCGTAAACTTTTGAACCCATCGCTTTCCTATATATATATATATATATATTTATGCACAAGAGTTTCCTTGGCAACCAACGAGGGGAATCTGTGCGCTTAGTAAAATCATTGCAACACTGGACTATTGCAGGGAGCGTGATGTTAGGGTACATCACACTCCCTGCGATAGTCCAGTGTTGCAATGATTTTACTAAGCGCACAGATTCCCCTCGTTGGTTGTGGAGTAATCTCCCATTCATAAGTGACTATAATATCCATTGACACTTTGTTGCTTCTTTCTTACCTGGTGTCCTAACACTCACAGTAACTTTAGCCCCGTGGATACGGTAGCTGCTGCGAGGCAGTACCCGATCTAGAGGTAGCTATAGTTTAAAGGTTGGAAAGAGTAAATGTGCCTAACGTGACTTGCGGTTAAGTATAGCTCTGGCAGAAGGTGTCTGAGAGATGATGGATGGTTGCTATAGCTCTATTAGGGAGACGAGAGAGACGCAGACGCGCGGACTGCGGAGTGAGCGAGGATGGTGTGTGTAAGTATGGAGCTTCAGTACCATATGCAGCAGTTTGTTGTTCCAAAAGGGCGATATATGAGCGTAAGAGAGTTTCCCCAATGTGCTTCTACACAGGTCCGACCTCCTTGGGAGGGTTTACAAGTCCCTCATAATTGTGTGAGGCTTATTCGGTACTTGCTTTTTAATTTGATTTTCACTTTAACCTAACATGAAAATGTTCGGTGGGTTATGGTCACAGCTATGTAGGGCTAGGGAGCCCTTGATTTCTACAGTATTACCAATGCACTTGTGGGAGGTCATTCTACACAGCTGTTTTACGTCATCTCATAAAGTGATGTCACGATCAGGGAATGAGATAGTGTTGTGGGAGGGCTCTGCACAAACTGGCGCCCTTTTCAGCTATATGTTTCATCACTTGATCACATTGTAATTGTGTGTCCTGAAGACAGCTTAACTCTAAGCCGAAACGTTGAATTAAACACCATTTTTTTGCTTCATACAAGTCCTGTGGGTGCAGTTTGTTTGGGCTTACAAATTATGTTATGTTAATCATAACATTACCTGGAGTTTTCTGTGTGTACCATTCCTTGACTTTTAATATTATATATATATATATATATATATATATATATATATATATAGCTATGGGCAGTGTCAGCACTCACAGGATTTCATAAACGATTTATGTTCGTGTTATGTTCGGGCTTTGGTTTCTGCGCAACAAATCTTTCCACTGCGAATTTTCGCTGAAGTTTCGCAAAACAATTCGCCAATGGCAAAATGCCGAAATTCGCTGTGAATCCGTGCCTGGCGGAAAAATTCGCTCATCACTAGTTATTATAAAAAGTTAAGGTAGCCATACATATAAAGATCTACTTATTTAGCAAATGGGTCCTAAAGGCCTGTGTATGGCACAGTGAGAATGAGGTCCTTGCTCCAAAGCATTTACAATATATGAAAATGCCACTGAGGTCCCCATATAAACCCTCCCCCCGCCCTTCCGAAATAAGGAAATATTTAACACATCAGATAGGACATCTAGGACAATGGGTTAACAGTTCCTATAATTATCTACAAAGCAAGCAGTACAACTTTGGGGTAGCTTACCCTATGCACATTCTCCATTGTAACTGGTTTTGTGGAACTAGAACGAATAAAGAATATACAAACACCAGTCAAAGCAACATCTTTTCCTTCAGTCAGAAAAACCTTGGGCTTTTTGTTTCTTGCAACTAATGTGGAAGTGACAGCTCCAAATGATCCCAAATGTCCTACAAGAAGATAGTAAAGGATATAAGACAGGTGCAATGAATCCTATCAATTAATTTTTTAAAGAGAAATATAAATTCTTAAAAATACATATAAAGCAGTACTATCAATACAAAAACATATTTCAAGAGCTCCTGAGACTGAAGAAAATGAAAAAAAACTAGATAAAAACGGGAAAATAATTTTTATGTCAAAAACAAAAAATGCAGCCATTAAAGAACTCCTTAAAGGGATTCATGATTTTTATGGTGTACTTTTTATTTCTAAATTACAATGAAACATATTTCACTCAACCATTTCAAAATTTATTCTTGAACCAACAAATATTTTTTTTTCTATCTGTAAATATTGGTGTGTTGGCAGCCATTTCAGTCCATTGTGCCTGATACTGAGCCAGTGCTACACATTAGAACTGCTTTCAGGTAACCTATTGTTTCTCCTACTCCCATGTAACTGGAGGAGTCCCAAGCCCCATTTGGATTTCTTATTATTGAGTGCTACTCTGATATCTACTGTGAGCTTCTATCTTGCTACTTTCCCATTGTTCTGCTGATCAGCTGCTGGGGGGGGGCTGATATCATTCCAACTCGCAGCTAAGTAGTAAAGTGTGACTGAAGTTTATCACATGGCTGTGGCACCCTGGTAAATGCAAATTATGGCTAGCCTCGTGTGAAATTTCAAAATTAAATCTTAGAAATCTGTTCATGTTTTTGAAAAACAGATTTCAATGCATGACTTACTGCATATTCTTTTAAATGTATTACAACCCGGATTCCAAAAAAGTTGGGACACTAAACAAATTGTCAATAAAAACTGAATGCAATGATGTGGAGGTGCCAACTTCTAATATTGTATTCAGAATAGAACATAAATCACGGAACAAAAGTTTAAACTGAGAAAATGTACCATTTTAAGGGAAAAATATGTTGATTCAGAATTTCATGGTGTCAACAAATCCCAAAAAAGTTGGGACAAGGCCATTTTCACCACTGTGTGGCATCTCCCCTTCTTCTTACAACACTCAACAGACGTTTGAGGACCGAGGAGACCAGTTTCTCAAGTTTAGGAATAGAAATGCTCTCCCATGCTTGTCTAATACAGGCCTCTAACTGTTCAATCGTCTTGGGCCTTCTTTGTCGCACCTTCCTCTTTATGATGCGCCAAATGTTCTCTATAGGTGAAAGATCTGGACTGCAGACTGGCCATTTCAGTACCTGGATCCTTCTCCTACGCAGCCATGATGTTGTGATTGATGCAGAATGTGGTCTGGCATTATCTTGTTGAAAAATGCAGGGTCTTCCCTGAAAGAGATGACGTCTGGATGGGAGCATATGTTGTTCTAGAACCTGAATATATTTTTCTGCATTGATGCTGCCTTTCCAGACATGCAAGCTGCCCATGCCACACGCACTCATGCAACCCCATACCATCAGAGATGCAGGCTTCTGAACTGAGCGTTGATAACAACTTGGGTTGTCCTTGTCCTCTTTGGTCCGGATGACATGGCATCCCAGATTTCCAAAAAGAACTTCGAATCGTGACTCGTCTGACCACAGAACAGTCTTCCATTTTGCCACACTCCATTTTAAAT
Source organism: Xenopus tropicalis (assembly GCF_000004195.4). Taxonomy (NCBI): domain Eukaryota; kingdom Metazoa; phylum Chordata; class Amphibia; order Anura; family Pipidae; genus Xenopus; species Xenopus tropicalis. Next base: position 71,016,643 of record NC_030682.2, read on the forward strand.
TATCCCTGGCCCAGTGAAAACGCCTGAGCTTGTGGATCTTGCTTAGAAATGGCTTCTTCTTTGCACTGTAGAGCTTCAGCTGGCAATGGAGGATGGCACGGTGGATTGTGTTCACTGACAATGGTTTCTGGAAGTATTCCTGAGCCCATTCTGTGATTTCCTTTACAGTAGCATTCCTGTTTGTGGTGCAGTGTCGTTTAAGGGCCCGGAGATCACGGGCATCCAGTATGGTTTTACGGCCTTGATCCTTACGCACAGAGAGTTCCAGATTCTCTGAATCTTCGGATGATGTTATGCACAGTTGATGATGATAGATGCAAAATCTTTGCAATTTTTCACTGGGTAACACCTTTCTGATATTGCTCCACTATCTTTCTGTGCAACATTGTGGGAATTGGTGATCCTCTACCCATCTTGGCTTCTGAGAGACACTGCCACTCTTTTTATACCCAATCATGTTGCCAATTGACCTAATTAGTGTTATTTGGTCTTCCAGCTCTTCGTTATGCTCAAATTAACTTTTTCCTGCCTCTTATTGCTACTTGTCCCAACTTTTTGGGGATTTGTTGACACCATGAAATTCTGAATCAACATATTTTTCCCTTATAATGGTACATTTTCTCAGTTTAAACTTTTGTTCCGTGATTTATGTTCTATTCTGAATAAAATATTAGAAGTTGGCACCTCCACATCATTGCGTTCAGTTTTTATTCACAATTTGTTTAGTGTCCCAACTTTTTTGGAATCCGGTTTGTAATTACTAATCACTGGGGGGCCACTGTTACAAGCAAATACAGAAAAAACTATGTATTTTTTCTTTATGACCACAAACTTCATTAAAAATAAATCTTAAGTTAAGTAGCAATTTAGACAACAGAGCTGCAGTAGATTTATTTAATACAATGCAGCATAAATGATTGCTAAAGTAATTGTTGAATTGTAAACAATGTAACAGTGTTGCAAATGACACAAAACAATGAAGACTAGCTATGTGGGCAGTTAGCTGGCAGATGAGACTGAATCTTGAAAAATGATTGTTTACACTGGAGAAGAGGTTCTTGAGTGGGGATATGATAACTATGTATAAATATATAAGAAGAAAATATTCTATGATGCTTTATATACCAGTACATCCTTCCAGCAGACACAAGGGCATCAGTTCAGATTAAAAGGTCAGAGGTTCAGTAAAATACAGGGTTACTGAAATGAACTCTTAGAAAGTGGATTTACATCCCCATCTGAGGCTCCAAATGGGGGTTTTCACCTTTAACTAACAGTTTGATAGGCTTTACGTATACCAAAAGTTAAACTCAACAGACATATGCATTTTAGCAACCTAACTTACTACAAGGTACTATGGGGCCGATTCACTAAAGGTCGAAAAAACGAGTGCTATTGATAGCATGCATTAAAAATATTATCAGTTCTTATTTTTTGCAAGTTTACGATCGATTCACTAAAAGGACACTTGTCTGAGTTAAGAAGCAATGTTCTTGGTGTTATTATCTAGCGATGAGAAATTTTAAGCGATATTTTAACGCATGCACAATAATTTCTGCCGCACACGATATTAGTGCTTGCTATTACGCACGTAGCAGTTACTTTCTGAAAACTACTGTTCTGAAAATTACCATTTCCCTGAAAACACAAGCATGCATCACTTTTGGAAGATCACATACTTGAAAAAATCCGACTGCAAACTCCATCTTGTCACAACAAACAATCACCAGCTGCAATTTTGTTCAGTAACGCCTACTCCTGGGAGGCGTTCAGTTTCGCAGTAATTATCGCCACATTTTACACTTCATATGTGTTTGTGAATCATGCGTTAGTATTATTTTTATGCAATAATTACCACAATGCAATAGAAATAGCGCTTTGCGATAATGCGCCTTTTAATGCATGCAAAATTATGTTGATGAATCAGTACTTATTTATCGCATGCAAAAGTAGGCCCCTATGTATGATAATTATCACTATTTTATTAAACCAATTAATGTTGCCTGATAAATTTTATTTAAAAACAAAACAATATAATGAGCAGTCCAACTCATGTTTAAATGCAAATAGGCAGAGAATATTTTTGTTTGCATAATAAGGCATACCATCATATCTGCCTAAAATAAATAGAAGATAAACATTTAGTTTGTGTAAAAAAGATTTTTAAAGTGACATAAGTGAAGGAGTGCATTTAAACTTATGTTTAAATGCAAATATGCAGAGAATGTGTCTTCTGTGTGCACTGTAAGTAGAGATGTAGCGAACTGTTCGCCGGCGAACTAATTCGCGCGAACATCGGGTGTTCGCAAGTCCGCAAATTCGCGAACTTTTCGTGATGTTCGCAATTTGGGTTCGCCGGCACCGAAAAAATCGCAAAACTTACGATAACAGTACGAATGCTCCGAAAAAGTCGCAAAACTTACGATAACGGTACGAATGCTCCGAAAAAGTCGCAAAACTTACGATAACGTTACGAAAGCTCCGAAAAAGTCGCAAAACTTACGATAACGTTACGAAAGCTCCGAAAAAGTCGCAAAACTTACGATAACGGTACGAATGCTCCGAAAAAGTCGCAAAACTTACGATAACGGTACGAATGCTCCGAAAAAGTCGCAAAACTTACGATAACGTTACGAAAGATCCGAAAAAGTCGCAAAACTTACGATAACGGTACGAAAGCTCCGAAAAATTCGCAAAACTTACGATAACTTTACAAAAGCGCCGGAAAATACGAAAAAGTCGCAAAATTACCGATCATTTCGAAAAACGGCGTGTGTCAATTTTTCAGAGGTTTTTGCCCTTGATCCCCCTCCTGCATGCCACTGTCCAGGTCGTGGCACCCTTTGAACAACTTTAAAATCACTTTTCTGGGCAGAAATGGGTTTTCTAGGTTTTAAAGTTCGCCTTCCCATTGAAGTCTATGGGGTTCGCAAAGTTCGCGAATATTCACAATTTTCGGCGGAAGTTCGCGAACAGGTTCGCAAACTTTTTTTTTGAGGTTCACTACATCCCTAACTGTAAGGTATACCCTTATATGTTTGCCTAAAATAAATAAAAGATAAAGATTTTGTTTAAGTGTAAAAAACAATCTAACACTGAGTGACTGTCATGCTAGAGCATTATTGGGCTGGCATTATTTGGTCTCACATCAAGAGGCCCTTAATTAGATATTCTAGCAGGAGGCTGTGGAAAAGTGTCACTTACTGGTGTATAGGACTAGTCAGAGCCAGACCATTTGGGCAAGAAAGCTGGGACAATTGGTTTCTTTGATCAGCTGATCAAAGAAAGGGAGCTGTAGACATGAAGCTGCAGTAGGGAGCCACTATGAGAAAAATATGGATTATAGGAAAGGATCCATACCCTCTCTGCTATCATAAATCACATACTGCTATCTGCTATCATAAATCACATACTGGTTATGAGAAGATTACATACTTCCTAATGATACCAAACAGGGCCAGGCTATACCCTTTTAGTTAGGAAGGATGTTTTTGGGGGGCTGGAACATGAGACACCCCTTATGTTTGGTATCATTCTAATTAGGGATGCACTGAACTAACTATTTCGGGATTCGATGGAACCCCAAATCCTTCATGAAAGAATAACAAACTGAATCCTACTTTGCATATGCAAATAAGGCCTTGCATGGGTTCAAAGTCTGTGTTTATTTGACAAAAAGTCACATGATTTTAAGGATTCGGCCAAATCCAAATCCTGCCAAGTCCTGGATTCAGTGCATCCCTAATTCTGATCAGCCACATATGGATCACAGCAAGACATATTTTCATTTTAATATTGGGAACTGGCAAGTCCCAATATTATATTACAGAAAATGGGACTAAAACCAACAATCACAAGAGGGGCATAAATGACTCTCCTGGACACTCCTTCCTCATGGGTAATTAGGGTTAACAGGAGACTGTCCCAGCAGGCCAGAAAAAGGGGGTGACACCTAGCATTCAAAGCTCATACCTGAGGGCCCAATTTAGGGGGTCTGTGCCCAGGTTTTCAAGTCTTGCCAAAAATTCCCAATTTGGTAACACACTTAGGGTTTCTCTGGGTTTTATTCCCCCGTTTATTTTATTTACGTTTTGCAATTGTATGGCTCTTTTTTTAAACATCCTTTTGTATTTGTAAATGCGCTGTTTATTCTTGTAATATTAAGTATAAAATGTAATAGTTTTGTCCTTTTGCTCTAAAACAGTGCTGCGGCCCTCGACCCCCCTCTGTGTGGCCCCCCACCTGTCTGGCTGCTTTGATGGCTTACCTTTGTGTAAGCTTTAAATGGTATCAGTACTGAGATTAACTGGCCCCCTGCATGGTTCACACCTCAGATTCAGGCTGTAATCCCTCTGTATTGTTTAAACATGTAATCCCCTGTGTTGTTCACACCTTTTAATCTCTGCATTGTTCACTCCCTGCAGTGTTCACACCTCAGGCTATAATCAGCCACATTGTATGGCACACATAGGCAGCACAGGGCAGGGAGGGTATGGCACACACAGGCAGCAAAGGGCAGGCAGAGTGCTGCCTGCGTGTGTCATACTCTGCCTGCCCTTTGCTGCCTGTGGGAGGTGAACCTGGCAGGGGTTTGTTCTGGGAGTTTGTTAGCAGTTGGAAATAGCCATTAAATGCTCCCTATGGTGTGTAATTATATGCTGGGGGTTGCTGTGCTATCCACGGGGGAGGAGGAGGCATATGGATTTAAGGATGTGTCTTAATATGACATAATATAATTCTTTAACATATGAATGATGGTTGATATCCCTGCAGCGACCATTGTGATAAAATGGGTGTGGTTTGAAGTGGGTGTGGTTTAAAATGTGGGAGTGGCCAAAACTGGATTCCATAAGCGGCCCTTCACCATATATGTGAGAGAAATTCCGGCCCTCAGCACCGCAGAAGTTGGACAGCACTGCTCTAAAAGAATTCACCACTTAAAAGCTTGTGCCTAAGTGTATTAACTCTTTGTGCTTGTGGAAAGGGAAGGTTATCTGTTTAAATGCTAATTAACTTGTGGACTGCTAGCACAAGAGAGTGTTAATACTGTAATTTAAAAGAAATGGCTGTCCTTGTAATGGACCTTCAAAATGACATTGTCCAAGTAATAAAGCATGGCAATGATATCAAATGATTATAGAGTATTTACATTTGTCTTATATCATAATAAAGATACAAAAACAATGAACATTTGCACCTTCATGGTGTATTTGAATTTAGAGCCTGTCACCATCTCGTTAATAGGGCTAGCACTCAAGTGGTTTATGAAGGGGGTTCTGGCTAGCAAGCGCTATGGACTATGGAGGGGTGGGATGAAAGCAAACTAGGGAAGTGTTAGGGGGGTAGGTGATCCGGTTCCCAACACCATTAAGGGGCAAAGATCACGTTGGTCCCAGCTTATCTATCTGTAACTCCATCCAAGGGAGCCACAGCAGCTCATGGTCATAGCTTTTACCCTGTAGTTGCCTGCATTGATCTGATCCACTTCACTAACTAGCATGTGTTGAATGGGAAGGGAGGACATTTTCCAGCAAGTTAAGTGAAGTGTCTTTGCCACTGTGAGTATGTGGGCTAATTTTGTTGTTGTTTGGGGATCTGAGTAATCTGATTGGCCTAGGAGATAGGTCAGAGGGTCAGGGTTTATTCTATGAGATGGCCTGCCACCATCTCTCAAAACTCCATAACCACCTACATGTCCATCATATGTGGAAAAGGGTGCCTCTTCAGCAAAGCACAGAGAAAGAACCTCCCACTAGTTTGGAGAGTCGAGAAGGGATGTAGTACCATCTATAGATGAACTTGTAAGCCCTCTCTGTTACCATGGTGCAAATAGAGAGGCATTATTCCATACTATTTGCCATTGTAAGAGGGGGAGATGTCTCACCGGAAGTCCATTTCCCACTTTATCATGTAGGGTTGGACCAGTGTAGTGTTTTCTGTCAAGAGAGTGTCGATAAGGTAGGTTTTGGTCTCTGAGTTGGTACATAGGAACTCGAAGTACATTGTTGTTGAGTGGGTGGTGTGGACTCGAAGGAATGTATGAGTGATGAAATGTTGGATCTGTAAGTATCTATAAAGTTGCTGAATTTAAAGGTTTCTTTGACTTTCTGGAAATAGACTGACAGGACTGTGTGGGCTGGGTGTAACATCCTGCTTGGATTTGAACCAGGAACCCACTGCTTGCTATGCAGTTTCCTTGCCTCACACCTATTTCAGCAGGACTGCTAGGTTCCTGGTTCACTTCAATAATATCCTTAGTTATCCAGGAAGGAATGATGTAGCCTTTAAATCCCTAATTCCCAGTTTTCCCCCCGCTCATTATAGGTCTATCTACCATAGTTCCTGGGTGCGCATTTTGTCCTGTCTGTCTGATTCTGACCCCTACCTTTATCCTGAGTGAATTGTACCTGGATTGACCCCTTTGCCTGTTTGACTCTGCTTCTGGATCCTGATTCTTTACTGTGTTACTGCTCTGGTTTTGACCCAGCCTGCCTGACTCTGATTCTTGTAAGCTCCCTCAGTCCTCCTGTAACAATCTGGTTCTCTTGCTTACTCAAAACCTTTGCCCTGGTACTCTCACCTGGCTCACCTGGCTGCACCTGAGTAGCGGAGGGCTCCACCCGAAGCCAAAGGTGGCTGGCTGTTATAGGCAGAAGTGTGAGCTGTGACTGGGACCTTGGCAATTGTTCTGGGTTTTGGGTTACCAATCATGACTCAGAGGCCAAGTGTCAGCAGAGATAGACATTGGTTGTATCTAGGGTGGGTGCTTCCGGGTTGGGTTGCCTACAAAAGAGCATATATTGGACTTCTGTGTGGACAGGTGGTATTTCTCCCTGTATTTGTCCCAGAGTTTGACACTCTGAGTAGTGGTTGGCAGTATCGCCTCCAGATCTATCCTGTCTTTGGAGGGGATTCATAACAACAGGTGTAAAGAGAGAGGGGCCAGGGCATGTGTGGGGTTTTATATCCTGACAGTAGACTAAATTGATCTAAATGTGTGGCTGAGGTGTGGTAAGAATGATCTTAAATGGATACTGTCATGATTTTTATGGACTTTACACTGTTTACATAGCAAATAATTCACTCTACCATTTACTTTGTGCTTGAATCTGAGCTTTTAGAAAGAGCCACTGTTACACATTAGAACTGCTTTCAGGTAACCTATTGTTTCTCCTGCTCGCATGTAACTGGAGGAGTCACAAGTCGGACTGAATTTCTTACTAATGAGTGCTATTCTGATATCTACTGGGAGCTGCTATCTTGCTACCTTCTCCTTGTTCTGCTGATCGGCTGCTGGAAGGGGGGTGATATTACTCCAATTTCCAGCTCAGCAGTAAAGTGTTACTGAAGTTTATAAGCGCACATGTCACATGGCTGTGGTACCCTAGGAAATGAAGAATATGGCTAGCCCTGTGTGAAATTTCAAACTTATATATAAATATATGAAAATCTTTTTGTGTTTTTGAAAAACTGATTTCAATGCAGGATTCTGCTGGAAAAGCTCTATTATCTAATGTTTTTTGAAAACAAGTTCTCCCACTTGGAAATCATGGAGGGGTCTGAAATTCACATTTTAGGTGCATTCCCAATGTGAGAGACAGCATTTAAAAAAAAAATTCAGGAAATCACATTGTATGATTTTTAAAGAATGTATTTGTATTGTACTGCTGCACATAAGTATTTGAACACCTGGCAATCGGCAAGAATTCTGGCTCTCAAAGACCTGTTACTCTGCCTTAGTCCACCTCTACTCCACTCATTAATCTAAATTAGTAGCACCTGTCTGAGCTCTTTAAAGACACCTGTCCACCCCACAGTCAGTCAGACTCCAATTACTACCATGGGCAAGACCAAAGAGCTGTCAAAAGACACCAGAGACAAAATTGTGTACCTCCACAAGGCTGGAAAGAGCTACAGGGCAATTGCCAAGCAGCTTGGTGAAAATAAACTGTTGGAGCAATTGTTAGAAAATGGAAGAGGCTAAAGACGACTGTCAGTCCCCCTAGGACTGGGGCTCCATGCAAGATCTCACCTCGTGGGGTATCACTGATGATAAGATAGGTGAGGAATCAGCCCAGAACTACAAGGGAGGAGCTTGTCAATGACATGAAGAGAGCTGGGACCATAGTTTCAAAGGTCACTGTCGGTAGAACACTACGCCGTCATGGTTTCAAATCATGCATTGCACAGAAGGTTCCCCTGCTCAAGTCATCACATATCCAGGCCCGTCTGAAGTTTGCCAATGACCATCTGGATGATCCAGAGGAGGCATGGGAGAAAGTCATGTAGTTAGATGAGACCAAAGTAGAACATTTTGGTGTAAACTTCACTCGCCGTGTTTGGAGGAAAAATAAGGATGAGTTGCATCCCAAGAACACCATCCCTACTGTGAAGCATGGGGGTGGTAGCATCATGCTTTGGGGGTGCTTTTCGGTGAAGGGAACAGGATGAATGGGGCCATGTATTGTGAGATTTTGAGCAACAACCTCCTTCCCTCAGTCAGAGCATTGAAGATGGGTCGTGGCTGGGTCTTTCAACATGGCAATGACCTGAAGCACACAGCCAGGATAACCGAGGAGTGGCTCCGTAAGAGGCATATCAAGGTTCTGGAGTGGCCTAACCAGTCTCCAGACCTAAATCCAATACAAAATCTTTGGAGGGAGCTGAAACTCCGTGTTGCTCAGCGACAGCCCCGAAACCTGACAGATCTACAGGAGATCTGTGTGGAGGAGTGGGCCAAAATCCCTGTTGCAGTGTGTGCAAACCTGGTCAAGAACTACAGGGAACGTTTGACCTCTGTAATTGCAAACAAAGACTTCTGTACCAAATATTAACACTGATTTTCTCAGGTGTTCAAATAATTATGTGCAGCAGCGCAATACAAATATAAAAATCATACAATGTGATTTCCTGAATTTTTTTTTAAATGCGGTTTCTCACAGTGGGAATGCACCCACAATGTGAATTTCAGACCATGAGGGTTCCCCAGCACACTTTTATTTTGAATTTTTGTGCCAGGCACAACACGATATCATGCACCTGTGTGCTGAAGCCGTTGCCGACACCCACGTGGCGCCGCAATTTTGGATGCTGTGCTCCATACTTAAGCTGTCATTAGCAGAATGAGTATAGTGAGTGTGCGCATTGTGGGTGTGCCTACAGTTGTGTTTATTGGTGTGAGAGTCTGAGTGTGAGGTGGTACTACAAGGGTCAAGTAAGTTATCGTTGGGTTAGGCCTTCTTGTCCTCTGGAGTATCCTGGGGGTCGCCGGGGACTCCCTCCCAATGTTTGAGTAGTTCCTCTAGATCTCCTAGACTAGATCTCACCGTTGCATGTGTATTAGAGTTTGAATGGGAAGCACCATTTATATGGCATATCTTTCTGATGGAAAGCTTCTGTCAGTGGTTTCAAGTTCTGTCTGTTTGCAGTGTGGATGGAGCCAGAGTGGTGTATGCCATCTCAGTGGGTTATCCCGTGCTGCCCAAAGGATGGCTCCTTGGTTTGGAAGTAATGGAAGTGCACGATAATATCTGTGCATTGTTCTTTGGTTGTACGTAGAGTCATCTGTGACATCTGTCCATCAATAACTCTGCTGCAGGGATGTGAGGAAACAGTTGTTCAAAGTATTTGCATAACAAAGTGTCTAGCAGTATTTTTCCAGGATATTTTTGATTTGTTAGTTCTTCCGCCTGGAGCAGTTCTCAAAGTCCTCCTGTGTGCCCTGTAGTTCTCGAAGTTGGAACTGTAGGTTTTGTGTTTGTGCTTCTGCATTGGCCAGTTTCTCTTATGCTTCTGGACTGGGTGGCAGCAAGATTAATGGGGGTGATGATCGGGGCTCCTCTGAGGAGATTGATGAGATTGGCAGGGCTGTATCCCCCTGAGCCAGTCCCTACATGAAGGGGTGCCCATGTGAAGCCTTTACTGTAGCTTTCTGTGAGACGTGGGGCCCCAGCTGCTGCTGCCCTTTGGAAAGTGATTTTTTGTGTTTTTTGTGTTGTGTGGCGCTGTCTGGCTCACTGTGTTGGAAACCCTTGTGTCCTCCATGCTGTGCAGCACTGACGCTGCCCTTTTCTCCTTCTCTGCTTTCCTGTGTCAGCTATCTGCCGTTGGTGAGTCACTCCAGATACTTTGCTTTAATGGAGGTTCTGTCCTCTGCATCTTTTCTTTTTGTGTCTGATTATTAGCTAATTTGGTAGCTTTTTAGGCAGGGGACCCAGGTTCAAGTTGTTCTATTTTTATATATATTTTAGGACATACAAATTTATGAAAAATCCAAAGTAGGTAAAATAAGATGGATATTTGCATTGATATATATCATCTAGTCTAGTGAAATACAAAAAAAAAATCAGTCACTCATTCAGCACTCCAGCCCAACTTTTACAGTTTACATTGACCTGGGCAGGTAAAGGTGACAATCATAGCCATTTTAAGAAAGAACTAAGAAACAAAATGTTGATCCACTGCAAAACCATATACACACCTGACAGGGAAGTTTTGCCAACACCACTGTTACCTAATATTACATTTCTAGAGTTGCACAAATCTAACAAAACAGTAATAAACATATGCATAACTGCCAGAAGCAACATCCCTTTGACATTTTCTTATATATCGCAGATTTCGTCAGAATCATTCTGCATTTACCTGCTTCAGCTGCCTCCACATCTTGGTAGTAAAACATAATGTGCCGAAGTCCTCCAACTGCAAAAAAACGATCTATGCGCTCAATCTGTACCAAAGAAGAAATTAGCATGCCTTGTAACCAACTGAAGAATGATAACAGGTTTTACAAGTTATAGCTTGTTTTTACTGTTATTTTTGTTATTATTTTTAACACTTTATAAAATGATTTTAAGTGAACGATGACAATTGTATTAAAGCCATGATGCTTGGCCAGAGGAGATGAAGGCTATACTACAAGAACTATCTACATGAGACCCTCTAGAGGCTTAAGGCACACAATACATTTTGATCTCCACGCTGACTTTGGAGTGCTACTAGGCAGTTCTCCTCAACTGCTCTATTTCCAATGGCAGTCAACTAAACTATGCGCAATAAGATTAAACAGTGAATGCTTGAAACCTGCCTTTTTTTGGATAAGGGGTCTTTCCATAGCTTGCACCAACATACCTTAAGTCTGTTAAAATTAATTTAAGGGAGAAGGAAAGGTAAAAACTAAGTAAGCTTTATCAGAAAGGTTTATGTAAATACAGTCATAAGCACTCACAGAAAGTCATCTATCAAAAGAAACACAGGATTTCTTGTCTCCTTGCTTCCTCCCTCTGGCCAGAGTCTGCGCAGCTCTCTCCTCTCTTCCCTCTCCTGCTCCCCCCTCCCATAAGAATGCTAAGAACTCCCTCCCCCCTCCCTTAGGAATGTGTGATCTGAGCTATAAGGACTAGACTGCAAACAGGAAGCTATTTAAAATGGCAGATGCTGACCGAGAAAGCTTCTAGGGCTCTTTACTCAGGTATGGCAATGCTTTCTGTAGAACAATATTTATATTATTCTAGGTGGCACTAATGTGGCAAACCTATTGGCAGTAAAATGCCAAAATGAATTTCCTTCTCCTTTAAACATTAAATTAACTCAATAAGATTGATTTGCCACAAATATGCATTTATGCAGCTTGGTTCGGATCAAGTACAAGGTACTGTTTTAATATTACAGAGATAAAGGAAGTCATTTTTAAAAATTAGAATCATATGCTTATAATGGACTCTGTTGTTTCAGTATCAAAAATGGACTAAAGCATTTCCAAAAAAATTGTTTTGGTTTATGTGACATGTTTCAATATATAATAACAGAAACAGACTGTTACAGACCTGATTACCCTCTAGAATTGCATCTTCTACCTCTGACTTTTCCAAATTCAAGCAGGCAGCAACAATACCAAGGACATAATCATGTCTGCCATCTAACTGTGCCCGTTTTGCTTCCTTCTCCTCCTTTAATTTTTGCTAAAAAAAAAAGAACATTTGTAACAGTTATTTGTAACACCAGCAATACAGTTGCTTTAAAATGGTTTATTTGTTAAGGCGTAGAAGTTATTTATGCAGTGTAAGGATAGGACCCCAGGGGCCCACCGGGAAAACCTTGGACCATAGGCCCACTCCCAAACTATTTTTCCTCATTTCCTCATCCTGGATTTGGCACATCCCTAAAAAATATACAAAAGCTATATTTTTAAATAAGAATGATGACAAAATCAAATTTGTGCGCAAAAGTATATTTTAATGTCACAAACTACACTCTGTAAATTTAAAATGTTACATTTACTAATAGAATGAATTACATATATCAATAACAGAAAAGATCATTATTTGAGAATGGAAGATTACATATGACATAATCCATTACGGGTAATGTACAAGATCTAGCACAGTAGTGGTCGCACATCAAAAAGCCACACACTGCACATTTGTATAGTTGAACTTGATACTGCTTCCTGCCTCCTGCTCCAAATGAAGCACAGTTGTATTTATTGATGCAGGAGAACCATGGAGCTACCACCACCTCCATACCATGCAGTAGTTCCAGGGTTTCTTACAGCGGCCTGTGTCAATCGCCACTGTGCAGTTGCACCAAATTCACATGCCAAATATGAGACTGGCTGAAATTTACCATTGTAATTGCATCCAATTCATGAGGTGAAGCAGTTGTGCTTCTTCTACAATTGCGTACGGCGCATCTCCCTGTAGTGACCACCATGATAACTTCAGGTTATATGGCTATTCCCATTGTCTTCCAACCTAAACCATCATTACAATAGACCTAATATAAAGTCTGGTCCTTCTGTTAGGAGAAAACCGCACCAGCCTGGTGTAGCTGCAGCGAGTGTTTCCTGTTTATTCTGTGTTCTGAATCCCAGGGCTGGCGCATGCACAGCAGAGTGAAAAAGGCAACTTTTTAGCTAAAGTACGGTTTTTCACTCTACTGTGCATGCACAAGCACACAAAGACAGAAGAATGAAGAGGAGACACTCGCTCACAGGTACCCCAGGCTGGTGCTGTTTTCTCCTAACAGGAGCACCAGCACGGGATAAAAGGTAAGTGATTAAAGTCACTGAGGGGTGTCTAACACCCAGTGCCTTTCCTTTTTTTAAGATTTGACATACTCTCAAGTCAATAACACACATGAGGGCTCATTACAAGTGGAAGTGCAATGTGCATAGATAGATTGCATGATATTTAATCATAATGTAGCATTTTGCCCATAATTCCAGAATAATTGCAGGTGTGAGGCAGTTATGCTTTAAAACATGCATGCTTGCGTGTATACTTCAACTTGAAAAGGCCACAATTGCAATAAAAATCTTCAGTGGTGAGATGCCATCATTTCTTAATCGCAAAGTTGCTTCTGTACCCAAATCCTTAGGTGCAAGTTTGCTCTATAAACTGCTCTGTTGTGGGAACCCTACCACCACCTTCAAGGTAGCTCCCGGGTTCCCCTGCATCAACAAATACAGGATGCAGGATGGAACGAGCAGCACCTAGTGCAGCTATGCAGCAGTGCAAGGAACAGCTTTAAATGAAAATACCAAGGAAGGATGGCTCAACTGCATAACTGCTGTAACATGCTACTGAATATTTTGTCACTATATAGTGTAATGACCATTTTGCATATGTGTATCAAGATATTAGAAACTGGTGTAGCTGAATATTGCATTTTAAATAGGGGCTTTTTGTAAAAACATAAAATTACATAATCAACAGCACATAAACACACTAAGATATCTCTATTTAACTGCACACAACAACCGCACTCTATATCAACATATTTATGTGGTTCTGAAAGGAGAGAAAGGGGGTTTTATTCACAAAAGGTTCTATTCTCCACAATACATTTTACTTATCTTAACTAAAACCATGTAAGCTCCTTAGATTTACATTTAATATAGTATAGGAATGTTAAGAGTAACATAATTCATTCACAAAGAACGCCTCTTTATACCTCTACCAACTGCATCCTATTATAGGGTTGTGAAAATAAGCTGACTGTGGCACACAGAAACAAGCGTGGTGCTGCAAGCATGTTGGTACACTTGCATTTTTTTTGTTACTACTCATGTGTGTAATAAACAGAGTTGAAAGGTTATGGTTCACTATATTATCACATTTTTGTCCAGGACAGTCCTGTATCTACACTATGTTTTTTATAGCAATTCCTATGGTAAAACAATTTAGTGAAAGCTTCCAGCAAATCATATGAACAGTATGACCTAATATCATATTACCACTAGGTGAAGTTCACCTTAAAATTAAATTTCAGTATTGCTTAAACTGAATTATTCTAAAGTAATCTTTATTCATTTTTAAATTTTTTAATGGATATCTGGTTGCTAGAATGTAGTGGGCCTAAGCAAAGCAATAAGCAATAACAGTAATACTGTTACATCATAGTAAATCTTTTTTTATTTCCCGAACAACTAGTAAGCAGCTTAGTATGTAGTGTCTTAAAATGTAGTGTCACCCACTGTGACCTACAGCACTTATATTTGCCTATTTGTATCTGTAAGTTACCCTCCCATATAGATTGTAAGCTCTACGGGGCAGGGACCTCCATCCTCTTGTGTCTTTGACTCTTAACTTATTGCAACTGTATCTTGCATTTATGTGTATTTATTGTTATACTTTGTATTTATCTATTATCTTATTAACCCCCTGTTTGTATTAATGTATTCGTAGCGCTTTATAAATAAAAATATACATACATATATACATACATAACTCTGTAAAAAAAAAAAAGCAGGAAACAAGATACAATCATTGAAAAACATACAATATATTACACAAAGTGAAAATCAATTTAAATATTATTTGGACAGCTTAGTATTTTCTATAGCGTAATAAAAGTTTTAAAGGTGAACCTCTTAATTAATCTACCCCTAGTCAGTGCAGTATAAAACATGAGTAACATCTTGCAGCTTCAGATAAACGCTTTTTCAAAATTTATAGAGATGATACAGATTTTACCCAAATGTGTGTCATAAACACTTCTATCAATTTACTCTTAGGACCCTGTCAATTCTGCTTTACAACAAAATGATGTTGTTGTTCTTCTTCATACAATCATTTATTAATGCATCAATTTAAGGGCTGAAATCTTACATTCCTTAAAGGATAAGGAAGAATTGTACAAGCACAACATCACCTCAAGATTAAACATACTTATGTCTCCTGAACCACTAAATAATTTTCTTTCTGTGCGACTCCTGATTGCTGTAATCAAATTTTAGAGCTGCTACTTCTATTGCGGTCACCATTTTACATCTCCCACCATCACTTCCACTTGCTTTCTGCTTCTATTGTGCATGCACCAAACTTTTTTTTTCACCATGACCTTGGCACGCAATCAGCTTTCTACACTGCTCTGCAAAATTTAAACACGGTCATGTGTAGAGCAATGTAGAGATTGCTCAGCAACAATTATTGTGGGCACACTTTTCAAATACAAAAAAAGAAGTAAAAAAAAAAGGAAGAAGAGAAGAAGAGGAAGCTGTGCTGTATAGTAACAGGTATTCGGTTTTAGGACAGACTTTTAGCTGAGGCAATATGTTACCTACAATATTATGGCTGTAATTTTTATAAATTGTTGTTTGGAGACTTTCCTTCTCCTTTAACAAATGTATACATACCCCTTCAGGATCCTACATTATTCTAGCTGTTATTCACTGTCTCTGATCCCCTCTGTGCATGTATGCATCTTAGAAACAGTGTCTTCACAGCATAACTAAACAAAATTGCATACCCCCACACTTGTACAATAGTGTGATTCACTAGAAGATCACACTGCAATATCCACTGCAGGCCCAAAAAAATGCAGGCCTGGGCACCCACTGCCCCACAATTGCTAAGGCAACATAAGGATAATTTTGTTTTATTTTGCAATTTTTTTACCCTTGTTGCTTCTGAGTGACTACATTAATTATCCACAAGTAATTCTAGATCCCTGTCCTACATATTTTTTAATCCAGTATGCATAGCCAGGCCCAGACTGGCAATTTGTGAAGGGGCTGCTGTAAGATCCAACAGTCAATTACTAATTAGTTGGGGGCTATTTCAGACTTTGTGAACTTAAAATGCAAGAGCCTGTTTTAAATCCAAGTCAAGGCCAGGGCATAAACTTATATTTATTAACAGGGAAATCTGAGAAAAACATATTATAACTTTGTATCATAACTTACAGGGAGTAATGTATTAAAGGAGAAGGAAAGCCTAAGTCACTTGGGGGTGCCAAAATGTTAGGCACCCCCAAGCGACTTTAATTGCTTACCTTTTACCCCGGGCTGGTGCCCTTGTTAAGAAAGAACAGCACCAGCCCGGGGTAGCAGCAATCGCTTCCTTCTTCCATGTTGGCGTGCTGCACTTGCGCAGTAGAGTGAAAAGCCAAACTTTAACAACAAAGTCGGCTTTTCACTCTAATGTGCATGCGCCGGCCCAGGGAATTCGCCTCAGAAGAAGGAAACGCTCACTAAAGGTACCCCGGGCTGGTGCAATCACAGGAAAGTGATTTAAGTCATTTGGGGGTGCCTAACATTTTGGCACCCCCAAGTGACTTAGCCTTTCCTTCTCCTATAAATGTTTAAAAAAATTAAAAAGTGCAGTAATTATAGTTATCTTTTGTGAGTCTGACCAGGGAGACTACCCAAGGCCCTGCAAAGCAAAAGTTGTAACTAAGAAGTTAAATAAGACACCACAGAAATCAGACAAATGATCCAACCATATCTATATAGTCACCTTGTGGCAATTTTTCTGTGAGAAATAACTACCTAAACAAACTATTAATTGGCTGTATGTAGTGCTGTTATCCCTTCTAAGCATATATTACTTTTAAAAGCTTAAATCTACAGAAAAACATGTTTTTGCTGATTTTATTTTTAATTACACTGGCTTTACTAGCTGAAAAACAAAACCAATGCAACTTCTGCATTTAGGCTGGATCCTGGTTACCATAAGTCAGTTACACAACCTGGCTTAGGACAAGTCTGAACTTGAAACATAACTATCATTTCCTCCTCAATGTGTTTGGCTATAAATCTTAAATGATTCCTATCTTGGCACGATATTGACTTAAAACAAACTGTTTCACAACAGATATTAGTTCATAGCTACCACACAACAAATACATATAGCTCTCCGGTCTATTAACGCAGCAACATTTTTTTCAAAATCTCAATATATATGTATAAACAGTATTACAAATAAACTCAGCTTAGAACATGGCAGTGAACACAGTTTGTAATGCAAACTGTGCAGGTACCACACTTCATGCTGTTTTTTTGTTTCCACTCTGTTCACAACGCCAAGTCAACATTAGTTGAAATTTTCAAAATCCTGCTACAAGGATATGTCTAGCATAGCATGTCTTTCCCTCATTAATGAACAAATTAAATAAGTGCAAACCTAATACAGAACCCTGCAGGATCCCACAAAGAACCCTAGCAAATGTACCAATGACAACCACCTTCTGCACACAATCCTTTAGCCAGTTTTCTATCCAACAACCTTACTAACAAGTAGGTTACATTTACTGCAACCGCACTGCACTGCAATCTTCTTGATTATTTTCTTACTTCATCATAAAAAGCATTCAAATTTGTCTGACATGACCTATCATGCTGATTACTGCTCATAAAGAAATTCTCCAGAACATTATCTTGAATGTGTTCTTTTAAAAACTTGCCCACCACCGATGTAAAATTTGCCAAACTGAAACTATAACCTCTTTTCAAATATTGGAATATCAGCTTTCCTCCAGTCAATAAATACCAACTAGATCAAAGTAAGCCTAAGAAAAAATAGGCTTGGCTACAACCAAACTAAGCTCTCTAAGTACACAGTGGTATCTTTTATCAAACCCTGGTGCCTTGTTCTCATTAATTTTTTGTTAAGGATAGCCATATTTCTATCCTGTATATACAGGTATTGGATCCCTTATCCGGAAACCCGTTATCCAGAAAGTTCCGAATTACGGAAAGGCCATCTCCCATATATACACACTGTATAACCTTGCTCGTTTCTTAAAAAGTGACAGTTAAAGATATGTGCATATTTGTGTTTAAAGTTGTAAAATAATAAAAAAAAACTAGATATACCTTTGAGAGGACAGGAACAAAAACCTGATGCCCTCCCTAATTAAATGAGCCCTCATATGTGGGCCACAAATGAGGGCTGATTTCTGTAGCTTAGGCACAAAGCTATTAGGATAGTTTGGTCTTAGTAACTTTTCAATTGGTCTTTATTTTTTTATTATTTTATCTTAAAACTCTTGCTCTTTGAGGCTACAATTTCAATTTCCACTTTCTCATTCAAACCACTGCCTGGTTTGGACCCTAGCAAACATATTGCTGCTAAAATTCTGAACTGGGGAGTTGCCGAGTAAAAAGCTACAAATAATAATAAAAAAAAAAAAACAAATGCATATTGTTTCACAATATCACTCTCTAAAACATACTAAAATTTAATTTAAAGGTGAACAGACCCTTTAACATGCAAATATATATTTTGTATGTGACAAGTTAGGTACAGAAAGAAGTCAACAAAATGTATAGATTATTGTGAGATTATCAAATATATTCCACTGCAAGAAATATGAAAGTGGAGGTTACTTAAGCTCTCCTACCTCTGTTTTCAGAAAATATCACTGAGTTATAAATTTACAAAATGCCTGTGTCAAGGAGGTTGCAGTAGAAATTTGCAAAAGAGAAAATTGCTTATTTAGTAGCATTTATTATCCATATTAAGTTGAAATTACTAGTTTGAGCTTTTGACTTTAGTCAGACATGTAAGCAACTTCAGTACCTATGAACAAGTTCCACTTATATTAGTTTTGCTTACTGGAGTTCTGAGTTGACCAATATTAATGAATCACTAAGATCAAATCACTAAAGTTTACCAGATGGTAAAAAGTGTTAATAACAGCAATCAGTAAAACAAAAAACCATATAGCTGGCCAGTTTCTGTGAACCAGTTAAAAAACAAAGGACATCAAATAAAAAGAAATATTATAAATTATAACTAATGAAATATGGCTAAGCTATAAGTAAAATATGGCATCATATTATTTACATGTAGCTTGTGTATAAAGACATTTTAACCTTTTGTAATCTTATACAAGACAAGATATGATCTAAAAGAAATGTAAATTTGCTAACATTTACCAAAGCATACTGTTGCCTTACTTATGCATGCATTTACATATACAACACTATTCATTTAAAAAAATACATAATCTCTTACCTTCAAAACTCTAGTAACACTTTGTTTCCAAAGTTGCCTTCTACCGGCACGGAACATGTTTTAACAACTGTTGCGCCCAGAAAAATTCTATAACAAGCAAAGTAGACAGCCTTTGCTCATCATAAAATGAGTTTTTATTATATAGGAAAATTGTACAGAATGATTCCAAAGTATCCAGAATATTCTTTTTTCAGTTGATAAACTTAGTTTCACAGTATCAATGTGAATGCTAAAGTAATCCTTGGCACTGGACAATACCGAGCTCTGATGCTGTTGCCTCGCTATGCCAATATTTGAATAGTGTGTGGCCAGCTGAGTGTTGTTAAGGTGCACTGTTTGTATGATGTTTACAAAAAAAACATTCACCTTAAAGCTAGTTAACAAAGAAAAATTATAGCTGTATGTTATCTCTGTTTAAAAGCAACCCAACCCACTCAGACAAACAGAGGCTCTGAGCAGAAAAAACAGGATGGCATTTCTTTGCTGTAGTTTCAGTTTTTAAAATTACGTCACTTTTTTTAAACCTTAAATGTACTTGATAATACACTTTGATGTAATGCCATCCCACCGGCTAGAATGTAAAGTGGGATGGCATACGTGTCACTGCAATGTCCAAAGTCGCCCCAAGTTTCCTCTCAAGACAACGTTGAGCGACTTCAGGACCTTGCAGCGACGCGTATGCCATCCCACTGGCAATTTACATTTTAGCCAGTGGGATGGCATTGCGGGGAGATTAGTCGCCCATGACAACGAAGATTTGTCGCGGGGACGACTAATCTCCCTGTATGCCATTGCCCTTAAAGTGGTATAATATCCTACTATAATATCCTACTAAAAAACATTTAATATTGGGGATTTTGCTTCTCGAGTCTAGTCACAGGACACTTGCAAAAGGTAAAAAAATCAGAATCATTCTTCAAGGGATTAAATTTCTATTTCTTCTTCGTCCCTTCCATGTCAGTACGCATGGGCAGTATTGCCCCCACAGCTAGGAGGTAGGACCTATATACCAAAGCCAATCAAAATTAGCCCTTACCTATAAGACCATGTGACTTCCTCCTCACCACTGTTATTTTTTGTCCTACTGAACAGGAGGTAGGATCTCCCTCCTCACCATTTTGTGATTTCACAGTTTGGTTTTTCTTTTGTTTTTGTCATTTTATTTATTTTATTTTTTACCTCTGTGTATACATAGAGGGATGATTCCCAGGTAATGGAGAAGATTTTACCTGATGCCCCAATAAGTAAAGTAATCAAACTTTCACCTATTGGGAAGAAATGCAGGTGTGGGCATACCCATGGTCCTAGCCTAGTGCTAAAATAGCCCCCTGCTCTATTCCCATGTATGCACAGTATGCAAACAGCTGCTTAGTGGGAAAGTTTACAGGCGTGGGTATTTCCACATTCCTGCCTGTGATCAATTGAGTCTCCTTTTCCCTATGGTGTTTTGAGCCTTTGAAGACATTTTGGACTAAAGGGCCATGGGTATGGATATGGGCTAGTGATAACTAAGCCTGAATCTGGTGAGTATGAATCTTCAGTCTCCACTGTGTGTTTGAAATGCTCAGTGCACTGAGAAGCCTGCATACTAATGAGCTAATTATGTCCCTCAGCTGAAGGCTGTCTGGGTTCTTGTGGGAGTTGCCAAGCTGCTGACTACTCACTGCTATCTGGTAAGGTGTAAGTGCTCCTTTAGGGCACTTTGCTATTGATATCTTTAGTGTTTTTACTGTAAGCCTGAGTCCTCTGTGCAGACACAGCAGGTATGGGTGCAGGTATGTGTGCAGGTATGGGTGCTCATTTACATCAGGTGCTTCCAAGACTGTTCTAGGAGTTGCACTGCTGTAGCAGTATGGTATCTCCTTTTCTTATTGGGAGTCTGCACCTTATAACCAGCCTTTCTCCAGGGTTCTGACTGGAGTTTGCATTTTGCCTACAAGCCAATTTTATCCTGTAAGGTGTTTGTGTGCTTCTAGGCCTCCTTGCTATTGCTGTTTCATATTGTTAGCCTTTCTTGGTGAGTCGAGTCTGCCATGCAGACTCTGCAGGTATTGGGGCTCATTATTACACTGGGTACATCCAGACTGGCTAGGAGTTGCACTGCTGTAGCAGTATGGTATCTCCTTTTCTCGCAGGGAGTCTGCACCTTATAACCAACCTTTCTCCATGGTTCTGACTGGAGTTTGCATTTTGCCTACAAGCCAATTTTATCCTGTAAGGTGTTTGTATGCTTCTAGGCCTCCTTGCTATTGCTGTTTCATATTGTTAGCTTTTCTTTGTGAGTCTACCATGCGGACTCTGCAGGTATGGGAGCTCATTATTACACCAGGTGTGCCCAGACTGGCTGGGAGTTGCACTGCTGTAGCAGTATGGTATCTCCTTTTCTCACAGGGAGTCTGCACCTTTTAACCAGTCTTTCTCCAGGGTTCTGACTGGAGTTTGCCTTTTACCTACAAGCCAGTGTTATCTTGTTAGGTGCTTGTATGCTTCTTGGGCTCCTTGTTATTGCTATTTCATATATGTAGAATTCCTTGTGAGTCAACTCTACTGTGCAGACACAGCAGGTATAGCAGCTCTTATTTCATCAGGGGCTTCCTGGTTTAACTGGGGTTTCTGCTGTGGCAGTGTTGTACCTTTTCCTGCTTATTTTATTTCTGCAGGCCCTGGTTGGGTCTTTGGCTTAAAAGGCAGTTTTTTCCTACCAGGTATGAACAGAGTTGTAGTTCAACAACTCCTTTTTCTTTCTGGTGTGTTTACAGGTATATTTCTGTCTGCTAGCATGATAGGAGCCAACATTAGTAAATGTTTGATTGCTCTGTGACTGTCATTTTGCATGACTGCTGGCTTGTGCTATGACCTTTGCTTACGTGCCTGTTGGTCGTTGTCCAGGTTATGGCCTTTGGTCAGCGTGACCGCTGTTCTTGGTCCCTGTTAGCCAGTTTTTTGCTATGTCTCTGGCTTGCATGACTGATGTTCCTTGTTTTGGGCTTTGCCTTGTGTGCCTGTTGACCCTGGCCGTGATTATTGTTTTTGGTTTTGGCATCAGACTTTCTGCTATAGCCTTGACTTGCTTGGCTGCTGGTCCTTTTCATGGACTTTGCCTTGTGTGTCTGTTGGCCCTGATTATGGTCTTTGGCTTGCTTGGTTGTTGGTTCTGTCTATGGCCTTTGCCTAACTTGGCTGCAGTTTCTGCTTATGGCCTCGAGCTCATCTGTCTACTGCCTCTGACCCCTGGCATCAGACTTTCTGCTATAGCCTTGGCTTGCTTGGCTGCCGGTCCTTGTCATGGACTTTGCCTTGTGTGCCTGTTGGCCCAGATTACGGTCTTTGGCTTGCTTGGCTGTTGGGTCTGTTTATGGCTTTTGTTGCCCTTGGCTGTGGTTCCGGGTTATGGCCTTTGGCTTGCTTTGCTACTGCGTCTCACCCCTGGCAGCAGAATTTTTGCTATAGGCTTGCCTGTTGGTCCTTGTTTTGGACTCTGGCTTGCTTGCCTGCTGGTCCTTGTTGGCTTGAGTGGCCACTGGTCCTTGGTTTGGCAGTTTTCTTTGCTTGGTCGCTGGCCCTGGTTCTGGCCTTGACTCACTTGGCTGCTTCTTCCATTCTGGCTTTTAGCTCACTTGGCCGCTGGTTCTGTCTTCTGGTTTGCTTGGCCGTTTTTCCCAGTTCTGTCCTTTGGCTTGCTCGGCAGTGGGATCTGATTTTGGCCTTTGGCTTGCTTGCCCATTGGTTCCAGTTTTGACCTTTGGCTCGCTTGGACATTAGTTTAGTCTTTGACTTGCTTGTCCATTGGTTCAGACCTTTGGCTCTGGTTTCAGCCTTTTGGCTCTGTTTTGGGCCTTAGTTTGCTTGGCCATTGGCTCCAGTTTTGGCCATTGGCTCCAGTTTTGACCTTTTGGCTCACTTACCCATTGGTTTTGGCCTTTGGCTGGTGTGACCGTTGGCCCGGTTCTGGTCTTTGGCTTGCTTGGCCATTGGCTCTGATTCTGGCCTTTGGCTTGCTTGGCTCTGGTTCTGGCCTTTGGCTTGCTTGGCCGCTTGGCTCTGGTTCTGGCCTTTGGCTTGCTTGGCCACTTGGCTCTGGTTCTGGCCTTTGGCTTGCTCGGCCGCTTGGCTCTGGCCTTTGGCTTGCTTGGCTCTTGCCTTTGGCTTGCTTGGCCTTTGGCTCTGGTTCTGGCCTTTTGGCTCAGGTTTTGACCTTTGGCTTGATTGGCCTTTTGGCTCTGTTTTTGGCCTTCAGCTTGCTTGGCCATTGGCTCAGGTTTTGGCCATTGGCTCCAGTTTTGACTTTTTGGCTTGCTTGCCCATTGGTTTTGGCCTTTGGCTTGCTTGGCCGTTGGCTCTAGCTCTGGCCTTTGGCTTGCTTGGCGTTTGACCAGTTTTGGCCTTTGGTCCTGGTTTGTGGCTCATTTGACCCCGGTTTTAGCCTTGGTTTGCTTGCCAACTTGCCCTGTTTTCTGTCCTTTGGCTCCCAGTGAGTCTGGCCCTGGTTAGGAGCTTAGGCTCATAGGATGCTGGCAATTGTTTGAGGCTGCCAGTTTTGGTGTGCTCCTTGGCGCAGGTGGCTGCTGGCCTTGGCTTAGTCCTTGGCGTATATGGTTGCCAGTCATGCTGTGGTCCTTGGTGCAGGCATGTGGTTGGCTGCCTTTGATATGGTCTTTGGTTCATGTCATGGTGTGCCTTGGCGCTTGTGGCTGTCAACCTTAGCTGCTTTCTTGGCATATGTGGGTGCTTGTTTTTCACCTTGTATTCCACTCCTTACTAGCAGTGGCTAGTTTGGGGAGCGGTTTCTTTGCAGTTACAGTATCTGAACAGTCCATCAGTGGTTGCAGAGTCATGTATTGCAAGCACAGCGCTAGTTTTTTTGCTATTGCTTGTGTGTTAGCTATCTTTCACTCTGGGCTCTTGCATGCAGGGATGGCAGCTGGCGTGTTCTCCAGTGCTTTGCTTGACATGTCCACCACTGCTTTCTGGCAGGGTGTTGGTTTGTCCGCTGGTTGTTTAGCATGCATAGTATATGGCGCTTCTGACTTTCATGCAGGGTGGCTAGATGGTACATTGAGTATGGGCTGGCTGTGCACCAGTCGTTCCATGCATGTTTTCCAGTTGATTCCAGTCATGTTTTACTGGTTAGCTGATCTTCCATCTGCAGGTCGTGTACAGTTCCTAAACCTGGCCCTAACATTGCTGGTTAGGTAGCCTCTCAAGGTTGGTAGCTACAGTGAGTGGTAGGAAGTTGGGTTTCAACCTGTCATGCTCTGTTACAGGCTGGAGTCCCTAGCTTGTTTGTGCCATAGGGGGGCTTGATGGCTAGTGTGCCCTTTCACTGTTCCTTGCTTCAGATCTGTGCTTGGATTATCTTTGGCTGATCTCTGGGGGTTGTTGAGTTTGACGGCTGTCAACACCAATTTAAGCTGATACCGGTGTGCTTTGGAGCTAGAGGCTTGTGTGTCACAATTATTTTTTTAGGGCCCCAGGTTAGTGCTAAGGATTGGGGGCATAGAGACAGCTCTAGTGGATAATGCATCAGAGTTGTGGTTAACTGGTCGGTTGCTGCGGGGCTGGTAACACCAGTGAACTGCCCAGTGTCAGTTATGATTGTGACCATTTTCTTCTTGTTGGCAGAGGATCCTCCCGAGCCGGGCTTGGATGTTTATGGCAACCGTAGTGTGGAAATCCCTCTGGTCCCTGAGAGGATTCTTGTAGCCGGGAATGGTCCGTTTTTCTTGTGATGCTTGATTTGTTTTTAGCATCTGTTGATATTATTATTCCCACCCCTTATATTTTAGGGGCATGGCTTGGTAGATCCCATGCGTACTGACATGGAAGGGACGAAGAAGAAAATGAGAATTTAACTTACCTCTTATCGTAAATTCCATTTCTTCTAGTCCCGACATGTCAGTACGGGGTTTCCCATCCCAATTATTTGCTTCTTGTATTGCTTGGCAAATGTATAACAGTGGTGAGGAGGAAGTCACATGGTCTTATAGGTAAGGGCTAATTTTGATTGGCTTTGGTATATAGGTCCTACCTCCTAGCTGTCAGTACTGCCCATGCGTACTGACATGTCGGGACTAGAAGAAATGGAATTTACGATAAGAGGTAAGTGAAATTCTCATTTTCACACCACCACATTTTCTTAGGAATGCTGATATACCCCTGGCTAGCAATGCTAAAATACATGTAATTTATGGTAATCTGTTTTTTTGTTCTCCCTCAGATTAAAAGATGTAATATACCTGGAGATTTAACTCACTTCTTCAACTAACTGAAACCATATCACACTACTTTACTGAAAATAAAACAGAGGGTATGGATCTATGAAACATTAGGTTGGGGCCATAAATGTATAATCTATGGCAAACTCATTAAACTAGAGGCCAAGGAAAAAAAAGCACAAAAAACATTATTTAAATTCACTGAGCCAGTATACACATACCCTAGAATCAGCTCAAATTGGCAATAGAAATCAAAAGAAAATTTTCTTTGGACATGTAAACAAATGCAGGAAAATGTTGGCTTAGGCTTTGAAAAAACATTGCATCTGAAACCACATTATTGATATAAAAAATTAATCCAGTCACACTATAGATAGAACCAGAAAAATTGCTGAGGTCTTTCACAAATTTTACACAAATTTTTTTCCAATTAGCTTCTGAGACCCATAAATTACTAAGAGACTCCCTTTCAGTGACTAGGGCGCAAATATATGGAAACAATCTGGTTTACATCAAATTACACAGGAATTAAAACAAATCGCCCCAATGTTCTTGCTTGCTGTTAAAAACTCCAAGGCTAATGACACGCGTTGCATATTCTCAGCCTGTGGAAAAACGCAGGCCTAGAATCTGCCACTATGCTTGAATCAGCAGTCTTTTATGTCTCCAAATGGAGCAATTGTAGATTTCAGCTCAAAATGCATTTCAGAGCCAAAATTAACTGTTTACCTGCACCCAGGCCTACACAGTGGCTCCAGGTGCAGCCACAGAAGAGCACTGATTCAAGTGTAGTGGCAAATTTTTGGGCTGTGTTTATCAGGCGTAATAGGGGTAAAGCCCCTAGTCCCAACTTCCCCCAGTCTCCTTTTTTAAGAAGTTGTCCCCACTCGACTGAAGCAGCTATTGCAATTACATTTAACAATATGCCAGGTAAAATTCTGTAATTTAATAACACGCAGGGACCCAGGTAGGGTTGCATTAACATTGGCATCAAGCATAATTTTTACCGGTCAGGCCTGTTATGATAGGTTGCCAAATCAAGGTGAGACAGTCTCAGGATCAAACTTTATTAGATGATTCTAACAGAAGCCATTACTGCTGAACACACGCTCTGCAGCTACCAACAAGTCTCTGTTAGCTAACTTGTACCCAGGTCTAAAAGGAGTGAGACCTCTAGTGGCTAAATCTAACACATATTGCTACATCCTTTCTCTTTTAAAGAAGACAAACATTTATAACTGCAAAAATTGTTCATAACAACAGTGCTTAACATATAACATTATGTTGTGGACAGTTATATATAATCCTTGAGGTGGGCTGGCTTTCTGCACATTCTCCCAGCTCTTGACACATACGGTATTTCTTTAGACAAATGTGGCACTTCGGAGACATGCAAATCATTGTTTGTTGTGGGCTGTCCATTTTCTTGCTCCCCACATATTTCAGTTGCTTCCTGCCTTGTCTGGCCTTGAAGATCTGCTGTTGGAGTTTTTGATGAAGGCCAATTTTGATCATCATCAAATGGTCTGTGTGGCTTCCAGTCATCAGATTATGATCTCTGCCACTTGTTATGCTTAAAGTCTGTGAGATTTATCTGCCCTTTTCCCCAATCAAATAATGAAAGAGCTTTATTTTGCGGTTCTCATCACTGGGTGCTACTGTGAGTTCCACATACAGGCCAAACTCCTCTTTCCAGTGTTTCCAAGCTTGTGACAGGTTGGGAGACGTTACATTTAGTCTCTCAGGGGGTTTTAGTCCACTCTCCATATTATGTGAATATTAGCAGTGATTGTTGCTCACAGTTATAGTTGTACCTCCAGTCACAGCTGGTGCTGCTTTATTTTTTTACTTTCACTTCAAGTGATTCCAGTCAGCTTTTCACTCCAAGGTTCTGTTCCCTGCTGCCACCATGTTATGATAGGTTGCCAAATCAAGGTGAGACAGTCTCAGGATCAAACTTTATTAGATGATTCTAACAGAAGCCATTACTGCTGAACACACTCTCTGCAGCTACCAACAAGTCTCTGTTAGCTAACTTGTACCCAGGTCTAAAAGGAGTGAGACCTCTAGTGGCTAAATCTAACACATATTGCTACAAGGCCGGTAAAATACTAGCCAGGAGGCAACCCTTAACAATATATTGTTTTTTTCCAGGAGAACCTGAGCTTTCTAAATATGCTTTAGCTTTTGTGTATTTCCACTTCTGGAACAAGATTTACAGCTCTAAATACCAAAAAAAGAAAAAATGCTATTTTTTATGATATAGGGATTTATACCCTATATACCCCAGAAAAATATTTTATTTTATGGACAACAATTAAACTTATTCAGAAAGCCTCATGTCTCTCAAATGTGCTGTATAGTTTTATCGAGATTTCGAACTTCTATAGATCAAAAGCTCCCAGCAAAAAATTATCAATTTTCAACAATTATCAACAACAACAGAATACAGCATTCTTTACATTCCAAAGCCCAAAATACTAGAACCATATATCTTTGAAAAGTACAAATTCTGCCAAATCCGAAATGAATAACCATGTGTTTCTACTCCGAAGTATCAAACAGCAATGTTTTTCTGAACTTATCAGTTTTTATAAAAATTTATGAAAATTCTAAAAAAAACACCTCAAAGCTTCCAAGTTCAAGCATCTTATCTCCCACATAGCATTAGGTACCAAGAAAAAACATCTGTCAGGAACTGCAGGGAATCAAACCCTGGACTTTGGTGCACTTGCTTACTGAGACACAGGAGGCTTTACCCATTTTCCTTCAGTCGCAACCTTTATTGTTCATCACATGTGTGGCTGCTTTAATAATCACCTGCCTATATAAACCCTCTCCGGGCAACACCCAGTTGCTTGATCATCATCCTAGCAGAGCCTGATCCTGCCATCTTGATTCTGATTTCTGCATTTCCTGACTCCTGATTCCTGCGTTCCCTGCCTGATTTCCGTCTCTGTTCTTTTGTGGATCTCCCTGGTTTTGACCTTCGGCCTGTTTCCTTGACCTTGCTTGCCTGCTGCCTGCCACTGACCTCAGCCTGCCTTACGGACCTTGCCAGTACTCTGCCAGCCCCGATTACTTGCCTGTTACCGGACTCTGTCTATTTTGCCTATTCATCACAGGCCTGTATATTTATTCTTTTGATCTGTTCAGTTTTATTAAACATCCTTGCTTTACCTCACTCGGCTGTCCAGCCCTTAAAGGGAGTTCTGGGGGTTACTCGCACATAGGCTCCTACCTCCTGGCCTCTCATCAGAGGCCAGTCCTGACAGTATGATCGAGCCATACAGCAAAGAGCCTGCAAGTAACCCCCCAGTATCACATGAACAAGATGAACTACAACTCTCTGCCCAGTGGCTCTCTTCTGTTAAGAGATATGAAGGGGAAGAAGGGACTTTTTCTGATTTCCTACTCACATGTAAAAAGTTTGTTACGATTTATTTTGTCAAACAAGCCCCTGATTATATGAAAAGTCGGCTCATCATTTTGTTTCTTTTGGGGGGCAAAGCTCAAGAGAGCAGAAATTTGTATTAATGAAGAGGCTCACTTTTTGGAGGATCCCTGTACCTTTCTGTGGGGGGCCCCTTAGCACCTCCCAGCCTGCTGTTCCATCAGGTATTCAGAATGTAGAAGAGCAATTCTGTTGGGAGGATAAAAATGACTATGTAGATATTTTTGATGATGAGTAGGAAGACATGGATTCTGAGGGTGAAATACCCACAGCATATACTACCAAGTTCAAGGGCCGGTCAAGCTCCCAGTTGTCCACCGTATCTCTGCCTGTAGTTCAGTCACCTGATCCAGTTCCTGCTTGCTTACCTATTTTTCTGGTACCTGCTCTCAGGCGGCTTGGTCCTTTGCCAGCTTTTACACAACTTGGGCCCCTACCAGTCCTCCGGCAGTCCTGCTCTGAACCTTCATCTGCTCCTGTGCCAGACTCCGCTCCTGTGCCAGCTCCCCGAAAGTTAGCGATGTCTGTCCCTGTGCCGGCTCCCCGAAAGCTGCCGCTGCCTGCTCTAGCACCGTCTATCAGCCTGCTGGTTCCTGTACCCGCAGTCCAGCCAGTACCCACAGTCCAGTCTACCCAGCCAGTGCCTGTTCCGGTGTCTGCTACTCAGCCAGTGCCTGCTTCCGTACCTGCAGCCAAATCTCCACCTCCTGTGCCTGCACCCCGACGGCTGCCTCCTCCTGTGCCTGCACCCCGACGGCTGCCTACTCCTGTGCCTGCATCCCGATGGCTGCCTCCTTCCAAGCCAGCAGCCATGTCTGTACCAGCTCCTTTCCCTGTGCCAGTTCTCCAGCCATCAGTTCCTGCCTCTGTGCCGATTCTCCAGTCATCAGTACCTGCCTCTGTGCCGGTTCTCCAGCCATCAGTTCCAACTCCCGTGCCAGTGGTCCTGCCAGCTCCCGGAGAAAGCGGACTACGGGCTTGTGATATCTGGGATTGCCTCTCTTTAATCCTGGTGTCAATGCGGATAACAGTAATTCATCAAATTCAGTAGGCAAATCCCTTGCGGCCAATTCATACTTAATGTTCTCATTCAGACCTT
This sequence comes from Xenopus tropicalis, assembly GCF_000004195.4. Classification (NCBI taxonomy): domain Eukaryota; kingdom Metazoa; phylum Chordata; class Amphibia; order Anura; family Pipidae; genus Xenopus; species Xenopus tropicalis. The sequence goes on from NC_030682.2 coordinate 71,046,652, forward strand.
GCCAGGGCATCATTGTTCCAGGTGTACGGAAATCGGACCTCCTTCCTACTGTGTCTCATACCACATGGCATTTATTCCCTGTGTATTTATACTTATTTATTGTATTTATTATAATACTTGTCCTCCCTGTGTGTAATTTTGTATATTGTAAGATTGTACAGTGCTGCATACCCTTGTGGCGCTTTATAAATAAAGTTATACATACATACAAACATATTCTGCAGCAGACAGCGCCCTGGGTTATCTTCAAAAGGCAGGCAGAGGCATAGAGGAATTGTGAATTAGGGGATCATCTTGTTCCCAAAGTGGAGACATCCAGGCCAGAGCTTTACCATAAAGCAATGCGATAATGTATGCAACTTTGGACTTCTCAATGGGGAACGAGGGGAAAGCTCAAACTGAATGAGACACTGATTCAGGAGCCCACAGCATACCTCAGGATCTCCCACATAACAAACAAGATCAGGAATCTTGGACTCTGAATGTTGCACCACAGCAGAAAACTCAGAAGTCGGAGCAGAAGCACCTCAGAGGGCATCCAGAGGGGAGGCAAAAAGCTGAATGGACTGGGATAGATAAGCCCTCCTGGATCTCTAGACGCTTGAGAAGCGCTTCCAGGACATTCTCCAAGGAGCCCAAGCTAACTGTTACAGACTGTAATGTAGAGAACCCCATAAACTGCCAGGAATAACCACTTAGGTGTAGTAGGAGAGCCCTGCCAACCCCGGGATTCACTGAGGCGTTCCATTTGCAAACACAGGCGTAAAGCACAAACTGTATGCAGGGCTGATTTTAAGGTACCAGTGGGCCCAGGGCAAAGATCTGATTGGTGGGCCCCCACAACTGCCCAAAGATGTTTGTAAAAGGTCTACCGTCAGGTAGGTATCTATCTATCTATCTAGGCAGGAAATAAAGAAATAGGCTACAGTCAAGTAGATATATGATCCAGGTACGCTGGCCTGGGCCAACAGTGTTGCAAGTGGTTAAACTATAATTACAAATAACAGCATTTTATATTGAAAAAATCCCTAAGGAATATTTGTTCTAACAGAAATGTAAAGTAAATGGTTATGTTGAGCTCTTCCCGCTACTTAAAATGAGGGGTCTGTAATTTCTAGGGGATGCTTCAGTCAAAGTTATAGCAGATTTGATGGTGGGCCCCCATGCATGGTAGGGCCTGGGCAATTGTCCCTTTTTCCCATTTATTAAAATGGCCCTGACTATATGCATTTAAATGCTATTCAGAAAAGTACTTTGGTCTATAACTGAACAGAAAAGATTTCAGTTTTACTGAGATAATGTTTAACAATGACTCCCTGCTGTATTAAAGATGGGTTTCCAATTGAGTTTTTTGGTACTAGTTTGACCCCTGCTGTCTATATTAGGTACAGCATGGCAATCTGACTTGACTTCGCAGTTGTCACAATACAGTTGACAGATTATTGTTGAAGAGTGGGTTTTAGCGACGCAAGTTAGAAAGCACCAACGGACATGGTGTCTGCCTAAAGCGAAACGGACACCTCATAATAGAAACTGAATACTGAAATCACTGAATTTTTTACAGCAGCCTGAAAATACAGTCACAACTATTTAGTTAGCACCAGAAGTCAGGTTGCTGCCACATAGAATAGTGACTTCCAGTGCTTACTGAAGTCTCAGGGCTGTCCTTTCAGGCTTCTGTAGAAATTTGTGGAAACAAATTTTTGCTTTCATTGTTTAACCTGAAGGTGGATGAAAACGCCAATCACTGATTTATTACTGTAGGTTGCTGCAAACGTGCAAATTTGACCAATGCAAAAAGGAGCGTGAAAGGTATAAATACAATATAGTGTGCGTAGACTGAGCACAACCCATTGCCGGCTAATTTTTGGTGATCCTTTCTTCCAGCAAAATCTTTAGTTTACCCGACAACTTACTTGTGGTGATGTCACTTCCTCTTACTGCTCAGCTAAAACATGAAAAGAGTACCATATGGACTAAGAAAATATGTAGGAAAGCTGACACAAATATTAATGCATTATTGCCTACAAAATTATTGGGGTTTTCAATTATTTCTTCCTTTACCACTGAAATAGATTCAGCTTGAATAAATAATTAAAGGTTAATGTGTTAACTGCTAATCTTTAGCAAGTACATATTTAAACATCCTTAAATCTCTAAATATTCCTTAAGAATCATTTTTACTTTGCTATTAGTGCTACTTATTTCAAGTCTTCTTAGTTTAAGAGTTTAGTCAGTTGAGTTGAGACTGGGGCTCATTTATCAACACTGGGCAAATTTGCCCATGGGCAGTAACTCATAGATCAACCAGTGATTGGCTTTTTTTAAGCCAGCTGCAGGTAGAACAATACTGCACAGTGTTGATAAATTTTTTCCCCTCTGCTGCAAATTAGAGAGGCTTCAGAAGGGGTTTTTTGCCTTCCTCTGGATCAACTAGAAGTTAGGCAGGTTATATATAGTCATTATGGTTGAACATATGTCTTTTTTCTTTTTTTGTAACTTAAATTTTTATTAAGGAAATACAGAAAAAAAAGAAAGGAAAAATAAGATATACACAAACATATGTATAACCGCAGTAGGGAAGGATGGCATCGGTGGGTGGGCTGGTCTCATTGGAGTTTCCCCAGGGATAGGGGTAAAAAGTTGTGTGATTTGGGTTCCCTTGTCCTGGGGGCTATCTGTATGGTCATAGTCATTGTTATGTGGCCTTGTTTTGATGGCCATAGTAAAGCTTTGACTGTGCGGATGAGGCTGTGCTAGTTGGTATTTCGTTGAGTTGAGTGTGTCTCCAGGTTGAGTAGCTGTAAGGTTCGTCATTTTGGTCCTACTAATTCCCACATGGCCCATGTCTCCAAGAATTGAGCATTTTTATTTTGTATATAAGCAATTCTGGATTCGAAGTCTTTATTGCTATTTACTCTCTTTATTACTTCTGCTAATAAAGGTGGGGTTGCCGATTTCCATTTGCTTGTGAGAGTTAGCTTAGCGGCTGTTAAGACTTGATTCATCAAAGCTTGAGAAGTTTTGTGTATTCCTGGGAATGGTTTACCCAGTATAAATGTGAGAGAGTCTTTCTGTATGGTGCGGCCAGTTAATCGAGACAGCAGGTCTCTGATGCTGTCCCAGTAAGACTGTATTATGGGACATGACCAAAGAATATGTTCCAATGTTCCTATGGTTTGACAACCTCTCCAGCAGAGTGGGGAATGGTTAGGAAAGAAGGTATTGAGTCTCTCTGGGGTATTATACCAGTGCATCATTATTTTGTATATGTTTTCTTTTTGTCTTGTGCAGGTTACCATTTTTTTGGCGTTCATCCAGAAGGAGGTCCAGTTTTCTTTAGTGATGGGTGATGTCCTATTCTCGTTCCATTTGAACATGTATTTGTGGAGAGGTGTTTGCTTAGTAGCTGGTGTGAGTAGGAGCTGGTATATCTTGGAGATCAGTCCTTTTTGGGGTAGTCCTTGTTTAGCTATAAGCTCAAATCCTGTGTTTGCTTTGGCTCTTTGATGCAAAATGAATGGTTGTAGAAAGTTTCTCAATTGTAAGTATTCAAAAAATTAGCTTGTGGTGCTTTGTCTTGAAGTTTTGAGAACGGTTAGATTGTCCCTGTGATTGGGTCTATCAGATCTTTTACTCCATAAGCTTTCGTTTGTGACCATCGATGATAGAAGTGAGGAGAAGATCCTGGCATGAAGGCCGGGTTTTTAAGATATATTGTAGTTGGTGGATGCTTGGATATCAAGGTATTCTTTTGCTTGGTTTTATAACATATAGCCATAGTGTGGCGAGTGGCACTTAGCATGGATGTTGGAGGTCGGATTTGTGGGTTGGTGGACCATATAAATGAGTTTTGGTGATATTTTCCTATGACCATATTGTCTATGGTGCCCCATATCGTGGGTGAGTTCCAATGAGACCAGGCCAGTAGCTGTCTAAGGTGTGCAGCTTCGTAATATTTCAAAAAAGATGGGACTCCAAGTCCCCCTCTCAGGATTGGGGTCAATAATACACATCTTTGTATTCTAGGTCTGCGGTTACCCCAGATGAACGTATGTGTCAGAGATTGAATTGCCTTTAAGTTTTTGGTTGGGACTTCTACTGGCAGTGTTTCAAATAAATAAAGTAGTTTGGGTAATATACACATCTTAATGGATGCTATTCTCCCAAACCAGGATAAAGGGTAGTCAGACCATTTTTTCAGTAGCTGTTCAATTTGTCGGATCAGTGGGGGGTAATTGTGAGAGTAGAGAGTGTTATATTTAGTAGTGATCTGTATGCATAGGCGGATTTTCCATAAGGCTAGGGCAGGCTAAGCCTCCCCAAACCTGCTTGGCACTGTGCTGGAAATAGGTTCCTGCAAGCCCATTTTGCTGTGCTCCGATTGGATCTTTCTCCTTGGGGATTCTCCAATCAGAGCACAGCTTTCTTGACAGACAGTAAAACTGACCAATCAGAGCACAGATTCACACAGGGATCGGGAGATTTTGTAAACTGGAAGCAGTGTAAAAAAGAAGACTGAAAAGAAGAATCTGTAGGCTGTAAACTTTACTTAAGAGCCAACTCTCAACTTTTGCTGCAGTTTTCATCCCACAGGCACTATACACAGGCACTATACACAGGCACTATACACAGGTACTATACACAGGTACTATACCCAGGCACTATACACAGGTACTATACACGGGTACTATACCCAGGCACTATACCCAGGCACTATACACAGGTACTATACACGGGTACTATACAGTTCTAAAGAATCACTAGCTGACATTAAATTGTTTTTTGCCTGACCTGACATCTATAATAATTTATAATCTATCCCCTACCCTAACACATGGAGGGTAAGTTAACTCTTTCCCTCTGAAAAAGCTCATTGTTTGTTTGTATATTTGTTGTTGTTTTTTGCACTTACTATTTTTTTTTTTTTTGTCATTGTTTTGTTCATTTATAGTAAGTTACAGTGGAGCCAATGTTGTGTATCAGTGCCAGTGTTATAGTGCCAGGGCCTGAATATCTGCCATCAGTACCCACTGTGTCTATCTGTATATAATGTGCTGGTTTTGTAAATAAGGACTGCGTCTCACTGTATATAATGGGGAGTCAGTACCCACTGCCTTTCTTGCTATAAAACTAACATAAACACATCTAAAGGGTGGTTCACTTTTAAGTTAACCTTTAGTATGTTATAAAATGACCTATTCCTAGCAACTTTGCAATTGGTCTTCCTAATTAATTTTTTTGAATAATTTGCCTCTCTTCTGCCTCTATACAGATTTCAAATGGGGGCCAAAAAATATTGCTCTGTGAGGCTACAATTTTATTATTATTATTATAATTTTGTATTACTTATTTTTCCAAGTAGGCCCCTTAACTATTCATATTCCAATCTCTTGTTTAAACCACTACCTAGTTGCTAGGGTAAATAAGACCCTAGTAACCAGATAGCTGCTGAAATACCAAATGGAGAGCTGCTGAACAAAAAGCTAAATAACTGAAAAACCATTAAAAATAAAAGTGAATTTGAATGCGAACTACCCCTTTAAGCTAACTGATCCCAAACACAAATGTTTGCAGATCCCCTAACAGAAGTGCGCGTATGAATACTTTTACATCCTAAACATTTTAGGGTAAAAAAAAAGCATCCTACCCGCACTTTTGTACAGTATCCCTGGGAGTCAGTGGGAACGGCAAGAGGTAGTTGGGAGGTTGACTTTTTATGCCAGCAGCGAATCCACTAAGTCTCACATTAGCTGTAGGTCAGTCTGTGTATGGGCCATCTTTAGCCTCCCCAAACAAAAAAGTCACCCTCCGCCTATGTCTGTATGCCTAAATATGAGATGGAGTCTGTTTTCCAGTTGTATGGGAAGCTTGCCTTAAGTGCTTCTATGATGTTTGATGTGAGATTTAAGGGCAGTGCTTCCGTTTTAGTCAGATTGATTTTGTAGTTGGAAAGGAGGCTATATTCCTTGAGGATTTTATGCAGATTAGGTAAGGAGATTTGTGGGTTTGTTAGGGTAAGCATAACATCGTCCGCATACAAGGAGACTTTATATTGTGTAGACTCTATAGCTATCCCTGTTTTGTCTTGGCTATTCCGGATTAGTGCTGCCATTGGTTCAATGCTTAAGGCATAGAGAAGTGGGGACATGGGGATCCTTGTCTCGTGCCATTATAGATTGGTATAGGTCTGTGAGATTGGCCTGGTAGTTTCAAATATGTTGAGGGGGTGCTGTATAAGTTTTGGAGGGCTTTTAGATATGGTCCTGGGAAATTAAAGGAACAGTAACACCAAAAAATGAAAGTGTATAAAAGTAATTACAATATTATGTACTGTTGCCCTGCATTGCTACAACTGGTGTGTTTGCCTCAGAAAGACTACTATAGTTTATATAAATAAGCTGCTGTGTAGCCATGGGGGCAGCCATTCAAAGGAGAAAAGGCACAGGTTACTTAGCAGATAACCGATAAACCCCCATTATATGGGGCTTATATACTAGTTATCTGCTATGTAACCGGTGCCTTTTCTCCTTTTTTCCAGCTTGAATGGCTGCCCCCATGGCTACACAGCAGCTTATTTATATAAACTATAGTAGTCTTTCTGAGGCAAACACAACAGTTGTAGCAATTGTAATTACTTTTATACACTTTCATTTTTTGGTGTTACTGTTCCTTTAAGGTGCTGCAAAAGCTTAAACATGAATGGCCAGCTAAGGCGATCAAATGCTTTTTCAGCATCTAGGCTTAAAATTACTGCTGGCGTATTTGCTCTATTGGCAATTTCTCTGAGATCTATGACTCTTCGAGTGTTGTCGCCTGCTTGCCTGCCCTGAATAAAGCCTACTTTGTGGATTAAGTTGGGGAGAATTGGTGTGAGTCGACTTGCTAAGATTTTTGTAAATAGCTTTAAGTCTGAGTTCAGTAGTGCTATGGGCCTATAATTGGTGCATAATGTGGGGTCCTTTCCTTCTTTGTGTAGTAATTTGAGATAGGATGTTAAATTTGAGTTGGGGATTGGGGTTCCTTGGAGGTAGGCATTGAAAAGTTCAGTTAGATGGGGAGATAGGACATGTAGGAAGGTTTTATAGTATTTGTATGGTAGCCCATCGGGGCCTGGTGCTTTCCCTCCTGGCATATTTTTCAGTGCATATGCTATTTCCTCAGATGTAATGTCTGTGTTCAGCTTTTCTATGTCTTCTTCTAGTAGTTTAGGTAGAGTAGCTTTAGTTAGGAAGTCTGATAAAGCTAGATCTGTATCATTGGGGGTGTGTTCTAGGTTGTAGAGTTTAGTATAGTACGTGTGGAACTGCTCTCCTATTTGATTGGGGTTGTAAGTGAGTTTGCCTGTATGTGTTCTGATGGACGTGATCCTAGTTTGATTTTGTTGGTCTCTTAGCTTTCTAGCCAGGAGTGTATGTTGCTTATCCCCTTATTCGTAATATTTCTGTCTCGTCCATAGTATGGCTTTTTCTGCCTCTTTTTGTTTGAGGGAGTTTAAGTCTGATCTGAGTTTCAGTATCTGGGTCAGGATCTGTTCTGACTTGTGAGAAGAGTATTTAGATTCTAGGATTTGTAGTTGTTTTTGTATGGCGAGTTGAGATCAGATGTATTCCTTTTTCTTTTTGGAAGTAAGGGATATTAGGTGGCCTCTTATGGTAGCCTTATGGGCTTCCCATAGGGTTGTTGGTAGCTGAACCGTCCCTTTGTTAAGCTGAAAATATTCCTTGAGTGCTATTTCTGTAGATTGTAGATAATCAGGGTTGTGAAGTATGGTCTCGTTAAGCCTCCAATGAGGTTCTCTCAGTACGGGGGGAGTGATGTCCAGTTGTAATAATATTGGGGCATGGTCTGACCATGTAAGTGGGTGTATTGTAGCCCGATACGTTAGTCTGAGGCATGTATGTGAGATGAAAAAGTAGTCAAGTCTAGTATGTATTTTATGTACTGCAGAATAGAATGTGAATTGTTGTTCTTTAGGATGGGTGAGGCGCCAGGTATCAAATATGCTTGTCTGCCGTATGATTTTCCTAAATTCTCTAGATTGGTTATGTGCTGCCTGGTCTCGTGAGGGTTGAGATCTATCCTTAAGTTGTGAGTATACCATGTTGAAGTTGCCTCTGTTGAAGTTGCCTCCTATTATTGTGTACACTTTAGGATTAGTTAATGATTGATCTAAAACTTTTCTGAGGAATCTAATCTGACTCGTTGGGTGCATAAACATTGAGCAAAACAATTGGGATATCTGCATATTTACCATGCAACAAAATATAATGGCCATTCAGGTCTCGGTGGACTTGGTCAACTGTCAGGGGTCAGTTCTTATGTATTAGTTTTGCCACCCCTGCTTTTTTTTTGTTGGGCTGAGGCATAGTATCCAGTGGGGTAGTCCCTGGAGCATAGTTTTTGGGGGTTGTTTGCATTAAAGTGGGTTTCTTGAAGGAGCGCTATGTCGGCTTTGAGAGTTTTAATTTCTCTAAGTGCTAAATATCGTTTCTGGATGCTATTCAGACCCTTTACATTGGTAGATACAAACTTAGCCATGATCTCTTATAGAGAAAGGGCTCTCTGTTGTTTGGTTTAGGTTATCCATTTCCGGCCATGCCCTGACAGGACCAAGTCTCCCAATAAGATATAGGGCCTGATTCACTAAAGTGTGATAAAAATTATCGCACTTTTTTTGCGGTAAAAAAGACGCGATAATTTGCGCGCGATTCACCATAGTATTATCGCATGCGATAATTCGCCATTTTCGCATGCGGTATTTCTCGCGCAAGTTTTACCGCATGCGTTAATTTCCGCGCTGAAAAGAATACGATCGCATGATTCACTATAACTTTTGCGCGCTAAATATCGCATTCGGCTATGCGAAAATTAACTCCTACTACAGGCAGGCGAAAAATTATAGAAAAGTACAGTAAATTAGTTTTTGCCAATAAAATATGGACTTACAGTGTTATTTATTCAAGTATGTGTCTTTTTACTCAATTTTACTCAAAATTAACACCTACTACAGGCAGGCGAAAAATTATAGAAAAGTACAGTAAATGAGTTTTTGCCAATAAAATATGGACTTACAGTGTTATTTATTCAAGTATGTGTCTTTTTACTCAATTTTACTAAAGTCTTGGCATGTATGGAATTTCGCTACTAATATACAGTACTATAGCGGTGAATATATTGTCGCCAAAATATACTGTACTGTAGCGGCGAATATTTTTTTCGCGCAAAATACATTACAATGTATATTTTGGCGATTTTTTTTCCCGCGATTTTGTAATCTCGCGAATTGCGGACATTTTGTGGCGATTTTGTAATCTCGTGACATGTGCGACTTGGGCCATTTTGTGTCATTGAGCCTGGAGCCACCAAACTGAGAGGACATGCCTGGGGTTTCCGACTTGCTACCAAGGAATTTCTTCCCAGAATCCTGTTATGACTTATTTGCATACGTATAAGGCAGTCTCCTCAACCCTTTTAGCTTGTTTGTGTATCCCCACTGCTGGCTCTACCTAAGCTGATCAGAAAACCCTGTGCTACACTGATGAGCCCCAAAAAGGGCGAAACCGGTCTGTAGTTGGGAATCTGATCAGCTATTATCCTGGCTTCTGCTTTAAACCCAGTGGGTGAGCTTTAGCCTATAGGATAAACCCATGTAAATGGGACTTTTCTAGGAGCCCTAAGGAATTTCTTCCCAGAATCCTGTTATGACTTATTTGCATACGTATGAGGCGGTCTCCTCAACCCTTTTAGCTTGTTTGTGTACCCCGACTTGCTACCAGGGGAGAGGCGCTATATTATCAGCGTGCTCGATAATGACCACCCACCGCCGGGGGACTTAGGGGTCCACGAGAGGAAGAGGGCAATCCTGGACGAGCTAAGACAAGGTTTGCTCGCCAGGTTTGCCCTTGATGTGGGCCCCCGCCAGCTCTGGTGTCTGTGGTCCGACCTTAAGCGCAGGAGCCCAGAACTGGTCGCTGAAATTAGAGAAGGTAATTATTGTACTTTATGATGCTTTTACAGTATACGTTCAGTAAAAGATTTAGCAAGTAATTTGAACTAAAGGTACAAATGTAAGAAATGTCAGGGATGATGAAAGTAACATAGTAACATAGTAAGTTGGGTTGAAAAAAGACATACGTCCATCACGTTCAACCATAATGCCAGTGAGGAACTGAAACGTTGGTCACAATAAACCTCTGAATATTATTTCACATCTTTGTGACTCCTTGTGAAAATCCTGTGTGTGCTGTCACCCCATGCCTGTCTAGATTTTGTTTTGCCACAGGCACCCAGGTGTTATTGCTCCTTATGGTGTGCAGCTTCCCAGCACTTCCTATTTATATATATATATATATATATATATATATATATATATATACACACACATCTATTTTCAAATACATATGCATAAATAAGTTTAAAGCAGGGGGGAAGCAGCAAGGAGCGGCCCATAGTGTGAGTCATTTGGGGAAGGGCCACGAATGTTTTAGGGGGCCCTGGCTAACAATGTCTGTGTGTCCTTTGTATTGATGTGAGGGTTCACAGGGGGAGGGGCCATTGGGGGCCTGGGAGGAGGGGGGCCCAAAAAATGTTGTTGTGAGGGGCCCCGTTATTTATGATGGTGTATGAATGTATATATATATAATATATTACACAAAATAACATCTTGCAATACTATTTCACAGAACTTCAGCTGGTGCCTCCTCCCCAGGCCCAACCCCAGGCCCTCCAGGCTCTACCGGCCCCAGCGGCCCAACCTCCTGCGGCCCATCCAACGGCCCCCGCGGCCCCAGCGGCCCATCCACCGCCCCCCGCGGACCAACTACCGGCCCCAGCAGCCCGACCTGCGGCCCCAGAGGCCCGACCTGTGGCCCCAGAGGCACAAGAACTGGCCCCAGGGGCCCGACCTGTGGCCCCAGAATTTGCCCCAGAGGCCCGACCTGCAGCCCCAGAGGCACAAGAACTGGCCCCAGAGGCCCGATCTGCGGCCCCAGAGGCCCAAGAATTTGCCCCAGAGGCCCGACCTGCGGCCCCAGAGGCCCAAGAATTGGCCCCAGAGGCCCAAGAACTGGCCCCAGAGGCCCGACCTACGGCCCCAGAGGCCCAAGAACTGGCCCCAGAGGCCCCAGGACCATTGGCTGAAGAGCCAGAAGAGGCCTCCGAGGCTGAATATGCCCCCAAGGCCCCAGGGTCCCCCGAGGCCCCAGACACCCCCCCCTTCTTTCCTCCCCCAGTTTCCCTCGGTTTCCCCCCAGGCCCTTGGGTTCTCCCACCAGGCCCCAGACTCCCCCCAGGCCAAGCGCTGGGCGCCAGGTTCTCCTGCGGGACCATCAGTGCAACATGAAAGCTGAGCTGGCCCAGCTCCGGGGGGAGGTGGATCAACTCCAGAGGGACATGCGAGAACTCAAGGGCAGCAAGCCCTAAATTTTTTCCCCCCCTTTTTTATTTTATTATTTTAAGTAAAAGTTTTTATTTTTCTACTTTTGAACTGAGTAATGTGTCATTATTTTTCCTTCCTTCATATGGTATTCTATACTTTCATGTAGTTTCCCCTACACTCTTACATTTATCAGTAACAGCATCAATATGCTATATGGTTTAAATGTTTGCAAATATTCTGCCAACAATTTAGTCTTTAGCCCATTTTGCTGAATAGTAAAACTTGCATTAATTAGTACGTAGCGTATTTTCTGGCGAGTGTGATAACTGCCAATCCAATGTTTTGTTGCCAGAATAATTGCAATATTATATTTGTCCCCATTTAATAAAGTGCCCATAACATATTTGCCATTTATTCTGTGTCTAAAATCTCTAACTTAATTTAAGCCACTTTAGCAAACGGCCCCTTAAGTATTTGGTTAAATATTCTTAAATGCCCCCCCCCCCCCCCCATTTTATTATCTCTAGCTCTTCTTTTTTTTTCTTACTTAGATTTTTATAATTTTGGGGGGGTTTGTTTGCAAATAAACTTTTATACAGCACCTCTTTAGCACTCTGTGCTCTCCCAGGGCAAAATGTCGCCATTTTTATGCTGCCGATTGTCGCGTATTTCATGCGATTAGATGCGATTAGCGCATGTGATAAATAGCCTGCATGCGGAAAATACTGCGCACGCTATTTATCGCATTGAAATACCGCGCGTAAAAAAGCGCGAGTATGCTTATAGTGAATCGTGCGATAAATCGCCAAAATTAAGACGCGGTAAAATTTATAGCGCACGCTATAAATAGCGCACATTTTATCGCACTTTAGTGAATCAGGCCCATAGTGTTAGTAGGTTATTGATATACAGGAATGACCGTTTTCTATATTTCCCTCTGATGTATATTTTGGCAATTATATGGCCTGTAAGGTATGTTTCCCCTATCTGGTCATTGTTGTTAGATAATGCCACCTTTTGGGTTAGAAAAGGCAGGAGTAAAGTATATAAATGGATTAGTAGCTTTGCTGTATAAGCATAACAGTTTTTCATGAGCATAAATATAAAAAACAATTGAACAAGTAACATCAAAAACATTATTATGTATGAAAGAAATAAAAGTATACACTCTTCAAATAGTTGCCTGTCAGGGCAGATGTGATGATCCATTTAGTGAGTGAATGAATGAGAAAAGAACCAAGTCACCTACACCCAATCAGATGGGGTGTAGTTTTGGGTTTGGTATGGGGCAAAATAAGCCCCCAGATTTTTGTTGGAGGTTGGTGGAAGGGCAACGAATACAGAGTTGAGATATAGGACACGAAGTGAGTCCATTCCGGATTCTCCCATTCTTATGGAAGCTTGGAGAGGAGGATTTTAGAAATTGTAAGCCGGTTATTCCAGATTCAACTGGCCCTGGGTGGAGAGGGGCTCAGTGTGAGGTTAGGTCCCCGGTTTGTGATGGGTGCTTTATTCCATATGGGCTGTAGTTGAGGTTTGGTTGGAGTAACTCGGCGTGGGGACATTTTTCATTTGGATGCCCAGAGCTGCTAGAAATTTGCGCACATTATTAGGATTTTGCAGGATATATGTTTGGGCTTGTCTAGCCACAATCAATTTAAATTGATCCCCACCTGTAAGGGATTTTATGCTCCTGGAGTTGTAGTGTGACCGGCTGCAGTTCTCTGTGTTTTGCCAGTGTGACTGGTGAAAGGTCGTTATAGATTTGTACCTTGTGGCCTTGGAATTCAATTGCCTTGGTTGTCCGGGTGATAGTTAGTACTGCTTCTTTGCTTTCGTAGTAGTGAAATCTGACCACTATGTCCCGTGGGGGTTTTGAGGCAGGGGGTCTTGGGCCTAGTGACCTATGCGCTCTGTCTAGTCTCCAGAGATCAGCCGCCATGTTAGGGCAGAGTGTGGAGCATAATGCCTGTATGTATTCTCTTAGTTCGGTTGCCCCAATTTACTCCCCTTATACGCAGATTTTGTCTCCTAGATCTGTTGTCCAGATCTTCACAGGAGTTTTTAAGTTGTATCAGTTCATCTCTGAGGATAGTGTTTTCATCCTCTAGATTTGTTATGCGTTGTGCTATGTCATCTGTGTAGGTCTCTAATTTGCCAGTACATTCCCCGAGTTCAGTTAGGTCTCTTTGTATCTCTCTCATAGCGTTTGATACCGCTGTTGAGACCGTCTGTGTAATAGTTGTGGTGAGATCTGTGCGAAGTTGCAGTAGCTGACCGCGTAATATTTGTGCTGTGACTGGTTGAGTCTCCGCATTTCCCATATCGGTAAGCATAATTGACTGACCTGTTTGTGTCTGTATCCCTGGGGGGCTGCTGTTAGCAGATGAGGAGGGAGAGAAATCCAGCGTTGGGGTAGGCTGTGTATCATGTTCGCATTCAGCGCCATCTTGGGTTGCAGCCTGCGTTTCCTGTGGTACGGTTCTCTGGAGGTAAGGAGACATTGTGACATGCTGCTCTTGGTGTTTTCTCCGGCCCATTTCGTGCTCCTCTCTTTTCTAGCTGTGTGCCTGAGCCTATGTGATCCAAAGATCGCTAATAATAAGGCTTATTATCAGGCTTTTCAGGTACGGGAGATCGGAGTTCTCAGTAAGTGCGTGCGCTCAGTTTCATTGCCTGGCCACGCCCCGACGTATGTCTTTTTTCAACCCAACTTACTATGTTACTATAAGCTCTGTAGAATATAATGCGGTTATGTAAACCTTATCTGATATCTGCTATTTAACCTGCGCCATTTAACCCTATTTCAACTGCCCCCAAGGTTATACAGAAGCTTGTTTATCTGCATTATACTAGTGCTTCTGACACAACACACCAGTTTTACCCTTGCAGGGCAACAGTACATTATATTTTAATTACTCAAAAACACTAATTTTTTAGTGTTTGTCTTTTAATTGGATTTGACACTAAAGCTGGCCATACACGGGCAGATCCGCTCGCTTGGCGGATCTTCACCCGATATCTATATTGGGGCTATATTGATAGCTATATTGGGGAGGCATGTAGGTGAATTCTGCACGCGGCAATGGGGCAGTCGGTTCGGGATTTCCTAACCTGGCCGATCGATATCTGGCCAATTTCAGGCCAGATATCGGTCGGCCAGGCCCCTCGTTTCTGCCCCTACATGGGGCAGTCGGTCCAAGGGACCGATATCAGCAGCTTCTATCTGCCCGTGTATGGGGGCCTTAAGACAAAATAAAGAATTATACTTAGTATCAGTTGATTAGTCCTTAATGATACCTTTAACTTATCAATAATGATAAGCAAACTCGTCTCACATAAAAGTTCCCGAACAATGGAAAATTCCAGTATTAAAATGAAGTGCAGTCAATGGAAAGAAAACATTACTTTGAGGTTAATTCTTTTTTAGCTCTGTATTGGCATAGAGACCAAAGCTCCTTTCCACTATGCTCCAACTGTTCTTTATGGGAAAAGAAACCCACATCTGACTTGGGTAGGACAAGATCCCACTGGTTGATGTGGAAGGCAAGGGGCAGATAATCTGTTTTTTAAATTCCAGCGCAGCAGACCATGTTTGTTTTCTGCCAAAACAATTCACATACCAAAGTTCTAGCAGGGATTCATGAAAAAATATTGGTGCTGGTTCATTCCTACTTCAAAACAGTTTAAAGTAAAATTTCAAATAGAATAAAGGTCAGCAACAATCTATATACATTTATTTACAGTACTAAATTAATAAATTCACATGTAAAAACTGTCTATAGTAAAGTAAGGCAACAAACTACAATGCATTTGGCAAAATCTATTTTTCATTGTTACCTATACTATAGACTCCATAAACATCTCAGATCCAAGCAGATTTTCACTTGGTATTAATTAAAGTGATTCTGTCATAATTTTTATGGAGTAGTTTTTATTACTAAAATACAATGTTTGCATTTCAGATAATTCACTCCATTTTATAGATTTTTAATTGAACTAACATGTATTTTTTTAGATGTAACATTATGTAGGCAGCCATTTCATTGAATTGTGTCTGATTCTGAGCTTTCAGAAGGAGACAGTACTGCACAATAGAACTACTTACAGATAAGCTATTTCTCCTGGGTTATTTTCCAAGTCCCAAAAAGCAAAACGGACTTGGGTTTCTCCAGCTTGTGTGTATTCTCATGGCTACCACTAGGTGGGCATGGGGTTTCAGAAATCATTGACTTTCATTGTAATTAATGTATTTGGGACTAAACTTCCCACTGCCTGTTACTGTATTAAATAGTTTTGGGGCTAAAATTCCCACTGCCTCTCACTGTATTTAATGTATTTTGGTTGCCACTAAATCTGACGCTCCTTATATAATATATTTAGGATCTGGAATCATTGTTCATTGCAGTCAAAGTACTATTATTTACAACGTACAAGTGCATGCTGTGTGCATATTTATTTATTCTTTGTTCTTCAAGTTAATTCTGGCTAACACATGGGCCGGGTCAGAATGGGCTGGCGGGACACTGGGAAAAAACCCGGTGGCCCCGAAGCTTGTGGGCCCTGCCGGCCCAAAACCGATCCCTGCTGGGTGTTTTGGGGCCTGCAAGATCTCCCCTCCTGACGTGCCTAAGTATGCACGCTCGGGGGAGGGGGTTGGGAGGGCGGTGGGGGCCAGGGGTTGTGGGGACCATGGAGGGGGTCCCTTGGGGGGGTGAGGGATCGGGTACAAAGGGTGGTTGTTAGTGGTACATTCTCTACTTGGAGTAAGGTTCTCAGTGGGGTCCCTCAGGGTTCTGTACTGGGTCCACTTTTGTTTAACTTGTTCATAAATGACTTAGGGGATAAGCAATTTATCAGTGTTTGCAGATGACACAAACCTCCGCAGACCAGTCAGTTCTATTCAGGATGTGGCATCCTTGCAGCAGGATCTTAACCAACTGGCAATCTGGGTGGCTAAGTGGCAGATAAGATTTAATGTTGATAAATGCAAGGTCATGCACCTGGGATGTAAAAATATGAAAGCCACTTATGCCCTTAATGGGACTGCACTAAGCAAATCCATTATGGAGAAATACCTTGGAGTCCCTGTAGATAATGAACTTGGCTGTAGCAAAGCAATGCCAGGCTGCAGTTGCAAGGGTTTTGAGCTGTATTAAAAGGAGTATAGATTCACAGGATTCACGTGTTATTCTTCCCCTTTACACAGTGCTGGTAAGGCCCTATCTAGAATATTCTGTTCAGTTTTGGTCTCCAGTGCTCAAATGGGACATTATTGAATTAGAGAGGGTCCAGAGAAGGGCAACTAAGCTGGTAAAGGGTATGGAAAGTCTCAGTTATGAAGAAAGACTGGCCAAGTTGGGTCTGTTTACACTGGAGAAGAGGCACTTAAGAGGTGACATGATAACTATATATAAATATATAAGGGGATCATATAATAACCTCTCTAATGCTTTATTTACCAGTAGGTCCAACAGACACGAGGGCACCCTCTCCGTTTAGAAGAATGGAGGTTCCATTTAAATATTCGGAAAGGATTTTTTAGTGTGAGAGCTGTGAAGTTGTGGAATTTCCTCCCCGAATCAGTCGAGTTGGCTGATACATTATATTGCTTTAAGAAGGGGCTGGATGGCTTCTTTGCAAGTTAGGGAATACAGGGTTATGGGAGATAGCTCTTCATACAAGTTGATCCAGGGACATGTCATTGCCCTAACTCATATGATTATGTTTTTAGAGCCTCAATCTCTATTGCATATGAAATGTTATCTTGAGATTTCTATCGATTTCAATAGAGGGAACAAAATAAGATATTATCAGAAAATTCAGTTTATTTGTCTCATAGCCTCCACAACACCAGTTGTGGCTCTCTCCAACTTTCTCTAACTCTCTATGCCACGTGCCAATGTATCACTCTCTCTCTTGCATTATCTAATTGTGTCCCAGACATGCTATCAGCAGCAAAGTGAAAGAAGCCCTCAGACAGGTCTTGAAGAACATAAAAAAAAATTTTGAAGGAAAATATTAAATGCAGCAGCCCCACACAATGGAAGTTGAAAAGCTAAATGCATCTTTATTCCGCTTCTTATTCTAATTATGTTGGTTTAAAAAAACCAACATACTGTTCTTCTACTTCAGCTTAACCCTTTCCCTGCCTGTTTTAAAAAAAAGTAGTTATGTGCCAACAACGTAGTACCTACGTTATTGGTACTAATGCAATTCTCTCTGCGCTGGTGGCTTTTGCGATCACATCGCGTCTGCTGCTTGTCCTGTGTCTTCCCCTGCTGCTTGCCCCCCCCCCTGCACCACCCATGCACTTCCTGTGCTGCAAGGACTTCAGAGAGGACCCCTGCCTGCGATCCTGAGACTTTCTACTGGTAAGTGCTCATTATTTGCCTAATACACACACTTACACAGGTTTTTTTTATCTATTTTGATTTGGGTGCCTCTGTACACCACATACTTTGGTAAATCTTTGCATATTGGGCATCAAACTGTTCAGTAGACTGCTGGCATTAATATTTAGGGTGATGTGTCATTATATGTAAGAAATGTTGTAAGATAAATGTGGCAAATTTCAACCATTTTAGGGTTTTTCAGAAAAGTCATAAAAACCATTAACTTTAGGAAAGCTTTCCAGATTGGTACTTTGGTGTAGAAAGTCTTCTTTACCCATGTTCGATTTGTCAGAATGTGTACTTTCCAAAAATATATGGTTTTTAGAGGTCACCCTACATTTCTGCAGCTTCTACCCCTCATAAAACTGCCATGTGTTTATGAATTAGGTAAAGGTAAGCCAAAGTATATTTGGGGGTTCTCTCAGTGCCATGTGCTTTGTAAACATATGTACAGTGGGCATCAAACTGTTCAGTAGACCTCTGGGGTTCATATTTATGGTGTTTTATATTGGTATCTTATGACCTGTAGAAAATAAGATGCCGCATAGTGGAAGTTTTGAGGTGATTTTTGGAAATGTCATAAAAATCGTCAAACTTAGGAAAGCTTTGCGGCATGTTACTTTAGAGTAGAAAGACATGGGTTCTCATTTTAGATTCAGGGGAATGTGTACTTTCTAAAAATATATAGCTTCCTGTAGTGAGCTTACTATTTTGTAGCATTATCCCACAAAAATCATGTAAATGTGTTGATTTTGCAGGAGCTGAAATGACAGATCATATGGGGGGAATGTTCACATTGGGGCCCCTACATGCCACATACTTAGGTAAACCTATACATATTAGGCATCAAACTGTTCAGTTTTGTCCTGGCGTTCAAATTCAGGGTGTTTTATCTTGGGACCTAATGATACGTGGAAGATAAGATGTCTCAAACTGGAAGCTTTGAGAGGATTTTTGGAAATGTTATCAAAGTTGCCAACTTTAGGAAAGCTTTGCGGCTTGGTACTTAGAGTAGAAAGACATGGGTACACATTTTAGATTCGGGGGAACTTTCCAAAAATATATGACTTTCTGGGGTGAGTGTACTTTTTACTAGCTTTTTCCCACACAAGATGATGTAAATGTGTTGATTTTGCAGAAGCTGAAACAACAGAAATGACAGATCATATGGGGGTATATTCACATTGGGGCCCCTACATGCCACATACTTAGGTAAACCTATACATATACAGTTCTACCTATTCTGGATTCCCCAGAATCTGTTCTTTCTAAAAATGTATAATTTTCTGGGATAAACCTTCTGTTAGGGCTCTGGCACACGGGGAGATTAGTCGCCCGCTTTAAAGTTTCCTCTCAAGGCAACTTTTGCGTTTTCACTGAAATCGTGCCGCCGCGTATGCCATCCCACCGGCGATTTACATTTTTGCGGGTGGGATGGCAATTCGGGGAGATTAGTCTCCCACGAACAGGGAGATTTGTCACGGGCGACTAATCTCCCCGTGTGCCAGAGCCCTTAGTGGAATTTTTGGCCTTGAAATCTAAATTATGCAGCTTTCTGGAGCAGAGTTTTGGAAATTTGGTAGTTTACTCCTGAGTAAACTTGCTGAGTTTTTGACCTATACAAGTGAGAAATTTCCATAAAACTATATATATTTGGTATTGGCACGTTCAGGAGACATGGGACTTTCCAATTCAGTTGTATTTTCATGCATAACTAATTTTTGTTTCTGGTGTATGTGTTTATATTATGGAAAATATTTTTTTTTTTTAAATTTTTTAGACATTTAGAAGCCTATATCTTGTTACAGAATTGGAATTAAAAAAAAAAAAATTCTACCATATTTGAAAAGCTTAGGTTGTCCTGAAAAAAAATGATATATGGTTTTCCTGGGTAAACTAAAATTCCCCCCGAGAAAAAGCCCCTAAAGTGATACAGTGCAAAATGGTCAAAAACTGTCTGGCAGTAGTTCTGTTTTGTACAAAACGGCTGGCAGTGAAAGGGTTAAAGGAGAAGGAAAGACTAATAATGAGTTAATCTCAAGCTGCAGGCATACCTTTAGTTCTCTCAATAGTGCCCTTAAGTCTCCCCATATTTCACCTGTTCAGATGATCAGAAGCCTCATAGAAAAAAAAAAACTTTGTGAAGAGAATTCCCATAATGCTACACTCCTGCACCAAGACCCCTGTACATGTGCAGTTTGTAAGACTATGAAGAAGCTTCCTGATGAATGGCTCAGATCACACATTCCTAAGGGGGGGGAGGGAGTTCTTAGCATTCTTGAGGGAGGGGGGAGCAGGAGAGAGGACAGAGCTGTGCAGACTCTGGCACAGGAATTACAGAGACAAGGAAGGAGAAAGGAAATCCTGTTTCTTTTGATAGAGAACTTGTTTCTGTGAGTGCTTATGGCTGTATTTGCATAGACCTTTCTGATAAAGCTTACTTCGTTTTTTACCTTTCCTTCTCCTTTAATCTTTTAATTCTTTTTTTTATTCTTAGCGCCCCCCATTTTCTAAACGCTACTCCTCCTACAGTTTTAGGGAAATAACACCCAGACTCTCCTTACTTCTTCGTCCTATAGCGGAGGTTGCTTGTGTTGCTTTTCTAAGCGATCCCGCTTAGAGTTGCAGAGTTAGTCACTGGGTGACAATATGTGCAAACCTTATCCGTGCTCTAAAAGTGTCAAAGTGAATTTACTACTGTTAGAAGAACAGTGAGAAGAAGAAAAAAAAAAGGTGAAAAACCCCACCACTTAACTTCTCAGTTGTGAAAATGAGAATTTAACTTACCTCTTATCGTAAATTCCATTTCTTCTAGTCCCGACATGTCAGTACGCATGGGCAGTATTGCCCCCACAGCTAGGAGGTAGGACCTATATACCAAAGCCAATCAAAATTAGCCCTTACCTATAAGACCATGTGACTTCCTCCTCACCACTGTTATACATTTGCCAAGCAATACAAGAAGCAAATAATTGGGATGGGAAACCCCGTACTGACATGTCGGGACTAGAAGAAATGGAATTTACGATAAGAGGTAAGTTAAATTCTCATTTTCTTCTTCGTCCCTTCCATGTCAGTACGCATGGGATGTACCAAGCCATGCCCCTAAAAAATAAGGGGTGGGAATAATAATATCAACAGATGCTAAAAACAGTGGTGAGGAGGAAGTCACATGGTCTTATAGGTAAGGGCTAATTTTGATTGGCTTTGGTATATAGGTCCTACCTCCTAGCTGTGGGGGCAATACTGCCCATGCGTACTGACATGGAAGGGACGAAGAAGAAAAAAGAATTATGTGTCTCCGAGCTGCCTTCCTCTATCTAATCCGTGAAGTGCTTCCAAAATTAACCCCTAAGAGTTGGCGCTCACAAATCACTACTTATGATAAAATCAATCAATTTATTTCCACAATCAATGAATGGTAAAAAACACAATAACATCTACTTCATACAATATAAATACAAGTAAAAATAAAACCAAAGTGCATGTTTTCTATTTTACACATTAAATAGGAGAAGATTCTAGGAATGATTCTATTTTGGACCTGGTGAATTCTAATAATGATGAACTCATCTCTAACATTTGTGTGGGTGAGCATTTGGGGAACAGTGATCACAACATGGTCTCCTTTGAGATAATGCTGCATATAATGCTGATATAAGGGAGTAACTAAAACGCTCGATTTTAGACGTGCAGACTTTGCCAGTATAAGGGCATCTCTGCAATGTGTCAACTGGGAAAGGCTTTTCATGGGGTTAGACACAGAAGGAAAATGGAACATCTTTAAAACATTGCTTTGCAGGTATACACAACAGTATATCCCCCTTGTAAGCAAGGAGAGGCATCGCAAAGCAAAACCTTTATGGCTGAATGAAGGTGTTAGTGTCGAGGTTGGTAAGAAAAGACATGCTTTTAAAGCATTCAAGGTAGCTGGGACAGCAGAAACTTTCATCAGGTACAAGGAAGCAAATAAAGCATGCAAAAAAGCTATCAGGCAAGCTAAAATAGAGATGGAAAGGGATATTGCAGCTAGGAATCCAAAATTATATTTTAATTATGTGAATAGTAAAGAAATGAAGCAAGAAGGGGTGGGAACCTTATTATCACGGGGGGGTAAGTTGGTTGATGAGAATGGGGAAAAAGCTGAAATTTTGAACTCTTATTTTTCATCTGTCTATACATCTGAGGAGCCAGATAATGAAGGCTTCCTTTTTAATATGCCCAGTTCTAGTAATTTAGCTACTGACGCATGGGTCACTTGGGAGGAAATTCAAAAGAGACTTGAACATGTAAAGGTAAACAAAGGTCCAGGGCCTGATGGGATTCATCCCAGGGTATTAAATGAGCTGAGCACTGTGATTGCCAAACCTCTTCACTTAATTTTTCAGGATTCATTGAGGTCTGGCATGGTGCCGAGAGACTGGCGGATTGCTAATGTGGTGCCGTTATTTAAAAAGGGATCCCGTTCTCAGCCTAAAAACTATAGGCCTGTTAGTCTGACATCAGTAGTAGGAAAACTTTTGGAAGGGGTAATAAGGGATAGGGTACTTGAATACATTGCACTTCACAATACTATAAGTTTGTGCCAGCATGGTTTTATGCGTAACAGATCTTGCCAGACTAATTTAGTCGCCTTTTATGAGGAGGTGAGTAGGAACCTCGATGCTGGAATGGCAGTTGATGTCATAAACTTGGACTTTGCTAAAGCGTTTGTTACAGTACCTCACAGAAGGTTAATGATCAAATTAAGGAATATTGGCCTAGAACATAATATTTGTAATTGGATAGAGAACTGGCTGAAGGATAGAGTACAAAGAGTAGTGGTAAATGGAACATTTTCTAATTGGACCAGTGTGGTTAGTGGAGTACCGCAGGGGTCAGTCCTTGGTCCTTTGCTTTTTAACTTGTTTATTAATGACCTGGAGGAGGGCATAGAGAGTACTGTTTCTATTTTTGCTGATGACACAAAATTGTACAATACTATAAGTTCCATAGGATGCTGTCGCTTTGCAGAGCGATTTGACAAAATTAGAAAACTGGGCAGCAAACTGGAAAATGAGGTTCAATGTTGATAAGTGCAAAGTTATGCACTTTGGTAGAAATAATATAAACGCGAACTATCTACTGAATGGTAGTGTGTTGGGGGTATCCTTAATGGAGAAGGATCTAGGGGTTTTTGTTGATAACAAGTTGTCTAATTCCAGGCAGTGTCATTCTGTGGCTACTAAAGCAAATAAAGTGCTGTCTTGTATAAAAAAGGGCCCCTTTATAGGTCCCTGGTAAGGCCTCACCTTGAGTATGCAATGCAGTGCAGTTTTGGGCTCCAGTCCTTAAGAGGGATATTAATGAGCTGGAGAGAGTGTAGAGACGTGCAACTAAACTGGTTAAGGGGATGGAAGATTTAAACTATGAGGTGAGACTGTCGAGGTTGAGGTTGTTTTCTCTGTAAAAGAGGCGCTTGCGAGGGGACATGATTACTCTGTACAAGTACATTAGAGGGGATTATAGGCAGATGGGGGATGTTCTTTTTTCCCATAAAAACAATCAACGCACCAGAGGTCACCCCTTTAGATTAGAGGAACGGAGCTTCCATTTGAAGCAGCGTAGGTGGTTTTTCATGGTGAGGGCAGTGAGGTTGTGGAATGCCCTTCCTAGAGATGTGGTAATGACAGATTCTGTTAATGCCTTTAAGAGGGGCCTGGATGAGTTCTTGAACAATCAGAATATCCAAGGCTATAGTGATACTAATATCTACAGTTAGTACTAGTGGTTGTATTTATAGTTTATGTATGTGAGTGTATAGATTGGTAGGTGTGGGTTAGGTGTGCTGGGTTTACTTGGATGGGTTGAACTTGATGGACACTGGTCTTTTTTCAACCCTATGTAACTATGTAACTAAGATATTTACAACGTCAGTCAATACTATTATCAATAGATAATCAAACAGAGAGTGGATTATTAGGGTAAATAGAAAATATTGTGGCTGATAAATCACTTAATCAATTAGAATCATGGAGTGGTGTGACCGTTAAGCTACTAAATCTATTAGAATCAGGATCTTAATTCATTAAAAAACTTTAAAATATTAAAACACATTATGGCTAATCAGTTGTTCAATCAATTAAAGTCTGGTACCTAATTCATTACATACAAGATGAGAGAGAAGTATATCAGACTCACAGTTAAAATAGTGTTCTCATAATTCAAAGTTAGATACAGTATAAACATATGGCAGTTACTATAGGCTTACTCAGGTCCTGCTATATCTAGCCAGAACATTCAGCCAGGAGAAATAGTTTTTTTTATTTATAAGGTGCACTGTGTTGTACTAGTTAATCATATTCTTTAAGTGATGCAAACACTAGAGAGATGCAGCGCTTACTAAAACTGAATACCCACGGGGTTAAACCTCAAAGTATGTAGTAGAGCCCTATAACTATAATACGGCGCTCCTACACAGCACGCTCAATTAAGCCGGTTATTACCACTGCTAGCAAGGTTAAGATAGGAATTTCCTTAGGGGTAGCTAAATAAACACAGCCTCCCAAGTCCAAGGTTTCAAAAAAATGAGTGGAGCCACAGACAGCCAATCAGATTAATTTAATTAATTTTAATGGGAAAATTTAAAGTGCTGCCATTCTCACAAGTGTCATGTGTACCCAAACGTTTCACAGTTGCCCACTGGGAGACTAAGGTTAAAGGTTATGAAAAGGGAGCAGAGCCACCAACAGTCAATCTATTTCCACCCATTAAATTTCATTGGTTTATATTTTAACTGATGCAATTATTTAAGTATTAATTCTAGTGGTGCTAAACTTTGCAAAGTTAGTCACTGGGTATTTGTGGTTCAAAGTTAGAAAAAGAGGGCGGGGCCACCAACAGCCAATGACATTTCAATGGTGAAATGTAAAATGCTGTCAGTCCCAAAACTTTGCAGAGTTAGTTACTGGGGGACTGCAGTTCAAAAATAGGAAAAGTGGGCTGGGCCACTAATAGCCAATCAGATTTCATCCACTGAATTTTATTGGCTTCAATATAAAATGCTGTCATTATCACACTATTTATGCCAGGGTGCCCAAGCTTTGCACAGTTTGTCACTGGGTGAGAATAAGTGGGCACACCCACCAACCACAATTCACCAATTGACTTCTACTTGTTTAAATTTAAACTGCTGCCATTCTTTAACTAATAATCCTAGGGTCCCTAAACTTTGCAGTTAGTCACTGGGTAACTGCAGTGAGTGGAGCCATCAACCGCCAATTAGATGTTACTCATTGACTTTCAGTGGGAAAATTTAAATTGCTGCCATTCAGACACTATTAAAACAACAAAAGTCCCCAAACTTTGCACAGTGGTTTTTACTATATAACTGTGGTCCAAGGTTAGAAAAGCTGGGTGGAGCCAAAAACAGCCAATCAGATTTAATTCAGTGACTTCACTTTTTGTAAACCAACATGAAGTTTGTTCTCAAACTTCCCTTTCTAGTTCTTAATCTTCTTATTCTTAGTGCTCCTCCTACAGCACCCAAACTCTCCACACTTCTTAGTCCTATAGTGGGGAAAGTTGCTTGCACTTTTCTAAGCGATCCCGCCCCCCATCTTTTTGTGGCACCATTCCGAACACCCCAAATTTTCTATTGACTTTAACAGGGAAGATTTTCAAACTGCTGCTGTCACTCTTACAGCTTTGCAGCTACACTTATGAAACTTGAGTAACATAATCATGAGGTCACCCTGGATGAAACAGAGACATGTTTTGGATGACCCAATGTGGGAGGAGCCAACAACAGCCAATCAGATTTCACCAATTGACTTTAATACGAAATTTAAACTGCTCCCAATGTTAGAACTTTGAAGCCACACATAAATAAAAAGGTGTTATTTGTTAGATGGCTTTTCACACTGGGGGACTAAAGTTAAAGGTTAAAAAATTGGATGGAGTCGCCAACAGCCAATCAGATTTCATCCTTTGAATGTTATTGGTTTAAATTTTAAATGTGGTCATTCTCACAGTTGGTTTACAGCTTGTTTGAGATTGGTGTAAGGAGGAGGGCTTTGGGTTTCTGGAGAACTGGGCTGATTTTTCAGTTGGCTACTGGCTCTTTTCCAGGAATGGTCTGCACCTTAATGATGATGCTTTGGTGGAGAAGATGGCTAGAGGGTTGGAGGAGATTTTAAACTATGCATGGGGTGGGGGGTGCAGTGAGTGATTCTGTGGCAAAAAAAAATTAAAGAAGAAGGAAAATCATTTTGGCATTTTATTGCCAATAGATTTGCCACATTAGTGCCACCTAGAACAATATATTTATTCTGCAGAAATCATTGCCATACCTGAGTAAACAGCTTTACAAGCTTTGTCCATTTGCTTAAGATAGCAACTGCCATTTTAAGTAGCTTTCTGCCTGCAGTC
Organism: Xenopus tropicalis; assembly: GCF_000004195.4. Classification (NCBI taxonomy): domain Eukaryota; kingdom Metazoa; phylum Chordata; class Amphibia; order Anura; family Pipidae; genus Xenopus; species Xenopus tropicalis. Next base: position 71,072,836 of record NC_030682.2, read on the forward strand.
TAGCCATTATAGCTCAAATCACACATTCCTAAGGGAGGAGGGAGGGAGCTCTTTGCATTCTCATGGGAGGGGGAGCAGGAGAGGGGATAGAGATGAGAACTGCGCAGACTCTGGCCACGGGAATTAAAGGAGAATGCAAGTCAAAATTTAAAAAGCATACTGCCCAATAGTCCTCCTATTGTTTAGTAATAACGCCACTCTTTTGGCTCACCTAATCAAAGATTTACTCAGTCACACTTACTTCACATTTTCTAGAATAGGCAGCCATCTCTAAAAAGGTATTCTCCCTTCCTTTCCCTCCTTGCTTTATACTGCACATGTGTTTTATTCCCTCCCCCCCTCCCCACTGCCAGATCCGCTTCTGATTGGCTGGTGGGCATGTGTAGCTCAGAACAGCAGACAGGATCAAGTTACACACATGCTTAGAGAATAGGAAGGCTGCCGCTGGCAGCCTACAGGAAGGGGAGAGAGATTTCAGTGATGTCACTGTAGTCTTCACACTGCTGTAGGCTGCCAGCACCATATCTCAGAGAAGCAAGCAGGAATCTAGGAATTTAGATATGCAGTAAGTACTTAAAAAGAATGCCTTTAGACTTACTTTTAATTTATATTAACCTTTCATTGTCCTTTAAGGATATTTCTGAGAGAGGAAGTCAGACACTGGAACATCATGTTTACAAAAAAAGAGACAAGAAATCCTGTGTTTCTTTTGATAGAGGACTCAGTGTAGCATTACTGTAAGTGCTTATGGCTGTATTTACATATACCTTTCTAATAAAGCTTACTTAATTTTTACCTTTCCTTCTCCTTTAAAGGATAGATTTCTAAAACATAGAAGTGTGATTAAAGTAGGTAAAGGATTAACACCACTGGTACGACATTGTAGGGAACATCAACACAATGTATCCTCTTTAAAAATAATGGGTGTAGAACAAGTGTTCCCCTCAGGTGGGGGGATTGATAGGAACACTCTCTTGCTTAGAAAGGAAGCAGAGTGGAGAGCTTTTTGGCTCTACAAAGTATCTTATGGGTATATTGATTTTCCTCTTTTTATTTATGATTTCTGTTTTTTGTTTTGTTGTCTATTGTGTGTTATTGTTTTGGGGTACAGGCCAGGTTCGCTGAAGTTCAACATGTGTTTTTTAAAAAAATGTCTTTCTTTTTTTCAGATGTCTCTTGAGTCTACCTACCTTGTTTAAATTTGCACCAGTATTACAAACTATTATTGTCTTTTCTTAATAACTGCGCTGTACCTAGTTTGTGACAAGTGATAATAATGGGGCATTTTAATTATCCTGATATTGACTGAAGCAATAGTCCTGCCAGGACAGTAAATGGGAACAAGTTTATAAACTTGTTGCATGACAACTTTATGTCACAGGTTGTTAAAGAGCCAACCAGGAACCATGCTATATCGGATCTAGTGATCTCCAATGACCCAGAATGTATAGCAAATGTGCAAGTGGTTGAACCCCTTGGTAATAGTGACCATAATGTTATTTCATTTGATATTTGGTGCAGAAAACAATTATAAACTGGGGCAACAAAGACCCTGAATTTAAAAAAAGGGCAGTGCTTCAGAGCATAGATTGGGGCATTATGTTTTCTGCTAAAAACACAGAGCAGAAATGGTTGTCATTCCAAATGATATTAAATGATTAATAGGGAAAAAAAAGAAAGCTTTTAAGAAATATAACTCAGAGGGGACAGAAGCTGCGTTTAATGAATATAAACACTATAACAAGTGTTGTAAAACAGCAATCCGGAAGGCAAAGATAGAAAATGAGGAGTGCATTGCGGCAGAGGCCAAAACTAACCCAAAAAAGTTTTTTAAGTATATTAATAGTAAAAAGATGCAGGTTGAGGGTGTGGCCCCATTGATTTATAGTAACAATATGGTTACAGCAGATACAGAAAAGCCAGATGTACTAAACCTGTTTTTTTCTTCTATGTATACAGAGTGCAAGTCCCACCCAATAGCTGAACTGTTGCCTCAGCCCCAACTTGTCAGTGGATGATACAGGATATGGTTCTTAAAGGTTTACACAAGATTAATGTGAACAAAGCACCAGGGTCAGATGGAATCACCCTTGGGTACTGAAAGAGCTAGGGTCAGTTTTACAGTGGCCTCAGTTTCTGATATTCTCAGACTCTTTTTCTTCTGGTATGGTACCTATGTATTGGAAGAAGGCTCATGTCATTCCTATATTTAAAAAGGGAGTAAGATCTCAGCCTGTCAATTATAGGCCTTTAAGTTTAACATCCGTGGTGGGCAAGTTATTTGAAGGCTTGTTAAGGGATCACATACAAAATTATGTACTGGAGAATGGCATTATGAGCAGTAATCAGCATGGCTTTTAGAAGGACAGGTCTTGTCAGACCATTTTAATTGCTTTTTATGATGAGGTTAGTAAGAAGCTGGACAGTGGGGGTGTAGTCATTGTGATCTATTTGGATTTTGCCAAAGCATTTGATACTGTTCCCCACAAACGACTGCTTTCTAAACTAAGGTCTATTGGTCTTAGTGAAGTCATTTGCACATCGATAGAAAACTGGCTACAGGATCGAGTACAGAGGGTGGTTGTTAATGGTACATTCTCTACTTGGAGTAAGGTTCTCAGTGGGGTCCCTCAGGGTTCTGTACTGGGTCCACTTTTGTTTAACTTGTTCATAAATGACTTAGGGATATTATAGAGAATATTATAAGTAATGTATCAGTGTTTGCAGATGACACAAAACTCTGCAATCCAGTCAGTTCTATCCAGGATGTGGCATCCTTGCAGCAGGATCTTGACCAACTGGCAATCTGGGCGGCTAAGTGGCAGATGAGATTTAATGTGGATAAATGTAAGGTCATGCACCTGGGATGTAAAAATGCGCAAGTCACTAATACCCTTAATGGGACTGCACTAGGCAAATCCATAATGGAGAAGGATCTTGGAGTCCTTGTAGATAATAAACTTGGCTGTAGCAAAGCAATGCCAGGCAGCAGCTGCAAGGGCAAACAAGGTTTTGAGCTGTATTAAAAGGGGTATAGATTCACAGAAGGAGGGTGTTATTCTTCCCTTTTACAGAGTGCTGATAAGGCCCCATCTAGAATATGCTGTTCAGTTTTGGTCTCCAGTGCTCAAACGGGACATTATTGAATTAGAGAGGGTCCAGAGAAGGGCAACTAAGCTGATAAAGGGTATGGAATGTCTCAGTTATGAAGAGAGACTGGCCAAGTTATCCTTAATGGGACTGCACTTGGCCCACCCCTTAAAATTGGAGGAACAAAACTTTAATTTGAAGCAGTGTAGATGGATTTTCACAGTGAGGGAAGTGAAGTTGTGGAATGCCCTTCCTAGTGATGTTGTAATGCCATATTCTATTAATGCCTTTAAGAGGGGCCTGAATGATTTCTTGAACAAGCATAGTATCCAAAGCTATTGTTAAACTAAAATACAACTAGTATTAATGTTGGTATATATAGTTATGTATGAGTGTATAGATAGGTCAGAATAGGTTTGCATGTGAGCTGGGATTCACTTGGAAGGGTTGAACTTGATGGGCTCTTGTCTTTTTTCAACTCTATATAATTCATTGTCCAATATGCTGCAAGCAATATTGGAGTCTATGCAGCTGAAACTCAATAAAATGCTAATTAGAATGTGGATTTAGTATACAGCAAACATATCAGGTGGTTGTTAGAAAACGCTGAATTCTGCTGAGAATATGCTACGTACGCTTCAAAATCCTCCTACCTGTGCCTGCACCCAATAGCACTGAATACGCTCGGATGCAGGCACATGTAGTCGATATCCGCTGAAAATGCAAAGTCTCGCGTTTTTTGGTGGAATTGGCCACATGTGCCTCCACCCAAGCATATTCAATGCTATCGGGTGCAGACACAGGTAGGAGGATTTTGAAGCATACTTAGCGTATTCTCGGCAAACGTTTTTCAGCTTGCCAAGAATATACTACCTACACTATGGGGCACATTTACTAACCCACGAACGGGTCGAAATGAGTCCGATTGCGTTTTTTTCGTAAAGATCGGTATTTTGCGATTTTTTCGGCGTCTTTACGAATTTTTCGTTACCAATACGATTTTTGCGTAAAAACGCGAGTTTTTCGTAGCCATTACGAAAGTTGCATAAAATCTTGCGCTTTTTTCGTAGCGTTAAAACTTACGCGAAACTTCGCACCTTTTAAGTTTTAACGCTACGAAAAAGGCGCAACTTTTCACGTAAGTTTTAACGCTACGGAAAAAGCGCAAGATTTTACGCAACTTTCGTAAAGGCTACGAAAAACTCGCGTTTTTACGCAAAAATCGTATTGGTAACGAAAAATTCGTAAAGACGCCGAAAAAATCGCAAAACATACGAAAAAGTCGCAAAATGTTCGTTTTCAAGTCGGAACTTTTCCAATTCGGGTCGGATTCGTGGGTTAGTAAATCAGCCCCTATGTGTGGCATTAGCCTTAAAGTCAATATAAATTCAATAATATTTCTTTGTTAAGTTTCAATCTATTCTAATTTTTAGTAAAATGGTAAACAGTAACAGGAGATGATACCGCAGTAACTATAACAATTCAGCAAGAATAGACCCCAGCTATACCCTTTTAACCCCAGTATGCGCACCTAAGTCCACAACACGTTGCCAGCTGGATATAGTGTGTACCAGTGGGGGGGCCTCCTTGTGAAGAACTGGCTGGGCTGCTAATGGCCCAGCAGCCTAAAAGTTAACCACTGAACTTGGAACTGGATTCTGTAGGTGGGTGTGAAGGAAACACAAGATGCAGATGTGTCCTGAGAAAGGGTCTATTCTTGCAGGTGGATGAGGTAACTAGCTATTATCCTGCCAACCATTGGAGATTGGGACATATCGTGTCCTAAAAGGGAAAGTGATCAAGACTCTTGTTTGTCCATTTTTGTCTGAGAGACTGTGTGGCTTTTATGGACTAGGGAGCTTCTGAGCTGCTGGATGTATTCACAGCATTCAGGCTGACAATCTGCCTTGTGTGCCTTTGCCCTAAAGCTGTTGTTTCCAAATGCCATTTTTATGAATATGGAGGACAGCTATGGGATCCTTTAAACTTAAACCAATATGAATCTGGTGTAAGATTTTTGTATAGATGTTAAAGAGATAGTTCACCTATCTGTTATCAAACAGTGATATTCTAACAAAATTTACATTTAATCCTTATTTTTTATTTGTTGTTGTTTTTTAATTCTTAGCTTTTTAGTTCAGAAGCTCAATGGTTTAGTATTTTGGCAGCTATCTGATTGCTAGGTTTCAATTTACCCTAGCAACCAGACTAATTTATCATTTAAATTGTAACCTTGTAGGTTGTGCTAATGATACTTGTTTACCATTTCCTTTTAATGTTTCGGCCTATTTTTGTTTTTTGTTGCACTCTTAGTTCCTTTTGTCTTTGGAAGACATTTTCCACTATTTTAGCTTTAAAGGGAGGGGTGGTTCACCTTCAGGTTTACTTTTAGTATGTTATAGAATGGCCTAACATGCTCCGTGGGCATCAGCCTAAGGGTAATGGCACACAGGGCAGAGGATCCTCATTTACTGCACGCAGAGAAAAGGCAATCTGCTCCTGTGTGTATCTGAACTGACAGGCACAGTGTCATGCTGTGTACACACAGAACAAATTTCATTGTAAAAAGTATGCATTTTCGAATATACCCAGTGCTTCTGCACACAGGCAAATGCTGCCTATAAGTTCAGTTACACACAAATGCAGAGGACAGTGGAACCGCTTTTCTGCACCTACATTCAAAACACAGACTGTAAAAATTGGATCCCAAGCCCTATGTGCCATAAGGCTTACTAATTGTAGTACTAAATGTACTATCTTTAGAAATCTTTGTGGGAATTCACAAAAGTGCAAAAATAGGAAATGGGTGTAATTGGTTCCGTGCTTATGAAACGAAAACTCGTGTGATTTTAAGGATTTGCATGTCTGAGCATCTTTTTACAACCTGTAAAAAATGCAGATAATGTGAGACACAAACTCACATTTTAGTATCTATTTTAAAATGGTAATAACCTACATGTTATTTACGTAAAAATGTTTTAAAAAGTCAGTTTTAATTGAAAGTGGTTTGTCACAAGTAAGAGCGGAAGTAGGGGACAGAATGGTTGGTCCACAGCTTGTCCAAAACAACAGATTCTGCAATTTGGATGCAGATGCAGGGAAGGACTCTGAACTAGCATGTATGGAACAGAATGATTCTCTGAGGACCCTGGGGGGGGCAATTTCTCTAACACAGGTGGGGGAATGAGTGCTAGGAAGGAAAGGCACATGCCTTAGTTATAGGGCATTCAATTATAAAGAAGGTAGATAGAATAATCAGTTGCAAGGACCATACATACCAAACTGTAAGAGCAGCAAGAAGGCAGCAAGAGCTTAGGGAGAATATTGCATGACTGAAAGATTGGTTTAGGGAGGAGGAATTTGGGTTTCTGGAGAACTGGCCTGATCTTTTCTTCGCTACAGTGATAGTGGAAAATGAGGGTGCTAAAGCCTTATGGGTGGAACTTTCTACAGATTGTAGAGTACACCAAATTAAGTGTTGGGGTGTTCTATAAGCAAGAGGCTAAGTTTTTGTTGGAATCTGGAATCTGTTGTACTGGAATCTGGAATCTGTGATTAAGCCGCATTACCGCAATTTGTTTTTAATTTACTTCAATGTTAATTTGGTAATTTCAATGTTAGTAGGGCAGGGAATTTAAATTGGGTCATTAACACAAAAAAAATATGTTGTTTTACCTTTGTAATATTTTCAAGATCACTTTTTATGGCTTCACATTAAAGGACATGTAAACCCCACACACAAAAATTGAATCAGTGAACAGACTCTTTGAAATCTTTCGATACTTGCCACACTGGTTGTCCAGAGGTTAATAGTAAGGCTGCAACATCTCCTTAATCACTTAGATTTCCTTCACCCCCTGTAACCCATTTGCTCCCCCCCTCCCCTTGGGAATTTGCTTTGACGTCTGGTTTGCTAGACATGCTCATTTGTTCTAAGCTCAGATTACTAAACACGCCTTCCAGTCTAGCAGCCAGTAAAGAGATGGCATTGCTGGTTCCCATAGAAACTCAGCTCTAGCTGTCTGCTTCAATTTTTTTCTCCTAACTTTCTCTCCTGAGCTCAGCTTAAACTAAGCAGAACTTTTATCAAAGACAGTTTTGCCTGTGTGAGCCGGTATTCTTGATGAAATATATGCTGAATAAGGGTCTTTGTGTGTGCATGCTGTTTGCAGATTTAAATGTATCTGATTATGTATCAGAAGAAAAATGGCCACCCAGTGAAAGCTGCTATTTGCTTTAGGCTAATGTGATGGTGCTAGCAAACGGAGGGGATCTATGCAGTACAAATAATGCCATTTGGGTGGGGGAGACGTTCCGAACTGATATACATTATAGGCAAATTTAGGCTTTACATGTCCTTTAAGCATAATTTATCTTAAACTACCATTTATTTAAATGGTATGCTACACCATGCTATTTTCATGCCATTGGTTTGAAATGTTGCTTCCACAATCTTTCTAGTCTCTCCATACCTGAAATTATATTTTCCATTATCACTATGAAAAACTGCACCTATATGTTAAAAGTAGTGATGAGTGAATTTTTTCGGCAGGCAAATGCGAATTGCTTTGCAAAACTTCAGTGAAAATTCGCCAATAAAATAGACGCGGGCGACAAAAAAAATTGTGCGAAAAATGCGTTTTCCGAATTTTTTGCCGTTTTGCAAATTTTCTTGCCATTTCGCGTATTTTATGGTGAAGCGAGCGAAACGGGAGAGACACTAGTTAAAACCTATTACAATATCTAGTTAATGTTTTAGGCAACAATAGACACCTTAAATTTCTTCAAGTACCTTTAAATATCTGTAAGTTGCCACTTTTTTAAAGTTTTTTGATATAGAAATATTCTTTCTTTTGGCATATTTTGATACCTGGTACTCAAAATGTTGTACCCTATATAATATATTGTTAAAAATCAAGATAGAGGAATCAAGCTTTTCTGTTTAAAATTAGAAAAATCATCTTAATGTGCAATCCATTAATAAGCTAAAAAGATAGCAAGGCCAAGGCTTTTTGTAAAAACTGCACTGGCCCAGGTAATTTTTAATAGAAGTGATGTGCTAAGAATTTGTGCTAAGAATTTGAGTTGAGCCTGAGCAGTAGTGCAAAATGTAAAACGTTTACTCTATTGCACATGTGCAAGTTAGAGAGGGAAAGAGATAGGTAAGGTGGCAATGTGGCAATTCTTTAGAAAGGTACCAGCCCAGTACAATTTTTCCCAAAATGTAGCAGAGGGCGGAGGAAAAGATAATTTAATTTACCGGGAGGTGACATTTCATCACCCCCAGTGAATTAGACATTGTCCTTTAATCTTTATCAATGAAATAATTGATCTGACAGCATCCAGGATTTGGTTCGGGAATTGGTGAAGATTCTGCCTTTTCAGCAGGATGCAGCCGAACCAAATATGAATCCTTAAAATCACGTGACTCTTGGTTATGTGAACACGAAAGTCAAAAAACTTGTAAGCGTGAAGTGCATGCTTCTATTTAAAGGAACAGTAACACCAAAAAATGAAAGTGTATAAAAGTAACTAAAATATAATGTGCTCCTGCCCTGCACTGGTAAAAGTTGTGTGTTTACTTCAGAAAGTCTACTATAATTTATATAAATAAGCTGCTGTGTAGCCATGGAGGCAGCCATTCAAAGGAGAAAAGGCACAGGTTATTTAGCAGATAACAGATAAACCCCCATTATATGAGGCTTATCTACTAGTTATCTGCTATGTAACCTGTGCCTTTTCTCCTTTTTTCTAGCTTGAATGGCTGCCCCCATGGCTACACAGCAGCGTATTATATAAATTATAGTAGTGTTACTGTAGCAAACACACCAGTTTTACCAGTGCAGGGCAACAGTACATTATATTTTCATTACTTTAAAGCTCTTTCATTTTTTTAGTGTTACTGTTCCTTTAACCCTGGTGAGCTTTAGCCTATAGGATAAACCCATGTAAATGGATTTTTTTAGGAGCCTTAAGAAATTTGTTCCCAGAATCCCTTTGGTTTATTTGCATATGTATGAAGCGGTCTCCTTAACCCTTTTGACTTGTTTGTGCATCCCCACTCCTGGCTCTACCTAAGCTGATCAGAAAACCCTGCACTACACTGATGAACCTCAAGAAGGGTGAAACCAGTCTGTAGTTGGGAATCTGATTAACCTGGCTTTTGCTTCAAAAACCCAGGGGGTGAGATTTAGCCTATAGGATAAACCCATGTAAATGGGATTTTTTAGGAGCCTTAAGAAATGTGTTCCAAGAATCCCTTTGGTTTATTTACATACATATGAGGTGATCTCCTCAACCCTTTTGACTTGTTTGTGAAACCTTCTGTAGCCTAATTCGCATTTGCGAAATTAGGATTCATATTTGGTTTCGTATTTAGCCAAATCTTTCACAAAGAATTCAGGGTTTGGATGAACCCAAAAATAATTGATTTGGTGCATCCCTAGTCAAAATAACTGATCCATTATTCACACTTCAAAAAAAACAAATGTTTATGCATGCATGTACAATTCAAACATTGTGTGACTATGTGTATGAGTATACAAATCAGAGCAAAAGTGCAAAATAAAAAAGCCAAAAAATTTTAAAATGTGTATTGTATATGTGTAAATATATGTAAATATGTGTGTAAAAATACTTGTATAATAGTCTAACCTTTTTTTTCCAAGCAGGAGGGCCATGGGCAGCAATGGAGGCATCCAGCCTTGCAGAATGTTGAACTAGACATGTGTGGGTGGGGGGCGTGGCTACCAGCTCAATGTGAGAGGACGCACAACAGCTTAGCTCCAGAGTCTGGGTCCCATTAGTGATACCTAAAAAGCTTTTTAAAGAACAAACACGCAGCCTACTTAGCAAGAGCAGCATCCTCTGCCTCAGAGAGCACTTATGGGGCAGAATAAAGCACAACGACGAGCAGCAGAAGCTGCAGCAAAGCTTGAAAGATATTCACGTGAAGGGAAACAAAATGGCGCTGAATCCCTGCCAGAGCAACAGGAGAGTATCCCAGCAGACTCCAACGCAGCACCTCCCGCTGAGCCGATACTAACTGATTTACTCTTCTAGATAAAATCCAGCAGAGAGGCATGCACGGGGCTGATAGCTAGACGAGGTGAAGTTGGAACTATCCATCATCCAGCACGACATGCAAAAGATAAGAGAAAGGGCCGCGTGGCAGTAGAGCAGCGTGTCAGCGACCTAGAGGAGGTAAGCAGACCCCTTCCGACACAAATAAGGGACCTCCAAGCAGCAGTTCAGACCTGGCAAAGCAAAGCAGATGACTTGGAAAATCATCTGAGGCGTAACAACATTCGCCTGCTGGGATTCCCAGAACGTGCGGAGGGTGAGTCCCCAGAATCATTTATCCAGAAATGGCTTAGTGAGATGTTTGGGAGTGACTCACTCACACCTACCTTTTCAGTGGAGCGTGCCCACAGGGTCCCTATGCGGCCACCTCCGCCGGGTGCCCCCGCCCGCCCGTTAATAGCCAGACTACTAAACGCAAGGGACAGGGACAAAATTCTCCTACTGGCAAGGAACAAAGGCCAACTACCATTTGAAAATATCAAAATTGCTATATACCCCGATAACTCCCTGGAGGTACAAAGGCAACGTGCTAAATTCACAGAAGTTAAAAAAGCATTAAGAGAAGCGAAGATAACGTATGCCATGCTATATCCCGCCAAACTGCGCATCATGGTCGAGGGAAAGGTCCACTTCTTCACCACCCCACAGGAGGCTACTTCATGGCTTCACGCTAGCAAACAACAAAATGCATAAAAAGTTTTGCTAAACTCCACGAAAGGATAATGCAGGCTGCGAGAACAGCGCGATAATGAAGTTAACAGTTAACAAGTTCCAAATCCGGGTATGCCGCTAGGATGCTTCGCTGATGGCGCCAAATTATTTGCACCGACAGATCTGGAGGCCACTAGTCCTACATGGGAAACTGCACTATCTGGACAACTACTAGGATACTTCGCCAACGGCGCAGAGATCTTCTGAATTAATATGCCTGAAAGCTACCCGGTTCCTAGGGGTACAAGCGTATATGCGGGGAATTTTCACACTCAAATAAACACGGTGAAACGTAACTCAGCAAGAGAGCAAGATGAGTTAGCAAATCAGGTGCGACTAGCTGAAATCAAGGCCTCACACAACCCCTCCCACCAAAATCTTACGGTCTTGAAAATTGCCCAACAACAAACTATGCTAATTACTTAACGCTAAAATCAAAGAGGAAACAACTTTTTGCACACTTCTTTGAGCAAGGGGAACATGCAGGTAAATTACTGGCATACCTCGCAAAACAACATTCATCCCCTCCAGTAATAACAGAGCTGGTAGACTCAGAGGGCATTCACCATACTAAACCTGAGGCTATAACCTCCCTATTAACAAGTTTCTACAATGAAATTTATCAATCTAAAATAAGCAACACTGAAAGAGTTTAAGAATTCTTAAATAACCTAGCTCTTCCTAGACTTCCAGAGGACTATAAAAAAGACATTACTCTCACTGAATTGTATGAAGCCATAGACTCATCCCCAACTCGTAAAGCAACAGGTCCGGACGGCCTCCCTATTGAATTCTATAAACGCTTTAAAGAGATACTCGGCCCCCACCTTTTAAAAACACTACCGTGTGCTAAAGAAGAAGGTGTTCTCCCCCCCTGCATGTATGAGGCTACTATAGTATTGTTAAATAAACCTGGGAAAAACCCAACCCAAATGGATGCATATTGTTCTCTCTCTCTCTTATCAGCGGATATAAAAATATTGGCAAAGGTCCTCTCTGCTAGAGTGAATAATGTACTTAGCACCATCATCTCAGAGGACCAAACGGGATTTATGCCAGGCAAGTCCACGGCCCTTAATATTAGAAGACTTTATTTAAACCTTGCCACAAAACATGATAATCTGGGTCAAATATCAATAGCAGCACTGGATATAGCCAAAGCTTTTGATATGGTGGAATGGCCATATATGTGGCAGGTGCTTGTACAATTTAATTTCGGCATAAATTATATTAAATGGGTCCAACTCATGTATAACTCACACAAAGCATCCTTGATAGTAAATCTAACAAATTTCCACTGGAACAAGGCACGCGCCAAGGTTGCCCAATGTCCCCACTCCTATTTGCATTGGCTATAGAGCCCTTTGCCCAAGCAATCCGGCAGCATACCTGTATACAGGATTGGCATATTGGAGGCAGGGAAGAGCGCTTACAATTATATGCAGATGACACCTTAGTCTATCTAGGAGATTGGACCAAATCTCCACAAAACCTCTTTTCCCTAATGGAAAAGTTCGCACAAATCTCTGGCCTGGTCACCAGCCCCACAAAATCAATAACCTTCCTAGTAGACCCAATCCCAGATCACCAGGCCCCTCCGGAGTTTCCATTTCCACTTGAAAACCAGTTCACATATTTGGGAATTAAAGTGAAACTACCTTTAACAGATTTCAATGAACTCAATGTAAACCCCCTGATGGGAAAAACACTCGCCAAAGTAAAAGCATGGGAATCACTTACACTAGGTCCAATGGGCAGAATCCATTTAATAAAAATGATTCTCTTACCTAAATTGACTTATGTACTACTACAAGCGCCCCTTCAAATAGCAAAAAGCTTTTTTTTTATTAAACTAGAGGTTATATTCCGCCAGATAATATGGGCTAAATCCTGTCCTAGATTGAGTCTGATTACCCTCACCAAAGATAAAGATAAGGGAGGAGTAGCGTTCCCCAATATTTACTTATACTACTAAGCGGCTCAAATGAGTCACTTTGCTGCTTGGGTGGAAGAGGTGCATCATCAGACTCTTTTCCACATGCAAGCTTTGCTGGTGGGGAATAAATGCACACCCTTCCACAAACCCCCTTATGGTGTAACTACTGGTTTCCGCATGTAGCTAAACTAGACGAAATGCCAATATGGATGAATTATGGAATCCTCAGGATAGGGGACGTATGGCAAAATGGGACAATGGTTACTTTTAATCATCTTAAAGAAACCTTTCAGCTCCAAGAAGGAATGTAACATGTGTAAGGCAAAAGGAGAGTGTTTATAAAATGATATTTAACTGGTACCATACTCCAGTAAAGCTCAGTAAAATATTCCCAGACACCTCAACAATGTGCTGGAGGGCATGTGGACAGGAGGGCACTCTCCTCCACATTATGTGGCAATGCCCAAAATTGGCTGAATTTTGGAAGAACATTAAGAGCATAGCTACTAAGATTTTCTTTTGGGACATTCCCATTGATGCCGCCAATGCTTTATTAGCCCTACCCCACCCACATATCCCATATTCGGAGCAAAAGCTCCTGAACTATATATACACGGCAGCTAGACTGTCGATCACAGTCCCTAGAACCCCCTAGCACAGGAGAGGTCATATCCCACCTACAAAATATGAAAATGCTAGAAGAAATGACAGCAAGACTTAGGGGAACAACCCCGCAACATGATAAAGTATGGTCAAAATGGGACTACTTTATTTCCCAAAATTATACACTCCATAGGAACAGGCCTATGTAACAAGGGATATTATCCCACCTGCATTAACATATAAGTGAACATAGGGTAACAATAGGGAACAAAGGATATATTCCGACTCTCTCCTCTGGGAAACATTCTAGAACTGTTACTATTTCAACTGTATTTTACTTGTTTATCTCCCTGGATTTTCTCCCCCCCCCCCTTCATTTTATTTACATGTATAAAATCTGACCTGACTTTACATCATACGATACCTGTTACTGATCATACGATGTATAGCGCTATATCTTGAAGAAACAAACACTGTATGTAAAAAATAATGCTGTCAAAACCACATAAAATTTAAGTTACAAAAAAAAAACTAGAGGAGCTCCCAAAAAACATGAAAAAATATGGGGAAAATGGCTAGAAAAATCCACTTAAGAGAGTAACGGCTGTATTTTCTTAAAGCATTTTAAGATAATATGTTTGTAAACTGTATTATGTGCCTTGTCAAAAATGACAAGGGTAAGGAAAATGCATACAAAAGAGAAGGTTACAATGTATTTTCAAATGCTGTTGCAACTTTTGTTACTGCAAAACATGTCATATACTAAAACCTTACTATATTGTGTAACTCTGCCTCATAAATGTGATGTATATATGCTGAAACTGATGTAAAATCTTCTCAATAAACTTGCCTGAATTAAAAAAAAGACATGTGTGGGTGGCACAGGGGACTGTATTGAGATCCCAAACAGCAGACATGTTTTTGTCCCATATCTGCTGTTTGGTCGATTCTGTGATAGTAGCACCTCTAGACTGACATGAAAACCCTACTTGGCTGAGGGGGCTTACATCACCCCTGACTGTTTGCACCTGCAGCAAAAGCCGACACGCAGAGAGTATTCAAAGGATGCCAAAGAATGTAACTTATATGAGAGACCCTTTGCGCCTGCCAGCACACAAGAAATATGTATTTGCAAAGCAAAAGGATAAAATACTAACCACATACATATCTTGCCCTGTTATGCCTGTACATCATATCCACTGGTCAGTCGCATTTAGCTACAAGTAACGTGCAGTAGCCTGAGGGGGGGGCAGGGGGGTTATGTGTGCTTTTTTTTTATTTATCATATATGCAACTGAGGTTACCCCCCTAAAGCTGGCTACACTAACTCATCTGATTAAGAATTCTAGAATTTTTTAGGCATTTCTGAAGGAACTATACCTGGCAGTTTTAGGCTAGTGGCACACCAAGTGGATTCTTGGCCTGTGGATAAATGAAGTATTGGGCAATGGGCCTGCTGATAAATGCAGGCCGAGTATCCGCCCCTGCACTCCTAACTGCTTTCTGATGTGATCTACCAGGTGTGGCACTAACCTTAACCTTGCAAAACAAGTTGCACGTAAAACTTACACTTGCAAAAACTCTTCCCAGACTCAACCCTAACCTCCAGTTAGCATCCAAGTGCAATATATAGTGATAGTGGTCCGAAAAAATGCCAGAAAAAAAATCCAGAGCTGGTTACTAAACTAAGAACACTATTGTGAACACACTAGATTTTCTGGTGCACATATATATATAATTGCTTTTAGCATCCATGTTACATGAGCATGTTTGGTAAAGGCTATCACCAAATTGTCACTAAATAAATGCAAAATTGTTTCCACTTTCTTGTACAGTGGAAGAGATGTCAGTTTTTTCTAACAAAAGCAGCAAAAAGAATGGTATTTATAAATACATTATTTGTGAATTCCTTGATAATATAGTAGATAATGTACCACCTGTTGTAAAATGAGGCTAAAGGCCAAGTGCTTTTACACAGACCATGGAACTATGAAGTGACTCCGAAGTTCAGCTGACCCAACTGACAGATATAGCATCACTAAGCACCGATTATAATTTATGACATCAGTAAGCACCATTTATAAGGATAGAATTTATAAGCTATCCATGGATCTTGTTTATTATAATTAATATGTGAAAATGATTACTAATATTAATTTATTGACCATTTTTACATTTAATTATACATATTATAAACTTCTAATAAATACTATTTTATATAAACTGATAATTAACGTGGTCATTTGCAGGTCATTATACATTTGGCCTAAATGAGCACCAAAAAACTCACAAGAAATCATTCTGAAATTAACTGCTATGTTTGTGTAAATAATGCTATTTATTGCAAGACAAATTTGTCACATTGCACTTTAGTAAACATGCGTACAGTATTCATTTTAGCACATGAAAATAAGGGGTGTTGGCTAATGCGGTATAGACAGTTTTTCAGAACTTTCGTAAACACTTTAATCTCTACAATAATGTCTAAAGAAATAATAGTATTGTTACTGAAACAGATTAAAGTGAGTGAAGGATTGGCCAGACAAAGCATGACACAGTTAGCGAACTTGAAGATATTATAATATAGGGACAAACAACCCCTGTTTTGTTTAAGGAGGGGGGTGGGCATTTTTAGTAGCTGTATGCACAAAATGTCTTAATGTTCTAAATATATTGATATAGGTGATAGCAGAAGAAATCTTGTCTGTGTTATTTAATAAAGGAGCCTGGAGCTAGAGCTCCATCAGTACCATCAGAGATAAGCGATAAGTACTAGGCCCAATATTGTTGTGCTCTGCACTTTATAACATACTTTTAAACCTATGTGGGGTGCAGAGCACATCTATGACTTGGACCCAAATGTGAATAACAATGTTGTGTGCCCCTTAACGCTCTTTTACTTGTGTTCAAGCCATTTGTAAATAATACTTTATGTAACCACTCATAAACGTAAAGCAGTATTCATTAATCAGCAGTCACCTTTTTCAATGGAAACAGAAATTGCATAACAATTCATTTTTATTCAAATGATTATTAATAAAGATTCACAGTTCAGTACTCACAGTTTCATATATCCTTTTAGTCCATTAAACTTCACTTAAATGCAGATATTTCTCCTAAGTGGTAATTTAAACAGAATATTACATACCTGGATTTCTTTGATGTTTTCCACTGGTGCAATAGGCTGGGCTGGTCTGTACCTGTAGCCTGTCTTGCTTAAGTTCTGCTGTCTCCCCTGGTTCCTGCTCAGCTGATTTATTGTTATAATTCCATGGTCTTCTGAAGTTGTGTTTTCCATGCTTTCTACGTAAACAGAGCTGCAACTTACTTTTTAAAACATATCCACACCAAATTAAATAAATAAACCAAAAAAGTAATTGTATAAAAAATATTCAGTATACTGTATGTCACTAAGATCAAGTTGTGTTTGTGACCTAGTGACTGCCCTCGGTGGTATTCTGTGACATGTTTTGAATTAAAGACTGTTGTTTGTAGTTACCATGGAGAAATAGAATCCTCTCTCTCTCAGGCAGTGCTGACATCACACACACACACCCTCCCCCGTCCCCACCAGTGCCTTTGTTCCTTTCTTCTCTCTGCAACTGTTAGAAACTGTTTTGGTGTCAGGGGATGTTCCAATCACTAATCTAATCAGTAGTTGCATCAACAATGGGAGGAAAGAAAAGCAAGTATCTATAGTTAACCCTTTTACTGCTAGTCGATTTTCCACATAGACACATTGGCTGCCAAGCACTTTTTTAGAATATGAGCTCTTTCCTGAGCGCAACCATTAGTTATCTAAATATATATGTGTGATTTCTGTGACAATATATGTGATTGTAAATACATTAAAAAAGCATTTTTATAATGTTATAAAAAGTTTTCTAAACGTGTGGGATCTATTTTCTGGAATGCTTGGGACCTGGGATTTCTGGCCTATTCATCATCGTTGTATTTTACATGGTTATTATGTGCTAGGCTAGGCATAGTTTTTATCCAGGGTATCATGAGCTCAATCTAGCATAAATCCAGTTGATTTGTTTCCATATTATTATTATGTTTCCAGTTTGATTTGTTGTCATATGCGCAGGAGCATAAGTAATCAAAAATTTTGCTTTGTGCCTTGCCCAGCTGTTTTTGAACATAGTATTTGACCTACAAATATCTAAAGTGCTCTCTGGGGGGAACTGAATGTTTAGAACATATATTCATATATTCATATTCACAGCTATTCATGTCCAGAAAGTTTTTTAGAAGTCCACCAACTAAATGAACGTGAATCTAGGCTAGGGGGAATGTCTGGATTACTAATGACTGGAGAGAGGGGTCAGATTTCTGTGCTTTCCTTAATAAAGCTCTTGGAGACAGCTGGCCCAACAGCTGAGCTTCAAGGCAAACCCATCTGATAGCAAGTGGTAAACTAGAAAGGGAAGATTGAGAACAAACTTCATGTTGGTTTGAAAAATGTGGTGGCTCCGGCCACTTTTTCTAACTTTGACCTACAAATACCCAGTGACTAACTTTGGAAAGTTAACAACTATGGAATTAATACTTAAATATTGGCAGCAGTTTAAATATAAACAAATGAAATTTAAAGGGTGGAAATGCTGTTGGTGGCTCTGCCCACTTTTTCTAACCATGAATAAGTGGTCAGCCAGTGACTGACTGTGCAAAGTTTGGAAACCCTGACATAAATAGTGTGAGAAAAGCACCATTTTAAATTTAAACCAAAAAAATTCAATAGGTGAAGTCTGATCTGTTGGTGGAGTCTGGCTGTTGGTGGCTCCAGCCACTTTTTAAAACCTAGAAATGCAGTCCCCTAGTGACCCTGGTGTTAATACTGTGAGAATGGCAGCAGGTTGAATTTCCCCATTGAAAATCAATAGTTAAAATCTGAGTCTATAGGTGAAATCTGTTTGGCTGTTGTTGGCCCTGCCCACTTTTCTAAACTTAGAATGTATTCACCCAGTGACAAACTGTGCAAAGTTTGGGGATCCTGACATTAAACATGTGAGAATGACAGTTAAAATTTCACCATTGAATACAATGAAAGAAATGTGATTGGCTTTTGGCAGCCCCACCCACTTTTTCTAACCTTGAGTACTTAGGCACCCAGTGACTGACTGCAAAGTTTGGGAACCCTGGCATGAAACCAATAAAATTTAATAGGTGAAATCTGATTGGCTGTTGGTGACCTAGCCCACTTTTCAAAACTAAAACTGCAGTCCCCTAGTGACCAACTGTGAAAAGTTTGAGGGACCCTGGTATTAATACTGTGAGAATGGCAGCAGGTTGAATTTCCCCATTGACAGTCAATATGTAAAATCAAATGAGCTATTGGTGGCTCCGCACACTTTAAAAAAAAAACTTTAATATGCAGTCACCCAATGATTGACTGTGCCAAGTTTGGGCACCTTGGCATCAAACCAATAAAATTCAATAGGTGAAATCTGATTGGCTGTTGGTGACCTAGCCCACTTTTCAAAACTAAAACTGCAGTCCCCTAGTGACCAACTGTGAAAAGTTTGGGGACCCTGGTGTTAATACTGTGAGAATGGCAGCAGGTTGAATTTCCCCAACTGAAAGTCAACAGGTAAAATCTGATTGGCTGTTGTTGGCTCCACCCATTTCTTCTAACCTTGAACCACAGTTACCTGGTGCATAACTATGCAAAGTTTGGGGACCCCGACATTCCTACTGTGAGAATGGCAGAAGCTTGAATTTGAATTGGCTGTTCACAGCTCCGCCTACTTTTGGGCAACCAACATTCATTATATTTTCATTCAGGCTGACCCCATGACTCTGTGATTCAAGTTTGGGGAGTGTAGCCTCAAAGCTGTAAGATTGGCAGCAGTTTCAATTTCCCCATTAAAGTCAATGGGTGAAATTTGATTGGCTGTTGTTGGCCCCTTCCACTTTCATTCGAGGTGACCCCATGATTATGTTATTCAAGTTTGGAGGGTGCTGCTTCAAAGCTGTAAGAGTGGCAACAGTTTTAAAATCTTCCCTGTCAAAGTCAATGGGAAAATTAGGGTGTTTGGAGCAGCGCCACAAAAAAAGGGGGGACGGGATCACTTAGAAAAGCACAAGCAGCCTGCTCTGCTATAGGGCGAAGAAGTGTGGAGAGTTTGGGTGTTGTACCACTAAAACTGTAGCAGGAGTAGTAAGTAGAAAATGGGGGGTGCTAAGAAGAAGAAGAAGTGGAAGAAGAAGAAGAAAAAGCAGAAGAATACGCAGTAGATGAAGAACAGTACGTTGAGATTTTCAACCCAGCATTATAATGTAGTTTAAAGGGCACCTATAAGCCTCAAATTGTTTCCCCCACCAGAGGTTCAGGCCCCCCCAGTACTAGGCTGCCCACACCAGGAGGGAGCTTCCAGGGTGGGCAGCTGTGTTGTGGCACTCGCATGTGCATAACTCACTCATTATGCCCATGCATGTGAAATAGGAGGGTGAATCGTGTCCATAACTCCTACATCAGGCATATGTGCATAATGGGGCCGAGTCATTTCACATGCATTACTACTCATATCGCATGCACAAAAATCCTGATTATCGTAAAGCGTTATTTCAATCGCATTGAGGTAATTATCGAATAGAAATAATACTAACGCATAATTCAAAGACATATTTGAAGCATTTAAAGCATAAAATGTGGCGATAATTATTGTGAAACTTACCACCTCCCAGGAGTAGGCGTTACTTAACAAAATTGCAGCTGGTGATTTTCTGTGGTGACAAAATGGAGTTTGCAGTCGGATTTTTTCAAGTATGTGATCGTCCTAGAGTGATGCATCCTCCAGTTTTCAGGGAACCTGTCATTTTCAGAATGGCAGTTTTCAGAAAGTAACAGTTACGCCCATAATAGCGTGCACAAATATTGCATGCTACAAAATACCGCATAAATATATTGCATGCTTTAACCCTTTCACTGCAAGCCGTTTTGGTCAAAGTGGAACTTGTATTGCCAGACAATTTTTGAACATTTTGCACTGTTTCACTTTAGGGGCCTTTCCTCGGGGGGACTTTTAGTGTACCCAGGAAAAATATATATCGTTTTTTTCAGGACAACCTAAGCTTTCAAAATATGGTAGAATTTTGGTGTAATTCTAATTCTGTAACAAGATATAGGCTTCTAAATGTCTAAAAAATTTGAAAAAAATCATATTTTCCATAATATAAACACACATACCAGAAACAAAAATTATTTTATGCACAAAAATACAACTGATTTGGAAAATCCCATGTCTCCTGAACGTGCCAATACCAAATATATATAGTTTTATGGAGATTTCTCACTTGTATAGGTCAAAAACTCCCAGCAGTACACTACCAAATTTCCAAAGCGCTGCTTCAGAAAGCTGCATACTTTAGATTTCAAGGCCAAAAATTCCACTAACAGAAGGTTTATCCCAGAAAATTACACATATCTGGAAAGAACAGATTTTGGGGAATCCATAGTAGGCACAATTGTCTGTCTACTCCAAACTATAAAGTCACAATGCTTTCCTAAAGTTATTGGTTTATATCAAAATTTGTGAAATTTTTAAAAAATCGTTTCAAAGCTTCCAGTCTATAGTATCTTATCTCCTACAGGTCATAAAGTAACCAGACAAAACACCCTAAATATAAATCCCAGGGGTCCTCTGAACAGTTTAATACCCAATATGTATAGGTTTATCCAAGTATGCCTGCATGTAGGGGCAGGGCCGCCATCAGGGGGGCACAGGGGGTACAATTGTCCCGGGCCCAGACGATTTTAACTTTAAAAGGGGGCCCGGCCATGCTAAAGTTTTCTTAGTAGCTCGGGCCCCCTTTAATCAGTTCCGGGCCCTGTCATTGGTGGTCAGCAGGGATCCTATTGGTCACGCCCCGTGCGTACATGCACGTCAGTACGCACGGGGCGCAACCTTATAAAAGGGCCTGTCTTAGTTCGGCACTCAGAAGTGCAGAGGTGTCATCCAGGAAGGACCTCGCCGGGGGAGTCCGAATCTACCGCCGCAGAAGACACTGCCGCTGAAGAAAGAAGACAACGCCACCGCTGAAGAAGAAGACGCCGGAGGAGCCGTGCTGTGCTGGCTACCAATGTACTGGGGGGGGGGGGCACTGCTGGCTACTAGAGGGGGCACTGCTGGCTACTAGAGGGGGCACTTCTGGCTACTAGAGGGGGCACTGCTGGCTACTAGAGGGGGCACTGCTGGCTACTAGAGGGGGCACTGCTGGCTACTAGAGGGGGCACTGCTGGCTACTAATGGGGGCCCTGCTGGCTACCAATGCATTAGGGGGGCACTGCTGGCTACCAATGCATTAGGGGGGCCCTGCTGGCTACCAATGCATTAGTGGGGCCTAGCTGGCTACCAATGAACTAGGGGGGGCACTGCTGGCTACCAATGTACTAGGGGGGCCCTGCTGGCTACCAATGCATTAGTGGGTCCTAGCTGGCTACCAATGAACTAGGGGGGGCACTGCTGGCTACCAATGTACTAGGGGGGGCCCTGCTGGCTACCAATGCATTAGGGGGGCCCTGCTGGCTACCAAGGAACTAGGGGGGGCACTGCTGGCTACCAATGTACTAGGGGGGGCCTGCTGGCTACCAATGCATTAGGGGGACCTAGCTGGCTACCAATGAACTAGGGGGGGCACTGCTGGCTACCAATGTACTAGGGGGGGCCCTGCTGGCTACCAATGCATTAGGGGGGCCTAGCTGGCTACCAATGAACTAGGGGGGCACTGCTGGCTACCAATGCATTAGGGGGGCACTGCTGGCTACCAATGCATTAGGGGGGGGCCTGGTACCTACCAATGTCTCAAGTCTGTGAGTCCTTTGTACTGCTGTGAGGGGGCCCAGAAAATTTTGTTGTGAGCCCCGT
The DNA here is from genome assembly GCF_000004195.4 of Xenopus tropicalis. Lineage (NCBI taxonomy): Eukaryota > Metazoa > Chordata > Amphibia > Anura > Pipidae > Xenopus > Xenopus tropicalis. Next base: position 71,095,129 of record NC_030682.2, read on the forward strand.
GATTTCTGATGGTGGCCCTGTGTAGGGGCCCCAAAGTGAACATAACCCCATATGATCTATCATTTCTGTCATTTCAGCTCCAGCAAAATACACACATTTACATCATTATATGTGGGATAAAGCTAGTGAAAAGTACGCTCACCCCAGAAAGTCATATATTTTTGGAAAGTACACATTCCCCTGAATCTAAAATGGGTACCCATGTCTTTCTACTCCAAAGTACCAAGCCACAAAGCTTTTCTAAATGTAGCAATTTTGATGACATTTCCAAAAATCCCCTAAAAGCTTCCACTTTGCAGCATCTTATCTCCCATGTAGCATTAGGTACCAAGATAAAACACCCTAAATTTGAACACCAGGGGTCCACTGAACAGTTTGATACCCAATATGTATAGGTTTACTTAAATATGTGGCATGTAGGGGCCCCAATGGGAAATCAACACATTTACATCCTTTATGTGGGATAATGCTACAAAAAAAGTACACACACCCCAGAAAGCCATATATTTTTGGAAAGTACACATTCCCCTGAATCTATAATGGGTACACATTTCTTTTTACTCCAAAGTACCAAGCCGTAAAACTTTCCTGTTTGCCGATTTTTATGACAATTCAGAAAATCGCCTAAAATTTTTGCAATTTGCCGCATGTATCTCACACAATTTCTTGCATACAGAGGCAAATCACCCCAAATAGAAACACCTATGGTCTACTGAACAGTTTGATGCCCAATATGCATAGATATACCAAAGTCTGTGGCATGTACTGACTCCAAAATGAAAATAGTGCATAAGGATTTCTTGCCGGCCAACTCAGCTTCTGCATACAGAGCCCCCTGACAGCATATTATGTGCCGTAACACCCCCTAACTATACAGAAAAACCCAGAAAACCATATAGTTTTGGAAAGTACACATTCTGACAAATCCAACATCGGTAAAGAATCCTTTCTACACCAAAGTACCAATCTGCAAAGCTTTCCTAAAATTAGTGGTTTTTATGACATTTCAGAAAATCGCCTAAAAATTTTGCAATTTGCTGCATTTACACACAAATTCTTTCGTACAAAGGCAAATCACCCCAAATAGGAACACCAGAGGTCTACTAAACAGTTTGATGCCCAATATGCATAGATATACCAAAGTCTGTGGTATGTACTGACCCCAAAATAAAAATAGTGGATATGGATTTCTCACCTGCCAACTCAGCTTTTGCACAGAGCCCCTTCACAGCGTATTATGTGCCGTAACACCCCCTAACTATACAGAGACCCCCAGAAAACCATATATTTTTGGAAAGTACACATTCTGATGAATTCAAAATAGGTAAAGTTATTTTTCTACACCAAAGTTACACATGGCAAAGCTATGCTAAAAACAGATCAAGAATACTAATACAGGGATAAAAATGCAATAAAACCACAAAAATTGTGCAAATTAGTCAAACGACAACATAAGTCACAAGACAGTGTAATTAGTGGTCAGAATATCTGATCCAATAGTCAAGCTGTCAAAATATACAGTTTTTAGGGAAAAGAAATTAAAAACAAAGTGGTAAAAAAAAATTTTTTTTTTTAAAAAGTGTTTGTGTATACATGTGTGTACATGTGTAAAAGTTGTGTGACAGTGTGTAAGTATGTATATTAGTGCATATACAGTAAGTGTGCAAAATGAAAAAAAAACTGCTACATTTTCTGCTGTAAGTGTGTGTAAATGTATGTAAGTGTGTGTAAGTGAGTGTGAGTGTGTGTAAGTGCAAAAAAAACCCCACCTTACCTGTCCTGAAGCAGGGATCGCAGCCTGCTTCAGTCTTCATCCAGGGCCGGCGCTTGGGGGGGGTGGAACAAGAAGGGGGAAGTGAAGACCAAGCAGCAGACGCAATGCGGGTTGCAGGGCCGACATGACAGCCCCCCTGGCTCATTGCCCAGGGGGCTGTCATCGCTAAAGACTCTCTGCAGAAGCGGGATATGCCGCTTCTGCAGAGAGTACCTTTATCTGCCAAACAACGTACGGCGCATGTTGTTGGCAGTGAAAGGGTTAATCATAATGAGGTTGTTTTAACTGTAAATATCTTTTGTGCTAGGGGACAGTTGTATTCAAGGCTCTCTTTTCCCCACTTGAACTCAAAATTTATCTCAGGGAATTTTTGGGAGTGCATGCTGACACAGAGTGCTTTAGAGTTGTTTGCAGTTGGCCTTCATTTTTTATTTGTCGTGTTTTTTTAATTATTTAGCTTTTTAATCTGCAGCTCTCTGGTTTGGAATATCAGTAGATGTCTGGTTGCCAAAAGGGTTCAGTTTACATAGTAACATAGTAACATAGTAAGTTGGGTTGAAAAAAGTCATACGTCCATCACGTTCAACCATAATGCCTATATATAACCTGCCTAATTACTAGTTGATCCAGAGGAAGGCAAAAAACCCCATCTGGACCCTACCCTTTTTACATTTAAATGTGGCTTACGGGTAAAAAAAAAAAGGGTTGGGGACCCCTGCACTAAGCACACATTGGTGCCTAATATCAGGCAAAGAAATACAAGAAGACTGGTTGCACTCTCTTGGCCAACATGAAGTGCTTTCCGGCCTCATGATTATGATGGACACTTTTTTTGGGAAGAATGTGGGGACCAACAGCTGCAAAGTTTACCTCTGCTTTCTCTGCCATTCATGTTGACAATAAAATAAGCTGTTCATCTCTTTCAGTTTGTCAAACTCTTGAAGTAAAGTCTGGGCCCAAGTCACCAGGGCCACCATCAGAAATCACGGGGCCCCTCACAACAAAATTTTCTGGGCCCCCTCACAGCAGTACAAAGGACTCACAGACTTGAGACATTGGTAGGTACCAGGCCCCCCCCCTAGTTCATTGGTAGCCAGCAGTGCCCCCCTAGTACATTGGTAGCCAGCTGTGCCCCCCCTAGTTCATTGGTAGCCAGCAGTGCCCCCCTAATGCATTGGTAGCCAGCTGGGCCCCCCTAATGCATTGGTAGCCAGCAGTGCCCCCCTAATGCATTGGTAGCCAGCAGTGCCCCCCTAGTTCATTGGTAGCCAGCTAGGCCCCCCTAATGCATTGGTAGCCAGCAGGGCCCCCCCTAGTACATTGGTAGCCAGCAGTGCCCCCCCTAGTTCATTGGTAGCCAGCTAGGTCCCCCTAATGCATTGGTAGCCAGCAGGCCCCCCCCCTAGTACATTGGTAGCCAGCAGTGCCCCCCCTAGTTCCTTGGTAGCCAGCAGGGCCCCCCTAATGCATTGGTAGCCAGCAGGGCCCCCCCTAGTACATTGGTAGCCAGCAGTGCCCCCCCTAGTTCATTGGTAGCCAGCTAGGCCCCACTAATGCATTGGTAGCCAGCAGGGCCCCCCTAGTACATTGGTAGCCAGCAGTGCCCCCCCTAGTTCATTGGTAGCCAGCTAGGCCCCACTAATGCATTGGTAGCCAGCAGGGCCCCCCTAATGCATTGGTAGCCAGCAGTGCCCCCCTAATGCATTGGTAGCCAGCAGGGCCCCCATCAGTAGCCAGCAGTGCCCCCTCTAGTAGCCAGCAGTGCCCCCTCTAGTAGCCAGCAGTGCCCCCTCTAGTAGCCAGAAGTGCCCCCTCTAGTAGCCAGCAGTGCCCCCTCTAGTAGCCAGCAGTGCCCCCCCCCCCCCCCAGTACATTGGTAGCCAGCACAGCACGGCTCCTCCGGCGTCTTCTTCTTCAGCGGCGGCGTTGTCTTCTTTCTTCAGCGGCAGTGTCTGCTGCGGCGGTAGATTCTGACTCCCCCGGCGAGGTCCTTCCTGGATGACACCTCTGCACTTCTGAGTGCCGAACTAAGACAGGCCCTTTTATAAGGTTGCGCCCCGTGCGTACTGACGTGCATGTACGCACGGGGCGCGACCAATAGGATCCCTGCTGACCACCAATGACAGGGCCCGGAACTGATTAAAGGGGGCCCGAGCTACTAAGAAAACTTTAGCATGGCCGGGCCCCCTTTTAAAGTTAAAATCGTCCGGGCCCGGGATGATTGTACCCCCTGTGCCCCCCTGATGGCGGCCCTGCAAGTCACTATCCAGATTTTCACCATATTTGGATTCACCACCTGTTGCAGGGCTGGATCTCCCCTTTGTGCCACAAACTACATCTCTACATTATAAATCTCACTGAGTGGCTCCCCAACAGCAGCTGCCTGTGATACTGGGAACCTTATTCGGCCTTAACTTGCACCTTCTCTATATATTCTCAGATACCTCTCGCCCTTATATCCAGCTGTCCATTCGGTGCTGCTATAGGAGTTAGGGACAATACATCTGCATTCTGATGAGGCTTTCCAGGTTTATAATTGGATGGTGTAGTCACCCATCACTTCTTCAAAGCACCTAGAAACTGACCCCAAGTAAACCACAGGATTGTTACCAGACTCCACATGGTGATGCACCAAATATTCGGCAAGCTTCTCAGCAACAGCCCAGACAATAGCCCATAACTCTAATTTGAATGAGCTATAATTGGTTGCAGTTTACATAATTGTTTTGTCTTCCATCTTGCACCTGAACCAGAATGGCACCCTATCCTGGTAAACGGATGTCTGGTAAACTGGAATGGTAAATCATTCTCTGCATATGCCAACATTAGTGCAGATAGCTTTACTTAAAAGCCCATTGTTGTTCAGAGGCTCCGACCCATTGAACTACCTGCGGACATCTCCCTTTAACCCAGGCAGCATCCTTCAGCAGTCTGTAATGGGGCAGCACAGTGTGGAAGAACCACAACTGGCTTACAGTTCTGTGTGTTGGCCACTGCTGAACTTAACTTATGTAAAGTGCTACTCCCCAAGTAGGTCAAATGCCTCTGAACTAGTTGGCACTTAGTGGGTTTTAGTTTTAATCCAAAAGTTTTTAACTGACCCTAGACAGCATCCAGATGCAGTAGGTGTTCCTAAAATGTGCGGAAGAAAATAACATAACTTGAATAGATTAGCACCCAAACATCCCTCCATGATTTACGTGATGGTGCTGAGGCATTTGCCAAACCATAATGCATTTGGTTGAACTCAAAGAGACTCACTGGAGCAGGGGTCCACAAACTGTTTAAACAGGGGGCCAGTTGGGGGCGGAGCCGCATGCCGAGCTTGTAAGCAGCGTGGTGAGGCAGCTCCGTGAGAAATCATCCTGAATCCATAACTACAGACCCCAAGACACGCACAAAACTACCTCCTACACCTTACCCTCTACACCAGGCACCTGGAAATTGACCCGATGGGGAAACATACCCAAAGAATGCGATCGGAGGCTGCAGCAAAGTTAGAGCAATATGCGCGCACCTCAAACCAAGATGGCGCCCGCAGCGCTCCTTCATCTCCGGAACGGCAATGGCAGTCAGAACTAGTGGCAAGTAACTCAAATACCCCTGCACCAAACACACAGGACATTCTAACAGCAATTGCCAACTGCCAAGCCACACTCACCGCCACGCTAACCACTAAGATAGAGGAGGTGAAGGTGGAACTATCACTACTAAAGCATGATGTCCAGAACATCCGAGAAAGGACAGGGGCAATAGAGGAGCGCGTGAGTACTCTTGAGGACCGAACAGTCCCACTTCCAAACGACATTGCCCAACTACACAAAGCAATAAAACTGGCCACTGAGTGTATGGAAGACATGGAGAATAGGCAAAGGCGCTTCAACATTAGAGTGGTGGGACTTCCAGAGAGAAGCGAGGGCCCCAACCCTGAACTATTTGCCGAGCAGTGGCTCAGAGATATGCTGGGAGCGGACATATTCTCACAGCAATTTGTCGCCGAACGGGCTCATCGAGTCCCCGCGCGAGCCCCCCCTCTGGGAGCACCACCAAGACCCTTCCTTATCAAGCTCCTAAACTACCGGGATAGGGACATGGCACTGCAGGCGGCGAGAAAGAAGGGAGACATCCTCAAACTAATCTCCTGGAATGTTAGGGGAATGAATGATAAAATCAAAAGAGCAGTTGTACTAGAGCACCTTAAAAAACTAAAGGCAGACATAATATTACTCCAGGAAACACATCTTGTGGGGCAAAGTGTCCGGGCTTTAAATAAACACTGGCTAAGTCCCACTTTTCACGCTGAATATTCCACATACTCAAGGGGAGTAGCAGTACTGTTCCGGAAAACAACTACACCCCAAATAGAAAAGATAGTCTCGGACAGATATGGACGTTTCCTAATTCTAAAAATCATAATATCTATGAAGCCACTTATACTAGTTAACTTGTACTCACCCCCCCCCCCCCCCCCCCCCAGGGGAGATAGCTCTCCTACAGAACATACTAGGGAAAGTGGCAGAACTGGGAGACCACCCCACCCTGTGGTTAGGTGACTTTAATGCAGTTCCTGACCCCACTATCGACAGACTGAGACCACTTAGGGGAGACACAAGTGCACTAGGCGACTGGCTCAGAGCCACAAACCTAACAGATATCTGGAGATGGTTACACCCAACTAAACAGCAATACTCATGCTACACAGTAACTACCTCTGCCCTTTCCCACATAGATCTGGCCCTGGCCTCACCATCTGCCCTACAAATGGTGGCTAGTGCATCCTTTGCTTCAAGAATATGCTGACCATGCCCCACTAGAAATAGAACTGAGACTAACCGAGGGAATTGGGCTAAGGCAATGGAGGCTACCCCCAAAATGGATCACACACACATTTGTCCAAGAAGCCTTTAAAACCCAATTTAAAGAATTTTGGGAAACAAATGCAGGAACAGCCCCCCAACAGGTAGTATGGGATACTAGTAAAGCTTACGCAAGGGGAACATACATATCACTATTTAAAGAGGCCAGGCGCCTACAGGATTCTGACCTGGAAACGTTGCGTAAAACACAAGGGGAAGCCGAAAAGGCATACGCCAGCAACCCAACTGAATCACGAGGGGCAACCCTCGAAATGACCCAGCGAGATGTAAATCTCGCGTATGTCCACAAACACACCCAGTGGGAACTTAAAAGAACCGCCTCCTGGTACGAAAAAGGAGACAAATGTGGCAAACTATTAGCCATTCTCGCTAGGGAACCCACCCAAATGACATCTATCCCCAGGCTGATCACTTCAAGCAGCGATGTTTGAAATACATACACAAAACCTAATCAAAACTGAATTTGTCACCTTCTATACAGCACTATATAAGTCTAAGACAAACTACCCACCCGAGACATTACTCCAGTACCTAAATGAGACACCAATACCACGGCTAAGGTACCAGGATGCTGAGACATTAAACAAAGATATCACACTAGAGGAGATTACAGAGGTCATAAACAGTTTCCCTAATGGGAAGTCCCCCGGTCCAGACGGGCTCCCAATAGAGTGGTACAAAACAAACAAAGACACCATTGCACCACAACTATGCAATTTATTTAATAAAATCACACAAGGAGCTCACCTCCCAGAAAATGCTAAATTAGCCACCATCTCCCTAATCCTTAAACCCGGGAAACCCCCGGAGAGATGTGAGTCATACAGGCCTATCTCATTGCTAAACTCAGACATTAAAATATTGGCTAAAGTCCTAGCTAATAGGCTAAAACAGGTAATAGAGCTCTTAATTCACCCCGACCAAACTGGCTTTATGCCCAGTAGAGCTACAGATATCAACATCAGGCGCCTATTTACAAACATCTGGGCCAAACATGAGGAAAATGGTGAAAGGGTAGTGGTAGCACTAGACACTGAAAAGGCATTCGATACAGTGGAATGGCCCTACCTATGGGCCTTACTTGCAAAATATGGGTTGGGACCCCAGTTTATCACATGGGTAAAGGCCCTATATGACTCACCAACTGCCAGCTGGGGATCTTAATTAACACTGAGTTATCCCAGGTATTCCCACTGGAACGGGGAACTAGACAGGGGTGCCCACTCTCGCCATTCCTGTTTGCACTGGCTATAGAACCTTTGGCCATAAGAATCCACAATAACCCCAGTATACGAGGTCTTAAACTACAAAGAGTGGAGGAGAAAATCTCGCTCTACGCGGATGATATGCTGATATATCTGGCCAACCCCAAGCAGCCCCTCACAGAACTTCTCATCGAAGTCGTAAGATTTGGGGGCCTGTTAGGCCTCAGGGTCAATTGGTCAAAGTCCCTTGTGTTCCCCATTGATAAAGAATGTGTAAGAGACCCGCAGCATGGACCCCAACTACAATGGGTCACCTCCTTTACCTATTTAGGCATAGTAATACACACTGACCCAACAAATTTCACAGAGCTAAACTTAACCCCTGTCCTCAAGTCCCTTAGGACCAAATTGCACCACTGGGCTAGTCTGCCCCTCTCCCTGCCGGGTCGTATCAACATACTAAAGATGATCTGGCTACCGAAATTTCTGTATATATTTCATAATTTCCCAATACTCCCCACCAAAAGATGGTTCAGGGGAATAGACGTATGTGTAAAAGAGTTCATATGGGCAGGGGAACGGCCAAGAATAAAGATGCAAATGTTACAATCCCCAGTTAAGAAAGGGGGACTGGCCCTTCCCAATTTTCTCTTATATTTCTATGCAAGCCAATTGGTATATGCATGGTGGTGGCTCAACCCAGACCCCAATAACCAAGCCACAGTGTTGGAAGCTGCGGTAACCTCCTCATTTGAGGCGCTGACAAACCAGCTATACAGAGGGTTATCACCAATCTACCCTTCAACCCCCCCTATGAGAACAATAACCCAGGTCTTTGCTAGAACAGTAGGACTTCCCCACCAAAAAGCAGGCACCTGGTCCAAGTGGACCCCTCTATGGGGGTAACAACTCCCTTATATAATTTAAGTCTTTTCCGGATGCCAATCTCTGGGCGGCTGCAGGAGTGAAACGTCTGAAAGACGTGGTTGAACAAGGGGTAATTAAACAATATGCCAAACTAAAGGAGGAATTTGGTCTCCAAAATCGTATGCTTTTTAGTTACCTCCAATTGAAACATGCATACCAGATGCAATTCCCCAGGGAATCTCCTAATATGGCAGAAAGTACCCTAGAACGTTATCTCCATAGATCAGATCTGTCAAAGCCACTTAGCTGGTTCTACGTCATCCTGCTGCAAAGCAACTTTGATCCAGTAAGTCACATTAAACTAAAATGGGCTCAGGATCTCCCCCAGCTCGATAATGAAGCCTGGTAAGACTTACTAGAACAAATACCAGAAATTAACATAGCCACAAGGGACCGCTACATACATGTGAAATTTCTTAATAGAGTGTACTTAACTCCCCACAGGCTGGCGCAAATGTATCAGGGCTACCCAGATGTGTGTACAAGGTGCAATTTAGATCAGGGTAACTATTTACATGTGTTCTGGAACTGCCCTAAAATCCAACAATTTTGGACTGCAATACTTACATATGCCAGCTCAACACTAGGACTTCCAAACATCCGGACGCCTACATTCTGCCTACTGGGACACACTGAAGGACTCACTCTATCATCCAGCGACAGACTATGTTTACAACAACTCCTACACTATGCTAGGAAAGCCATTCTACTGACTTGGAAAAACACACCACCCTACCCTAGGATTTTGGACTAAGCTAGTGGATGACACTTTGCCATGACAAAAACTCACTTACCTTGCCCGAGGATGTCCAGCTAAATTCGAGAAAATCTGGAGCCGTTGGCTAGCAGACTCACGCAAAAACAACACGGCAGGTCAAGACGCTTAACTGAGCGACTAAAGAACTCTAGCAAAGCAATCTTGTAACAAAACCCTAGGCTGTACTTGAAAATGAGACGCCCACCACCACCCTCTTTTTACCCCCCTTCTATCTTTTCCCACCCCTATTCTACCTTTTTTCTTTTAATGTATGTATGTTCAAAACTAATAAAGAAAATCTTACAAAAAAACAGGGGGCCAGTTCACGGTCCCTCAGACTGTTGGGGGGCCGGACTACAGTTAGTCCTCGAACTACAGGCCGCCCCCTGCCTCACCCCTGGCTACACCATGATGCAGTGACATGATGCGCTGGGGTCGAGGACCACATTAAGGCAGGCAGGTAGTAGCCAGGGGTGAGGACGCAGCATGGGCAGGAGTTACTAGAGGCACTTTTAACAAAGAGCTAATATAAGCTCTATAATTACAAGCAATTATAATTAGAGCTTATATTAGCTCTTTGTTAAAAGTGCCTGTAGTAACTCCTGCCCATGCTGCGTCCTCACCCCTGGCTACTACCTGCCTGCCTTAATGTGGTTCAGGTGCAACTTAAGTTCAGTAAGTTTATTAACTGTTGGAAACTGGTTTCTCAAGATTATTAAGCACACAGAGAGCATTTGTTTTCTTCTGGCAGAAGTTTTCCTTTGCTTCTTTTACACAATTCTGTAAATCATATACATTTAGCTTTATCATTTAATTGTTAGTTGTTCATTATCAGCAGATTGCCAGGACAGAAATATACACAACAGAATAACTATAACAGAATTATAAGGTATTAAGCAGGTCAAACAGCATAAAAACCCCTTCAGTGCAAGTAAAGTCTTAAAGATATAGGCAGAAAAAGGGAGAATTGTTTTCATACTTACCGTAATTCTCCTATCCTGGTCACTCTCCATATCAACATTAAAATCGGGAGGCCCCTCCCAGCACTGCCTATAGCCCAGACTGTCCCTCCCTCTCAAAACCTTTAAGTACACCCATAGGTACCCACCTATCTTGTCTAAGTACCAGACTACAAGGGTGGGAAATGCTGATATGGAGAGTGACCAGGAAAGGAGAATTACGGTAAGTATGAAAACAATTCTCCCTTTCCCTGGTCACTCCATATCAGCATTAAAATTGAATCTACCAAGCCATGCTGAACCCAATGGGGTGGGAACAAAAACAGACTTGAAGAACTGCAAAATTAATTTAATGAGGAAAAAGCCAGATGAGAGCCTGAAGCAAAGGCATGACTACTGGACTCGGACAGGTCTAACTGATAATGCCTGATGAAGGTCCTGGCTGAAGACCATGAAGCCACCTCACAGATCTGTGCTGAAGGTACCTCTGCCCATGCTGCCCAAGAGGTTGACACAGTCCTGGTCGAGTGCACCCTCAGACCCTCTGGAGCTAGCTTGCCTTGGGCTTGATAAGCCTTCTCAATGCAAATTGTAATCATCTGCTAATGGTGGAAGTGGCAGCCCCCAGACCTTTCCAACACCCTGCAGGGATGACGAACAGCTTGTCTGACCGCCTGAAAGAATTAGAGACCTCCAGATAATGTTTTAGGCAACAAACTGCATCAATCTTCTGTAATTCCTCCAAATTCTTCACATCCACAGAAAAAGCAGGTAAGGATATCTCCCTTTTTAAATGGAAAGTTGAGACCACCTTAGGCAGTAATGACTTGACCGGCTTGAGTATAACTCTGTTATGGAGAAAAGAGATATGCCCCGGACTGCATGAAAGGGCTTGTAACTCTCCGACTCTACATGCTGATGCTACAGCCACCAGAAATAGAGTCTTTAGAGTGAGAAGCCAGGTGGAAATGGTTTTGAAAGGCTCAAAGGGCGATAGAGACAGAGCCCTTAAAACTAAAGGGAGACTCCACAGAGGAGGAGACTTGACCGCTGGAGGATGGACCTTGAGAACTGCTGAGAAGAATCTCTTGACCGTGGAGTCTTTGGCCCAGGATCTTCTAGACAAGGCTGACAGTGCTGAGACATGAACCTTGAGGGATCTGTACTGCAATCCATTAGAAAACTTAAGACTTGGGAAAGAGACACTTCCTCCAATGGTAAGTCGCTCTGCATCTTCCAGAGAAGGAACCTCTCCCAAATCCTGTAGTAAGCCGCAGAGGTGGAAGGCTTCCTAGCTTTCAACAGGGTATCAACAACATTTTTGGAGAGACCTAGCCTTGAAAGTCTTTTGCGCTCAGCCTCCAGGCCTGAAGGGAAGAAGCAGACGGGTTCGGATGTAAGAGAGGACCCTGATTCAGCAGATCTCTCCTCACGGGAAGGGGCCACGGAGGAGCTACTGTGAGCTTCAGAAGCAGTGAATACCAGGGTCTGCAAGGCCAGTTTGGAGCCACCAGGACTAACTCCGCCCTCTCTTGAATGACTTTCAGAAGTGTTCTGGAGATGAGGGGAAAGGGGGGAAAGGCATAAGCTAGGCTGAACAACCAATCCCAGAGAAGGACATCCATGCCCATTGTCCCTGGGCAAAAATTGCTGGAGAAAAACTTCGGCAACTGAGTGTTGAGATGGGTAGCCATGAAGGTTGATTGTCAAAGGTCCCCACTTCCGGGACAATTCCTGGAAGACCTGATGATTCAGACTCCACTCGTGACTCGACACTGAGTTTCGACTTCGAAAGTCTGCTTCTTGGTTTTCCACCCCAGGTAAGTATTCCGCCATCAGAAGAAACAGATTTTTCTCCACCCAAGATAAGATAGGATGAACTTCCTGAAGCAGTGAACTGCTCTTCATTCCCCCCTGTCCCCCCTGATGTAAGAGACTGCAGATGTGTTGTCTATTAGAATCCTGACCACCGAGGCCTGAAGCATCCGGGAGAAAGACTAAAGGGCCCACTTTGCTGCCTTGATTTCTAGGATGTTGGAAGGAACTCCTGACTGTCTGACCGCCCACATCCCCTGAACCCATTCGGAGCCCAGGTGGGCACCCCAGCCCAGGGTGGAGGCATCCGTTACTAACACCTTCCACTGGGGTTGAAAGAGAGGTAAACCCTTCTCTAAATTGTCCTTGGAGAGCCACCACTGGATCGAATCTTTGAAAGACTGAGTCAGAAGAATGGACTGATGTCAATCCCTCTTGAATCTGTCCCATTGGTTCAGAAAAAGACATTGATCCAGCCTCATGTGCCACCGGGCCAACCTGGTGACTGGGATAGTAGAATGGTGCCCAGGAGCGACATCAGTTCTCTGGCTGAGACCTGATCTTTCTACAGAAAAGACTTTGCAAGACTGATGATGGCCGAAATCTTCTGGGGAGGAAGAGAAACCGACCCCTCGATGGTGTTGAACCAAGCTCCCAAATACACGAGAGACTGTGTTGGAGTCAGCTGGCTCTTCTACATATTCAGGAGCCATCCATGAGCTTCCAGAAAACAGATGACTCTGTCGCGATGAATCAGAAGGACCTCCCTGCTTCTTGCTGAGAGGAGGATGTCGTCCAAATAATGCTATATGGAAATACCTTCCAGTCTCAAGATTGCCACTAGGGTAACTAACACTTTGGAGAACACCCTCGGAGCCGTGGACAGACCGAAGGGGAGACAACGAAACTGGAAGTGCTTTCCGGCGATGGCAAAGCACAGAAAGCGCTGATGGGCCACTTAGATCGGAATATGCTTGTTGATGAACTTGAGATCCAAGATGGGTCTCCATCCCCCTGAAACCTTCTTTACTAGAAAGAGGACTGAATAGACTCCCTTCCTTTGGTCTTCCATGGGGACTGGAACTACTACCTTCTCCTCGACCAACCAATCTACATAATGGATCAGAACCTCTCTTTTTTCTCCTGAGTTGGGAAAAGAGGAGACTATAAATTGGTCGACTGATGGAAAAGAGGCAAATGCCAGCCGATAGCCCCTTCTTAAAACATCCAGGACCAAGCGATACGAGATGGAGGAATGCCAGACATCTAGAAAATTCCCCAATCTGACCCTTACCTCGCTAATTACGGACAACTAGTCAGGAAGATTTTTTGGATGACTGAGAAGGCCTTGACTTGTCTCCTTTAGGAAAGGTGGCATGACCCTTTTTCCAGGCAAAAGGCTTGAAACTTTCTCATGCTGAACTAGAAGAATAAGAAGGCCTGCCATTCCCTGGACTGCAGGAACTGGAGGACCTGAATGGAAAGGTTTTTTGTTTCTTCTTTTCTTGAGGTAAGAAGAGGCTTTTACACCCGACGCTCTAGAGATACTGTAACATCATCCAGCTTTGGACCAAATAACCGGAGGCCCTCGAAGGGAAGAGTGCAGAGGCTCATTTTGGAAGACATGTCGGCTGCCCAGGATCTTAGCCAGAGAGCCCAACGAGCCGAGACTGAGATGGCCATAGAACGCGCTGCCAGCCTAGTGAGATCCACCGCACCCTCTGAGACAAAACTTGCCACCAGCTTAAGTTCTGCCAGGCTTGAAGAGATCTCTTTGACATCAGCACCCTCCGCTAAGGCTCTGTCAATGCCATAAATCCAGAAGGACATAGCTTTGGCCACTGAGATCAAGGCTACGGCAGGCTTACAAGCTGCCCCCGCCACCAAAAAACTCTTTCTCAAATCAGACTCCACACGTCTGTCCATGGGGTCTCTAAGAGTGGAACAGTCATCTATGGGAAGGGTAGTCTTTTTAGCTAAATGGATGACAGCTGGGTCAACAGAAGGGACCGTGATCCACTCCTGCACTTCAGACTCCTTAAAAGGATAAAGTTTAGGAGACCTTGTCCCTTGGGAAACTTTCTGCCACTTGGCTTTGATGAGATCCAATAAGAGAGGAAATGTCTGGCGGCTCCTGGATGGAGTAGGCACAACCTTGAGAGTCTTTGAACTGTCCGACTCCTGCTCCACTCCTAAGGTCAATTTGACTGCTTTGATCAATGGAGAGACTAGAGAGAGATCAAACGAATTCTGAGCTCCCTCAGATTCCTCCTCCGACTCTAGAAAGTCCTCTGAAGGCATAGAGGCTGACATACATTCATCATCTGGAGAATCCTCCAAAGCCCGAGCATCTTCCTGAGCCCGAGATGTAAAGGAAGCCTCAGGTTCCACAGAAGGAGTAATAGGAGCTTTACAAAAATCCTTCCAACAGGAGCAAAAAAAATTCTTCCCCATAAGCGGAGTGTTGAAACAGCCCACACACACTCAGGTGAAGATGGAGTCTTAGCTTGGACTTTACGCTTTTTAGAAAGACCATCTTGTGGCAAGCTGATGAAAGAAAGAGAAAACAGTAATGAGGAAGGGAAAAAGGGAATAGAAGAAGATAAAAAAAGAAGGAGGGACCTACCTAGCTTGGAGGGCAGAGGCATTTGAGGCTGAGTAATCCATGAAGGAAGACAGAAAGTACCCCAAGACTAAGAGAAACCAAACAAAAAATGAGTCAAAGAATGCAATAAGACAAAAAACACACTCTTTGGCAAAACACCTACCGAGCAGGAGAGTGAGGCAGCAGGAGCTGGAAACTCCACCAGGCAAGCAAGCAGGGAACACGCTGGCACTAAAAACGCCAAGAATTTAAACCCCCGGCAGGAAGAAGGCATCGCAAACTCACTTCCGCCCTTTGGAACGCAAATCACGCCTCAATTCAGGTCTTTGGAACGCAAACCAATAGAAGCTGCAGAAGGACACCAACTACAGCAAAAAGACTGGCACCAAAAGAGAAAAGGATTCCCCTGTGACACTAGCAACTTCCAAGTCACCCCCATGACACTACCTCTGAAATCTGACGACCTGCACAGCCACAAGGTTCATCCAAGGACAAGTTACAGGAACGTACCACGCTGTCTCCCAAACTTTACCAGAAGGGGAGGGAAAATGGAAGCTCTCTACCAATTCACCCAAGGAACATCAAAGCACCTTAAGGAATATATCCAAACTGATAGAGACCCTGAAGGAACTGTAGACAAGGACAGAAAGAAAAAAGATGAGATAGGTGGGTACCTATGGGTGTACTTAAAGGTTTTGAGAGGGAGGGACAGTCTGGGCTGTAGGCGGGGGTGGGAGGGGCTTCCCGATTTTAATGCTGATATGGAGTGACCAGGAAACATATTTTTTAGGCCCTACTTTTTGGTCTGTCTGGCTATATCTGTTTTGAATACATTTCAACATCTTGAGACTGATAATTTATGAAAGGGGACTTGTATTTTCCATAGCTGTGTTGTTCTACCCTGTTACTGGACTACAGTTTGGTGTATTCTCTAACATATTATGATTCCACCTAAATGGCATAATTTGTACTGCATATATCCCCACCATTTGCCAGGACCATCACATTTTCTTAAAACAAATAGCATCTTTCATCCGGTGGCCATTTTCCCTCTGATATCATAATTTACATCTGCAAACACGGGTGCACTATGCAATCAAGAATACAGGCTTACACAAGCAGAATTTACTTTGATAAAAAGTCCTGCTTGGATTGAGCACTGTAATGGTTGAGCTGAGTTCAGGACAGGAAGTGTGTGTGTGCAGAGTACAGCTAGAGCAGCATTTCTATGGAAACTAGCAATGCCATCTCTTTGTTGGCTGCTAGCCTGGAGAGTGTTTTTAGTAACCTGAGTTGAGAAGAACTGAGTATGCCCAGTAGCCAACAGTCAAAGTTAAAGTGATTAAGGGTCTTATTTAACCTTTAAACAACTAGAGTGGCAGATAAATAAGGATTTCAAAGAGGCTGTTCAGAGATTAAATATTTTTGTGGGGGGTTTACTTGACCCCCCACAAAAATATATGTGACTCATATATTACATTACATTACATTACATTAACATTTATTTATAAAGCGCCAAAAGCATTTAGCACAGGCTGACCATTCAGATTTACACACTTTTGAATTACATTAGTATCATACAATAATTTAAGCTAAATTGAATATAGCTGTTTCCCCTAATTATTGTACCTTAAAGAGTACACCTTGAATTATTATTATTAACATTTATTTATAAAGCGCCAACATATTCCGCAGCGCTGTACAATAAGTGGGTTTCATACATTGGACATACAGAGTAACATATAAAGCAATCAATAACCGATACAAGAGGTGAAGAGGGCCCTGCCCAAAAGAGCTTACAATAGTTTGTTCAAACAGAGATGTTTGCTTAACAAAAATTACATTTTTGTGGTACTTCATAGATCAGTTCATATCGATTTTCTAGCTGCACACTTTTAGGCTTTATTGACATTAGGTTTTTTTTCAGTTTTAATAAAGAGGTTATGTGCAAGTTAAATTAATATAATACAACCTTATCAACAGTTTTTGATAAAACCATACAGTCTTGTTAGTTTATGTGTTAGAATAATGTTGCCATGATGTGCTATCTTACCATGTGCATTGTGTGTCCCTTCCCCCATAATGTTTCAGGATGACCGGAGTATTTACTCTAACTCTCCACTGCATATGTTGAAGTCATCCCCCTCCATACTGGAAGCATTTTGATGAGCCTTGATCTGTATTAAGTCTGGTGAGTAGCCTTATTTACAGAGCAACTTTGCCATTGGTTTTCATTTGGCACATCAAATTTATTGTGTATTGGAACTTGCAATACATGCTTTTAGGGTGTTACCACTTCTTGCACAGAAATACCACACTATTTTTTATTTTTGTATGCTGCCTTATGGATTGACAGGCAATTAACATACCTATATGTTTTTGGGGTGTGGGAGAGAACTGGAATAAAACTCAACTAGAAAGGGAAGTTTGAGAACAAACTTCATGTTGGGTTGAAAAACATGAAGTCACTGAATGGGCTCCGCCCACTTTCTCTACCCTTGGAGCACAGTAATACAGTAAAACCACTGTGCAAAGTTTGGGGACCCTGGTTTTAATAGTGTCTGAATGGCAGCAACTTAAATTTCCCCACTCAAAGTCAACGAGTGACATCTGATTGGCGGTTGGTGGCTCCACCCTCTTTTTCTAACCTGGAACTGCAGTTACCCAGTGACTAATTCTGCAAAGTTTAGGGACCCTAGGATTTATAGTTAAAGAACGGCAGCAGTTTAAACTTAAACCAATAAAAGTCCATAGGTGAATTGTGATTGGTGGTTGGTGGGTGTGCCCCCTTTTTCTAACCTTGAGTCGAAGTCACCCAGTGACAAACAGTGGGCACCCTGGCATAAATAGTGTGAGAATGGCAGCATTTTAAATTTAAAGCAATAAAATTCAATGGATGAAATCTGTTTCGCTCATAGTGGCCCAACCCACTTTTCCTATTTTTGAACTGCAGTCCCCCAGTGACCAACTTTGCAAATTTTTGGGACTCAGGCATAAAAATTGTGAGACTGACAGTATTTTACACTTCACCATTGAAAGTAAATAGGTGAAATGTGATTGGCTGTTGGTGGCTCCACCCACTTTTTTTTTCAAACTTTGAATGGCAAATACCCAGTGACTAACTCTGGAAACTTTAACAACCCTGGAATTAATATTTAAATAATGGCATCAGTTTACATATAAACCAATGAAATCTAATAGGTGGAAATGGATTTGCTGTTGGTGGCTCCTCCCACTTGTTCTAACCCTGAATATGTAGTCATCCAGTGACTGACTGTGCAAAGTTTGGGAACCCTGACATAAATAGTGTGAGAAAAGCAGCATTTTAAATTTAAACAAAAAAAAAACAATAGGTGAAGTCTAATTGGCTGTTGGTGACTCCACCCACTTTTTAAAACCTAAAAATGCAGTCCCCTAGTGACCCTGGTGTTAATACTGTGAGAATGGCAGCAGGTTGAATTTCCCCATTGAAAATCAATAGTTAAAATCTGATTGGCTGTTGGTGGCTCCACCCACTTTTTCTAACTCTGAACCGCAGTTACCTGCTCTGCAAAGTTTGGAGACCTTAGTATTAATATTTAAAGAATGGCAGCAGCTTAAATTTAAACATATGAAGTATATAGGTGAAATCTGATTGGTTGTTGTTGGCCCCACCCACTTTTCTAAACTTGAAACATAGTCACCCAGTGACAAACTGTGCAAAGTTTTGGGACCCTGACATTAAACATGTGAGAATGGCAGCAGTTAAAATTTCCCCACTGAAAACAATTAAAGAAATGTTATTGGCTTTTGGCGGCCCCGCCCACTTTTTCTAACCTTGAGTACGAAGTCACGCAGTGACTGTGGAAATTTTGCGAACCCTAGCATCAAACCAATAAAATTCAATAGGTGAAATCTGATTGGCTGTTGGTGGCCCCGCCCACTTTTTCAAAACTAAAACTGCAGTTCCCTAGTGACCAACTGTGAAAAGTTTGGGGACCCTGGTGTTAATACTGTGAGAATGGCAGCAGGTTGAATTTCCCCATTTAGAGTCAATAGGCAAAAGCTGATTGGTTGTTGGTGGCTCCGCCCACTTTTCAAACCTAAAGCTGCAGTCCCCTAGTGACCAACTGTGAAAAGTTTGGGGACCCTGGTGTTAATACTTTCAGAATGGCAGCAGATTGAATTTCCCCATTGAAAGTCAATAGGTAAACTCTGATTGGCTGTTGGTGGCTCCACCCACTTTTTCTTACCTTGTACCACAGTTACCTGGTGCCTAACCATGCAAAGTTTGGGGACCCTGGCGTTATTACTGTGAGAATGGCAGCAGGATGGATTTCCACCAAGTCAATAGGTAAGATCTTATTGGCTGTTCACAGCTCCGCCCACTTTTAGACATCCAAAAATCATCATATTTTCATTCAGGCTGAGCTCATGACTATGTGATTCAAGTTTGGGGAGTGTAGCCTCAAAGCTGCAAGATTAGCAGCAGTTCCAATTTTCCCATGAAAGTCATTGGGTAAAATTTGATTGACTGTTGTTGGCCCCTCCCACTTTGCATTTTTTTTTAAAAAAAAACTTGAATGCGTAGTCACCCAGTGACTGACTGTGCAAAGTTTGGAAACCCTGGCATCAAACCAATAAAAAGCAATAGGTGAAATTTGATTGGCTGTTGGTGGCTCGGCCCACTTTTTCAAAACTAAAACTGCAGTTCCCTAGTGACCAACTGTGAAAAGTTTGGGGACCCTGGTGTTAATACTGTGAGAATGGCAGCAGGTTGGATTTCCGTCAAATCAATAGGTAAAATCTGATTGGCTGTTCACAGCTCCGCCCACTTTTGGGCATCCAACAATCATCATATTTTCATTCAGGCTGACCCCATGACTATGTGATTCAAGTTTGGGGTGTGTGGCCTCATAGCTGTAAGATTGGCAGCAGTTTCAATTTCCCCATAAAAGTCAATGGGTGAAATTTGATTGGCTGTTGTTGGCCTCTCCCACATTGGGGTCATCCAACAAATGTTGCTGTTTCATTCGGGGTGACCCCATTATTATGTTATTCAGGTTTGGGGGGTGTAGCTTTAAAGCTGCAAGTGCGGCAGTAGTTTGAAAATCTTCCCTGTCAAAGTCAATGGAAAAATTGGGGGGTTCGGAGCGGCGCCACAAAAAGACGGGGGGCGGGATCACTTAGAAAAGCACAAGGAACCTGGTCCGCTATAGGGCGAAGAAGTGTGGGGAGTTTGGGTGTTGTACCCCTAAAACTGTAGGAGGAATAGCGTTTAGAAAATGGGGGCGCTAAGAAGAAGAAGAAGCGGAAGAATAAGCCAAAGTAGAAGAACAGTATGTTGGGGTTTCAACCCAACATAACAATATGCATAGTACAAATATACAGACACCTAGCAGATACAGGAAAATGCAATTATACATAGCAGGGCTTATTTAAGACAAACAGGGGAGCTCTAGATATGAATAGTGGGGTGTGCAGTGAATCTGGATAATGTAGATAAACTAGAACCTTCAACTTTCTGTAATTGGAAAGGTGGTGTTGTTCCCTGGAGTAAGCGCTTGTTCAGTTTGTACAAAACCCTGCCATAGGCCTGGCCTCATAATCTATAGGAATTGAATCTTCTGTAGATATTGTATTATGAAAATAATTTATTTTTCTAAAAATGTGCTTTGGAGATGACTTTAATGCTGGCTCTGACTGAGAGACACAGGTATTTGACAGTTAGGCAGGGCTAATTTTTTTTTTGTTCCGTAAAATACAAAATATGCTAAATATATATATATATATATATATATATATATTTATATATAGTATACTAGACTGTATTTAATTATTGTTTTTAGAAATGATGGGCTCATTAGACTTGGACTCCCTGTACCCCCAAATGGCTGCCCAGCTCTGATCCATTAAAGGTTTCCTAAAGCAAAGTAATATTAAGGCAGTAATCTAAATTGGATGTTATTTATTATATATTTATTATGAATTACACTTATTTAGCCATAGCCCTGTTTAATACACTGTTATTATATTACATTAAAATATTGTACAAAATTGCCTTGGGTACATTGGGGGGGGGGCTGTAGCGTGCATGTTAGGAGCTGTACTGAATTAAATTGTTGAAGTGACAGAAAAAACTGCTTCTCCTTATGGTTGCACAGCAATACAATAAGATGAAAGCAAAGATCTAATTGATTGCTATAGGTAACTGTGATCGTTTAATTTAGCACCTATGTTTATACAGTAAATCCAGGCCCAGAGTGTATTTTCTCCTTTTTTGCCTCTCTCCAACTTACTACACTTACTACACAGTTGGTTGGCATTGTAATCCTTATTTTATTTAAAAATGTTATTGCACAAATGCAAAAAATAGCTGCATTTACTTATTGGTGGTGAGAGGTAAGTGAGCTTCCCTTCAGAGAGATTATTTGCCAAATAACACTTGTTTTATTAAAAAAAAGAGAGGCTATAGTGATAGTGCTGTACCCCTGAGACTAGCAGGAACTGGCTTTTAGTTCAGTGAGGCAATTTTCTGCTAAAATGGGCTTTGGAGATTACTTTAATGCTGGCCTCATCTGAGAGACACAGATCTTTGACAGTTGGGCAGGGCTGCCATCAACTACCCACATATTTTCTCCTAAAATTAATTAGATTTGGGGTTTGTGGCTGTTTTTTTACCCCCTTTTCTGATGCTGAAAGGGTTGATTAAAAGTATAGGTGCTAAATTTTACAAGGGCAGTTGGGAAAAGCAATCATTTAGTAACAAAAGTACAATAAGATGAAAGCAAAGATCGAATTGATTGCTATAGGTAACTGTGATAGTTCAATTTAGCACCTATGTTTATAAATCCAGGCCCAGAGTGTATTTTCTCCTTTTTTGCCTCTCTCCAACTTACTACACTTACTACACAGTTGGTTGGCATTGTAATCCTTATTTTATTTAAAACATGGGGGGAATTGTGATACTGCTGTACCCCTAAGACTAGCAGGAACTGGCTTTTTATTCATTAGGGCATTTTTTTTCTAAAAATGTGCTTTGAAGATGACTTTAATTCTGGCTCTGACTGAGAGACACAGGTATTTGGCAGTTAGGCAGGGCTGCAACCGAAAACACACTTTTTTCTCCGTAAAATACAAAATATGCTAAATATATATTTATATATAGTATACTAGACTGTATTTAATTATTGTTTTTAGAAATGATGGGCCCATTAGGGTTGGACTCCCTGTACCCCCAAATGGTTGCCCAGCTCTGATCCATTAACAGTTTCCTAAAGCAAAGTAATATTAAGGCAGTAATCTAAATTGGATATTATTTCCAACAGAATTACACTTATTTAGCCATAGCCCTGTTTAATACACTGTTATTTTATTACATTAAAATATTGTACAAAATTGCCTTGGGCGCAGTGGGGGGGCTGTAGCGTACATGTTGGGAGCTGTACTGAATAAAATTGTTGAAGTGACAGAAAAAACTGCTTCTCCTTATGGTTACCCAGCAATACAATAAAATAAAAGCAAAGATCTAATTGATTGCTATAGGTAACTGTGATCGTTTAATTTAGCACCTATGTTTATAAATCCAGGCCCAGAGTGTATTTTCCCCTTTTTTGCCTGTCTCCAACTTACTACACTTACTACACAGTTGGTTGGCATTGTAATCCTTATTTTATTTAAAAAATGGGGGAAATTGTGATACTGCTGTACCCCTAAGACTAGCAGGAACTGACTTTTAGTTTATTAGGGCAATTTTTTTTAAAAATGGGCTTTGGAGATGACTTTAATGCTGGCGCTGACTGAGAGACACAGGTATTTGGCAGTTAGGCAGGGCTGCCATCAAAAACACACTTTTTTCTCCATAAAATACAAAATATGCTAAATATATATATTTATATATAGTATACTAGACTGTTTTAATTGTTTTTAGAAATGATGGGCCCCTTAGGGCTGGACTCCCTGTACCCCCAAATTGCTGCCCAGCTCTGATCCATCCGTTTAATTTAGCACTTATGTTTATAAATCCAGGCCCAGAATGGCTCAAGCTTTGATGTAACGAATATATCAGTAAGCCTGTTATAGTTGGGGCTCTGAACTGCACCTCACAAAGGGGGGATGCTTTAAACGGAAAAGTCTGAAAACCTGTGACCTTTAAGTAAATTAAAACTTTTAGTATTCTTGTTTCTTATATTTAATAGGCCTCATACAATTCAATAAGGGAAAATAGCCAGGTCTCTACTCAGTATTCTATATATTTATGTACTAAATGCACTGTCTCTGAAGTTTTCTTTCCCCTTATATTCTTTTGTCTCTATTTACAGATTACTATAGTGCTGTTCATGCTGAACTTATTGCGGTCTGTGCTACTGAGTGCTTTTACAAGCGATTTGTGAGGGATTTTCTGGCTTCCCCTTAAGTTCAATTTTTTCCATTCTGATCTGAGCTTGGGGAAAGCCACTATCTACTGAGGGTCTCCCTTGGGTTCCCCGGCCTTGTGCCGGCCCTCAAGTGTGAGGAACCCCTCAATACCCGAGCCAGAAGAATTTACCATCTGGCACTTCTGGTTCCAACAGCACCATCTAGCTCACTTCTTTTAAGAGGTAATCTTCCTGATATTATGGG
This sequence comes from Xenopus tropicalis, assembly GCF_000004195.4. Classification (NCBI taxonomy): domain Eukaryota; kingdom Metazoa; phylum Chordata; class Amphibia; order Anura; family Pipidae; genus Xenopus; species Xenopus tropicalis. The sequence continues at coordinate 71,118,649 of NC_030682.2, forward strand.
GGCTTTTATTATCAAATCTACCCCACATTCAAAAGGGGAGGCTTGCAAATTGGGCCCAGTTCCTCCAGCTCTGCTGATAGCCTGGGGTAGAAGGCTAAAGATTACAGTTACCTGAGGTGCCGAGTATATTGGTACCTCTGAGTAATCTTACATTTTATGGTCCTTCAAGAATAAGGGGCATATATCTCTGGGTGCAACAGTGCTGCTGGTATGTTGATATACTGTAAGCACTATGAGGCAGGGATCTCCTTTCTCTTGCCTCCTTACAGTTAGCACTTGTTATGAACTGTACCTAGTATTTATAATTGTATTGACCCCTGTTTGTTCTGTTACTCTATTATTATATATATTAATTGATATATTATTCTGCTGTAAAGTGCTGCATACATAGGTAGCACATCATCAATAAAAATATACTTACATACATAAGAAAAAAAGATGCAAAATGTGACTGAGAATAGAAAGCTATAAACACACACATTGTATTGTTGAGTCTACCTGTGTCTGTTCTGCCAATATAATGTCCCTTTGTATCTCTTGCCATTAGGTGGCTGTACTTAGCGACAGCAGAATGCTAGACGTTAAGGTAAGGAATCACTTTCTTCTTACTATACACACCATCGTACTTTCCTTCCCCTGACATTTTCTTGCCTTACTTTAAACACTTTACCACACTTGCCTTACTATACTTTCTATCTCAGTACAGACACCTCATCCCAAACTCTCTTGCCTTACTTTACACCCTATGCCACAGGTAAACCTTCCTTTAAGAACATCTTTGCTTATTATACAAAATATACTAATGATGCATCTTTTTTCCCTGACAAATTTTACCTGATGATTTACTCTATACTTGGTGCAGTCCCTTCCCCTGGCATCAACTTGCCTTATTATACCCACTGTTTCACAGTTAACTACCCTTAGCCATCATACCTTATTATGAACAACTCTCTCCTTTATACCATTTTGACTTATTATGCCACAGTTACAACCCATTTGCCTGACACCATCTTGCCTTGTGATACTCTGTACCTCACAGAAACCATTTCAGGTAGACAAACTACACCATTTTCAAGCTGCTTTAAAGAAGTTTGTCTTTAAATTTGTCAAACAATTTACTTCATCTGCCAGTATTTCCCTCAATACCCAGTACAGCATAATCCTCGTTATTCCCATACAATACAACCATGAGTTCATTGCAGGCACTGATTGTGTTTATGTACATACAGTACTAACACCACTCCAGGTTTTGGGTTACACTGCTTTTCCTCATGCAATCATTCATTTATAATGCACATTATGCCACAGATTCAGCCCCTTCCGTAACACCCTTATGCTATACTATACACACTAACCCACAGGTACAGTCTCTGCCCCGGCAGCATTCAGATGTGTCTAGAATTGAGTCCTTAATGCTCTTTCCATTCACTTACAGGTGCTATTCGCTGTCCTGGAGGACTACGTAAAGGAGACGACGTTCGACGAGGCCATTCTCGACTACTATGGTAAATAATATGGCTGAACTTCTAGTAACACTCCATTGCACCCAGCCACACCCATGAAGTGTATTAATACCCCACAAACATTTCAGTGAGCTTTATGCTGTTCAGGACTTTCAGGCAAATGGCGGGATGGCTGGGGCAGGGGACATAATGGTGTAATTACCAGAGGATGGAGGGGGGCTCTTTTCCTACAGAATGCTGCTATGTTTTTTATTGGACAATAGAATTAAAGCAGAAGTTATTGATGTCTTAGTACTGATGGATTATGTCTGGAAGTGATACTAACTGCTATCTACTTGTGATCTGGCATTTTTCTTTAGAGAAAATTATATGTGAATAGTTTCCCTCTGTTTGCTTATTGTTTAATGGCAATGTATTTTCCTTGCAGAACATCACTACATCTGGAAACGAGAAGCCACCGACGAAATGTAAGTATCATGAAAATCATCTTATCAATTATCTTTCCCTCATTAGATTGTAAGAAGTTTGGGAAGCTCAGCACAAGCAAATTGTCGCATTCTAGCCGAATATTCCTTCTTTAGCTACTTATAAAAATATTATTTTCTAAAAAAATGAATTCTTCTTAGATGATTTATATTTGGATTATTCAAACCTGGTTAAAAACAATAATTCAAAATGCGCAAAAATACTGGCACAACAGGGCTTATCCAAGCAGAATAAACCCTGCTATTTTATTAGTTGCAAACTGTATAACATTTCAGGGTTACAGCTCTCTAACTATTGTGCACCAGGTGGAAGATACGTGGTAAGGCCAGGGTGTGCTGGTGAGTGTGGATTAAAAACAATAATCAACACTCAAACAGGGAGCCAAATATAATATTTTGCTCCAGAACCGCCCCCCCCCAATGCTTTGTGGGACATTTTATGCTTGCCCATATTGTACAGTAGAAATATAGTGGATAGTAAGTGCCATTAATGCTTCATTGGGATTTTACTTTTTAGGGAAGACTTCATCAGTCAACACTATATTGACAACGATGTGGAGCATCTGCGGAACATGGCCCACTTCATTGTTATGGATGCCTATCGGGTAAGGAATAGAGAAAAGCATTTCAGATTGCCAGCTCTGGCACCTGTAAATGTGCATCTTTGTCCATATGATGAAATGGCAAAAGGCTTAAGAAATTATATTAGATAAGTACACCCAGAGCTGCACTGAATACAACTAAAACTGTTCCCATTATCCAGTTTAAATAATAATGCGGTTAACTAGACCCATGTGTCAGTGTATGTAAAGCTAATATGTGTAGGCAGAAACCAATAAAAGGGGAACATACATGAGTTTTGGCTTCTGTGCCCTGGAATAGCAATAAAGTGCAGAAGGCCCCCTACAAATAAAATCTGCAAATAAGTGAAGCAGAATAGAAATTTGAGAGTGGCATTGTGTCATATTCCTGCTACTGCAACTTTCCTTTTCCTCTGGCCAACCAGTCAGGATCTATAAACTACCTGGGTCTGTGTGATAATCTCTGATTATTAGATTCTTTTCTTACATTGGCACATTCCTTTATGTTACAGAAACAACTTGAAGAACTGGAGACTACTCCTCCTGGCTTTATCGGAAGTAAGTGCTTTTATTGTTATCTATATTATTATTATTAGTGAGGTTATTATATACTGTATCACCTTTTCCCTTATTATAATTATTTTGGAGATCTATTACTCACCATATCCCAAACAACTGCCATTATATATGTGTCTCTAAATTACATGTCTCTTGTTAGCAGTTTTGCCCACAGGGGCACATTAATGAAATTGGTACAATTCAGGCCTTTGTTTAATATAGAGTCTCTTCTGCCACAGGAGGAGCACGAGGTGGACCATATCCTCTTCCAATACGAGAAGACGCAGCAAGCTCGAAGAGTAAGTTCCTTAATCACTGTTACTGTCCCAAAAGATTTTCCTAGGTGATTGTTGCTGAACTCTGCAGGGCACACTCAGGCTATAGGGACCACTGTGTAGTATTTTGTGTTAAAAAATGGGCATTTTGTACTTCTATGCAGGGGATTATTGTAGATAAGGGTAGTGCCATAACAAACTGCTAATTACATATTATGGACAAACACTCCATTCCAGTCCAGTTTTGCATACTGGTATGGGTTCAGTTATCTGATACCTGTTATCCAGAAAGCTTATAACTTATGGACCAATAAGACAGTACCTGGTACTTAATGTTATCAAAGCTGATGGGCATCAAGTACCTGGGGTGTTTTTTTGGCCCTCAGCCTGCCAAAAATTTTCAAAGGGTAAATTATAATGCAGGCATATACTGTATACCAGTTTCCCCAATACTATTCATTGCAAGGTAATGCAGGAACCTCACCACATACAGTATGCATGCATTATGTAATGCTGTATTTTTCTTTCCCCCTTTTTTTTCCTGCTTACAGGTTTTGGGACCAAAGCTCGAAGCCTTGCACAATAGCATCGTGGCAAGGCAGAAGGAGCTGGAAGAAGCTGCTAAGTAAGTATTATACATGTGACATTTACTTAGTCCTGCTTTTTGCTAACCACCTGTATTGCAATAAAATTGTCATCTTTGTGGCCAGAATTCTGAAATAGGCAGTAATAGAACAACCCTGTAACTGGAGTTTTAAAATTTCCCTACAGCAGAGCTTGTAACTTATAGCAAATTCAGCTCAATAGTTACCCACCTTTGCACAGTGGACACAGTTTTGTTGCAGGTATAATAGTAGTATCGTGCTGAATGGCTAAAATTATATAATGCCATCATTAATAATGTTTTTATTATGAAACCTTTTGAAACAGAATAAAACACTTGCTGATTTTTACATTTTTTATCAGAATCAAAGAAGAGGAAACAGAAGAACCCCCTGTGGTGGAGGTGCCCAGGCTCAGCACCAGGAGGAGGCTTATGAAAGCCATAGCCAAGAATTTCAACAGGATTTGGGTAACGGATCTATTTAAAGATATTACCTTTTAGACAACCTTAATTATACCAAGTGATCCCCTCAGGATTGCATAATCATGAAGACTAACCCCCTTACGTAATAAAAGGCGCTAAGTTTGACGCTCCTGTGACATAACAGGGCAGGCACCAGGAAAGAAGTTTGGCACTAGGCACACTACTTGCTGACATTGGCTTGCTGCTTGCTGGCATAAGGTTGTATGAGGTTGCAGAGTTCTGCCCAAACTGAGATTATAGATGTAATTGCTCAGTTTGGGGAGAGGTATATTAACTCTGACAGGTCTGCTTTAGCTTTTTAGCAGCTCTGTGACTTGGATATCTAAATTTTGAAATGGATTTTCTAAAATATTAGTTTTCCTTCAATATCTCAGTAATATCATTATGTGCTACCACCCATAATAAATGACAGGATTATAAAGTGGGCTGAGTTTTAGTGCCATTGCCCCATCCTCTAGGAAGGAGCTGTAGACCCAGACTAAGCTTTTAATATCTTGAAAAAAAATGGTACGTCTGTAATTCTCTTTTTAAATATTTAAACCAGTTTTTTCTTTTATTTTCAGCGTTCCACCAGAAGAGCCATTACAGGTTTATTTCCCCATGTCTAAAACCCTCTGCCTCCCTAACCCTCCTCCCTGACCCTCCTCCCTGATCCCTCACCCTGTCTCCCTCCCCCAATTATTGCTTGTGTTTTTATATTTCTTTGTGTTTCTTTGCTACACATACCAATGATCCAGGGTGTAAAACCGATTGCCATTTGGAGTCAGAAAGGAATTTTTCCCATTTACTGCAGATTGGCCCCGCAGTGGATGGGTTTTTGCCTTTCTCTGGATCATTGTTTGTTTAGGGCCCTGTGCATTCCAGCCAGCTGCTGCTCCTGGCATCAATTCAGCTCCTTCCATCGTGCAGGCCTAGCCAGAAGGTATCGGTTCACCCCTAGGGCGGGGCTAGAGCCATATTTGCACACTAAAGGGCAGGGAGAGGGAGAAGGTAGGTTTCCCGTGGGCGCACTAACCAATGCCTGCCCTTTGGTTGAGCCATGTTTGGGAGTTGCAGCTGGCATAAGAGAATGTACAACCCTCTTTTATTTATAGCTATTTATTTTAATAAATCCTGTGATTCCAACAGATTTAGCCATAACCACGTCTCTGTGTTTTTCTTGAATGTGTACGGTGAATATTGAAAGGGGAATGGGCTCCAGTGCCTGCCTGGTGGCTAAGCAATTGTGTGGAAAACCCCATGCCACAAGTGTTTCAGACAACAGATACTATACCAGTGTTATTATTTAAATCTTTTTTACAATTTTATTTTGAAAACTAAAAAGTGCCATGTGCTAAGAAATACAGGAGGAAGGAGGTTTATGCCCGACAGAGCTTACAATTCAGTAGCTGTAACACTAATGGAACCCAGGAGGCTGCCAAGGGAAATAATTCACCCAGAAGAAAGCATTTCATAAACAGATAACAGGCTACATTGTTGGGTTGAAAAACATGAAGTCACTGAATGGGCTCTGCCCACTTTCTCTGACCTTGGACCACAGTTATACAGTAAAAACCACTGTGCAAAGTTTGGGGACCCTGGTTTTAATAGTGTCTGAATGGCAGCAACTTAAATTTCCCCACTGAAAGTCAACGACATCTGATTGGCGGTTGGTGGCTCCACCCCCTTTTTCTAACCTGGAACTGCAGTTACCCAGTGACTAACTGTGAAGTTTAGGGACCCTAGGATTAATAGTTAAAGAACGGCAGCAATTAAAATTTAAACCAATAAAAGTCAATAGGTGAATTGTGATTGGTGGCTCCGCCCATTTTTCTAACCTTGAGTCGAAGTCACCCAGTGACAAACAGTGGGCACCCTGGCATAAATAGTTTGAGAATGACAGCATTTTAAATTTAAACCAATAAAATTCAATGGATGAAATCTGATTGGCTGTTAGTGGCCCAACCTACTTTTCCTATTTTTGAACTGCAGTCCCCCAGTGACCAACTTTGCAAATTTTGGGGACTCATGCATTCATTGTGAGGCTGACAGCATTTTACACTTCACCATTGAAAGTAAATAGGTGAAATGTTATTGGCTGTTGGTGACTCCGCCCACTTTTTTCTAACTTTGAATGGCAAATACCCAGTGACTAACTATGGAAACTTTAACAACCCTGGAATTAATATTTAAATAATGGCATCAGTTTAAATATAAACCAATGAAATCTAATGGGTGAAAATGGATTGGCTGTTGGTGGCTCCTCCCACTTGTTTGGGAACCCTGACATAAATAGTGTGAGCAAAGCAACATTTTAAATATAAACCAAAGTGGCTCCACCCACTTTTTAAAACCTAAAAATGCAGTCCCCTAGTGACCCTGGTGTTAATACTGTGAGAATGGCAGCAGGTTGAATTTCCCATTGAAAATCAATAGGTAAAATCTGTTTTTGGCTCCACCCACTTTTTCTAACTCTGAACTGCAGTTACCAGGTGACTAGCTCTGCAAAGTTTGGAGACCTTAGTATTAATAGTTAAAGCATGGCCGCAGTTAAAATTTAAACATATGAAGTCTATAGGTGAAATCTGATTGGTTGTTGTTGGCCCCACCCATTTTTCTAAACTTGGAACATAGTCACCTAGTGACAAACTGTGCAAAGTTTGGGGACCCTGACATTAAACATTTGAGAATGGCAGCAGTTAAAATTTTCCCACTGAAAACAATCAAAGAAATGTGATTGGCTTTTGGCGGCCCGCCCACTTTTTCTAACCTTGAGTACAAAGTCACGCAGTGACTGACTGTGCAAAGTTTGTGAACTCTGGCATATAAAATTCAATAAGTGAAATCTGATTGGCTGTTGGTGGCCTCACCCACTTTTTCAAAACTAAAACTGCAGTCCCCTAGTGACCAACTGTGAAAAGTTTGGGGACCCTGGTGTTAGTACTGTGAGAATTGCAGCAAGTTGAATTTCCCCATTGAAAGTCAATAGGTAAACTCTGATTGGCTGTTGTGGCTCCGCCCACTTTTCAAAACTAAAATTGCAGTCCCCTAGTGACCAACTGTGAAAAGTTTGGGGACCCTGGTGTTAATTCTGTGAGAATTGCAGCAGATTGAATTTCCCCATTGAAAGTCAATAGGTAAACTCTGATTGGCTGTTGGTGGCTCCGCCCACTTTTTCTTACCTTGAACCACAGTTACCTGGTGCCTAACTCTGCAAAGTTTGGGGACCCCGATGTTATTACTGTGAGAATGGCAGCAGGTTGGATTTCTGCCAAGACAATAGGTAAAATCTGATTGGCTGTTCACATCTCCGCCCACTTTTGGGCATCCAACAATCATCATATTTTCATTCAGGCTGAGCCCATGACAGTGTGATTCAAGTTTGGGGAATGTAGCCTCAAAGCTGTAAGTTTGGCAGCAGTTTCAATTTCCCCATAAAAGTCATTGGGTACAATATGATTGGCTGTTGTTGGCCCCTCCCACTTTGCAGGTTTAAAAAAAAAAAACCTGAATGTTTAGTGACCCAGTGACTGACTGTGCAAAGTTTGGAAAATCTGGCATCAAACCAATAAAAATCAATAGGTGAAATTTGATTGGCTGTTGGTGGCTCCGCCCACTTTTCAAATCTAAAACTGCAGTCCTCTAGTGACCAAGTGTAAAAAGTTTGGGGACCCCGACGTTAGAGAGTGGCAGCAGGTTGAATTTCCGCCAAATCAATAGGTAAAATCCGATTGGCGGTTCACAGCTCTGCCCACTTTTGGGCATCCAATAATCATCCTATTTTCATTCAGGCTGAGCCCATGACTATGTGATTCAAGTTTGGGGAGTGTAGCCTCAAAGCTGTAAGTTTGGCAGCAGTTTTAATTTCCCCATTAAAGTCAATAATTAAAATTTGATTGGCTGTTGTTGGCCTTCCCACTTTGGGGTCATCCAACAAATGTTGCTGCTTCATTTGGGGTGACCCCATGATTATGTTATTCAAGTTTGGGGGGTGTAGCTTCAAAGCTGTAAGTGTGGCTGCAGTTTGAAAATCTTTCCTGTCAAAGTCAATGGGAAAATTGGGGGGTTCGGAGCGGCGCCACAAAAAGACGGGGGCACAATCGCTTAGAAAAGCACAAGCAACCTGCTCCGCTATAGGGCGAAGATGTGTGGGGAGTTTGGGTGCTGTACCCCTAAAACTGTAGGAGGAGTAGCGTTTAGAAAATGAGGGGCGATAAGAATTAGAAGAAGAAGCGGAAGAAGAAGCCAAAGTCGAAGAACAGTATGTTGGGGTATTCAACCCAACATAATAAACCAGAGTTGCAAGGCAGTAGAGCTACCCACTGAGCCACTGTGCTACCCATCCTTTACACATAGGGACACTAAAGTCCGAAAAAATGAGTTGTATTTATAGCAAGCGTTAAAAATATTATCACTTCTTATTTTTTGAGAGTTAATGATCAATTCACTAAAAGGACACTTGTCTGAATTAAGAAGCGATGTTCTTGTCGTTATTTATCTGACAATGACAAGATTTTCAAGCGCTATTTTACCGCATGCGACATATTCTGCCGTGTACGATATTAGCGTGCGCTAATTCTGCATGTAAGCGGTACGCGTCGCATACCAAATGACTTCCGCCATTTTGTGCAGTTCTGCTGTGATGTGTTGTACTGTGTTGAGAAGGAGAGCGTGGAAGGTGCAGATGCGCAATTATCGCCTGTGGAGCAGTAAAAAAATCCCTTGGCAAGGCAAGCAATGGAGAGGAGGGATGATAGTTATATTGAAGACAGAGTGGCAGTAGGAAAAAGGTCCCAAAAATGAAGGAACAGCAAGGTAGGCTGGGGCATGAGAGAGCTGACAGGAGATGGAGGCATGAGGGCTCACAGGTGCCAAAAACAAAACAACACACTGCAAAACACCAGCAGAGGCCAAAATCCTCCAAAATTAAAATTGCAACCAGAAAGGAAAAAAGCAGCTTTTACATTACAGATTTAGGCCCCACCACCAAAGATGCACGTGAAGGGAAACTTCAGGTACCTATTCCCCTTACTGAGAGCAGTCAGAGTTCTGGTATTAATAAATCTGACACAACAGAAACTCAAAAGAAAAAAAAACAGAGGCCTGGCTACATTAGCATCACACAATTATCTGATATTGAATGTACAGATAAAGATTATCATCCAGAGGAAGCAAGTGAAGTGCAAGAAACAATAGCATGAGAGCAGACTCAGAAATCTGACATTTTCTGAATTTAAAAATGAGGCTCTTATAGAGAAGTTAGTGCCTGTGTAAATTGATACTGGAACGACATAGCTGACCATGTGAACAGTGTTGGGGTTTGTCTAAGAAGTGTGCAACATTGCAAAAAAAGATATCAAGACATAAAAAGGGTCCTGAAGAAAAAACTGGCAGGAGAAAACTAATGAAGGTACACATCATACATTGATATTTCTATTTAACACTTACTGATCTGCTTTACTCCTCAATCTGCTTTTCCTTTTGGCTTACTGTCTTTCCTTTTTGGCTTCTTTCCTGCTTTCTTTACTTTGATGTTATGTATGTATGTACATACGTACATAGGCAGGCCTGTCATTATGTGCGCTAATTATGTACCAAAGGCTGTTGATTACAACAACAAATTAAGACAGTAGATAGGGGGGTCATTAACATAATATTTCCCAAAATTGTTAATGCCCTGTACTCTCCTTTATGAAGGAGGATCATTGTGGAAGCATTGTTTAATACAGAGTATAAGGGAGAGCCATGGGAGTTAGCGAGGCCACTTACCAACTTGCAGCATTTTAGTAGGCAACACAATAAAAGCATTCATATATTTTATTTAGGTCTGGAACTGGAGGAGGTCCTTCCAAAAGGGTTTTCTACACCACCGATGAGGAACAACTTATGCCTTGTATACATGGATACTGCGTGACTGGTGTCGCTGGCGTCTTTAATTCCAACAGAAATGTCAGCAAAGGTAGGTGTAATGACATTAATACAAGTGTATTTTCTCTTACAGATTCATCCTTACCACCACCTGTCAGAAGCAAAGACAGACAATCCTCAGTTTCTACCATTCCGGGTAATATTGTTTCCTAATTTTGTAGGACATGTGTTTTGTGTCAGGCTTGTGCAATGGCATGAGAGTGAATTGTGTCCGTGTATTTTGCAGGTGTTTCAATTACAGAAGTGCAGTGTATGGCTAATAAGATACAGTAGGTGTGTTATTGGACAAGTGTGTCTTGCAGGGTTAGGTGCAGTCAGTTCATCTTGTACTTTTGGCCAGTCAATCTTTCAAACTTTTTTTTGCCCTTGCACTCTGTATGGCAAAATATTTTACTGCTTTTTTTTTGCTCATTTGGAATAAATCAATGTCCACAAATACATTTTTTAAAATCAACCTTGTAATGTGTAAAATAAATGAAAAACATTGTTGTCCATGAAGTTTTCATGTCATCGTGAACATCATTCAAAACCTTGAAATTAACATTTATAACAAATTAACATTTTTTTAAATAAAGGTGAAAAATGTCACTCGGCTGGACAGTCAGCAAGTCAGCTCCACACGCAACACCGACAGTCTCCTGAAATAGAAAAAAGAATGTTTAGTGCTGATGATAATGCAAGACAGTCTGGTGAAATTTTAAGTGATGTTGCTCTTTTTTTTGGGTTGATGACAATGACCCCTCAGAATGTCCCCAACAACCACTTGTTAAACATAAGGCCAAAACCCCAATATCTAATCTTCCCACCCAAATAATGGAAGCTGAAAAAAATTGTTTCCACAAATCACTCATCAACCATCACAAGTCTCTCGTGGAAAAAAATGCACGTTGTACACCTTGATTTATGTGTCGCCACAACAGCATATAACGACAGTCAGGTACGACAAGCCTCGTACAAGGCAGCAATGTTAAATCTGCATGAGCAACACTTAAAGGTAGTGAGAAAAAAATTGCTTTGTTGGAAAAACAAAATGCCATTTTAGAGAACATGAGTAATTCACAACAGGAATTGAACAAAAACTTGCTAAGTGTTCTAGATACCAGTCGAGTAATGCCAAGACGCTCTAGCAGTACAGATAGTTCAGCAAGCACTTCTGCAACTACAACTCGACAGCTTCGTAAAAAAAAAATAAATGTCCTTGTTTTGTTGATGTCCTGAGGGACAGATTTGTTTAAAGTGTTTAATTATACTTCCTCATTGTACATTTGCAATCAAAGAGTTATTATGCAATTTGTAAGAAATCTTTTATTTTTCTATTTTTCATGGGAAAATTTGGTATTAAGCAATAATATTAACCCTTTCCCTGCCAACAACGTAGGTACTACATTGTTTTAAAAAAAGCAGTTATCTGTCAACAAAGTAGTACCTACATTATTGCTAGCTAAGCAATTCTCTCTGCACCGGCAGCAAAAGCCGCCAGTGTAGAGAGAAAGATGTGCCCCCAACCCCTTCTGCAACAAGCCGAGGGGGTTGGGGGGTTGGTCCTGCGATTCGATCGTCGCAGGACCGTCCTACAAGCAGCAGATGCGATCATATCACATATGCTGTTTGTACTGCTTCCTACTTCCCCCCCAGCGCCACCTCCCACCTACTTCCTCCCGAGGACTGCAGCATGTAGGAGCAGGCACACTGCTATACACTGCTATGCTATACACACTTTTACACACACTTACATACATTTTTTTTGTTTTTTTTCCACTTTGCACACTTATATACACTTATATACTCTCATATACACACTATCACACAACTTTTACATGTGCACATGTATACACAAACTCACAAAAACTTGAAAAAAAAATTTTGTTTTCATTTTAATTCTTTTTTTTTTCCCTAAAAACTGTTTATTTTGACAGCGTGACTATTGGATCAGATATTCTGACCGCTAATTATGCTGTCATGTGGTCATGAGTGTCATGTGGTTTTGTTATTTCATTGATTTGCACAATTTTTGTGGTTTTATTGCATTTTTATCCCTATATTAGTGTTCCTGATCTGATTTTAGCATAGCTTTGCCATGTGTAACTTTGGTGTCAGGGGGCTCTGTGTGCAAAAGCTGAGTTGGCAGGTGAGAAATCCATATAAGCTATTTTAATTTAGGGGTCAGTACACAGGCTGGCCTTACCAACTGCGGGGCCCAATTGGAACCATTTTTGCGGGGCCCCCTTAGTACATTGTGAATTATGCTTAGTATAGGGGGAATCACTATGCTGCCAGAGTTTTATAGTTTTTCAGGCTGTTCCTGCTGAATTGTGCTTAATACAGGCACACCTCCCAACATTTAAAAAATGTAAATAGGGATAAAAAGCATGGCAATTTTTTTTGCCATGCCCATGGAAAGAATGCAATTTGCACTGCAGTGTACTCCCATTCCCTGACTCACCCAACACTAGCAGAACAGAGCAGCACTGGCCAGCTTTCATGTAGCCATCATATGGAGCAAACTCAGGGGACTGTTCCTGCTGAATTGTGCTTAGTACAGGGGAATCCCTATGCTGCCATAGTTTTATGGTATCTCTCTGTACAGGCTATGAGCAAACTTAGGGGGCTGTTCCTGCTGAATTGTGCTTAGTACAGGGGAATCCCTATGTGCCATAGTTTTATGGTATCTCTCTGTACAGGTTATGAGCAAACTTAGCAAACAAAATTTTCTAGGGCCGGCCCTGTCAGTACATACCACAGACTTTGGTATATCTATGCATATTGGGCATTAAACTGTTCAGTAGACCTTAGGTGTTCCTATTTGGGATGATTTGCCTTTGTATGCAAGAAATTGTGTGCGATTTTCTGAAATGTCATATAAACCACTAACTTTAGGAAAGCTTTGCAGATTGGTACTTTTTTAAGTTTTTATTTAAGGTTTTAACATTTTAACAACAAAAAATAACAGTTTAGAGAAAGAAAGCAGGAAGAGGAAAGAGTATAGAGAGCTTTAGCAAGGCTGGTGGATTTATTCAGACTGTGCATTTAACCAGGTATCCCACACTGCATTGAATGGCTTTTTTTTTAACATAGAATAGCAATTGCAAATAGCATAACCATTGATATGACGATAACCCCAGGTCCTCTAGCAACCCCAGTAAACATAACTTTGGGGAGTGTATGTTAGGGAAAGCCAATGTTTCATTGATGTATTTCAATACTGCTGACCATAGTTGTTAAATGGCTGGACATTCCCAGAATACATGGAGAAACGAGCCTATTGCTGTATTACATTTGGGACATAAGTCTGACGTTTGAGAGTATATCTTTGCTAATCTGTGGGGTGTTAAATAAGCAGGGTTAATAAATTTAATTTGGATAAACCTGTCTCTGACTGACATTGTTATTTCGGGAATCTGATCAAGAGCATCATCCCACATTTCGTCATCCAAGTCTGGTATGTCGCTCTGCCATTTAGCCTTGGTCTTAACTAGGGGGTTTGGGGTAGATTGCCATAGTAGGTTATAAAACCATGACATAGCCTTTCCTAAGTCCGGTCTATGCAGGTATTTTTCAAGCGAGGTGTCTGTCACCTGTATCGGTCTAATAGAAAACTGGGCGTAAAAAGCGTGCCTGAGTTATAGGTAGCGGAAATACATGGCAGGGGGGAGCTCAAATTCCTCTTTGAGGGTACCGAATTGTTTCAATTCCCCATCCTTCACAATATCCTGCAATGTTTTAATGCCTTTACCTGCCCATTGACTAAACTCAGGCATAGAGTCGAAATGGGCCAGTGTGGGATTACCCCATAAAAGAGTTCGAGGGGACCATGTCTGGAGGGATTTCTGTGCTTTTTGTAGAGATCTTTGGAAGATCGTAATCACAGTGAGCATTGCGGTAGTAGTGCGGTAGTATCGCGAGGGGCCTCAGTATGGAAGTTTAGCTAGGGCTTCGCAGATTGGTACTTTGGTGTAGAAAGGACTCTTTACCCATGTTGGATTTGTCAGAATGTGTACTTTCCAAACATATATGGTTTTCTGGTGGTCTCTGTATAGTTAGGGGGTGTTACGGCACATAATATGCTGTCAGGGGGCTCTGGGTGCAAAAGCTGAGTTGGCGAGAAATGCATATGCGCTATTTTCATTTTGGGTTCAGTACACACCACAGACTTTGGTATATCTATGCATATTGGGCATCAAGAAATTGTGTGAGATAAATGCGGCAAACTGCAACATTTTTATGCGATTTTCTGAAATATCATAAAAACCACTAACTTTAAGAAAGCTTTGCAGATTGGTACTTTGGTGTAGAAAGGACTCTTTACTCATGTTAGATTTGTCATAATGTGTACTTTCCAAAAATATAGGGGTTTTTAGGGGTCACCCTACATTTCTGCAGCTTCTACCCCTCATAAAACTGCTGTGTGTTTATGAATTAGGTAAAGATAAGCCATGAAATTAGTGTGCATAAGGTATATATGGGGGGTCTCTTAGTGCCATGTGCTTTGATAAACCTATGTACAGTGGGCATCAAACTGTTCAGTAGACCTCTGGGGTTCATATTTAGGGTGTTTTATCTTGGTACCTAATGACCTGTAGAAAATAAGATGCTGCATAATGGAAGTTTTGAGGTGATTTTTGGAAATGCCATAAAAATTGTCAAATTTAGGAAAGATTTGCAGCTTGGTACTTTGGAGTAGAAAGACATGGGTACCCATTTTAGATTCGGGGGAATGTGTACTTTCCAAAAAGATATGACTTTCTGGGGTGAGTGTACTTTTTACTAGCATTATCCCACATATGATGTAAATGTGTTGATTTTGCAGAAGCCTATACATATTGGGCATCAAACTGTTCAGTGGACCCCTGGTGTTCAAATTCAGGGTGTTTTTTCTGGTTACTTTATGACCTTTAGGATACTAAAGTTTAAGATACTATAGACTGGAAGCTTTGAAGCGATTTTTAAAAAAATTCACAAATTTTGATAAAAACTAATAACTTTAGGAAAGCATTGCAACTTGGTAGTTTGGAGTAGACAGACAGTTACACACGATAAATGTAAACAAGGCACCTGGGCCAGATGGAATACACCCTCGGGTACTGAGAGAGCTAGGGGCAGAATTACAGTGGCCCTTGTTTCTGATATTCTCAGACTCTCTTTCATCAGGTATGGTACCTAGGGATTGGAAGAAGGCGAATGTCATTCCTATATTTAAAAAGGGAGTAAGATCTCAGCCTGGCAATTATAGGCCTGTAAGTTTGACATCCGTGGTGGGCAAGTTATTTGAAAGCTTATTAAGGGATCACATACAAAATTATGTACTGGAGAATGCCATTATGAGCAGTAATCAGCATGGCTTTATGAAGGACAGGTCATGTCAGACCAATTTAATTGCTTTTTATAATGAGGTAAGTAAGAAGCTGGACAGTGGGGATGCAGTAGATATAATCTATTTGGATTTTGCCAAAGCATTTGATACCTTTCCCCACAAATGACTGCTTTCTAAACTAAGGTCTATTGGTCTTAGTGAAGTCGTTTGCACATGGTGTCAGGCTTACCGGATGCAGGAACCAGGTATTCTGAGGAGGACTGCTCTTACAGCTCCCCACTGGTACTCTCAGGCTGAGATGAGAGAGAAGTGGGGCGAGGTACGAGAGCCCAGAAAAGGTCCAGCAGAGTGGACTGCGAGGCGTAGGCTCACGTAGAAATAGGCACAGCGAAGTCAGCAATGGAGCGAAGGTCTAAGCAGAGTGGACTGCAAGGCGTAGTCTCACGTAGAAATAGGCACAGTGAAGTCAGCAACGGGTATCGAAGGCACAAACGGGTACAGATAAGGATGATCACAGAGAATAACAGCTAGGCCAAGGGTCAGCAACAATAAGCAGGCAAGGTACAAGCGCGGTACAGCAGAGGGTATCCGAGAGAATGGTCAGGCAGGCAAAAGTTCAATATAACAATAGCAAGATCCAAAAACAAGTATAGCTAGGAAAAACAATGTCTGAGCACTTACCAAAATCAGAAGCCGGTCTAAATAGTGCTCTTCCGCCTATGTCACAGCATCTGCGTCGAGACGTCATAATTCTGCGTCAACCAAGCTATTTGCGCATGCGCACGCTGGAACGCACGCTGGAACGCACCGCCATCTTGGACCGACGCGAGGAGAACCGGCGCGCTGCTGGAGCAGGACAGGTAAGGTCTTGACATTGCCCCCCCCCCCTGTAAGATTCTGGTAAAATATAGATATATATTCTGGGCTCCTATATTTTATTAATCAATAATAAAACCTTTCTTTAGTAGAGGAAACAGCCTAATTAAGTTAGCATCTGGTTGTCTGGTCCAAACAATAGGAGTTTCCTAATTTATGAAACAAAGGTACTGCTCTGGGAAAGGTTTGGTCACACCTAAACTCTAATTAACATTATCAAAGAGTCAAGGACACCGGAGCCAGCACTGAATGGATCCCTGGTGATATGCATAATCAGTTAGTTCAGGAAGGACAGATGTTGACTACATGACAATTTGCCTATCCAAAATGGAGGACGGGTAACTTCCTGTAACTGACTGGTATGTGCTAGCATCATTCAAATGGACCAATCAGGAGAGACTTCTAGAAAGTTCTAGAATCCACCCCTCTCTCCTGTATATAGGTTGGCTTCAGTAGGGCATATGGAGACTCAGGGCCAGGAGAGAAGTGACCACCTTACCAGATCAGAGGGAATCCTGACATCACGGACCAGACACTTATCAAACCTAAGGAGAGGTATACTTAGGCTGTATAATCTTCTAGAGTAGAGGTTTCATAGAGTGTGTTTATATGGTGTGGTGTGGGATTATTATTATTTAGGTGGTTGGGTCCCTGTGTTTCATTTGAGTGTATTTAGTTAAGTAAGTATTGTGTATATTTGTCGTATATTGTTTTGTATTACCCTTTTGTGTTATTGTAGTCTATTGTTTATCCATTTTATCTGCTTTATGATTTATGTTTATGTAAATATTTGTTTCCAATTAATATAAAATCATTTTTACACTTATTGTTCAGTGATCTCTTTGCCACCCTATACTGTAGAACTTTAGTTATATTAATAATCTTACATAATTGGCTAAGCCAGGCACGAGGCAGATATTAGAGTGGCATTGAAATCACTGACATTGGAAATATATATTTGCTGAACATAAATTTAGTAGGAAAAATGGAAGGAATTAACAAAAAGATTGCAATGGTTAAAAATACTGAGGATCTGTTAAAGTGTATGCAGGGTGCAGATGATCCCTGGTACCAGGTCAAAAGTTTTGTAACCACAGCAATTAAAGGAAAGGCCCTATCAAACAAGAAGGGTAGGAGAGCTTTGTTATTTTCTGCATGTTGGATTGCAGAGAACTATAAAACTCTCAAAGATCAGAATAAGATGGTGGAGGAAAAGCTAGAAGATCTGAAAGATCATTATAATGCCCTTAAAATCACAGCAAGCACTGCCTCAGCCATGTGTGTAAATTACCATAAAACTGTAAATGAGAATTCTGCATTAAAGGTGGAAAATGAGGAACTTTTGGGAAGGTTAAGAGATGCAGAGGGAGCTATACGTTGTCTTGGTGCATTGCTTAACCAACCACAAGTTGATCATTCCCACTGTAAAAGTGAAATTGAGCACTTGAAAGCACAACTGAAGAGAAAGGATGCAGTTGTTGCAGCTTTTAATGTCCCGGGAAATGCAATCATAGGTAACTGGGAATCTGTAGAACACAGCTTATGTGGCATTAATGACAATTCATGTATGGCTGCACCAATGGCACCAATTGCAGTGCATATAAAAACTGGGACAGATGGTGAGGAAATAAGCAGAACAAGGGTAGAAACTTCATTGTCCAATAGTGATATAACTGTTCTAAGTAGGGAGCTTGGACCTGTTAGGATAGATGATGACCCTGTAGATCTTATGCTCCGTATCCAGAATTTCCAGAAGGTGCACCATGATCTCAAAGATAGTGATATATTTAATGTCATTGTTACCAGTTTAGATCATGGCATAAAAGCCAGTATCCCTAATTCTGTTTATAGGACGCGTAATTCATTGTCAAGTCTAATGGATGCTGTTTTAGACATTTTAGGTTGGGATATAAACGCTGCTCACTCAGCTTTTGTCACCTGCAAGCAAAGGAGAGAGGAGTCGGTAAAAGCATTTTCAGAACGCCTCTATACATTATACAGCTGCACTGTACAGAAACCAGCAAAGGCAAACCTGGAGGATAACGTGTTCAAATCTGCACTGCTTAAACAGTCCCTTCCAGAAATCTATCAACTAGTTGGGTTAACTGTAGGTCCAGCCAACTCTTACCTGGAAGTAATAGATTGTTTAAAAAGAGCAGAATCTGTGGTAAAAGAATGCCAAAGGGGTTTCAAAAGCAACATTCCAGTTGTTAAAGAGTCACAACCCATAAGGAAAATGAACACAGGAAGGCCCACTTTTTCACCCAATCACTCCAAAAAGAGATGTTATGCATGTCGTAATATGGGACATATAGCCATGAACTGTACAGCAACAACAAACTGTTCAAATGCAAATGTTCTGTCCTCACTGCCCATTTCACAAATAACCATGCTACTCCAGGATATGCAGAAAGACATTGAGGTCTTGAAGAGAAACAGATTAAAAGCAAATGGTATATTCCCTCCAGACCCAGCACTGCATATTAACACACAGAGTGATGTAGACAGTAATCAAGAAAGCTAAAAACAAAAAAAACAAAAAATTATGTGAAAATGATCATGGTAACTGACCCCTAGCTTTGATAAATGGTGAAAGGAGTACTGTATTGTATGTAAACTTTTTAGGCAAAATATTTGTGTGTATGAGGCTTCATAGTCAAACATCTATACTATGTGTACAGTGTATACTTGCTATGTTACTTTAAAAATGTTGTCAAGGTGGGGACAGCATGATTTTGAAAAATGGAATGTGTAGGAATGTGCTTAGGAGAAGTGCATAAACATAGCATTTAAACTGAATGTTCGATGTGATGTGTTTAGACACATTTTAATATTTATCATGTGTATAATAAGTGTAAAGATGACATCCTGTTTTTTTTTTTGTATAAACATGTCCCTTTTATTGTATTCAGATGGTGGAGTTGCAGTGGAAGTCCTGAGATAAAGGTGAAAGATGTACCACTCTAATTGACCTACAGTGCATTGTACCCTTTGAGTACACTATACATAATTTCCTCAAACCACTGATAATTCTTTCTTGGTCACTCTAAAAACTGTCTCCAAAGTGCTCATCGACAGTTGCATAATGAATGACAAGTACATAAAGTATGGCTCCTAAAGACTGAGGTGTGTGTAGCTGATGTGCAAAGGATCACCACAGACCACACTGGATGGCAAAAGGAGAAGTTACTGCATTCCTTCATCACCAAAGTTCTTGTTCTATAGGTGTTCAATGTGAGAGACACCCAGAGACTGTATGGATCAGAACTGCTTGCCTTAAGAGTTTGTGGAGCACAACCAGTCCAGGTGAAGAACAAAACCATGGATAGATGCAGATACTACAGTATGCTATAACCACATAAAGGTGCAGTGGAAGAAGATATATTTATCCTACAACAAGCCTGGATTATGGGTGATATGAATGAAAGTGGTTGAAAGGAACATAAGTATAACTCTAAATTTACTGCTGCATTAAACGCAGTCACTAGTGGTCATCACATCACCTCTGTCCCAGTGTTCCACAGCACTTTCAATTCTCAGTTAACAAAATATGGAAAATATTCTATTGAGAGGGATCATGTTGCTTAGGCATCATTCACCCTCTAGGTGGGGACTGTAAGATTCTGGTAAAATATAGATATATATTCTGGGCTCCTATATTTTATTAATCAATAATAAAACCTTTCTTTAGTAGAGGAAACAGCCTAATTAAGTTAGCATCTGGTTGTCTGGTCCAAACAATAGGAGTTTCCTAATTTATGAAACAAAGGTACTGCTCTGGGAAAGGTTTGGTCACACCTAAACTCTAATTAACATTATCAAAGAGTCAAGGACACCGGAGCCAGCACTGAATGGATCCCTGGTGATATGCATAATCAGTTAGTTCAGGAAGGACAGATGTTGACTACATGACAATTTGCCTATCCAAAATGGAGGACGGGTAACTTCCTGTAACTGACTGGTATGTGCTAGCATCATTCAAATGGACCAATCAGGAGAGACTTCTAGAAAGTTCTAGAATCCACCCCTCTCTCCTGTATATAGGTTGGCTTCAGTAGGGCATATGGAGACTCAGGGCCAGGAGAGAAGTGACCACCTTACCAGATCAGAGGGAATCCTGACATCACGGACCAGACACTTATCAAACCTAAGGAGAGGTATACTTAGGCTGTATAATCTTCTAGAGTAGAGGTTTCATAGAGTGTGTTTATATGGTGTGGTGTGGGATTATTATTATTTAGGTGGTTGGGTCCCTGTGTTTCATTTGAGTGTATTTAGTTAAGTAAGTATTGTGTATATTTGTCGTATATTGTTTTGTATTACCCTTTTGTGTTATTGTAGTCTATTGTTTATCCATTTTATCTGCTTTATGATTTATGTTTATGTAAATATTTGTTTCCAATTAATATAAAATCATTTTTACACTTATTGTTCAGTGATCTCTTTGCCACCCTATACTGTAGAACTTTAGTTATATTAATAATCTTACACCCCCTTAGAAATGGCCTCCGGACGTGAATATGAACCGGCTTGTCTGGAAATCTTTGATGAAAAGTCTTTACCAGTTTGGGAGCATGAACATTAACGGCTGGTTCCCAGGAATTCTCTTCTGGACCAAACCCCTTCCATTTAATAAGGTACTGCACTTCCCCACATCTTGATTTAGAACCTCATATTCCGAGATCCGAGATAACCACAGGATCCGGTAAAAGAGGTCCTCGCCCAGGAAACTGACTCGGCACAAAGCGTTTAAGAAGCGCTGAATGAAAAACTGGGTGAATGCGCAAGGTCCTAGGAAGCAGAAGTTTAAAAGAAACTGGATTGATCGTCTGCAGGATCTCGAAAGGCCCAATAAAACGTTGAGCAAGCTTCTTAGAGGGACAAGTAAGTCTTAAATTTAACATAGAAAGCCACACCATGTCCCCAACTTCGAATTCTGGATCTGGATTCCTCTTCTTATCTGCAAAAAACTTAAAATTCGATTGGGCTTTAAGTAAATTTTGGCGAAGAGTAGTCAGGTTTGAAGCTAGAAAGGTAAGTCTGTCTTGGGCCGCAGGAACAGATACATCTTGGGGAATCCCAGGGATTATGATTGGATGAAAACCAAGGTTGGAAAAGAATGGATGCATGAATGGAGTTATTATAGGCAAACTCTGCCATTGGAGACTCTGCCAAGTCGAGTGTTTGCTTCATAAACATTACTACAGTTGCTCCACAGTATAAACAAAGATTTAGACGTCTTCTCCTTAAACGTTCCTCAGGGGTTAAGCTAGGACAAATCAGGCCAAGCTGCATGGGTTCAGGTTCAACGGTTAAAACAAAAGGAGCCACTGGTGGAGGAGCCTTCGGCATGACCCAAGAAACGGGACTGGAGAACTTCTCGGAGTGCCTCTCTCTCAGCCTTCTGTCGATTTGGATGGTGAGTTGGATGAGGTCTTCTAAAGACTTTGGGACACCAACCCTGGCCAGCTCGTCCTTGAGTTGGGCCGAGAGACCAAAACGATAATGATGACGTAAGGCTGGTTCATTCCAATTAGTATCTCCAGCCCACCTCCTAAATTCAGCAGTATAGTCCTCAACAGGGCGCTTCCCTTGTGTGAGGGACTGGATAGCGGCTTCGGCGGTGGCTGGTCTCTGAGGGTCATCGTAGAGAAAGGGCCATAGCTTGAAAGAAGGTATCAGAGTCCTGGGGTTCCCCCTGTAGAAGAAAGATAGTAGTCCCCACTTTGGTTCGCTCTAAAGCGTAAGTCAGAGGTTTCATAGAAAATAATAGTCAACAGATGTTAAGGAAAGCTCGAAATTGTTTGCGGTCACGGGAAAATTTATCTGGCATGCAGATCTTGGGCTCAGGGTGCTGAGCAGAAGAAAATGAAGAAGCTTCCGATGCCGATGTAGATGGAGCTTGCAACAGCTGAGCTGTAGGCAACTCAGCCAGTTGAGACTGAATATCCTGGTAGCCACTCTGAAGATCCTGAACAGCCCGTGTGAGGACAGAAATCTGCTGCGACAGAGTCTCTAGAATGCTTGCCTCCTCAGACGGTTCCATTTGGTGGGGCTCGGACATTCTGTCAGGCTTACCGGATGCAGGAACCAGGTATGCTGAGGAGGACTGCTCTTACAGCTCCCCACTGGTACTCTCAGGCTGAGATGAGAGAGAAGTGGGGCGAGGTACGAGAGCCCAGAAAAGGTCCAGCGAAGGTCTAAGCAGAGTGGACTGCGAGGCGTAGGCTCACGTAGAAATAGGCACAGCGAAGTCAGCAATGGAGCGAAGGTCTAAGCAGAGTGGACTGCGAGGCGTAGGCTCACGTAGAAATAGGCACAGTGAAGTCAGCAACGGGTACAGATACGGATGATCACAGAGAATAACAGCTAGGCCAAGGGTCAGCAACAATAAGCAGGCAAGGTACAAGTGCGGTACAGCAGGGGATATCCGAGAGAATGGTCAGGCAGGCAAAAGTTCAATACAATAATAACAAGATCCAAAAACAAGTATAGCTAGGAAAAACAATGTCCGAGCCCCTGTCTACCTACATGGATTATTTTCTCCAACCAATTGTGAAGGGGACACACACGTATATCAGAGACACTGGTGACCTTCTTCTCAAACTACAGAATTTGTACCCTCTACCACCGACCATCAAATTAGCGACAATGGATGTCTCCTCACTATATACGGTGATACCAACAATAGATGGCATTGAGAATATCAGAAGTTTATTAGCAACACACCCGAGTGACAGGAGGCCTCCGATTGAATTTCTTATGGAAATTTTGATGTACTGTTATTATTTTAAATTTGAACAGTCTTACTACCTACAGATCAGTGGCACGAGCATGGGTTCGAATGTTGCTCCGTCCTTTGCCAACCTATATATGGCGTTTTACGAACAAACCCACATCTTACCAGTGTATGGGAAGTGTATACATAGGATGTATCGTTTTATTGATGATTTGCTCCTACTCTGGACGGGCACGGAGAACCAATTCTTTACTATGGTGGAAGATTTGAACCAACTTCCTTCTCCAATACGGTTCACAGCGCAAATTGATAAAACTCCTATTGTCTTCCTCGACTTGAAACTGACTGTGACAGGTCCAACGCTCACTACCACTACACATCGTAAGGAGACAGATCGCAACACTTTGCTACACTTTACTTCATGCCACCCGACACATACTTTACAGAGTATTCCATACTCGCAAATGGTACGGATGGTGAGAAACAATTCGGACCCAGTAACTCTACAACATCAGCTTGGGGACTTAAAATCACGCTTCATTCAAAGGGGATACAAACCAGGGATCCTCGACACTGCAGAAGAAAAGATCTCAGCTCTGACACAGGCCACAGCCCTAGAGCCAAAATCCACATCACCACAGAAGGTAAAGGATGAGAGACTTATATTCACTACAACATACACTCCTGACAAAAGACCGCTGGTAGATGCAATTTTTTATTATTGGTCTGTCTTGGAAAAAGATAGAATGCTACCACCTACCGTGAGGGGTTTCCTTCCAACGTGGATTCCAACCAGACTTTGAAATTTTAACCCTTTACACTGCTACAACATGACAGTGCCCATAACATATTTGCCATTTATTCTGTGTCTAAAATCTCCCACTTAATTTAAGCCACTTTAGCAAACGGACCCCTAAGTATTTGGCTAAATATTCTTAAATGCCCCCCCTCCCCCATTTTATTATCTGTAGCACTTCTTTTTTTTTTGTTACTTATATTTTTATTGGGGGTTTTTTTTTGCAAATAAACATTTATACATCACCTCTCTAGCACTTCTGTGCTCTCCCAGGGCAAATGCGCAAAATGTCGCCAGTTTTATGCTGCCGCGTGCGTAATGTCGCGACAATTAGCGCGCGCGTAAAAGCTATAGCACTTGGGATAATTAGTGTGCATGCAAAAAATACCGCGCTGGGCGTGCGTTATTTAGCGCGACTAAAATATTGCATGCAGTATCGCGCGTAAATTAGCGCAAGTGTGCTTTTAGTGAATCGTGCGTTAAGTCGCGAAAATTTAGAAGCGATAAAATTTTCAACGCACACTATAAATAGCGCACGTTTTATCGCACTTTAGTGAATCAGCCTTTATATCTTGTTACAGAATTGGAATTACACAAAAATTCTACCATATTTTAAAAGCTTAGGTTGTCCTGAAAAAAATGATATATTGTTTTTCTGGGTAAACTAAAAGTCCCCCCGAGGGAAGGCCCCTAAAGTGAAACAGTGCAAAATGTTCAAAAACTGTCCGGCAGCAGAAGTTCCGCTTTGTCCAAAACGGCTGGCAGTGAAAGGGTTAATACACATTAGTCCTATGTGCTTATAGTGCTATTTAAATAAACATTTCTCTTTTTGCTATTTGTTGTGGGGGGGGGGTACTCACCCGCTCCAAGGGACATGAGCCTTAGTGGATAAGATCCATTTCTTTTTTCATATACAACTATTTTGAATTTAGCTGTTGCACCTTTAATGACAATTATTATCACCAATAAGCAGTTACTCAATCCTAGTTCCTGGCAATGCACAAATGCTGCATATTGCCACTCACTACTGCTGAGAGAAATAAAATTAATGAGCATTTCTTTTGGAAGTGTGCAACTATTTTCACTGGGAATAAAAACAGTATTGTTTTAGATGTTGTATTGTGTTTTTTTTATGGTATTAGGTAAGATTGTAGGTACTTACAGGCAAAATAATTGTTTACAATTTCGCCCCGTACTCGATTGCCTATGTCATCTGCACTTTGGACAGAGTGTATGGCGTGAATTGGGTCATCCAGGTCCTCAGCCACAAACACAGGCAATCCATGCCGGTTAGCTAGATTGTGCAGTACAGCGCAGGCTACTACTATGTGTGCAACTTTAGTGGGGCTGTACATCAAACTTCCTCCCGCCTTGTCCAGGCATCGGAAGGGGCTTTTTAGAACCCCAAACATTCTCTCCATAACAGACCACGCTCGGACATGTGCGTCATTGAAAGCACATTCGGCCCTTGTACGTGGCCTGGGTATGGGGGTCATTAGCCACCTAGAACAAGTGTAGCCAGCATCTCCTGAAATAAAATAAGATGGAATAAGTTGCTGAAATCAAATAAGCTGCTTCCAGTCTCCCGCTGTCAAAAGAGGGCCCGCTTGCAACAGATGTGACGGTGTGAGACTGATAGCTGACACTACAAGTAGCTGCTTTGACTCTCCCCTTTTTCAATTGCAAGCCATGCTTATGGCAGGCAGGCCCTGGTTTGACAGTGGGAGACAGAATACAAATGTGGGAAAGTTGTGGTAGACATGACACAAATACTTACCTAAAAGTCACCCATGAGGCATTTGTCCGCTTTGAAAATCAGCAGTCCGGACTGCTTCAGGATGTAAGCATCGTGTGAGGATCCTGGAAATCCGGACACAATGCTCCTGATGTTCATGCTAGTGTCACAGACCACTTGGATGTTTAGGTAATGGTAACTTTTTCTGTTCCAAAAAATATGCTCCTTATCTAGGGAGGGATTTAATGCCACGTGGGTGCAATCTATGGCACCTAACACATTGGGGATGCCACTCACACAATAGAACTGTCTTTTGATGGTGTTCCACTCATTTCTATTGGTGGGAAAGGAGATATAATTGGCAGACACTGAACGTATTGCATCCAGGACCTGGCCAAGGCATCGTGAGAATGTGGGCTGTGACAATCCCCCATAGATCACTCCAACCTTCTGAAAACTTCCCGTGGCAAAAAAATGAAGAGAGCACAGAAGTTTGACTATGCCAGGAACAGCGTGGCTTCTGTGTGTTAGTGGCTGCAGGTAAGGCTCCAGTACCTTATACAGGCTAAAGATTGCTGCTCTGTTTAACCTGTAGCACCTCACTATTTCCTCCTATGTTAATCCCTGTAGAGTTGATCTTTCCCTGAAAACTCCTGGATGCATCACTCTAGGACGTTCACATACTTGATCCTCTTCTTCCCAATCCATCAGAAATCCAGCTGCAAACTCCATCTTGTCTTCACAAACGCTAACGAATTGCAATGTTTTTTGAGTTACCGCCTTCTCCAAATAAGTGTTAATATTAGCACAGATTATTGCGATATTTTACACGTTTAACACTTCATATGCATTTGTGAATCATGCGTTAGTATTATTTCTATTCTACAATTACCGCAATGCAATGTAAATAACGCTTTGCGATAATGCGTTTTTTTTCGCATGCGATATGAGTGATAATGCATGCAAAATGACTTTGATGAATCGGTACTTAAAGAGATACTGACGCCAGAAATTAAACCTTTTTTTACATCTATCATAACATTGTCTTTCCATGACCTTCATTTTTGCCATAAAAGTATTTACCCAATGCTTTTATATTACCTGTCTGATCCCCCATGTTCTCCTATAAGGGGGCTGCCATATTTGTCCAGCAGGAGGCCGTTAGCATTAGAAGCTATAACTGACAGGCTGAGAAGGGACAGTCAGGTTAGCAAAACAGTCAGGTTTAGGAACTTCAAGTAACAATTATTTATAAAAGCAAATCTCTCAGCGAAAATCAATCAACATGACCTATAGGCAACTTTTTATGTACATTCATATTTTGAGGAGTCATTTTTTAGTGTCAGTATCACTTTAATTGTCGCACACTTTTTAACGCAAAAAACTATGTGATAAGCGTTAAAGACCTTTGAATCAGTCCCATAAAGTGCAGCAACAAGGACTGTAAACTGTACAGTTACAGTGGGAACTGTAACTTACTTTCGGATGGCACACAAAAAACGGAAAAGGGAGAAAAAAGGGCCGACTTCTACGTCATACCTAACTAGGCCTCAAGTCTCTGATTCTCCATCTATGGCCTCTCAAGCTGACTCGTGGCTCGAAACGGATTTGCAACCACTTATATCTACCTTAGACTCCGCACTTCTTGAAAAGTTTAAAACCTTGCTACAACAAGAGTTGGCTTCCACCACTGCAACTATTACAGCAGATATTGCAAAACAGCTCCAAGAACTTGGGCAACGTATGGATGCTATTGAACATAAGGTATATGATTACTACTTAGATGCTCATGAAAACGATATTTTAGATTTACAAATGCAACTACGGGAAGTATGGGACAAAATATAGGATGCGGACAACAGATTCCGCCACAATAATTTACGTATTCGAGGGATCCCTGAATTGGTCACCGACCTACCGGAAGCAGTGGAATCCATCTTTACATCCCTACTCCCAAATTTACCATGTGACCGGACACATCGGGCCCTACAACCCATACGAGAAGGTGACCCACCAAGAGATATAATTCTCCACTTACACTTTCACCAGACACAAGTGGCCATACTGCAGGCAGCAAGGCAGAAGGATCGTGTGGATTACCAAGGTACCCAATTTCAGATATATACTGATCTGGCCCCAATTACACACCAAAAGCGCAGGGCCTTAGCACCAATCACTAAAACCCTCCAACAACAATAAATCAGATACCGCTGGTTTTTCCTGGTGAAATTAGCCTTCCTATAATGGTCAACCACACCAAATCTCAACACTAGCTGTATTAAAAGGTGTATAGATTCACATGAGGAGGGGGTTATTCTTCCCCTTTACAGCGCACTGGTAAGGCCCCATCTAAAATATGCTGTTCAGTTCTGGTCTCCAGTGCTCAAACGGGACATGATTGAGTTAGAGAGGGTCCAGAGAAGGGCAACTAAGTTGGTAAAGGGTATGGAAAGTCTCAGTTATGAAGAAAGACTGGCCAAGTTGGGTCTGTTTACACTGGAGAAGAGGCGCTTAAGGGGGGGACATGATAACTATGTATAAATATATAAGGGGATCATATAATAACCTTTCTAATGTTTTATTTACCAGTAGGTCCTTCCAACGGACACGAGGGCACCCACTCCGTTTAGAAGAAAGGAGGTTCCGTTTAAATATTCAGAAAGGATTTTTTACTGTGAGAGCTGTGAGGTTGTGGAATTCCCTCCCCAAATCAGTTTTGCTGGCTGATACATTATATAGCTTTAAGAAGGGGCTGGATGGATTCTTAGCAAGTGAGGGAATACAGGGTTATGGGAGATAGCTCTTACTACAAGTTGATCCAGGGACTGGTCCAAATGCCATCTTGGAGTCAGGAAGGAATTTTTTCCCCTCTGCGGCACATTAGAGAGGCTTCAGATGGGGTTTTTTGCCTTCCTCTGGATCAACTAGTAGTTAGGCAGGTTATATATAGGCATTATGGTTGAACGTGATGGACGTATGTCTTTTTTCAGCCCAACTTACTATGTTACTATGTTACTACAGGATGGACCATTGTCACACAACCTATACTAACCAATCTATACACTCACATACATAAACTATATATACAACCAGTAATACTAACTGTAGATATTAGTATCACAATAGCCTTGGATATTCTGCTTGTTCAAAAACTCATCCAGGCCCCTCTTAAAGGCATTAACGCACTGGGGGGGGGGGCGTGCGACCGGGGGCGGCCTCGGGGCGGGCGGTTTTGAAATCCGGCCCTGTTCACAAGGGTTGGTAGAAATGCCCCAGTCTTCCAGAATTCTAAATACCCCTTGGTCAGATCATTCACCAATTTTATATACGATTATACTCCAACATTTACCAAAATCTAAAGAAAGATTGAGACTTCCTTGAAAACATATTTTCAGGAAAATATTAACTCAGTTACTTCATATGCCACCTTATGGGAAGCTCATAAGACAGTTATCCGAGGTCTCCTAATTCAATGTGGAGCACAAAGGAAAAAGGCACGTAATTTAGAAGTATCCTAACTAACACTACAGTTAAATGACTTAATATGCCAACAAACAGAAAACCCTGGGATTGATATCTGAAGTTCAATTGACTTAACTCGGACCAAACTAGATTTAGCTCTCACACATAAAACAGAGAAAGCCTGGAAGTGGACTCAACAAAAACTATATTACCATACTAATAAACCCAGTAGGCTCCTAGCAAGGAAGCTTCGTAAGAGACTAGATTATACCCCAATCAATAAAATTAAAACTAAAAACGGAATCTAACCATTTTAGTATAATCTTACCACATCTGATTCAGAGAGACCAAGTGGGATTTGTCCGAGGGAGACAGGCAACAGACACCATAAGGAGATTAATCCTCCTTACTATATGGGCAAATAAAACTAAAACCCCTTCTTTACTTTTGAAGCTAGATGTTAAAAAAGCTTTACTCTACAAAAAGTATACTCTACAAAAATGGGGCTTAATAATAATAGATTAGGTTAAGAAAGAGAATCTAAAAGTTATATCCCACTGATAGGTCCCGAATCAACATGTGAATAAGCAACAAATATTTCAGTGAAATAAAACAACATTTATTGGCTCAAAATTAAACAAACAATTCAACAAAAAGCAAACATATTAGACATACTATACCAGTGCTGTCCAACTGGCGACCCCCCGCTGTGTGGCCCCCCACCTGTGTAGCTGCTTTGATGATTTACCTTTGTGGAAGCTTTAAATGGTATCAGTACTGAGATTAAAGGAGAAGGAAAGGCAAAGTCACTTGGGGGTGCCAAAATGTTAGGCACCCCCAAGTGACTTAAATCGCTTACCTTCTACCCCGGGCTGATGCCCCTGGTAGGAGAGAACTGCACCAGCCCGGGGTAGCAGCGAGCGTTTCCTCCTTCCTGAACGATCGCGCGCGCATGCGCAGTAGAGTGAAAAGCCGGACTTTGAACAGAGAAGTCGGCTTTTCACTCTACTGCGCATGCGTTTGTCTGGGACAATTGGCTGCAGCGCGAGCAGGAAGGAGGAAGCGCTAGGTACCCTGGGCTGGTGCTGTTTTCTCTTAACAGGGGCACCAGCCCGGGGTACAAGGTAAGCGGGTGCCTAACATTTTGGCACCCCCAAGTGAATTAGCCTTTCCTTGTCCTTTAAATGGCCCCCTGCATGGTTCCCACCTCATATTCAGGCTATAATCCCCCTGTATTGTTTAAATATGTAATCTCCTGTACTGTTCACACCTTTTAATCCTTGCATTGTTCACCCCCTGCATTGTTCACACCTCAGGCTCTAATCGCCCACATTGTTCCCCTGACACCTCAGACAGACTGTAGGAGCAGTGCCAGCATTATGTCAGTGTATGCTGTCTGTGTGTGCCATACACACAGGCAGCATAGGGCAGAGAGAGTATGGCACACATAGGCAGGGTAGGGCAGGCAGAGTATGGCACACACAGGCAGGGTAGGGCAGGCAGAGTATGTGCCACACTCTGCCTGCTCTATGCTGTCTGTGTGTCCCATATTCTGTCTGCCCTATGTTGCCTGTGTGTGTCATACTCTGCCTGCCCTACCCTGCCTGTATGTGCCATACTCTACCTGCCCTATGCTGCCTGTGTGTGCCATACTCTGCCTGCCCTATGCTGCCTGTGTGTGCCATACTCTGCCTGCCCTATGTTGCCTGTGTGTGTCATACTCTGCCTGCCCTACCCTGCTTGTGTGTGCCATACTCTACCTGCCCTATACTGCCTGTGTGTGCCATTCTCTGTCTGCCCTATGTTGCCTGTGTGTGCCATACTCTGCCTGCCCTACCCTGCCTGTGTGTGCCATACTCTACCTGCCCTATGCTGCTTGTGTGTGCCATACTCTGCCTGCCCTATGCTGCCTGTGGGAGGTGAACCTGACAGGGGTTTGTTCTGGGAGTTTGATAGCATTTGAAAATAGTCATTATATGGTCCCTAAGATGTCTAATTATGTGCTGGGGGTTGCTGTGCTATCCACAGGGGAAGAGGAGGCATAGGGATTTAAGGTTGTGTCTTAATATGGCATAATATAATTCTTTCACATATGAATGAAGTATGATATCCCTACAGTGAGCATTTGGGGTTTTTCCGGCCCTCTGTACCACAGAAGTTGGACAGCGCTGTACTATACCAAACAATGGATAGGTGCATCCCAGTGCCTCATGGTACCCACTCTCCTAACGTTTCGCTGATGAAGCACTCCATGGTGCGAAACGCGTTAGAAGAGTGGGTACCATGAGGCACTGGGATGCACCTATCCATTGTTTGCTATAGTATGTCTAAATATGTTTGCTTTTTGTTGAATTGTTTGTTTAATTTTGAGCCAATAAATGTTGTTTTATTTCACTGAAATATTTGTTGCTTAAGTACAAAAATGGGGAAGGGGAAAAACTTTATAAAATGGATAAAAAAATTATATGACAATCCTACAGCTAAAATCCACATTGGACCATACACGTCCCCCTCATTCACTATAGAGAGGTACACGACAGGGGTGTCCCTTATCCCCATTTACCCTTTGATTTAGCACTAGAACCCCTGGCTATAGACATACGGAATAATACAGACATTCAAGGTTGCAGCCAGGGCGACCAACACCATAAACTCAGCATGTTTGCAGATGACAACACGTTATTTATCACCCGACCACTAGTATCATTACCTAATCTCTACTCGGTCTTACACAACTTTGGATCTATTTCAGGCCTTACGATAAACCATGCGAAAACAGAAGCATTAAACATAAACTTGCCACACGAACTGAAAAAATTATTTACTCTCAATTTTGAATTTCAGTGGAACCAAAACCATAGAACGGTTCTAGGAATCAGACTGACCAAATCATTTGAGCTAGTATATCAAGCTAACTACCCTAAGCTATATGGTAAAATAAGTAAACTTTTGGAAGACTGGGGCAAATACCATATATCATGGATAGGAAGAATAACAGCAATAAAGATGGTTCTACTTCCAAAGATACTCTATCTGTTTAGAGTTCTCCCTATCCTGATTAAGCGTACAGATCTTTAAAAAATGGAATCACTGCTAACTACTTTTATCTAGGCTAAGAAACCCCCTATAATAAGACTCAATATACTACAGAGATCAACTACTGAAGGAGGTCTTGGACTCCCAAATCTTTGGAAGTACTATATAGCCGCCCAATTGATGCATATCCCCTTTTTGCAAACCAATAATATTTCTCCTCTATGGGTGCACTTAGAAAATTACATGGATGCCCCTTTTACTGCAGAATCCTTACTTTGGACACAAGTGAAGCATAAGCCATCTATCGCTAGCTTCCTTAGCAATCTGGGATACCTATACAGCTCCATACATTATATTCTCCTCATACCCCTGTAACACCACTATTTAGACACCCCCAATTTACTCTGGGACATCAAACCTACTCATTCCAAAGGTGGATAGATCAAAACCTTGTGAGAGTTAAGAATCTACTCATGGTGAGAGGCCCATTTACACTTAACTATTTGAAAGATATGATCTCCCAAATGTGGAATATTTTCGGGCATCCCAAATACTTCACTTTGGTGTATAGATGGAACTACTTCCCCGAAAGCTATAACAATTTTATACCAACATATCAACTCTCCAAAACAACTACTAGATCTCCAATATATTAAATCATAGAATAAGAAACTAGGTAAAACACTTGGGGATTCTGATTGGAAGAAATTATGGGAAAACATGCGAAACAGCTCAAACAATATTATACTACTGGAAGCAGGCTCTAAAGTGCTCTTTCGATGGTATCTCACACCAAAGAAATTAGCACACATCTACCCCAACACCAGTGAAAATTGTTTTAGGGGATGCTCTACACCAGGGACTATGGCCCACATATGATGGACATGTCCACAGGCAACTAGATATTGGATACGGGTATACAATATGATATTTGCAGTTTTAAATGTTAACCTACAAAAGGATCCATATGTTGCATCAATGGGTGCGCCAGCTCAAGGATTGACAAACACACAAAGGAGACTAATTAATCAAATATTATTAGCGGCAAGACAGACCTTAGCAAGATCCTGGAAATCTCCTTCCATAAATTATAATTTACGTAAGTCCAAAATTGACTGGATATTCACAAATGAAAAGCTAATAAGTAAAGCCCTAGACAAATACCCATTGTTTTTAAAAATTTGGCAACCATGGCTAGACTATAGGTTTGGAGGGACCCTTCCCACGCAGCTACTATCTATTTAATAAACTGTAGTAAAAAATTCTCAAATTAAACCATGTTTAAAAATAGACCTTTCCGCTGTTATCCACTTTCACTTCTGAGTTATTACTTTATTATGTATCATTATCAAGAAAATACACATACTATTGTTACCTTTGGAACTGGCACACTATATTACTGATATGATAGATAGACAACAATAAAAAAAATTATAGAGAAAAAAATATATACAAAATAAATAATAAATTCCAATTAAAAAGTTGCTTACAATTGACCATTCTAAAGGATACTAAAAGTTAACTTAAAGGTGAGCAACCCCTTTAACTGTCTGGTGAAATTCCTCTAGCATAAGAAACGTGTCCAGGTTCAGACTGGTCAACTACCATTATAAAGATAGAGCTGCCATTTATTCATCTTTTTATCTAGGTTGTCTACTCCGTGCTTTATCCATATACATTATCTTTTTATGGTGTAAATTCTATAGGGAATTTCCCCCCTACAATTGTATGGGGGGAAAATCCACTGGTAAATTTCACAGAGAATTTATGCCAAGAAAAAACTCATCACATTACTCTTGCAACAGCATTCTTAAGATTTTTAATAAAATATGCCTGACATAATAAGGCAAACTTGAGGAGAACATTTACACTTTAGTAAATACAAAATTCCCCAAAGTCTGTTGGGCAGTCAGGCCTTGCTAACATTCATTATTCCAATACATTTGACTGGCGTTCAGTTAAAGTCAGGGTATGGTTTTGGCAAGCACAGATTTGTCAGGGTTTACTTTCAGTGGAACCATAATACACATCCCCAATTGTTGTTTTCCTTTTTTTTATTATAAAAACTTACATTTATATTACAAAATCAGACAGTCAGCAGTCTCCTGGTATAAGTCTCATTATATTTTACCATGTTTTTACCTAAAATAGACTTTAGATGTCAGACTTGTACCAGACACAATGCAAATAATCACAATATCTAGTTCTGGAATTGTAATTGTAATAATACCAGCCTACAGAACCTATAATTGTGTTGGGTTGAAAAACCCAACAATTGTTCTTTGACTTCAGCTTATTCTTCCGCTTTTTGTGTGTTTGAGCAGGTTGCTTGTGCTTTTCTAAGCGATCACGCCTCCCCCCGTCTTTTTGTGGTGCCGCTCCGAACCCCCCAATTTTCCCAATGACTTTGACAGTGAAGATTTTCAAACTGCTGCCACTTTTACAGCTTTGAAGCTACAGCCCCCAAACTTGAATAAAATAATAATGGGGTCACCCCGAATGAAACAGCGACATTTGTTGGATGACCCAAAGTGGGAGGGGCCAACAACAGCCAATCAAATTTCACCCATTGACTTTTGTGGGGAAATTGAAACTGCTGCCAATCTTACAGCTTTGAGGTTACACTCCTCAAACTTGAATCACATAGTCATTGGGTCAGCCTGAATGAAAATATGATGATTGTTGGATGCCCAAAAGTAGGCGGAGCTGTGAACAGCCAGTCAGATTTTACCTATTGACTTGGAAGAAATTCAGCCTGCTGCCATTCTCACAGTAATAACACCGGGGTCCCCAAACTTTGCAGGGTTAGGCACCAAGTAACTGCGGTTCAAGGTTAGGGAAAAGTGGGTGGAGCCACCAACAGCCAATCAGATTTTACCTATTGACTTTCAATGGGGAAATCCAACCTGCTGCCATTCACACAGTACTAACACCAGGGTCCACAAACTTTTCACAGTTGGTCAATAGGTGACTGCAGTTTTAATTTTGAAAAGTGGGCGGAGCCACCAACAGCCAATCAGATTTTACCTATTGAATTTTATTGGTTTGATGCCAGGGTTCCCAAACTTTGCCAGTCACTGGGTGACTTCGTAGTCAAGGTTAAAAAAAGTGGGCGGGCCGCCAAAAGCCAATCACATATCTTTCATTGTTTTCTTTTTTTTTTTTTTTTCAATTCTTTATTTTCCCATTTTTGTATACGGGAAAGGGTACAGAAGGAAAAGGGGAGGGGAACATTGTTATTGTACATCTTTTTCGTTTCTAACAATTGAGTTTTTAGCAATAGCATTCAACAAGTCATATCTACATATTCACTTATACAGTAAGGATTCTATATGCAATTTTCTGTAAAGTCAAGAGCTGATCTGAATGACCGAGATTAACCATTATAAAGAGTTTAAATAATTTATCTTTCATTGTTTTCAGTGGGGAAATTATAGCTGCTGCCATTCTCACATGTTTAATGTCAGGGTTCCCAAACTTTGCACAGTCAGTCACTGGGTGATTACGTATTCAAATTTTTTAAGTGGGTGGAGCCACCAAGAGCCAATCAGATTTTACCTATTGACTCTTAATGGGAAAATTCAATCTGCTACCATTCTCACAGTATTAGCACCAGGGTCCCCAAATATTTCACAGTTGGTCACTAGGGGACTGCAGTTTGATGCCAGGGTTCCCAAACTTTTCACAGTCAGTCACTGCGTGACTTCGTACTCAAGGTTAGAAAAAGTGGGAGGGGTGGCCAAAAGCTAAGCACATATCTTTCATTGTTTTCAGTGGGGAAATTTTAACTGTTACCATTCTCGCATGTTTAATGTCAGGGTCCCAAAACTTTGCACAGTTTGTCACTGGGTGACTATGTTCCAAGTTTAGAAAAGTGGGCGGGTCCAACAACAGCCAATCAGATTTCACCTATAGATTTTATATGTTTAAATTTAAACTGCTGCCATTCTTGAAATATTAATACTAAGGTCCTCAAACTTTGCAGAGCTAGTCATTAGGTAACTGCGGTTCAGAGTTGGAAAAAAGTGGGTGGAGCCACCAGCAGCCAATCAGATTTCAATTATTGGTTTTCAATGGGGAAATTCAACCTGCTGCCATTCTCACAGAATTAACACCAGGGTCACTAGGAGACTGCATTTTTAGGTTTTAAAATGTGGGTGGAGCCACCAACAGCCAATCAGACTTCACCTATTGAATGTTTTTGGTTTAAATTTAAAATGCTGCCTTTCTCATACTATTTATGTCAGGGTTCCCAAACTTTGCACAGTCAGTCACTGGCTGACTACATAATCAGGGTTAGAACAAGTGGTTGTAGCCACCAACAGCCAATCCATTTCCACCCATTACATTTAATTGGTTTATATTTAACGGATGCCATTATATAAGTATTAATTCCAGGGTTGTTAAACTTTCCAGAGTTAGTCACTGTATTTGCCATTCAAAGTTAGAAAAAAGTGGGCAGAGACACCAACAGCCAATCACATTTCACCTATTTACTTTCAATGGTGAAGTGTAAAATGCTGTCAGACAATTTTTATGCCTGAATCCTCAAACTTTGCACAGTTGGTCACTGGGGGACTGCAGTTCAAAAATAGAAAAAATGGGTTGGGCCACTAACAACCAATCAGATTCCATCCATTGAATTTTATTGATTTAAATTTAAAATGCTGTCATTCTCACACTATTAATGCCAGGGTGCCCACATTTTGTCACTGGGTGACTTCGACTCAAGGTTAGAAAAAGTGGGTACACGCACCAACCACCAATCACAATTTACCTATTGACTTTTATTGGTTTAAATATAAACTTCTGCCAGGAGCCACCAATCAGATGTCACCCGTTGACTTTCAGTGGGGAAATTTACATTGCTGCCATTCAGACACTATTAAAACCAGGGTCCCCAAACTTTGCACAGGGGTTTTTACTATATAACTGTGGTCCAAGGATTTAAAAAAAGTGGGCGGAGCCAACAACAGATCAGATTTCATTCAGTGACTTTACATTTTCAACCCAACATGAAGTGTGTTCTGAAACCCTTTCTAGTTCATGAATTACAATTTTACTTTTTACACTTAGCTTAAAGCTTATAGAAAGAGGAAGTGCATATAGAGAGTAAAGATTTAAGTTTAAAAAACAAAGCAAACAATATAAAATAGAGGCGTTACAGAAGTACAACAATAACGAAGTGTGTATATGTATGCTTTAGGACGTTTGAGATTTTGTTGTCATTTGCAGACACTAAACTATAAAGCATATAAAAGACATGGCACTAGACAAGCAAGTCATTCATTTACAAGATGGTATGTTTTTGTGCAACTATTTTTTTATGGAGCACCTTAAAAAATAATAAATCTTTGGCAGCCAGTGGTTACAAGAGGCTTCTATTCTATAAAACCAGATGACAGGTTGGACTTTTCCAGAGCTGGTGAATGCATCATACTTTTAATGAGAGCGCAGACCATTTTTGCATCAGTCCAAGGGCATTTCTAAATTCATGAAAATTTACTATCTATCCAAAAAGTCCATATGTAAACTAAATGAGTCTCTATAAAAATGTCCTAGCATCAGGATAGTGCCACTTAGTGCCACTTGGGGTAGATTCTCGGCCTCCAGGAGAACTGCATACACAAGCAGTTTCATGCCAAATTCTGCTGAGTGTGGCTGCACCTGGGCTGAAGCAATTACTCCATGTGCAGCCACAGGTATCAGATTTTTTTAGAGTATACCCCCTTTAGGGTAAGGTCACACAATATAAGCGCAGGCTGACAACACGACCATACACTTAAAAATATCTTCTCACTGTGCCTGCACCCAGAAGCATTGATTCTGCCTGGGTGCAGGCACACTCAGCCAATATCCGCCAACAAATGCAAAACTTGGCATTTGTTACCATTACCATTTGTTTGGGGACCCTGGGGTTAATACTGTGAGAATGGCAGCTGGTTGAATTTCCCCATTGAAAGTCAATAGTTAAAATCTGATTGGTGGTTGGTGGCTCCGCCCACTTTTTCTAACCTTGAACCGCAGTTACCTGGTGCCTAACTGCAAAGTTTGGGGACCCTGGTGTTATTACTGTGAGAATGGCATCAGGTTGGATTTCCAACTAGTTAATAAGTAAAATCTGATCCCCATGACTATGTGATTCAAGTTTGGGGGGTGTAGCCTCAAAGCTGTAAGATTGGCAGCAGTTTCAATTTCCCCATAAAAGTCAATGGGTGAAATTTGATTGGCTGTTGTTGGCCCCTGCCACTTTGGGGTCATCCAAGAAATGTAGCTGTTTCAAAACAAAAAGGCGTAAAAAAAAAAGGGAGTAAATAAGTGCAATTAACTGACTGCTGTGTGATTTCTAAGTGCTACCAGGCTGACTGAGCCTACTAAGGGGGAGGAGTAGGGGGTGGAGAAGGGACTGTGGAGGTTAAGGAGGGAGACAGGTTTGTGACAGTTAAGAGGGGCAGTAGGGGACGCAAGGTTAGGGGGGCTGGTTCACAGCTTATACAAACCAACATATTTGCCGCTTTAGGTGAAGATGCTGGGGAAGACAGCTCTGAGCTAGCATGCATGGAGCAGGCTGACTCTCTGAGCACCCTGAGAACCGGCATATATACTTGAGTATAAGCCGATCCGAATATAAGCCGAGGTACCTAATTTTACCTAAGTAAACTGGAAAAACTTATTGACTCGAGTATAAGCCTAGGGTGGGAAATGGAGCCGCTACTGCTAAGTTTCAATAGTCAAATAAATAACATATATATAAATAAATAGATAACTTTAGGGAAAGAAAAATGCTACAGCAGCAGACAAAAGCAAGTTTGGGAAGGCTAAGGAAGCTGCCATACTAATTATCAAGTACTTGGACCCCAGTGTACAGGCCCAACACAGTACTACAATAGTAGTTACAAGGGCAAAATAATTCTTGATGCTGGACTTAGTACAAATTTAACTTTTGTAAATAACAAGTTATTGTACCAATTACTTACTCTGGCTCGTTGTGCAGATAGATGTGCAGATGTAACACGCTCATTGCGCGCACCCACCCTCCCTCCCTCCACTTGTGTCCGTGCATACCTCCCTCCTCTTGTGTCCGTGCATACATACCTCCCTGCCTCCACTTGTGCCCATGCATACATACCTCCCTCCCTCCATTTGTGTCCGTACACACCTGCCGACTCTGGATCTGCAGTAACGTGCTCGTTGCGCGCACCCAACCCCCCCCCCCCACGAACGGACATGTGTCCATGCGTACCTGCGCGCTCGCGTCCATGGGGGGGGTGCGCGCAATGAGCGCGTTCAACGAGCCAGAGTCAGCACATCAATATACTCAAGTATAAGCCGAGGGTTACTTTTTTAGCACATTTTTATACTAGAGTATATACTCGAGTATATTCGGTATTTGTATTTATAATTGCTATTAGAAGCAGTGCTTGCCTGTCCTTTTCTATTCTCTGCCCTGGTGGCTCAGACTGTTGAAACAATGTAACACAAGGCAGCAGACTGACTGCTGGAGAAGCAAGACCTTTGCAACATTGTTTAAAATGCAACAACCAGGAGTTCAGCAAATGCTGCTTTCAATAGCAATTACATTTACAAATAACGTTTAAAGCGCTACAAATTTTTCATTATTTCATATTGGAAAGTTGCTTAGAATTATGTTTTCTTTCATTATGCAAAACATTATTTTTGGGGTTGACATGCCCTTTAAGCAGCAATTAAAAGCAGATATTAAAGAAGAAGTGATGGAGGTAACAGAGGGAGCTGAATCCTTATGGGTTGAGCTTCTCACAGATAGTAAAGAATCTACCAAATTAATGGTAGGTGTATGCTATAGACCCCCAAATGTAAGTGAAGAGGAGGAGGTTCAGCTCCTGTTGCAAATAGAAAAGGCTGCTAGTTTGGGCAAGTGATAATAATGGGGGACTTTAATTATCCTGATATTGACTGGAGCCATAGTACTGCCAGGACAGTTAATGGGAACAAGTTTATAAACTTTCTGCATGACAACTTTATGTCACAACTATATTAAAAGGAGTATAGATTCACAGGATTCACGTGTTATTCTTCCCCTTTACACAGTGCTGGTAAGGCCCTATCTAGAATATTCTGTTCAGTTTTGGTTTCCAGTGCTCAAATGGGACATTATTGAATTAGAGAGGGTCCAGAGAAGGGCAACTAAGCTGGTAAAGGGTATGGAAAGTCTCAGTTATGAAGAAAGACTGGCCAAGTTGGGTCTGTACACTGGAGAAGAGGCACTTAAGAGGTGACATGATAACTATGTATAAATATATAAGGGGATCATATAATAATCTCTATAATGCTTTATTTACCAGTAGGTCCTTCCAACAGACACGAGGGCACCCACTCCGTTTAGAAGAAGGGAGGTTCCGTTTAAATATTCGGAAAGGATTTTTTACTGTGAGAGCTGTGAGGTTGTGGAATTCCTTCCCCGAATCAGTTGTGCTGGCTGATACATTATATAGCTTTAAGAAGGGGTTGGATGGCTTCTTAGCAAGTGAGGGAATACAGGGTTATTGGAGATAGCTCTTAGTACAAGTTGATCCAGGGACTGGTCTGATTGCCATCTTGGGAGTCAGGAAGAAATTTTTTCCCCCTGTGCGGCAAATTTGTGAGGCTTCAGATGGGTTTTTTTGCCTTCCTCTGGATCAACTAGAAGTTAGGCAGGTTATATATAGGCATTATGGTTGAACGTGATGGACGTACATCTTTTTTCAACCTAACTTACTATGTTACTATGTTCATTCGGTGTGACCCTATGATTTTGTTATTCAAGTTTGGGTAGTGTAGCTTCAAAGCTGTAAGTGTGGCAGCAGTTTGAAAATCTTCCCTGTCAAAGTCAATGGAAAAATTGGGGTGTTCGGGGGACCGCCACAAAAAGACATGGGGCTGGATCATTAGAAAAGCAAAAGCAACCTGCTCCACTTCTCCTTTCAAGGTCCCTTCTGAGAAGTCTAAGGTGGCATACATTATTGCACTGCTCCATGGCAAAGCTGGGCGTCACCACTCTGGGAGCGAGACGATCCCTTAGTTCACAATGCTTCGGCTTTCAATTCCAGCTTCCATGAAATCTTTGATGCCCCTGGCTGAAAGATCAACGCCTCTAC
The DNA here is from genome assembly GCF_000004195.4 of Xenopus tropicalis. Lineage (NCBI taxonomy): Eukaryota > Metazoa > Chordata > Amphibia > Anura > Pipidae > Xenopus > Xenopus tropicalis. The sequence continues at coordinate 71,160,076 of NC_030682.2, forward strand.
CCGCCTTTTGAGGATAACACAGGGCACTATGTCTGCTGCGGAATATGCCATTGATCTCCGTACCTTGGTGGCTGAAGTTTGGAAAAATTATGCCCTGGTCGCAACCTTCTGGCAAGGTTTGAATGAAGGTATCAAGGATGAACTGGCCACAAGGGATTAGCCTACACAGTTTGAGCAGTTAGTGTCTCCTGTTATTCGCATTGACTCCAGAATTAAGGAGAGACAGTCCCAGAAATCACGAGTCCTTAGGTCACCTGCTTCCTCGGTGCTGCTTCCTGAATCCTCTTCTACCCCGAGTTTTCAAGCCAAAGTGCCCATGCAACTAGGAGCCACTCGCCTGTCCTCAGAAGAAAGGATCCGTAGAAAGTCAGCGGGCCTTTGTTTCTATTGTGGTCAGAGTGGTCATCTACTTAAGGCCTGCCCTGTAAAGCCTCAGCATCTGGGAAAAGCTCCCACCTAGGTCCGAGTGGGGAGTCTCTCCTAGGCAGAATTATTTCACTCCCAGACATTCAAGCTTTGAGAATCTTTGTCCCTGCTACTCTATCTTATTGCTCCAAGTCTTTCTCTTGTCAAGCATTCCTGGACTCTGGGACAGCAGGCAACTTCGTTGACATTTAATTTGTTAAAAAGTGTGACTTCCCCTCCATGTCTCTCAAAGTGCCGCTCTCAGCACAAGCAGTCGGCGGTTGACCTGTATCTCCGGGGGTTGTAAACTTCCTCCACTGTGCTGCTTCAACTACAGGTGGGGTGGTTACACTCCGAGGAGATTTCTTTCTTAATCATCGAATGTCCCGCTACCCCACTTATTCTCGGTCTCCCGTGGCTCAGACAACACAATCCAACCATCGATTGGACCACTGGTGACCTCACTGCTTGGGGTACCTCCTGTTGTTCTAAGTGTATGCCTGCTCCAGTTATGCCACATCATGTCTCTTCAATTCCACAAGAGCCCTCTCCTTTGCCTAGATGCTATGCTGACTTCCATGATGTCTTTGAGGAAAAGAATGCTGAGACTCTCCCGCGTATAGGCCTTATGATTGTCCTGTTGAACTGATCCCAGGCACTATGCTTCCGAGGGGTAGAACCTATCCACTATCAGTTCTGGAGACTCAAGCCATGAAGGAATACATCCAAGATAATCTCTCCAGAGGCTTCATTAGGAAATCTAGTTCTCCTGCGGGTGACGGCTTTTTTTGTCCAGAAGAAGGTCCTGATCCATCCTGACACTTCTCGTCCATTTACCTTGGAGGTTGACGCCTCTGATACCGGGGTAGGAGCTATCAGCGAAAAGATTTCCAAGGCCCTCTTCACCCCTGTGCTTTTTTTCTTCCGGAAATTAACATCTGCCGAGAGAAACTATGATATTGGCAATCGAGAGCTATTGGCCATTAAGTTGGCATCCATTGTATCTGACCGAGGGGTCCAGTTTGTCTCCTGCTTGTGGAGTGCCTTTTGCAAATTGTTGGGAATTGGCTTAAATTTTTCTTCAGCTTATCATCCTTGGAGTAATGGTCAAACTGAAAGAACCAGTCAAGTCCTGGAGCAGTTTCTTCGCTGTTTTATCTCTCAAAATCATGATAACTGGTCTGAACTTCTTCCCTGGGCTGAGTTTGCTTATAATAATCTCCAACACGAAGCTTTATGTTCTTCTACGTTGTTTGTGTTTATGGATGGAATCCTCTGTCTCTACCTCCTACTGTTCTCAAAGTGGATGTTCCTGCCGCTGAAGCTGCGTGTTCATGATTTCAGGTCTATCTGGTCCTCAGCTCATCAGGCTTTGGTGAAGGCGTCTATGCGTCAAAAGAAGGCAGCAGATAAGCACCGTAGACCCACTCCTTGTTTCGCAGTCGGAGATTTTTTCTATCTTCTAAGAATATCAAGCTTCGTGTCCCTTGCGCCAAGTTGAGTCCTCATTATATTACATAGTTACATAGGGTTGAAAAAAGACCAGAGTCCATGAAGTTCAACCCTTCCAAGTAAACCCAGCACACACAATATATACTTACCAATCTATACACTCACATACATAAACTATATATACAACCACTAATACTAACTGTCGATATTAGTATCACAATAGCCTTGGATACTATGCTTGTTCGAGAACTCATCCAGGCCCCTCTTAAAGGCATTAACAGAATCTGCCATTACCATATCATTAAGAAGGGCATTCCACAACCTCACTGCCCTCACCGTGAAAAACCACCTGCACTGCTTCAAATGGAAGCTCCGTTCCTCTAATCTAAAGGGGTGGTCTCTGGTGCGTTTATAATCTTTATGGGAAAAAAAAAAAACCCCATATCTGCCTATAATCCCCTCTAATGTACTTGTACAGAGAAATCATGTCCCCTCGCAAGCGCCTCTTTTCCAGAGAAAACAACCCCAACCTCGACAGTCTATCCTCATAGCTTAAATCTTCCATCCCCTTTACCAGTTTAGTTGCACGTCTCTGCACTCTCTCCAGCTCATTAATATCCTTCTTAAGGACTGGAGCCCAAAACTGCACTGCATACTCAAGGTGAGGCCTTACCAGGGACCTATAAAGGGGCAAAATTATGTTATCATACCTTGAGACAGCACTTTATTTGCTTTAGTAGCCACAGAATGACACTGCCTGGAATTAGACAACTTGTTATCTACAAAAACCCCTAGATCCTTCTCCATTAAGGATACCCCAAACAAACTACCATTCAGTAGATAGTTTGCGTTTATATTACTTCTACCAAAGTGCATAACTTTGCACTTGTCCACATTGAACCCCATTTTCCAGTTTGCTGCCCAGTTTTCCAATTTTGTCAAATCACTCTGCAAAGCGGCAGCATCCTGCATGGAACTTATAGATTTGCACAATTTAGTGTCATCAGCAAAAATAGAAACAGTACTCTCTATGTCCACCTCTAGGTCATTAAAGGAAAAGTAACGCTAAAAATTTTTAACTAAAAAATCTATCTAATTGCCCTATCCTGAAAACTATTTGTTATTTTGAATGCTTTAGAAGAAAATACCTGTTAAACTTGGCTTCCGGTCATTTGAACAAAGCCGATATGGCCATGCAGGAGAAAGTATCGGGTGAAGAATCAACTATGCGGTGATCGATTGATCGAGCCTTGCCTGACTCCTTCCTATACAGAAGGAAGGCTAGGCTCGATCAGTCGATCGCCGCATAGTGAACGCTTACCCTGAAACTTTCCCGGCATCGCCATATCGCCTTTGTTCAAATGACAGGAAGCCATGTTTTTTACAGGTATTTTCTTTTAAAGCATTCAAAATAACAAATAGTTTTCAGGATAGGGCAATTATTGGGGGAGGGTAGAATAGATTTTTTTGTTAAAAATTTTTAGCGTTACTTTTCCTTTAATAAACAAGTTAAAAAGCAAAGGATCAAGGACTGACCTCTGTACTCCACTAACAACACTGGTCCAATTAGAAAATGTTCCATTTATCACCACTCTTTCTAATCTATCCTTCAGCTATTTCTCTATCCAATTACAGCTATTATGTTCTAGGCCAATATTCCTCAATTTGATCATTAACCTTCTGTGAGGTACTGTATCAAAAGCTTTAGCAAAGTCCAAGTAGATGACATCAACTGCCATTCCAGCATCGAGGTTCTTGCTCACCTCCTCATAAAAGGCAACTAAATTAGTTTGGCAAGATCTGTTATGCATAAAAACATGCTGGCACAAACTTATAGTATTGTGAACTGCAATGTATTCAAGTACCCTATCCCTTATTACCCATTCCAAAAGCTTTCCTTCTACTGATGTCAGACTAACAGGCCTATAGTTTTCAGGCTGAGAACGGGATCCCTTTTTAAATAACGGCACCACATTAGCAATCCGCCAGTCTCTCGGCACCATGTCAGACCTCAACGAATCCTGAAAAACTAAGTGATTAGGCTTGGCAATCACAGCGCTAAGCTCATTTAATACCCTGGGATGAATCCCATCCGGTCCTGGACCTTTGTTGGTCCTTTCCAAGTTAAGGAGGTCATCAATCCAGTTTGTGTTAAGCTCGAGCTCCCTCCCAGTATGAATATTTCGAACTCCTTCCATGTCTCCCTCCTGAAACCAGTGGTTAGTAATGCCTTTTCTTCCACCTCTCCTCCTCCATCTCCAGTTTCTGTTGATGGGCATCAAGAATTTGAGGTCCAGGAGACTGTAGATTCCTGCAAGGTTAGAGGTAAGGTTCAATACCTTATTCATTGGAAGGGGTTTAGTCCTGAGGAGAGATGTTGGTTGGCAGCTAAATACAGTGGATATAAAAAGTCTACACACCCCTGGTAAAATGTCAGGTTCCTGTGCTGTACAAAAATGAGACAAAGATAAATAATTTCAGAACTTTTTCCACCTTTAATGTGACCTATAAACTGTACCACTCAATTGAAAAACAAACTGAAATATTTTAGGTGGAGGGAAGAAAACCAAAAAAACTAAAATAATGTGGTTGCATAAGTGTGTACACCCTTAATCTAATACTTTGGTGAAGCACCTTTTGATTTTATTACAGCACTCAGTCTTTTTGGGTATGAGTCTATCAGCATGGCACATTTTGACTTTTCAAGATTTGCTCACTCTTCTTTGCAGAAACCCTCCAAATCTGTCAGATTGTGAGGGCATCTCCTGTGCACAGCCCTCTTCAGATCACCCCACAGATTTTCAATTAGATTAAGGTCTGGGCTCTGGCTGGGCCATTCCAAAACTTTAATCTTCTTCCAGTGAAGTCATTCCTTTGTTGATTTGGATGTATGCTTTGGGTTGTTGTCATGCTGAAAGATGAAGTTCCTGCTTATGTCCAGCTTTCTAGCATAAGCCTGAAGGTTTTGTGCCAATATTGACTGGTATTTGGAACTGTTCATAATTCCCTTTATCTTAACTAAGGCCCCAGTTCCAGCTGAAGAAAAACAGCCCCAAAGCATGATGCTGCCACCACCATGCTTCGCTGTGGGTATGGTGTTCTTTTGGTGATGTGCAGTATTATTTTTGCGCCAAACATATTTTTTGGAATTATGGCCAAAAAGTTCAACCTTGGTTTCATCAGACCATAACACCTTTTCCCACATGCTTTTGGGAGACTTCAGGTGTGTTTTTGCAAAATGTAGCCTGGCTTCATAAGAAAAGGCTTTTGTCTTGCCACTCTACCCCATAGCCCAGACATATGAAGAATACGGGAGATTGTTGTCACATGTACCACACAGCCAGTACTTGCCAGATATTCCTGCAGCTCCTTTAATGTTGCTGTAGGCCTCTTGGTAGCTTCCCTGACCAGTTTTCTTTTCGTCTTTGCATCAATTTTGGAGGGACGTCCAGTTCTTGGTAATGTCACTGATGTGCATATTTTCTCCACTTGATGATGACTTCACTGTGTTCCATGGTATATCTAATGCCTTGGAAATTCTTTTGTACCCTTCTCCTGACTGATATCTTGTAACAATGAGATCCCTCTGATGATTTGGAAGCTCTCTGTGGACCATGGCTTTTGCTGTGGGATGCGACTAAAAAGATGCCAGGAAAGACCAACTAGAGCAGCTGAACTTTATTTGGGGTTAATCAGAGGCACTTTAAATGATGGCAGGTGTATGCTGACTCCTATTTAACATGATTTTGAATGTGATTGCTTAATTATGAACACAGCTACATCCCCAGTTAGAAGAGGGTGTGCACACTTATGCAACCAAATTATTTTAGTTTTTTTGGTTTTCTTCCCTCCACCTAAAAGATTTCAGTTTGTTTTTCAATTGAGTGGTACAGTTTATAGGTCACATTAAAGGTGGAAAAAGTTCTAAAATGACTTTTCTTTGTCTCATTTTTGTACAGCACAGGAACCTGACATTTTACCAGGGGTGTGTAGACTTTTTATATCCACTGTATACCCATGCTCCATGCTTGGAAAAGCACTTCCACAAAAAGTTTCCCAGGAAACCTTGGGAGCTCCCAGTGCATGCTCCTGAGGGGGGGGGGGGGGTACTGTAAGGAGGCCCGGGCATCCAGAGCACGTTCTTACCTCTATTCTTACCACCTAAAAGGTACTCCTGGCAATTTACGGACTCCTTTAACCTACAGTCTGTAACACTGCAGTTCAGAGTTTGAAACAGTGGGTGGAGCCACCAATCAGACTTCACATATTGAATTTTTTGGTTTAAATTTAAACTGCTGCCGTTCTTTAACTATTAATCCTAGGGACCCTAAACTTTGCAGAGTTAGTCACTGAGTAACTGCAGTTCCAAGTTAGAAAAAGGGGACAGAGCCACCAACCTCCCATCAGATGTCACTCGTTGACTTTCAGTGGGGAAATTTACATTGCTGCCATTCAGACACTATTAAAACCAGGATCCCCAAACTTTGCACAGTGGTTTTTACTATATAACTGTGGTCCAAGGTTAGAAAAAGTGAACAACAGATCAGATTTCATTCAGTGACTTCACATTTTTCAACCCAACATGAAGTTTGTTCTCAAACTTCCCTTTCTAGTTTTAATTGTTTTCTTTCCTTATTCTATATTTGTTTGCACTGCTCTCTTTCTGTTTTGTAATTGCTTATACACTTTTATGTGTTAACCTAAAACTGCTACATCAGTTTTTTCAAACCACTGACTTGCTGGTTGCTAGGGTAAAATAGATCTTGTTGCTGAAATACCAAACTGGGAAGCTGCTAAAGAATATCAATGTTTACAGCATATTAACAGTTATATTAGATGAACAATCACTTTGCCCACTGTTCGTAGGATTACCAAAGTATCTGACATTTAGGTACCCCAAAAGGAAGTTAGTTAGTTATTTCTATTCTACTACCAAAAAATACACCACCTGATTTATGTGTAGAATAAGTGGCAAATAAGTAAGTTGACCCTAGAAACCTCATATTTTTAGAAAATACACAGTCTGCCAAATGTAAAAGCACCAAACAGCAAAGCTGCTAAATGTAGTAATTGTGACGATCGATTGATCGAGCCTAGCCTGACTCCTTCCCATACAGAAAGAAGGCTAGGCTCGATCAATCGATCATCGCATAGTGGATGCAGCTCCTTCCTTCGCCTTATCGCCGTAGTTCAATTGACAGGAAGCCAAGTTTTAGCAGGTAGTTTCTATAAATACTAAGTGGTTTGCAGGATAGGGCAGTTAATGGTGCAGGGTAGAATAGCTTTTTTACTTAAAAAATTTTAGTGTTACTTTTCCTTTAAAGGAGTTAAAATACTGCTACTTTTGCAGCTCTGGGTTGCTAAATTCCAGCCACAGCAATCTTTGAAAGTAGTTTGTATGTTCTCATGTGGTTGTGTGGGTTTCCTTCATGTATTCTAGTTCACTAACAGGCAGGGTAATTAGTTCCTGATAAATGAAACATTTATAAATGATAAATGTAGATGTGATAGAGACCTTACACCAGGGATCCCCAACCTTTCATTCCTGTGAGCCACATTCAAATGGAAAACGTTTTGGAGAGCAACACAAGCATGAAAAAAGTTCCTGGAGGTGCAAATGATCTATATGAGCTATAATTGGCTATTTGATAGCCCCTATGTTGACTGGAAGCCTACAGAAGTCTGTGTTTGACAATTACACTGGATTTTTATGTAATCAAAGCTTGCCTCCTAACCAGAAATTCAAAAATAAGGGCCTGCTTTGAGGTCACTGGGAACAACATGTTGCTCATGAGCCACTGGTCGGGGATCACTACCTTACAGTGTAAGGAACACTGAGGCAGGGACGGATTTGTATGTAAACAATGCTAAATTTAAATGTTTTTGATAATTGTTTGGTTTTAAAAACCAGGGAAAAAAATCAAAACCACTGACTGTTCCCGCAAATTAGGAGCAGCTGGCAATGATGTTGTCTGACTGGTTCTTAGGGCGAGGGCACATTGTGCGTATATTGGCTTCTCGTTTTTTGGGCAGGCTGAGAGAAGTGGATCTTGCTTACTCTCCTCCCTGTGCCTGCATTAAAAAAAATCTGATCTCCACAGCTGTAATGTAAAGGCTGATCAGATAAAGTCAGGTAGTGTGATTTGTTCCCTGCTTATCTATAATCCAAAGTATTTTCTATTCGTTAACAGGTGTGGAGTGCTACAGCTGCAATTAGTAAGAGTGACATACCCTATGCATGCTCCTGTTTTCACTGGAGGTAACAGCTATAGGCTCACAGAAAAAGTGACATCACCTCAAACATAAGGCTGATGTCACATGGAGCGGTTTACTTGCCCGCAATAGATCGCGGGCCACTAAATGCTCCAAAATGCCTTTCCACCGGCAACAATAGCAGTCATCGGTGGATAGCCCTTCACATCGCTTTAGTTTTCCGAAGTCGCTCAAAGTTGCCTGCAGGAGGGAACTTCACGGGACTTCAGAATACTATCAATGTGATGGCCTTTCCACCAGCGACTCCTATTGTTGCTGGTACAAAGGCATTTTAGAATGGTTAAGCACTTGCGATAGCAGAGATCTATTGCGGGGGACTGAACTGCTCCTTGGGACACCAGCCTAAGGGCTGTGATACAAGAGGAGTAGCCCCATGATTAATCTCCTCTAGTGGTGATGACTAATCTCCTTAAATGCTTTCCTGCCAGCAACACATGCTGCGTCTTCAGCCAACCAGATAGCGCTAAACTTCATGGGAGATTTAGTAGGGTGGTGTCAGATCAACAAAAGGAATCCAACAAGTCAGATGTAGTTGCTTGGGTTAAAGGGTAATGCAATCGAAACAAAAATCTGATGTGTAAACTACATGATAGGATTTCTATATGACACACTTGCTCAAAGGGAACAATCATTATTTGAAAAGATGTCATCGTATTTGGAAGGGATATTTACCCGTCTGCCCTAAGCTCTGTGTGTGCCATACTCCTGCCTACCCCATGCCCCTGTGTGTGCCATACCCTACTCTACCAGTAGTTCTGGGGAGTTTTGCCAGCATTTTGGAAATGGTTGCAACTTGCTGCACTATCTGCAAAACATTTTATTAAATGTTATGTAATATGTAACGTTCACATACGAACGAATCCTGCAATAAGCAAATTAAGGTTCCACAAAGAATGTTTGTGTACTTCAGTATATGTTTGTTGACTTCCCCTGGCAATCATGACATGCGCAGGGAACAATTGTTCAACGACAAATGTCTGGCACTCACACCAACTGGCAGATTTAATCGCTGAACAACAACATTTTTTAAACCCAGCCAATCAATTTTTTGGCCGATAATGTTAGATTGTGGCCCAGCAATTGTTTGTAAATATTTAACTATACGATAAGTTAACAATATTATCAAATCATTCTGGAATCGGTCATTTTAAAGTAAAAAATCTTGTCTTGTGTGTGGCCACCTTTAGTCAAGAATGGGGTGAAGTGATGAGAGTAGGCCCGGATTTGTGGAGAGGCCACAAAGGCCCGGGCCTAGGGCGGCACAAATTTGGGGGTGGCATGCCGCCTCGCCACACCAAAATGTTAAACTTTTTCTTCCATACGGAGAAATGGGGACCTCCCCCCACTGCTTTGCATGCGAGGGGGGGATGTTAACGGACAGGTGCAGCCTTGGGGCTCCCGGATCACAAATCCAGCGCTGGATCAGAGTACAGCAAAAGATTTTTTAGAACACTGCAAAATCTGATCTCCACAGCTGTAATGTTAACGTCGGATCAGATAGGGCTAAACTCCATGAGAACTTTTGTTGGATGATGTTGGATCGACAAAACACATCCTACAAATTAAAAGTTGTTGCGTGGGTCAAAATACAATGGGACTGATACAAAAATCTGATGTGTACACTGCATAAAATATTTGCCATCTGCCACAATGCGCCTGTTGGAAGGAAAGGCTGCATGCTGCGTCTTCATCTAACAAGATAAAATCTGATGCTGTCTGACAGACATTAAGGGCTCTGGCACACTGCCATCCCACTGGCGAAAATGTAAATCGCTGGTGGGATGGCAGAAGCAGTGCCGCAATGTCCCCAAAATCACGGAAGTCACGGAGGAACTGGGGGGTGGTGGGATGGCATTTCGGGGAGATTTGTCGCGGGCGACTAATCTCCTTGTGTGCCAGAGCCCTAACTGTGGGATGTAGCTGCAAGAACAAAACAACTGACTTTATCTGATCCGACTTTATCTGATCCGACCCTAATTTTGTAGGCAATTATAAATAATATAATGTGCTGGTTTCACTTTGTCCTAAAAATGAATCCTATCTGTAACAATGGCCCCTTTATTGGAGCTCCCTATAGATCCTATCACTTCTCCATCCAGTGTGAAATGAAGAGTGGGCGTGTCCTAACGGTCCCTGCCAGAAGCACAGTAGGAGGGGGAGAGCCAATCACAGCCCTGCACTCACACAAGCAAAGACAGGCTTCAGTTCCCTATCAGATCAGCCTAGCTGCTGATTGGTTCCTATCCTACAGTGCAGTGTACGGAGGGCCGCTGGCCTCCCCAGCTCATCCAGAGAATTCAGCCAGCAGGAAGTGGAACAGATGGGCGGGACTAGTGGGGTTTTTGTGGAATTTCTCAATAAATCAGTCTGAAACACAACTTTTTAAGCACAATCCTTCTATATTTACAGGAGTATAATTCACTGGTACATTCATAATTTGTATATGATATGTCTCCTTTAACTCTTTTACTGCCAAGCACGTATGGCATACGTGCTGGCAGTAAAAGGGCTTAAACGCCAACGACGTGTCTCATACGTCGTTGGCGTTTAAGCGCTGCCCTCTGCAGCGGCGGCATGTGCCGCCGCTGCAGAGGGCTTCTAACAATGACAGCCCCCCTGGGCAATGTGCCAGGGGGGCTGTCATCAGGGTCCTGCGAGCCGATCGCTCGCAGGACCCTCCAGGAAGCAGCAGATGCGATCGCATCGCATCTGCTGCTTCCTGCTTCCTCTCTCTCCCCCAGCGCCGGCCCAAATGAGGAAGGAGGCGATCGGTCTTCAGGAACAGGTAAGGACTTTTTTTTTTATTGCATTTACACACTTTTACACACTTATACACACATTTACATACATTTATACACACTTACATACATTTACACACACTTACAGCACACATTTTAGCATTTTTTTATTTATTTATTTTTTTATTTTTTTTTTTCATTTTTCACACTTTTATACACTTATTTACACTCATATACACACTTACACACTATCACACAACTTTTACACATGTACACACATGTATACACAAACACTTTGGTTTTTTTTTGTTTTGCTTTTTTTTTTTTTTTTTTCCATTTTACCACTTTGTTTTTATTTTCTTTTACCTAAAAACTGTTTATTTTGACAGCGTAACTATTGGATCAGATATTCTGGCCACTAATTACACTGTCATGTAACTTATTTTGTTGTTTCACTGATTTGCACAATTTTTGTGGTTTTATCACATTTTATCCCTATATAAGTGTTCCTGATCTGTTTTTAGCGTAGCTTTGCCAGGTGTAACTTTGGTGTACAAAAATAACTTTACCTATTTTGAATTCATCAGAATGTGTACTTTCCAAAAATATATGGTTTTCTGGGGGTCACTGCATAGTTGGGGGGGTTACTGCACATAATACACTGACAGGGGGCTCTGTGTGCAAAAGCTGAGCTGGCAGGCGAGAAATCCTTATGCGCTATTTTCATTTTGGGTTCAGTACATACCGCAGACTTTGGTATATCTATGCATATTGGGCATCAAACTGTTCAGTAGGCCTCTGGTGTTCCTATTTGGGGTGACTTGCCTTTGTACGCAAGAAATTGTGTGAGATAAATGCGGCAAATTGCAACATTTTTAGGCGATTTCTGAAATCTCATAAAAACCGATAACTTTAGGAAAGCTTTGCGGCTTGGTACTTTGGTGTAGAAAGGACTCTTTACCCTTGTTGGATTTGTCAGAATGTGTACTTTCCAAAAATATATGGTTTTGTGGGGGTCTCTGTATAGTTAGGGGAAGTTTTGGCACATAATACACTGACAGGGGGCTCTGTGTGCAAAAGCTGAGCTGGCAGGCGAGAAATCCTTATGCGCTATTTTCATTTAGGGTTCAGTACATACTGCAGACTTTGGTATATCTATGCATATTGGGCATCAAACTGTTCAGTAGGCCTCTGGTGTTCCTATTTGGGGTGACTTGCCTTTGTACGCAAGAAATTGTGTGAGATAAATGCGACAAATTGCAACATTTTTAGGCAATTTTCTGAAATGTCATAAAAACCAATAACTTTAGGAAAGCTCTGCAGATTGGTACTTTGGTGTAGAAAGGACTCTTTACCCTTGTTGGATTTGTCAGAATGTGTACTTTCCAAAAATATATGGTTTTGTGGGGGATCTGTATAGTTAGGGGAAGTTTTGGCACATAATACACTGACAGGGGGCTCTGTGTGCAAAAGCTGAGCTGGCAGGCGAGAAATCCTTATGCGCTATTTTCATTTAGGGTTCAGTACATACCGCAGACTTTGGTATATCTATGCATATTGGGCATCAAACTGTTCAGTAGGCCTCTGGTGTTCCTATTTGGGGTGACTTGCCTTTGTACGCAAGAAATTGTGTGAGATAAATGCGACAAATTGCAACATTTTTAGGCGATTTTCTGAAATGTCATAAAAACCAATAACTTTAGGAAAGCTCTGCAGATTGGTACTTTGGTGTAGAAAGGACTCTTTACCCTTGTTGGATTTGTCAGAATGTGTACTTTCCAAAAATATATGGTTTTGTGGGGGTCACTGTATGGTTAGGGGAAGTTTTGGCACATAATACACTGACAGGGGGCTCTGTGTGCAAAAGCTGAGCTGGCAGGCGAGAAATCCTTATGCGCTATTTTCATTTAGGGTTCAGTACATACCGCAGACTTTGGTATATCTATGCATATTGGGCATCAAACTGTTCAGTAGACCTCTGGTGTTCCTTTTTGGGGTGATTTGTCTTTATCTGATCTTTATCAAGAAATTGTGAGAGATAAATGCGGCAAATTGCAACATTTTTATGCGATTTTCGAAAATGTCATATAAATCTGCAAACTTAGGAAAGCTTTACAGCTTGGTACTTTGTAGCAATAAGAAATATTTACCCATTATAGATTCGGGGGGATGTGTATTTTCCAAAAATATATGGCTTTCTGGGGTGAATGTACTTTTTTTGTAGCATTATCCCACATAAAGGATGTAAATGTGTTGATTTTGCAGAAGCTGAAATGATAGATCATATGGGGGTATGTTCCCATTGGGGCCCCTACATGCCACATACTTAGGTAAACCTATACATATTGGGCATCAAACTGTTCAGTGGACCCCTGGCGTTCAAATTTAGGGTGTTTTATCTTGGTACCTAACACTATGTGGGAGATAAGATGCTGCAAAGTGGAAGCTTTGAGGGGATTTTTGGAAATGTCATCAAAATTGCTAACTTTAGAAAAGCTGTGCGGCTTGGTACTTTGGAGTAGAAAGACATGGGTACCCATTTTAGATTCGGGGGAATGTGTACTTTCCAAAAATATATGACTTTCTGGGGTGAGCGTACTTTTTTGTAGCTTTATCCCACATATAATGATGTAAATGTGTTGATTTTGCATGAGCTGAAATGATAGAAATGACAGTATACATGGGGGTATGTTCACATTGGGGCCCCTACATGCCACATACTTAGGTAAACCTATACATATTGGGCATCAAACTGTTCAGTGGACCCCTGGCGTTCAAATTCAGGGTGTTTTATCTTGGTACCTAATGCTATGTGGGAGATAAGATGCTTCAAAATGGAAGCTTTGAGGGGATTTTTGGAAATGTCATCAAAATTGCTAACTTTAGAAAAGCTGTGCGGCTTGGTACTTTGGAGTAGAAAGACATGGGTACCCATTTTAGATTCGGGGGAATGTGTACTTTCCAAAAATATATGGCTTTCTGGGGTGAGCGTACTTTTTTGTAGCTTTATCTCACATATAATGATGTAAATGTGTTGATTTTGCAGGAGCTGAAATGACAGAAATGACAGTATATATGGGGGTATGTTCACATTCGGGCCCCTACATTCCACATACTTGGGTAAACCTATACATATTGGGCATCAAACTGTTCAGTGGACCCCTGGTGTTCAAATTCAGGGTGTTTTATCTTGGTACCTAATGCTATGTGGGAGATAAGATGCTGCAAAGTGGAAGCTTTGAGGGGATTTTTGGAAATGTCATCAAAATTGCTAACTTTAGAAAAGCTGTGCGGCTTGGTACTTTGGAGTAGAAAGACATGGGTACCCATTTTAGATTCGGGGGAATGTGTACTTTCCAAAAATATATGGCTTTCTGGGGTGAGCGTACTTTTTTGTAGCTTTATCTCACATATAATGATGTAAATGTGTTGATTTTGCAGGAGCTGAAATGACAGAAATGACAGTATATATGGGGGTATGTTCACATTCGGGCCCCTACATGCCACATACTTGGGTAAACCTATACATATTGGGCATCAAACTGTTCAGTGGACCCCTGGTGTTCAAATTCAGGGTGTTTTATCTTGGTACCTAATGCTATGTGGGAGATAAGATGCTTCAAAGTGGAAGCTTTGAGGGGATTTTTGGAAATGTCATCAAAATTGCTAATTTTAGAAAAGCTGTGCGGCTTGGTACTTTGGAGTAGAAAGACATAGGTACCCATTTTAGATTCGGGGGAATGTGTACTTTCCAAAAATATATGACTTTCTGGGGTGAGCATACTTTTTACTAGCTTTATCCCACATATAATGATGTAAATGTGTTGATTTTGCAGAAGCTGAAATGACAGAAATGACAGTATATATGGGGGTATGTTCACATTCGGGCCCCTACATGCCACATACTTGGGTAAACCTATACATATTGGGCATCAAACTGTTCAGTGGACCCCTGGTGTTCAAATTCAGGGTGTTTTATCTTGGTACCTAATGCTATGTGGGAGATAAGATGCTTCAAAATGGAAGCTTTGAGGGGATTTTTGGAAATGTCATCAAAATTGCTAACTTTAGAAAAGCTGTGCGGCTTGGTACTTTGGAGTAGAAAGACATGGGTACCCATTTTAGATTCGGGGGAATGTGTACTTTCCAAAAATATATGACTTTCTGGGGTGAGCGTACTTTTTTGTAGCTTTATCCCACATATAATAATGTAAATGTGTTGATTTTGCAGGAGCTGAAATGACAGAAATGACAGTTCATATGGGGGTATGTTCACATTGGGGCCCCTACATGCCACATACTTAGGTAAACCTATACATATTGGGCATCAAACTGTTCAGTGGACCCCTGGCGTTCAAATTCAGGGTGTTTTATCTTGGTACCTAATGCTATGTGGGAGATAAGATGCTTCAAAGTGGAAGCTTTGAGGGGATTTTTGGAAATGTCATCAAAATTGCTAACTTTAGAAAAGCTGTGCGGCTTGGTACTTTGGAGTAGAAAGACATGGGTACCCATTTTAGATTCGGGGGAATGTGTACTTTCCAAAAATATATGACTTTCTGGGGTGAGCGTACTTTTTACTAGCTTCATCCCACATATAATGATGTAAATGTGTTGATTTTGCAGAAGCTGAAATGACAGAAATGACAGTTCATATGGGGTATGTTCACATTGGGGCCCCTACATGCCACATACTTAGGTAAACCTATACATATTGGGCATCAAACTGTTCAGTGGACCCCAGGCATTCATATTTAGGGTGTTTTATTTGGTTACTTTATGACCTGTAGGAGATAAGATACTATAGACTAGAAGCTTTGAAGCGATTTTTAAAAAAAATCACAAATTTTGATAAAAACCAATAACTTTAGGAAAGCATTGCGACTTGATAGTTTGGAGTAGACAGACAGTTGTGCCTATTCTGTATTCCCCAGAATCTGTTCTTTCCAAAAATGTACAATTTTCTGGGATAAACCTTCTGTTAGTGGAATTTTGGCCTTGAAATCCAAAGTATGCAGTTTTTTTGGAGCAGTGCTTTGGGAATTTGGTAGGGTACTGCTGGGAGTTTTTGACCTATACAAGTGAGAAATCTCCATAAAACTATATATATTTGGTATTGGCACGTTCAGGAGACATGGGACTTTCCAAATCAGTTGTATATTCGTGCATAAAATAATTTTTGTTTCTAGTATGTGTGATTATATTATGGAAAATTTGATTTTTTTTGCATTTTTAGACATTTAGAAGCCTATATCTTGTTACAGAATTGGAATTACACAAAAATTCTACCATATTTTGAAAGCTTAGGTTGTTCTGAAAAAAACGATATATTGTTTTCCTTGGTAAACTAAAAGTCCCCCCGAGGAAAGGCCCCTAAAGTGAAACAGTGCAAAATGTTCAAAAACTGTCTGGCAATACAAGTTCCGCTTTGACCAAAATGGCTGGCAGTAAAAGGGTTAAAGTCGGATGTTTTCTTTTGTTCATGCATATACACTCCACAGTCAATGTATTTCAATGAGATGAACAAACACACCAAAGGGAAGGTAAGGATGAATAAAACAAATATGTAACCTTGGTGACAGCAGAGAACTATGTAAACACAAGTAAAGAATATGCTCTCAAATAGTATATGATAAAATTGCTGTTTTTCTTATTTAAAGACGTAACGTTCAGGATCAATTAACACATTCAGAATGTCAAAACATTTCATTTTTATAATAACAAAAAATACTGTATCTGTAGGTTTAGTAATATTTATGATCGCTTTATTCATATTCCATATTTGTGGCTGGAACGAAAGCTTCTATTTTTCGCATGATACCCTATAAAGCTGACGTGAAAATGCACGTCTTCTTCATATTTGAAATTTCCAGGGAAGGGGTGTGACGGGGGATTTGCTTGTGTTATTTCTCTCGCGAGAGTATCGATGGGCACATTTCGGATGCTGAGCTTTCCCCACCCAGAACCCACCTCCGCTTCAGCCTTTCTACTGTACCCGCGACACCACGTTTCTGCTCCGCCTCTACTCTTCCCCAAGCCGCCGCCCCTGAGTCTCGGTGGTGGGTTCTCGAATCGGCGGATCGGTGGCTTGCGGCAACCCCTAACGTTGTTTCACCAATCAGGAGAAGGAATCAAGCCTTTGTATTTCTGTCTCGGGCTTTTTCCTTGTGGCAGTGAAATCAGACTGGGAATTAATGAAAGCCTTAACCGGAATTGATTTATTTTACACTCAGCAGATCTCATGTAACGTTGTGTTATTAGTGTGATTACTAAATTTGGCTTGCCGGGACGCTACTGATTGGCGGAGCGTGTGACTCGTGGAGAAGGCGAATCATTCCCCAGGACAAAGGCTGGAGGGTTGGGGAAGGTTAAGGATCGTTTGGAACCCTTTCTCCCCCTCCCCAACATGAGCACATCCAGCACCGCAAGCTCCGGTAGCGCAAATACCGGTACCGGCAATGCCGTTGGAAGCAGCGGAGGCAACACCGGGGAGGGGGCGGAGGAGACGGCCAAGGACTCTGCAGACATAGCTGCCTTTTACAGATCCGGTGAGTAGGCACTAGGAGGGGCACTCCCAGCCAACCTGCTAAGCTGTCTGGCTCCAGCTGTGGCTGAACTCCTGCTTATAGTATCTGCTTTGGGGGGGGGGGGGGGTTAGTTCATTCACCGTGTTAGAGTGGGTGGCACAGCTCACCTAAAGACCCACACGTTCTACATATATAGTTATATTCTTATAGCTGAACTACAACTTTTTTGACTGCTGTAGGCTTTTGCGAATGTTGGAAACTATAAACACCTAGAGGGCCATGGGTTTGACAGTTCAGATTTTTTTTTTATAATCAAACTGTATATGAGCTCTCTTGGGCAAGGGCCCTCTTCACCTCTTGTATTGGATATTGGTTGTTTCGTATATTGTGTGATTTTTGTAGCAATATGTACTAGGCAAAATGTATAACACTAAAAATATTCCAGTAATTGTCCTGTTCGTGCCTATTTGTACTGTAAATGGTAAGCTTACAATAAAAAAAATCGCCTGCGGAATGTACTTAAAGTGTATTTACAGGTTAATTATTTGAGCAAATGATGGTACATATTGAGAGCAGGACATTTATGGCAGCATGGAGCTGTCAAATGAATCACTGAATAGGATGGGAAGTTTAAGACTAGGATTTTCCATATTGATTCAGAGGACTGGGCTGTGAAGCTGTAATGCATAATTATTCCATTCCACTGAGGTGTTTGGCGTTCAGAGGGTTAGCTGGTTGGTGGTGAGGTGAAAAATGGGTGGGTATTGCTGGAGCACTGGTGTCCCAATGTGTGCTGCTTCTCCAATGTGCAGCATAATAGAAATATGCATGGTTGTGACTCCCACTTCTACATCATTGGATGATGTAATGTGTTAAGGCTATGTGGGAATGCTATTTCCTTGAGTAGACAGCTTTATCAATTCTGGTTGTTTAGCAAAGATACAGAATACAGTGTTTCATGAATTCTTGTATTCTTATATATAATTTAGTAATTTAGTATAACCATAGTAATGGAAGGGCGCCCTTCTAAAAACTGAGTGTGTTGAAATGTAAACAACGAAAGGACACAGCACTCACAGGCCTTAGAAAAAAAAAAAAATCCTTTATTAGTGCAAACAAAATCGATGTTTCGGTTTTGCAACTGAAACATCGATTTTCTCAGATTTTTCTGTGTGCACTATATATCTATATCTATATCTATATATCTATATCTATATCTATATCTATATCTATATCTATATATATATATATATATATATATATATATATCTCAACAAATAAACAGTTTCCAACATCATGTGACATTAGCATACACTGATAATTAAAAGTCTTACAGCAATGTTTCCATAATGGTCTGAAGTTATGTCATTTGTATCGGGAATATTTATGTTTATTCTGATATTGTTGGAACTGATACATTAGCTATCACTTAAACATATGAGATAGCAACAAACAAGAAGAAGAGAGAGTGGGGCAAATTACATTTAACGAATTGGTTATAAAAAATGCATTCTTGTATTCTTTTACTTTCTTTTCTTGGATGTTACATATGGATGTTACCACATGTGCTTATGTTATTAGCTTTGAAAGCCCCTCACTTGTTCTTTAAATGGATATTATATTATTGAAAAGAAGAATATTTGTTTTGCATTCAATTGTTATGTCTAGGGTACAAAACCTCATCCTCTCGTTATATATAATTTGTAGGCAAATAGCCCGAAATTTGTATTTAAAAACATTTTTGTTTTTATAAATATGTATTATTATAGTCTAGTGTTCACTGGATGAAATCAAAAGCCAGCCTTTTCCAAGCCAATCTGCTTTTTGTCCTTAGGGAGGTGCAGTAATGTTTTCTATGTTGACATATGTGTTCCATGCACATTATAGCTGTTTGTTGGTGCATGCACCCACCTTTGATCTGCTGATCAATAGGGGGCATCTGTTATTTCCTATCCTGGAAAGCACAGAGCACAAAAAAGTCCCTTTTGTTGCATTTATTCAATATTACAAAGTAGGTGATTTTTAGAGGCTTATGCCAATTGATTTATTACATGTGTCGGTTATTGAATTATGATAATAACCTTGATCATTAAATTTATTGATAATAAAACAAATTTATTAAAGCTCTTTGAGAAGTAAATTATGAAATATTCTTTATTTTGTTACTCCTATTACTGTTTATATTAAATGAAATGAAATTTTAATGAAAATCCTGTTTATAATCTCAATATATAAACTTTATGCATGTTTATTAGATATGGGACACATGATATCCTGATTGTACCTGAGCAGTTTCTAATTTTGTTAGACATTGAATTTTGTTAGAGATTGAATACAATATAAACATTAATGTGGTTTAAAAAAAAAAATTATATATTATATTATTATATTATATTATACATATATAATACATACAAACAAGGAGCAAATTATTGATTTACTTTGAAGGAATGGACCAGTGAATCAAAAAACAGAACAGGTCCAGAGGCTGTTTGGGTAGCCCCAAACATGCAGGTTACATCTAAAGTGGAGGCTTTCATGAGTGCAAAGACAATTTTAAATTTAAAAAATTCAATTAAAATATGAAAATTTAAAATGAAGTACTAATGCTTTAGGTTATGACAACAGTTGAATTCATACATTAGCCTTTGTGGAAGAGCTGTTGGGATGGGTAGGGAATTCCTCTTCAGTGTCGCATTTATTTTAAATCAATATTTTTTCTTCCTAAGTAAAAGTGAGAAACTTAGGCATTACTACGGCTTTTAGGTAACCTAAGTGAAAATGCAATTAGCACAATGTAATTATTTTGTAATACTTTCAAATTGGCAAGGGGTGGAGCGGTATTGCTTTAGCAATGACTCCAGCACCCTTGGAGTTAATAGATTGAGACAATGTTCTTTCACACATCCTCCCCTGGATGCTGCTTAAGTTTGTGTTCATTCTACTCCTTATATGGAACATTGCTGTTTTGAAGATCCTTTTTAGATCAATACTCCATTATTTAAAATATTGAGAGTAAGAGCTACTGCAAAGACGTGGAGAAGGGAAGATTGGGTAGCGAAGGTCAACCTGTCCATGAGATGTAGGTCACCTTAATTTTCATATTTATATCTCACCATTTGTAGTGTGTTTGTGGGGTTAAAGGGGACATATACCATAAATTTTTACAATGCACTAAACCATGTAAAATAATGTAAAATAGAAGTGCTTTTATTTTAATACCTTTGGGTTCAAATATGTCTATAATTGCTTGAAACCTGTGCTCTACCAAGCCATTTGGCAAGCTTCCTTTTAGACTCTTCAGTATGTAGCTGGGGGGCCACTTCAGTAACAGAGCTGCAGCTACTTAAAGTGCAGTGAATATGCATAGGGTGGGCGGGGCTTTGCAATGTCACAGGCAGTCCTGCTGCTCTGCTTATTCTTCTTCATCTCTCCTGGCAGCAGCACAAGCAGAGAGACACAAAAGGAGTAAACTGGTAGGGGTTTTTCCCTTCTACTTTTGAGTAAAGCCTGTCAGTCAGCGCTGTGACCACTTCCTGTGGGAGCCTAAAGCGACACTCCCATCTTTCATTTTGTCTGGCTTCTGACTTGAGAGGTTGTCTATGCAGCTCTCAAATAATGACAGTTTTAGGAGGTAAAATGCTTTCAAAACATCTTTCTTTCTGCATCTTTTCACATTTTGAGGGAGGATGAATATTATAATTGAATATGAACTTTATATAAAATGTCTCCTTTAAGATGTATGTTATGCTGATTTAAATGGCTACAAACTCTGCAAGACTTCTGCAAGCATTAAAAAAGACTGGGTAGTTTTCACTTTGGTATCCTATTTTCCTCTCGTTCTGTCTTCTAACTGTGTCACTAACATCTTTTCCACATCTCAAGTATTTTCCTATTTTGTTATTGTTTCTCATGTGTGGGAAACTAATGTAGTGTAATGGTACTACATAGCTTGACATTAATAGAAGGACCCTTTTGTGATTATAACCATTTGCTATGAGGTTGATATCCCATGTAGTGCAGCTTTATACAACTAAGGGCCGTGGTAGATGGGGAGATTAGTCGCCCGCGACAAATCTCCCTTGTTGCGGGCGACTAATCTCCTCGATATGCTATCCCACCAGCTCGAATGTAAATCGCCAGTGGGGTGGCATATGTGGCGCCAAGTTGCCTTGAGGGGAAACTTCCGTCATTTCGGGAAATCACGGTGCCGCATATGCCATCCCACCAGCGATTTACATTCAAGCCGGTGAGATGGCATATCGGGGAGATAAGTCGGTGAGATGGCATATTGGGGGGGGATTAGTCGCCCGCAACAAGGGAGATTTGTCGCGGGCGACTAATCTCCCCATCTACCACGGCCCTTAGTTGTATAAAGTTGCACTACATGGGATATCAACCTCATAGCAAATGGTTGTAACCTTTTAATTTCTGATTTTTCATATCCCCAATAAGTATTCTACTACTAACTACTACTACCACCACCACCATTTTCTAATAACAGAAATATAATGAGTGCCGCAGTACCAGGACCCTTCCCCCTACATGCTTATTGCAATAAAGCCCAGAATTAATACAAAATAGCCCCTGGGGGAAGAGGGGTGGGTTCAAGTTTTAGTTACATAGACAAAATATGGGAAATCTTCTAAATTCTCTGGGTGGTGATACAGCACTAATTGGCTTTTTTCTGTGTTGTGATTATTATTTATTTGCTAATGAGTGGAGGCATTTCCAGTGACATTTGTACCTACAAATTTCTTGTAGAGTACTGTAAGCTGCCTTATCATGATTGGTGTCAGGTTGTTAACAGAGAATCTTACAAGGCAGTACCAACAGCTGTTTTTTGAAAGATGTGGCCATTCTTTATAACTACACAACGATTGGCCAGCTTAGCCTTTTAGTGGCATACTATAGATCAGGGATCCCCAACTTTTCTTACTCATGAGCCACTGTCAAAAGACTTGGAGAGCAACACGAGCATCATAAAAGTTCATGGAGGTGCCAAATAAGGGCTAAGGTTGGCTATTAGGTAGCCTCTATGCACACTATCAGCTTACAAGAGGCTTTATTTGGTAGTAAATCTTGTTTTATTTGGGGGCACTGAGAGCAACATCGAAGGGGTTGATGAGCAACATGTTGCCCACGATCAACTGGTTGGGGATCACTGCTATAGATTATGGGATCCTAAACTATTGGACTCTCCATAAACCTTGAACAAAGCTATGCCTTTTTTATGCCTAGCCTGGAGACAAGTAAAGGTGACCATACACTTAGCAGTAAACATCGTTCCCACCCTCCACTGCCGTTCAGTGCTGAATTGTCAGATATGGAGGTAGCAACAATAGGAATTCTACTGCCACCTGCCGATTTAGCCCTAAACATAGATTTTGTTCGGGTGCCAATCAAAATCTTTTGACCTGGCCGATCAACAAGACGACCAATAGCTGCAGCTCCAAACTGCCATACATGCACCGAATATCGCACAAAACGAGGTTTTATACGATAATATTGGTGCATGTATGGTCGACTTAAGTGTGAGCATTGGGGGATCAGTGTTTACTTGCTTTTCTAGATTTTCCTAGGGTATTCCTGGTAGGATATGGCAGTGCTTTATCATCATTATGTGATAGTTATCCTGAAGAGATATTGAACAACAAAGGGGAGCTAGAATCCAAAAAAAGTCTGAAGAGTCCTGAAACATTTTCATCAGTGTTGTAATCTGTGTCATGTTACACATCACAGGCAATACCCAGTAATGTAGCTTGTGTTTTGCAGGTCCTGGGGCAAAATTTCCACCATAGATCCCCCCTTGTTCTTTTTCCCTAGTTCTCCTTACCACAGCACCCCCTGCACCCCCAGTACTTACACCACCGGAAAGGCCTACTACAACAACAACAACAGCAACAAACATTTGTAAAGCGCTTTTCTCCCGTGGGACCCAAAGCGCATAAGCTTGTCTCAGATAAGTTATGTGGACATAAATGCCAGGCTAAACAGGTGGCTTTTCAGTTTTGATCTAAACGTGTCCAAGGTTGGAGCTGTCTTGATCCCGTTTGGCAAGGCGTTCCACAGGGTAGGGGCAGCATGACAGAAAGTTCTGGATCCAAAGGTTTTCAGTTGAACTCTGGGGATGGTCAGATTATTGGATCCATTTGATCTAAGATTGTGGGAGGTGTGACGTAGTTGCAGCAAGTCCTCCAGGTATCCGGGGCCTAGGCCATGTAGGGATTTGAATGTTAGCATCCCAATTTTGAAAAGGAATCTCCATTTTATGGGTAGCCAGTGCAGTGAGCGAAGGATTGGTGTTATGTGGCAATGGCGGGGTTGGCTTGTTAGCAATCTTGCGGCAGCATTCTGTACTAGCTGCAGGCGGTGTAGGTCTTTATTTGGAAGGCCTGCATAGAGGGCATTGCAATAGTCCAGTAGTGATGAGATGAAGGCGTGAACTAGGGTTGGAAGAACCTCAGAAGGAATGAGGTGTTTAATTTTTGCAATATTCCTTAGGTGAAAGCTGCGCACAGTGTTGGAGCTAGCAAGATCTGAGTTCCCTAACCTCAGTGGCGTTGACTGTGTCTGGAGCTGCTTTGCTGTTAGGCGCAGTTTTCGTTCATCCACTCCTGAAGTTCAGCTAGGCATGTGTTTATTTTTGGGATAGGGTCTGTCATGTCGGGTTTAAATGACATACGGTATATAGCTGGGTGTCATCAGCATAGCAGTGGTATGTCAGACCGTGTTTTTGAATGATTTTCCCAAGTGGCAGCATGTATATGGTAAACAGCAAAGGGGATAGTATTGAGCCCTGAGGCACGCCATATTTTAGTGGTACAGGGTTGGACTGGAAAGGCCCCAAGGCTACCTGTTGTGTTCTGCCAGCTAGGAAGGAGGAGAACCATTGGAGGACTAAGCCATAGATGCCACAATACTCTTGCAGTCTGTTAAGCAAGATTTCATGGTCGACTGTATCAAAAGCCGCTGAGAGGTCAAGCAATATCAGGATGGAGCACTCGCCCCTGTCTCTGGCCATGAGCAGGTCATTGCAAATCTGGACAAGGGCTGTTTCACAGCTGTGGTGCTTCTTGAAGCCAGATTGTAGGGGTCAAAGATGTTGTTCATTGAGAGCCTGGCTTCAAGTTGGAGATATGCAGCCTTCTCGGTAACTTTTCCCAGAAAGGGGAGGTTGGAGACAGGTCTGTAGTTGCTTAGATTATCTGGATCTAGGGATGGTTTCTTGAGTAAAGGCCTAATGATTGCTTCTTTCAGGCAGGTAGGAAACTTCCCTGCTTGCAAGGAACAGTTGACTATCTTGTGAAATGCTGGCCTGAACAGATTAGGGCATTTCAGCATGAACTGTGTTGGGCCAGGGTCCAGGTGGCAGGTAGTCTGGAGGAGGTTTAGAAGGATATGTGAGATGACTTCTTCGGTAATTACCTGAAAGTCAGACCATGATGGTTGGTTGTTGTGGCATCCAGTTTGAGGCTCTGCATAGGTTTTTGGTGTTGTGGATTTGATAGCAGACCGAATAGATGAGACTTTGTCTGTGAAGAAGAGGGCAAATTTCTCACATAGGTCCTTAGAGGATGTGATGTTGGGTTTCAGGCAGGATGGGTTGCATAGCCTTTCAACTGTGCGGAATAACTGGGCAGGTTTGTTGGCTGCTTTTGCAATTTCTTGTGAAAGAAAAGAGGACTTTTTCTTGGTGATCGTTGCCTGGTAGTTCTTTTGGTGACAAATCAGGGAGTGTTTATCCTTTGAGCGCTGGTGCTTGCACCATTGTCGTCCTAGTCTGCGCCCCTCTTTCTTTAGTTCCTTTAAGGAGTTATCAAACCATTTAGCGTGATGTGATGGTGAGGAACATTTTATACGTAAGGGAGCAATAGAGTCAAAGCCAGATGATTTGCAGCAGTTATATTTATGGACCAGGGAGTCAAGGTCTAGGCTGTGTTCTGTTAGTCCATCCAGGTTAAGGTTGTTCTGGAGATGCTGGGGTGTCAGGCCTTTTAGAGAACGGTATTTTGTGAGATCTTTTGCTTGGCAGTTTAAAGCTGGTTCTGCAAGGGAAAAGTGGATAGTGTGATGGTCTGACCACACTACAGGATTTATTTCCACGTTGGATATTGATAAGTCTGAGGGAAAATGAGGTCCAAGGTGTGGCCTCTCTTGTGTGTAGGGAGATGAACGGCTTGAGAGAAGCCCAGCTCATTTTTTAATGTTTTTAACTTTATTGTTCTTGAAACTATGTAAAAACTTTTTTTTTTTTTTTTTGTCTTGCTAGATCAGCACAAGCTGTAAACTTTGAAAGAAGTTTACTTTTGTCTGAAAACAGCAACTAATTGTTCATTTGAACCTTATAATTGAGATTGGCACCATAATTATAGTTTCTAAGTTACAAGTATTCTTGAGACAGTGCTATGCAACTTGTTCCATGTTGTATAAAGGGCTGTAGGAAAGGAAGCTAAAATGTTGGCTTACAGCAGTGTGTGTTGTATGTATGTATGTATAACTTTATTTATAAGCGCCACAAGGGTACACAGCGCTGTACAATCTTACAATATACAAAATTACACACAGGGAGGACAAGTGTTATAATAAATACAATAAATAAGTATAAATACACAGGTATGAGGTATGTGGTATGAGACACAGTAGGAAGGGGGTCCCTGCCCCGTAGAGCTTACATTCTAAGTGGTTGGGTAACATACAGGCACAAATAATTATATATGATGTCTGTCTGTGTTTAATGTTGCTCCCCTGCAGCTTTGTATAAAAATATGAATACACTATGCATTATCCTTCTAAAATATATATATGTGTGTGTGTGACAAAATGTTGCACTAAATAACCTTTCTACAAAATGGTTCACAGTTGTCATAGCAACCACTGCTACAATTAAACAGGTTGTGCAGTGCTACATGTGTGAATCTAACAAAAACAAGTAGAGTTCGGTGTGCACAAAACACACACAAAGTAAAGTGGTTGGGTTTCGGCTGTAAAATCTTTGATTTGTTGGTATTAGTAATTTTGTTTATATGTTGATAGAAAGCTGACTTGATGATGTACAGAAAGTGGTTGTCGCTCGAATATTCTTAACAGGGTGCTGCAGGGTTCCATATTGGCCTAACTTATTGTTATTGGCAGATGTCATCATACACAATGTGTCTGTGTTTGCTGATGACACAATACTGTGCAGGCCAATTAATTTCATCCAGAATACGGTATCCTTGCAGGAGGGTCCAGACAAACTTGCAGACTAGGCTTGTAAGTGGCAGTTGAGATTTAATGGTGATTGCTATAAGCAGGTATCACCAATCTTTTATACCTTTGAGCCACATTCAAATGGAAAAAGTTTTGGAGAGAAAAACAAGCATGAAAAAAGTTCCTGAAAAATGACAATAAGAGCTATAATTGGCTATTTGATAGAACCTATGTGGACTGACAGCCTACTGACGGCTCTGTTTGCCAATTATACTGGATTTTATGCAACCAAAACTTGCCACCTAACCAGAAATTCAAAAATAAGCACCTGCTTTGAGAACACTTGGAGCAACATCCAAAGGGTTGGTGAGCAACATGTTGGGGATCACTGATGTAAGGTTATGCATTTGGGATACAAAAATATGCAAGCCACTTATAACCTTAATGGGATTAAGTTAGATACTTGCTCAGTGTAGAAGGACCTGGAGTGCTTGTGGATAATAAACGTAGCTGTAACAATTAATGCCCATGAGCAGAATGAAGGGCCATCATGGTATAAAGAGTATATATTTGCATGAGAGAGGGTCTTTCTCCCTCTTTACAAAGCAGACATTTTATATAAAGTTCATATTCAGTTATAATATTCATCCTCCCTCAAAATGTGAAATGATGCATTTTACATCCTAAAACTGTCATTATTTGAGAGCTGCATAGACAACTTCTCAAGTCAGAAGCCAGAGTGAAATGAAAGATGGTGTCACTTCAGTCTCCCACAGGAAGTGGTCACAGCAATGACTGACGGGCTTTACTCAACAGTAGCAGGGAAAACCCCTTTCAGTTTCCTCCTTCTGTGTAGGCAGCAAAGTAAAGCCCCGCCCACCCTATGCATATTTACTGCACTTTAAGTAGCTGCTGCTCTGTTACTGAAGTCTATCAGGGCCGGCTCACAGCTATATACTGAAGAGTCTAAACCCGGAAGCTTGCAAAAGAGCTGGGTAGAATGGTTTTCAAGCAGTTATGGACATATTTGAACCCAAAGGTATTAAAATAAAAGCACTTCTATTTTACATTATTTTACATGGTTTAGTGCATTGTAAAAATGTATGGTATATGTCCCCTTTAATAACAGTCAAAAGAAGAGCTACTAAGCTGATAAAGAGAATGATTGATAGGTCTCGGTTATGCAGAACAGGAGCATAAGATTGCTTTGTAAAAATATGCTTTCCCCTTCACAAAATTGGTTCAGGTGCCTTCCCCTGGACCCTTCACTCAGGGAAGATTCTTTCACAACTAGTTCTTCTTAAAAAATCGCATAAATCAAAGTTTTTCATGGACACTCACCACACTAACCCAAGGGAACCCCAGCAGTCACAAGCACAATTTTTCTGATAGGTGCACACTCCAAACACAAGTGGAGGTGGTTAAAAAACCAAAGCTTTATTTCACACCAATCCTTGATATAGGATTTGATGTGAAATAAAGCTTTGTTTCTTAACCATCTTCATATGTGTTGGAGTGCGCACCCATCTGAGAAATTGTATTTAGATAGTTTCAATTGAGGGTTGGATGCCTTTTAATAAAGTGAGTAAATACAATGTTACGGTTTAACTTTTTTCATCTTCTATGTAAAATCACGTAAAAATATATACATGATATTAAATGGTGGTCTGCACAACAGGACAACAACCATTCTGTGCCTGTCAATGCATTGCAAAACAGAACATATCTACATTTTCTCTGCTTGTGCTTCTGTTCAAGGGGAGAAATAGCCTAGTGTGCAGCTGACCTAAAAGACAAGAATAGAAGCCCCTAACATACTGGCAATCCTTTACTGCGTTAACCTTTCAATGTCCTTTAGATGGACAAGCCTATTTAGCCACAGCTAAGGCTTATTCATGTAGGCTATTATATAAGGCAAGCTCACATAAAGTTAGCTTTATACTGGTCTAGTAACCCAAAGCAATCAATGGCAGGTAGCATTTATTTGTCAGCTTTTAGGTTTAGTAGCCGTGCAAATTTGCCCCATTATAGGTTTGCTACAGGTCTGACCACCTATAGCAACTAATCAGCAGGTGTCATTTACTGGTTATAAAACTTTATTTATTTTTTATGTATTGAGGTAAATGTGTTGTAGACCAAAGTGATCAAATAAACTTTGAAACACAGCTCTTGCATAACGCAATGCTTTCCCACTAGCATAAATGTAAATTGTGGGTTGGAAAACATATATATTTTGCCTGTGCTTTGCGTAGTATCCTAAAGTTGCATTTTCTGAATATTCCTTGTGTGCCATTACCATTAAGGTGAACCTTCCCAATTAAAATTGTAATGTGTGCTGACATGTGAAAGAATAAATGTAAAACTCACTGGTATCTTCAGTGCCGGATTTCAAATCCGGACGCCCGCCCCCCACGCATGCGCAAACAAACCCACCTCCCCCTGTGCCACGCCGACGCAATCGCGCATGCACTGGCATTTAAACTCCCATACGGAGCAGTGGGGAGAAGTCCCCATTGCTCCGTATGGGAGCGAAATGTCACAATTTTTTTGCGGCGGGGCGGCATGCCGCCCTAGGCCTGGGCCTTTGTGGCCTCGCTACAAATACAGGCCTGGGTATCTTACTTGTCTCTTATATATTGTCTCTTAATCCAAATACAAATTGGTAATGCTCACCTATAACAACTTGTTACATACATATATTGTCTCTTAGTTGTTGTGCTTTTTGTTCTACCATGAGGCAGTGCAAGCTCATAGTACTCCCTAAATGTTAGCTGCCCAGGTGTCATGAAAATTAAAACGTGCATTACATAAGCAGATCTGGGAAGCAAATATGGAAACTGACGGCTAGGCCTTTTTAATTTAATATATCTTCTGAAGCAGTAACTATTGCCTCAGAAAGCATTGGTCACACTTGAAAAGCAATTGTGAAGACTAAACACACTACAACATTTCTGATTCCTCATTATGACCCTTTGAGGTTTAAAGTGGGCTGCGTAATATAGCCCTCAGCAAATAGGTGCACTGACTCAGATGTTCACCAGGAAATTTACTCTCTCCAAAGTTATGGGATTTTCATAATTTTGGCAAAATTATCAAATTTATTTTAATTTACTCATTCAAGCTAAAACTGCACAAATGCATTTTTTAGCAGTGTAAAATTTTCAAAGAGAGGAGCCTGAAACACAATACACTAATAATCTACTAGCACTAGAGGAAATCCTTTTTTGGCCACAACTCAGACTGCAGAATGGAATTGCTGACCTTGCAACAATAGTAGCTTGCCCTGATTTATGTACTGAAGCAGCAGTGTTGCCTCCTTCTTGTCATTTAGGCAATATATTATTTTGTTTTTCATTTTATGTGACCAGTATAATTAATTCTGTTACTGCATGTTCCAATATCCTACAAACAGCCAGTTTTGATTCTGAAAGTGTGTTATTTTGGTACTTCTGACATATTAGCTGTTTTTCCTTTTGGGAGGCTTACTGCATTAATTAATGAACCAGTGATGTGACATCATATGCAGCACATGCATACTGGCCTGAGACAATCTGGTATTTATTTTACTGAGCAAATCCAATCCCTGTCTTCCTCTTCTCCTCCTATTTCTTCTCTCCGCTCTTTCCTGCAGAAAAAAAAAATGTCCAGCAGTGACTCATCCATTAGCAGCTTGAGCAAAAGAAGCCAGAGGCAGCAGCTTCTCACTACCTTCTTTGCTTGCATTGGTTGCTTGTGATAAAGCATTCGCACGGATTGTTTACCAGCGGATGCCTTCATTTTTCTTAGTATAACAGTGAACCATTTGTAACTAGGCAGCAATTTGGCTACACACTGCCTGTGTTTGTGTATTATCGTGTGTACATTTTATGTGATTATAATTTAGTCCGTGGAGGTTCGGGGAAAATGCAGACTCATCGCTGGAAAGATGACGGAGAAACAACATTAGGTTTGTCTAGGTTTCTGTTTTTGTTTCCCAATACAATACGTAGTTCTTGACTGGGGTATTCAGGTGCATGCAATAAATGCATCTCAGCCATGTAAAAGAGAAAAAGAGTACAGATAGTATAGATAAACAACCATCATGTTATGATTATTGTTTACCTTTCTGCATGTGGTGTCATTCATTAATTGGAGCATATTTGTACATATTAATCAGCCAATGGTGCATTCTCAGGATGAAACATGTCAAACAAATTGATGCTTATATTTATAGTAAAAATTCATGGTCTACCCTGTATAAATACTACTTGTCTGTGTCTACATATTTGGGACAGTGTATGGCAGATATTTGTTTTTCTAACTCATTGCTCTGAAAAGAACTGATATTGCTAGTGTTGTCATGAATATGCTGCAGTCTAGCTGGTTTCTTATTACATTTCCTAGCAGTGCATCTGCATCTCTGACAAATATACAATAAATAAATTAAATAAAAAAAGAAATAAAATACACCACAGTTTTTCTTATGATGAGGTAAGGCAGATGCTGCTGTTGCTGGAGAGGAGTTGACAACCTAAGATACTAGACAAATTGTGGGCTCAAACTGCAAATTCATACCATAAGGATCTGAAAAGGGTTAAGGTCATCCAACATTTGTGGAACTCCTTTAAATACGATATTACATTTGTGGTCATGTTTTTTAAAAGTATATTAAGGTACTTTTCTTTGGGCTATGTGGTTTGCCTACAAATGTACTTGTTTATGTAGCATTTTGGAGATATTGTTACATGTTTGAGATCCCTTATCCGGAAACTTGTTATCCAGAAAGTTCCGAATTACGGAAAGGCCAATTCTCATAGACTCCATTATAAGCAAACAATTCTAATTTTTAAATATGATTTCCTTTTTCTCTGTAATTATAAAACAGCACCTTGTATTTGATTCTGACTAAGATATAATGACTCCTTATTGGAGGCAAAGCAAGCCTATTGGGTTTATTCAATATTAAAATGATTTTAGCAGACGTAAGTTATGGAGATCCAAATTACAGAAAGATCCCTTATCCAAAAAAACCCCAGGTCCTGAACATTTTGGATTACAGGTCCCATACCTGTACTTAGAAAATGAGGCCATAGAATAAAGCTGGCCATACATTGAAACATTTGCTTGTTTTCAAATGAATGGATCTTTCCCTGATAGGCCCAACTTGAGGGGGTGATATGATTGATCCATGATCTGATTGGGCCAAACAGTCGGCTCACATTGATAGGATACAGGCCATTGGGATAAGTCACCAGGCAAGCCATTCATGCAAAGACAGCAGTTTGGATCATTTACAATTTACTTTATATATAACATAGTAACATAGTAAGTTGGGTTGAAAAAAGACATGCGTCCATCACGTTCAGCCATAATGCCTATATATACCTGCCTAACTTCTAGTTGATCTAGAGGAAGGCAAAAAACCCCATCTGAAGCCTCTCTAATGTGCCGCAGAGGGGAAAAAATTCCTTCCTGACTCCAAGATGGCATTTGGACCAGTCCCTGGATCAACTTGTACTAAGAGCTATCTCCCATAACCCTTTATTCCCTCACTTGCTAAAATCCATCCAGCCCCTTCTTAAAGCTATATAATGTATCAGCCAGCACGACTGATTCGGGGAGGGAATTCCAGAACTTCACAGCTCTCACTGTAAAAAATCCTTTCCGAATATTTAAATGGAACCTCCCTTCTTCTAAACGGAGTGGGTGCCCTCGTGTCCGTTGGAAGGACCTACTGGTAAATAAAACATTAGAAAGGTTATTATATGATCTCCTTATATATTTATACATAGTTATCATGTCAACCCAGGTGCCTTGTTTACATTTATCTTGTGTAACCTTTTAAGCACCATATCCTGTGTCAACCACTGTGTAGTTGGATGTGGCATCCTTGCAGCAGGATCTTGACCAACTGGCAATCTGGGCGGCTAAGTGGCAGATGAAATTTAATGTGGATAAATGTAAGGTCATGCACCTGGGATGTAAAAATATGCAAGCCACTTATACCCTTAATGGGACTGCACTAGGTAAATCCATAATGGAGAAGGACCTTGGAGTCCTTGTAGATAATAAACTTGGCTGTAGCAAGCAATGCCAGGCAGCAGCTGCAAGGGCAAACAAGGTTTTGAGCTCTATTAAAAGGGGTATAGATTCACTGGAGGAGGGGGTTATTCTTCCCCTTTACAGAGCACTGGTAAGGCCCCATCTAGAATATGCTGTTCAGTTTTGGTCTCCAGTGCTCAAACGGGACATTCAGTTAGAGAGGGCCCAGAGAAGGGCAACTAAGCTGGTAAAGAAAGACTGGCCAAGCTGGGTCTGTTTACACTGGAGAAGAGGCACTTAAGAGGTGACATGATAACTATGTATAAATATATAAGGGGAACATATACAGGTATAGGACCTGTTATCCAGAATGCTCGGGACCAAGGGTATTCCGGATAAGAGGTCTTTCCGTAATTTGGATCTCCATACCTTAAGTCTACTAAAAAATCAATAAAACATTAATTAAACACAACAGGATTGTTTTGCATCCAATAAGGATTAATTATATCTTAGTTGGGATCAATTACAAGGTACTGTTTTATTATTACAGAGAAAAGGGAAATCAGTTTTAAAATTTTGAATTATTTGATTAAAATGTCTATGGGAGACAGGCTTTCCGTAATTCGGAGCTTTCTGGATAACGGGTTTCCGGATAAGGGATCCCATACCTGTATAAACCTTTCTAATGTTTTATATACCAGTAGATCCTTCCAACGGACACAAGGGCACCCACTCCGTTTTTAGAAGAAGGAAGGTTCCATTTAAATATACGGAAAGGATTTTTTACTGTGAGAGCTGTGAAGTTGTGGAATTCCCTCCCCGAATCAGTTGTGCTGGCTGATACATTATATAACTTTAAGAAGGGGCTGGATGGATTCTTAGCAAGGGAAGGAATACTGGGTTATGGGAGATAGCTCTTAGTACAAGTTGGTACATAGTTAGGCAGGTTATATATAGTCATTATGGTTGAACGTGATGGACGTATGTCTTTTTTCAACCCAACTTACTATGTTACTATGTTGCATCCTGGATAGAATTGACTGGTCTACAGAGTTTTTTGTCATCTGCAAACACTGATACATTGCTTGTAATACCCAACCCTAAGTCATTTATGAACAAATTAAACAAAAGTGGACCCAGTACAGAACCCTGAGGGGCCCCACTGAGAACCTTATTCCAAGTAGAGAATGTACCATTAACAACCACCCTCTGTACCCTATCCTGTAGCCAGTTTTCTATCCATGTGCAAACGACTTCACTAAGACCAATAGACCTTAGTTTAGAAAGCAGTCGTTTGTGGGGAACAGTATCAAATGCTTTGGCAAAATCCAAATAGATTTTATCTACTGCATCCCCACTGTCCAGCTTCTTACTTACTCATTATAAAAAGCAATTAAATTGGGCTGACATGACCTGTCCTTCATAAAGCCATGCTGATTACTGCTATTACTGCTATATATGCTATCATGTACATGCTATGATAAGGCCATTCTCCAGTACGTAATTTTGTATGTGATCCCTTAACAAGCCTTCAAATAACTTGCCCACCACGGATGTCTATATCTATCAATCTATCTGTTTAAATTGTAATAGGTCCAAAATGCAGTTTTTGCATGCATGGCCTCACTGGTGGCTGTATCTAACATTCATATTGTTTTCAATGTGTTTTCCTGACGCCAGTGCTTATATTTGGGAAAAAAATGGACTGGCCCAGGGAAAAACCTTTTATTCTTGCTTCCCAAACCCAAATGGGGGATGCCTGGACATATGGTAAAATGTTTTTTCCAAAAAGGAGCACCAGGCTAGGAAACAAAACCTGTGATTTAATTCACTGGGGGTGCCTGATTCCCCCCCCCCCCAACAAATTAGCCTTTGAAAAAATTTCTTTAAAGAGATACCGACACCTGAAATTAAACATGTTTTTTAATATATCATAACATAGCATGCAAAGACAATTTATAACTTTGTATTTGATTATTTGCCCAATGCTTTTACATTACCTGTCTGATCCCCCATGTTCCCCTATGAGGTTGCGGCCATATTTGTGCCGCAGGAGTCTATTAGCATTAGAAGCTGTAACTGACAGGCTGAGAAGGGACAGTCAGGTTGAGAAGGGACAGTCAGGTTGGCAAAACTGTCAGGTTTAGGAACTCCAAGTATTACAGTACTTACAGAAGCCGCCCTATCAGCGAAAAATGATCAACATGACCTATAGGAAACTTTTTATATACATTAATATTTTGAACAGTAAATTTTTAGTTTCAGTATCACTTTAAGGCTTTATATGATGATGGCATACAATTTTTATAAATTGGCTGTTGAGCCTATCATGTATTGTGTAATCATCCCACCACATAAAAAAGTTGCTTGGAACTGCAAGTATATGGGACCTGTTATCCAAAATTCTCAGAACCTTATGTCTTCCGGATAAGGGTTTTTTCCATTATTTGGATCATCTACTAAAAAGTAGGATTGTTTTACCTCCTGTAAAAATTAATTACATCTTAGCTGGGATCAAATTAAGCTATAACTAAAGAGAAAAAGGAAATCATTTTTATCAAATAATTCACATTTCTAAAAACTGAATCTGTGGGAAATGGCCTTTCTGTAATTCTAAACTTTTGGGGTAACAGATTCCAAAGCTGTGTTATAATCGTTTGGTAACAAAAAAAAAAACTATTCTGCACTTTCTGTGACAATGTTCTAATTATTCAATTCTTGTTTTATGTATGGTATGTCCTACACTTATAGTACCAAGATCTACGACATCGCAGAATAAAATTATTTCATGGTAATAATTAAATCACTAGGATACTACTATTCGAGCTGAACTACCCAGGAAGCTATTGTTATAGTGACAAAACACTCTACAATATAATCGCATGGGTCAAAATATAATGGGACTGAGAGAAAAATCTGATGTATAAACTACATGAAACTTTGCCATTCAACGCAAGATGCCTGTGGGATGTGATTGCTGCATGCTATGTCTGCATCTGACCAGATAAAATCTGATAGTGTCGGAAAGACTATTTTTCTCATTGAAATACACTGAGTCTCGGCTGTAGCTGCATGAACAAAACCTACCGTCTGACTTTATTTGATCTGACTTGCATTACAGCTGTGGGGATCAGATTGTATAGGATTCCACAAAATCTAGTCTTGTTGTATGCTGTTGCATAAAAGGATTTTGTGGGTCAGATAATATCTAAGCTACAAAATCTGATCAAAAATTCCCATGTAGTTTAGGCCTTAATTTTTTTTTTTAATAATAGCAAGCATGATTAATCATTAAATTATATGGCCTGTGTCCAGATATGGAATTTTTGTATTTTTAAAAAGGATTGCAATTCTTCAGGTACATCATGTTGTAATCTGTGCATCTGTGGCATACTTGGTAAAATTCTTAAACGTGGGTGCCAAGATGTGCCAAAGTTTTGTAGATATTTAGAAACCACAGCTTAATTTTTAAAAGTGTAAAAAAGTTCAAATCAATGTGGGGTCCCTCAGTGATTATAATAGCTTGTTTGGTACCCTGAGCTATAGCTCCTGTTTGCAGCAAACTGCACCGGTTTTGGGTACTTCTGTATGCACCATGTTGCAATCTTTTTCTTGGTTCTTCTTTCTTCTGTTGCCCAGGACCAACCCCTCATGGTAACAGTGACCCTGCCCCCCAGTGGTTATAGCTTTCCTTCTTTATGATCATAATAGAATAATGTAATTTATATAAATGTGTATTTATGCATGTTATTCTAGCCTAATTCCTAGCATCTCCCCAAAATATTTAAGTGAGGAAGGTGTTATTTCAGCACAAGAACTGTTTGGAATATGAGCTTTAAAACAGTAATTATACCTTATACCTCCTTTAGTTAAGAGTATAAGGACCATGACAGACTGGAAGCTTTGTTGCCTGCAAGATATCTCTTCCTGCCTTTTTTTTCATGCATACCTGGATCACAGCAAGTTGTGATATAAAGAATGCAGGTATTTTTGTTCTCTTTGTTGCCTCGGGAGATTTCCTGAGGGTAGCACCATACTCCCCACAGTACTGGCTGTACAAGTAAAGATCATTTGGTGAGGTTGCCAAACAAGCAGGTCTTTTCACTGATATGCCCCACCGTGAGGTAGGCAATATTGGGCTCAACCCAAGGGCCAAATCATGGGGTCACAATGCAGTGAAACCGGCCAATGGGACAAGGACTACATCAATAAACCATTCAGTAGCCTTATAAGTTAAGCTTCCCTTAGATCAGTGATCCCCAACTAGTGGCTCGGGGGCAACATGTTGCTCACCAACCCCTTGGATGTTGCTCTCCGTGCCACCAAACCAGGTAGTTATTTTTGAATTCCTGCTTTGGGGGCAAGTTTTGGTTGAATAAAAACAAGATTTCCTACCAAATAAAGCCCCCTGTAAGCTGATAGTGTGCATAGAGGTTGCCTAATAGCCAATCTTAGCCCTTATTTGGCACCTCCATGAACTTTTATGGTGCTTGTTTTGCTCTCCCAAGTTTTTTTATATTTGACTGTGGCTCACGAATAAAGCTGGCCA
The DNA here is from genome assembly GCF_000004195.4 of Xenopus tropicalis. Lineage (NCBI taxonomy): Eukaryota > Metazoa > Chordata > Amphibia > Anura > Pipidae > Xenopus > Xenopus tropicalis. The sequence continues at coordinate 71,197,233 of NC_030682.2, forward strand.
TACACGGGCAGATACGCTCATTTGGCGATGTCGCCAAACGAGCGGATCTTCACCCGATATCCCCACCTACGGGTGGCGATATTGGGGAGGCATGTAGGCGAATTCGATCGTTTGGCCCTGGGGCCAAACGATCGAATTCTGCACGCGGCAATGGGGCAGTCGGTTCGGGGACCGCATCAGGTCAGATTTCAGGCCAGATATCGGTTGGCCAGGCCCCTCGTTTCTGCCCTTACACGGGCCTATAAGCTGCCGAGTCGGTCCAAGGGACCGATATCGGCAGCTTCTATCGGCCCGTGTATGGGGGCCTTAAGAAAGGTTGTGGATCCCTGCCTTAGATAGTAAAGAGTCCACCAAATTAATGGTAGGGGTATGCTATAGACCCCCTAATGTAAGTGAGGAGGAAGAGGCTTAGCTCCTGTTGCAAATAGAAAAGGCTGCTAATTTAGGGCAAGTGATAATAATGGCTAATTTTAATAACCCTGATATTGACTGGAGCAATAGTAATTCCAGTAACAGGACAGTAAATGGGAACAAGTTTATAAACTTGCTGCATGACAGCTTTATGTCACAGGTTGTTGAGGAGCCAACCAGGAACCATGCTATATTGGATCTAGTGTTCTCTAATGACCCCGAACGTATAGCAAATGTGCAAGTGGTTGAACCCCTGGGTAATCGTGACCATAATGTTATTGTGTTGGGTTGAAAAACCCAACATACTGTTCTTCGACTTCAGCTTATTCTTCTGCTTTTTCATCGTCTTCTTCTCCTTCATCTTCTTGTTAGCGCCCCCCATTTTCTAAACGCTATTCCTTCTACAGTTTTAGGGGTACAACACCCAGACTCTCCACACTTCTTTGCCCTATAGCGGAGCAGGTTGCATATGCTTTTCTAAGCAATCCCACCTCCCGTCTTTTTGTGGCGCCGCTCCGAACACCCCAACTTTTCCATTGACTTTGACAGGGAAGATATTCAAACTGCTGCCACTCTTACAGCTTTGAAGCTGCACTCCTCAAACTTGAATCACATAGTCATGGGGTCAGCCTGAATGAAAATATGATGATTGTTGGTTGCCCAAGAGTGGGCGGAGCTGTGAACAGCCAATCAGATTTTACCTATTGACTTGGCAGAAATTCAACCTGCTGCCATTCTCACAGTAATAACACCAGGGTCCCCAAACTTTGCAGAGTTGGGCACCAGGTAACTGCGGTTCAAGATTAGAAAAAGTGGGCGGAGCCACCAACAGGATTTTACCTATTGACTTTCAATAGGGAAATCCAACCTGCTGCCATTCTCTCAGTATTAACACCAGGGTCCCCAAACTTTTCACAGTTGGTCACTAGGTGACTGCAGTTTTAGTTTTGAAAAGGTGGGCGGAGCTACCAACAGTCCATCAAATTTCACCTATTCACCAACCACCAACCACAATTTACCTATTGACTTTTATTGGTTTCAATTTAAACTGCTGCCGTTTTTTAACTATTAATTCTAGGGTCCCTAAACTTTGCAGTCACTGGGTAACTGCAGTTCCAGGTTAGAAAAAGGGTGCGGAGCCACAAACCGCGAATCAGATGTTACTCGTTGACTTTCAGTGGGGAAATCTATACCATAAATTTTTACAATGCACTTAATCATGTAAAATAATGTAAAATGGAAGTAGCACAAGCAGAGAGACACAGTAGCAGGGAAAACCCCTTCTAGTTTCCACCTTCTGTGTTGAGTAAATCCTGTCAGTCAGTGCTGTGACCACTTCCTGTGGGAGACTGAAGCGACACTCCCATGTTTCATTTTGCTCTGACTTCTGATTAGAGAGGTTGTGTATGCAGCTCTCATGTAATGACAGTTTTAGGAGGTAAAATGCTTTCAAAACATCCCTCTTTCTGCATCACTTTCCATTTTGCGGGAGGATGAATATTATAACTGAATATGAACTTTATATAAAATGTCTCCTTTAAATTGCTGCCATTCAGACACTATTAAAAAAGGGCCCCCAAACTTTTCACTGTGGTTTTTACTATATAACTGTGGTCCAAGGTTAGAATAAGAGTCACAACAGATCAGATTTCATTCAGTGACTTCATGTTTTGCAACCCAATATGAAGTTTGTTCTCAAACTTCCCTTTCTAGTTTCATTTGATGTATGGTGCAAAAAACAAACTTAAATTGGAACAAAAAAGAACCCTGAATTTTAGAAAAGCTGATTTTAGCTCCTTAAGGGCAGTGCTCCAGAGCATAGATTAGGGCATCATGTTTTCTTCTAAAAACACAGAACAGAAATGGTTGTCTTTTAAAATAATATTAAATGATTGCTGTTCTCAATTTAGTCCCTTAAGAAGTAAATGTAGAAGCCTTAGAATCACCCAGTGTGGATTTACTTGGAGGTAAAGAAGTTAATAGGGAAAAAAGGAAGGCATTTAAGAAATACAAATCAGAGGGGACAAAGGTGATATTTAATGAATATATATACTATAACAAGTGGTGTTTTATGAATTTTTATGGGAGGGGGGAGCAGGAGAGAACTGTGCAGACTCTTGCCCCAGGAATGAAGGATTTTTCTGAGAGAGGAAGTCATTAGAGCATGTTTACAAAAAAGGTAGGGGATAGAGGACTCAGTGCAGCTTTTCTGTGAGTGCTTATGGCTGTAGTTACGTAGACCTTTCTGATAAAGCTTACTTAGTTTTTTCCTTTCCTTCTCCTTCAATAGGGCTGCACTTGGCAAATCCATAATGCAGAAGGACCTTGGGGTCCTTGTAGATAATAAACTTGGCTGTAGCAAGCAATGCCAGTCAGCAGCTGCAAGTGCAGACAAGGTTTTGAGCTCTATTAAAAGGGGCATTGATTCGCAGGAGGTGGGGGCTATTCTTTTATTTTACAAAGCACAGGCCCCATCTAGAATATGCCGTGCAGTTTTGGTCTCCAGCGCAAATGCGGGACATTGAGTTAGAGAGGGTCCAGAGAAGGGCAACTGAGCTGGTAAAGGGTATGGAAAGTCTCGGTTATGAAGAAAGACTGGCCAAGTTGGGTTTGTTTACACTGGAGAAGAGGCGCTTAAGGGGTGATATGATAACTATGTATAATTATATAAAAGGGGATCATATAATAATCTCTCTAATGCTTTATTTACCAGTAGGTCCTTCCAATAGACACAAGGGCACCCATTCCAATAAGAAGAAAGGAGGCTTTGACTAAATATCTGTAAAGGATTTTTTACTGTAAAGCTGTGGTTGTACTGGCTGATACATTTGATAGCTTCTAGAAGGGGATGAATGGCTTTTTAGCAAGTGCCGGAATACAGGGTTATGGGAGATAGCTTTTAGTACAAGTTGATCCAGGGACTGGTCAAGAAATATTTTTTCCCACTTTGCAGCAAATTAGAAAGGTCTGAGATGGGTTTTTTTTTTTTTTTTGCTTTTCTCGGGATCAACTAGCAGTTAGGCAGGTTATATATAGGAAGGAAAGGAAGTCATTTTGGCATTTTATTGCCAATAGATTTGCCACATTAGTGCCACCTAGAACACTAGTAAACCTGAGTATAAATCAGGTAACAGCTTTAGAAGCTTCCTCCGTTTGCTTAAGATAGCAGCTGCCATTTTAAGTAGCTTTCTTCCTGCAGCTCTAGCCGTTATATCTCAGATCACACATTCCCAAGGGAGGGGGGGACTGAGTTCTTAGCGTTCTAGTGTTTACGTGACAAAATGTCATGTGATTTTTCGGATTCAGTTAGGTCAGAGGCATGGATTTAGGCGAATCCTGCCAAAAAAGACAGAATCTTGGCCGAATCCCAAACCGAATCCTGAAATCGGTGTATCCCTAGTTACTATGTCCCAGAGGGAGACTAGTCGCCCTCGGTACATGTAGATTTTAAGCGTACCGAAAATAGTTCAACAGCTTGTGTGAATGATGTTGTGTCTACCATATTTTATCAGGGTCACTCATTTAGTTGTATTGATTTGCCACTTGTGCTGCAGAAAGGATAGATTTACAAAGACCATGCTGCCATCATCTATGCAAAAGTTTTGACAGCTGTTGCCTATCCTGAGCTAGCCTAGACAAGTACAAATGGTGTTTTAAACTGGATAGCTAGCAGTGAGCACTAAACTAATGGGTATAACCTTGGTGTTTTTTTTTTGTTTTTTTTTTTAGAGATTTCTTTTACAAGTCTTTGTAGCTTTTATAAAATTGCAAATTAGTGAGAATGTTTAAAAAAAAAAAAAAAAATCTGAAGGAATTTAGACAGTCATTATTTAAAAGGTAGGCTAAAATGTCTTCCGTATAGCGGGAACAATTGACTTCCGGTTTTGGCAGATGTGAGATGAGATGTCGAGCGTCACATGTTGGATTTTGCAGAGCGAATATCGCCCTATAGCCTTAGTTGAAAAGACTGGAAGCAAAGTTTTAGCAGGTATTTTTTTAATAAAGCATTGAAAATAATAAACTTGTGCAGGATAGGGCAATTATTGGAGCAGGGTAGAATAGATTTTTTTACTTAAAAAAAAAAAAATTGTTACTGTTCATTTAAGCTAAGTATCCCAGAGATTAAAAATATTTGCTCGGAGGGGGCGTGTCCAGCCGCGCACTGGAGCAGATGTAGGTCTTTGGCGCTCCCGGGGTCTTATAATAAAATACACCCCATAAGCCCCAAGACGCGAGAGGACACTTGCAATAATAAATGTGGAGACTCTGCACTGGGCACGACTTCGGAGGAGAATCGATAGCTGCCTGGTAGTGCTGCTGAAGCCGTGGGCTAAATTTTCACCTCTCCAGCTTGCGACTTCCGGCAGTGAGTGGCGCCAAAATGTTCCCGGAATTAGTGCCGGACCCCAGAGACTGCCACACACACTTGGGTGAGTGTGCTTGGGACCCCGGGGGCGTCACATATTTGGCCCCAAGCCTGCCCATAGCGCCACACAAGCTACAGACGGCTGCACCCTGCCACCAACCTCTGCATACTGCTTTCACTGGCAGATTCAGTACTGTGCACTACAGTCCCCAAGCAATCATACAGGCAGCTTTATGCAATTCTACTCCTGAAACCTGTAATCAATCAGAGACTGGATTCACTCCTCAGAATGGTGAACTGAGTGATATGTAATGCTACCACGCACGGAGCGCTCTCCATCTACACATCCTAATACCTAAACCCACATCCAACGGCAACATATCTTGTTGAATACCAGCAACATATCTTGTGGAATACCAGCAACATATCTTGTGGAATACCAGCAACTGAATTATTACGTGGGGAAACATTCACAGAAACAAAAGCTGGATGCAGCTGCAAGACTGGAGTGCTTTGCCTATACAGAGTCGCAGGACTCCCAAGCCCACTACAAATGGCGACTCATCCCCCATCATCACCTCCCTCGCCAGAAATATCAGCGGAGACATCACAACCCACGCCAAGCAAACTTCTCATGGCTATACTAGAAAGCTGAACAGCAACTACAACACAACTGGAGGAAATCAAGGTCGATATCTCTCTCCTGCGTCGTGATCTCCAGAATATTAGAGAGTGCACTACCGTGGCAGAGGCTAGAATTTCCTCAATAGAGGATATGGTATCGCCACTCCCAAATGATATTGCAACTATCAAACAAGCTTCAGCAGGCGCTCAACAAATCTGAAGACTTGAAATACAGACTCCACCGAAATAATGTCCATATAGTGGGCCTACCTGAAAAGACAGAAGGTCAGCACCCTGAGACCTTCATAGAAACCTGGCTTAAAGAGGTTTCTCCACTGCATTTGTGGTCGAGAGAGCCCACAGGGTCCCCACCAAACCACGTCCCCCCTGGGGCTCCCCTCAAAGCTGCTAGACTTAAAGGCTCCATTGTCAATGGCACAACTGTCTCGCTATACCCAGATTTCTCACCAGCTATACAAAAACAAAGGGCTACATTCAAAGCAATTAAAAAGCGTCTCAAAGAGGCATAAGTTCACAGTTTGCTATACCTGACACGAGTTCGGATACAAGACAGAGACCGAGTACAGTTTTTCAACACCTCAACTGAAGCCGACAAATGGTTGAACCACAAGAACCATAGAAGGTCACCACCCCGCAACTGAGGGCAGATCCACCAGATACCTCTGCGACCAGAATATGCAAGAGACATACCATATCAGTCACACCATAACAGAGTGGGGGAGGGGGAATGTCTAGACCTGGATACCAAATAGATCCCCCTTTGAATGTGTCTTCAACTCTCAACACTCCAGTAGCAACAGATGAATGACTGAACCACAAAACTATAGTCAATCACCACCTCATAACTGAGAACAGGTCCACTAGGCACCATAAACCATCTCTTCAGCAACTGGAATGTATAAGAGACACAACACATCAGTCATACAAGATGGGTCTAACATCAACTGTGCCTCAAACCCCACACTAAGGCCTCCTATTATGGGCAGTGTAACAGCTGAAAACACCTCTCCTGCAAGCCTTAGTAATATTATGGGTCCAGCTCTAACTCAGAGCTCTGATGCACTGGTAGTTTTTGTTTACTATTGTTAATACTGAAGATAAACTTTCACATGAGTTCTTATTCAAAATGTTACATAGAGTGATGTAGACACACCCCCTAGAAGCTTTTACAAGCATGTCACAGTTTTGGGTATTAGACCCACCTAGGTTGGGGAGGTGGGTAAGGGTGGGGTAAGGTTTTTTCGGTTTGTAAATTGTACTTTTTGTTTGTTTACAGGATGCTCTGCGGCAACATGCCACAATGTATTATATTTACAATTGATATGATAAGTGAATTCCAAAATATTGACCACTTAGAAACCTACTCACAGGATTGCAACCCCCCCAATCTAACCAACCCATCTAACAGGGCAAAAAATCTTAGCTTTAAAGAGACAATGGGTGGGCTATGCCTTCCATTCTACTTACTCTACATATTCCGGGTGGGGGGCGGGTCTCAATCCCAGTGAAGGGGTCAATCACGTTTAACCTGCTTACACTCAAAACGGATTATTATGGTAGGTTTGTTATCGTACACTGCACAATTGCTAACTTCCCCCTAATTATAGTTACCCTATACATTCCACCTCCATTCACTACAACCACACTTGATATTATCAGTAAAAAGCTATCCGATCTCCCCACTGTTCCCACTTGTTATATGAATGACTTTAATTCCTTAATGAATCTGCAAATAGATAAACTAAGTCCTTCCTTCCCTACTGGGAACAAACTAATGCTGTGTACAAAAACACTAGGACTCACAGATGTGTGGAGATGGAAAAACCCTAACCAGAAAGCTTTCTCCTGTCACTCCACTACCCATCACTCTCTCACAAGAATTGATTTAGCCTTAGTAACACCTGAACTGTAATAAAGGGGGTTAACCTTTATCAATATTATTTATATTAACAGGATCAATGATTAAACCTTCTGATGAAAAACTATTAAATGAGCAATAACTTACACACACACATAGTAATAGAATTTAAAACATTTACTTAGCTTCGTACGGTTTTGTGGTTACAAAGATAGCCAGTTCAGCATTAATCCAGCAAACTCGGGGAGCCCCTCAACCTTTGGTGCAAAACCTTCAGGTTCCCGATAACCATGCGATGATCCAATATCCTGGCACTCGTTCAGGAGTCCTAGGCGAAGCTCCTGACCCAAGGCAGAGGCCGTTCTTTTATGCCAAAAGTTCTTAGGAAAAACCCCCAAGCCCAACTATTGACTTGAACAATATTGTTTAACAAATGGTCAGCCATTGTGTCTGATCAGATACCAAACTTTATACCTCAAGTTCTTATTTAAATACATTGGGCATTGTCTGCCTGCCATCCGCTTGTTGTATTTGCTGGGTAAACAGTCTATAGTCATTGTTTATTGTTACATAATAAACAATATATGTACAAGGACACTGGACTCCCCTTATCTCTAGAATTGCTTGATTAAACTTACTAACTAAACCATATATATATATATATATATATATATATATATATATATATATATATATATATATATATATATATATATATATATATATATATATATATATATATATATACATATACATATACATATACATATATATATATATATATATATATACATATACATATATATATATACATATATATATATATATATATATACATATATATATATATATATATAATACATATACATATATATATATATATATAATATATATATATATATATACATATATATATATATACATATATATATATACATATATATATATATATACATATATATATATACATATATATATATATATATATACATATATATATACATATATATATATATATATATATATACATATATATATATATATATACATATATATATATATATATACATATATATATATATATACATATATATATATATATACATATATATATATATATACATATATATATATATACATATACATATATATATATATATATATATACATAATACATACACACATTAAAGCATGTATAAATTGTAAATCATACAAATCATAGTAAAAGAAACCTACTGCACTACATTCCACCCTTTGATTTACAAAAATACTGATTGAGAAATATTTAATATATTATTCCAGTTTTGCATATAGGTAATGATTCTATTGTAGATGTAGTATACTTACTGATACAGACACTGATTATTTTTATCACAAGAAAAATTCCTAGAATGAATATAATAAATGATGTTATATACATAAACAATTGTTGTCCCCATTGCCCCAACCAACTAAATAACCAACTACCAGTATTTTGGGCATGTAATTTGGCTACTGACTTTCGAGCTTCAGAGATGTCATCCTCTACTTCCAGACTTTTATCTGAGATATATGTGCAACATTCATCTCCAATCAGAGCACATACACCTCCCTTTGAAGCTAGGATATAATCTAGCGATGCTCTATTTTGCAGAACCACTAACCTCATTTGTCTGACTTCCTCGGTAAGACTAGTCAAGCCATCTAATGTGTTGTTTAAAGCATGTTCAATTATTCTAGACATTCTTCTCATCATTTGCACAGCTTTTGCTACTCCATAATGGGGTATTAAATTCATAACAAATCTGTTTTCTTCTGAAGTATCCCACTCTTCGGGTAATTCATTAACATGAGAAGAGGCAAAATGCCGTTTCCAATTTCTCACATGCCCTTTTGGGTTCTCAAATAATACTCTAAATTTTGGTGCTATATTTCCTATATAACAATTTCCTGCCCAATTATATGGTAGCCACTTATAAACATTATTCCCACAAATAAAGTACAACTGATTGGGCAATGGGGAACAAGTTGCTATAAGTATACCTATATATAAGTATACCTATAAATAAAGACTTACAATACCTATATATAAGTATACCTATAAATAAAGACTTACATGTACGGAAATGTCTGAGGCAATGCAACTACAAAGCAGAACTAGAAAAGTTTAAAAGGAGAAATTGTTGCTATGTGTATAAAAGCCAACTTTAAGTTTTTGCAGATTGTTGTTAAGCATTTCCAAGTAATATTTTAGCCCAAGCAGTTTATACAATAAAGCCAAACCAAAAGGCGAATGTACTTTTTAAACAAGGTAAGAAACGAAAAAATCCTTTGTTTTAAAATAAATTACAAGATCAACCAAGGACTTAAAGACTGTTGCAAAAATGTCCCCTGCCTCAACTAACAAAGGAATTTCCTTTATGATCATATCCATTGGCCCCCATACATGGTAGGTGTACTTAAAGTGGGTTAAGCTCCCATTCTAATGTATTGTTTTATAAATGTGTTTATAGAATAACCAAATCCTCAAAACATGAAAAGTAATACAAGTATGGGATCCCAAATGCAAAAAACAGTCCAAACAAAAGCTCAGAATTATGGAAAGGCCATCTGCCACAGATTCCATTTTAAAGGGGATATATACCATAAATTTTAACAATGCACTAAACCATGTAAAATAATGTAAAATAGAAGTGCTTTAATTTTAATACCTTTGGGTTCAAATATGTCCATTACTGCTTGAAAACTGTGCTCTACCCAGACCTTTTGCCAGCTTCCAGTTTAGACTCTTTAGTATGAGGCTCTGAGCCGCCAGCCCTGATAGACTTCAGTGCCACAGCAAAGCTACTTAAAGTGCAGTGAATATGCATAGGGTGGGTGGGGCTTTGCAATGTCACAGGCAGTCTGTTCCTGCTCTACTCACTCCTCTCCTCCCCTGGCAGCAGCACAAGCAGAGAGACACAGAAGGAAGAAACTGGGAGGGGTTTTCTCTGCTACTAATGAGTAAAGCCTGTCAGTCAGTGCTGTGACCACTTCCTGTGGGAGACTGAAGCGACACTGCCATGTTTCATTTTGCTCTGCCTTCTGATTAGAGAGGTTGTGTATGCAGCTCTCATATAATGACAGTTTTAGGAGATAAAAAGTTTTCAAAACATCTTTCTTTCTGCATCATTTAACATTTTGAGGGAGGATGAATATTATAATTAAATATGTACTTCATATAAAATGTCTCCTTTAAAGGAACAGTAACACTAAAAAATGAAAGAGCTTTAAAGTAATACAAATATAATGCACTGTTGCCCTGAACTGGTAAAACTGGTGTGTTTGCTACAGTAACACTACTATAATTTATATAATAAGCTGCTGTGTAGCCACGGGGGCAGCCATTCAAGCTGGAAAAAAGGAGAAAAGGCACAGGTTACATAGCAGATAACAGATAAGCTCTGTAGAATACAATAGTGTTTTATCTGTTATCTGCTAAGTGCCTGTGCCTTTTCTCCTTTTAGGGCTCTGGCACACGGGGGAGATTAGTCGCCCGCGATTTAACTCCCTGTTCGCGGGCGACTAATCTCCCCGAGTTGCCTACCCCTGCCATCCCACCGGCGAACATGTAAGTCGCCGGCGGGATGGCAGACGCGGCGGGGCGATTTGCGCGAAATCGCGCCGCCGCGTCTGCCATCCCGCCGGCGACTTACATGTTCGCCGGTGGGATGGCAGAGGGAAGGCAACTCGGGGAGATTAGTCGCCCGCGAGCAGGGAGTTTTGCCGCGGGCGACTAATCTCCCCGTGTACCAGAGCCCTGAATGGCTGCCTCCATGGCTACATAGCACCTTATTTATATAAATTATAGTAGACTTTCTGAAGTAAACACACAACTTTTACCAGTGCAGGGCAGCAGCACATTATATTTTAGTTACTTTTAGACACTTTAATTTTTTGGTGTTACTGTTCCTTTAAGCAATTAATTTACATTTTAAGAAATGACTTCTTTGTTTTCTGTAATAAAAAAGTACCTCGTACTTTTAAGTATCCTAAGCTGCATAGATTCTGATCGTTATTGGCTACTAACACTGGCTCACTGTGAAACAATTAGTGTATAAATATAAATGCATTAAAAAACAAGGACAGGTGGGTTCAGGTTAAAATCTGGGTTACTTGTTGATTAGGGCTGGGTGACAGTCAGACTGTTGATGGATAGTCCTGTGCTCCCCAAAGCTGTCAACCAACCCCATGTCAAGAGGGAGGTAGAGATTTACTCCACCTTATTTCATCTTATCATTTAATGTGAAGACTGGATAGGACTGGATCATTACCTCATGACACGGGGTTGGTTAACAGTTCTGGCTTCTGAAAATTCCTTATCTTGGAACAAAAGGTGTGCACGAAGTAGAGGCGTTTGTGACTACTAAAATGCCAATATTTTGCAGATTAGGGTCTGGTAGTCATCTGTTAAACCAATATACTTCTTTAAGTTATCATATTTTGAAATGAACGAAATACAGTAACATTTTTACTTGTAATTATATTTACATTTATTTTTTAATAGAAAAATATATTGATTTATTTTCAAACAGTTTCAAAGTTTCAATCACTGAATACCAAATAAGGACAACACATGAAATGTTTAATGAGCATAGTGTGCCCTGAATGGTCCCCCATGATCTGGGTAACATGAAAATTCCATCAATCACTTCCAGCCCTTTTCATCTCCCACACCTTGCCTCAGGAGTCCCAAAATTCAATTGTCATTTTAAATGTACATTTTAAATGTGCCAGTTGCATCAATATAAAACTCTGAGAAGAGAAGAAATATCATTAAAAGATCACTGTGCAATTATTATAAGAAAGGCTTATATCAAACTTAATAGTTTAACATTCTTCCTTGAATTAAAAAAAATTGCATTCAGGATTAGCGTGTGAGGAATACAAGTAAGGATTGTCTGCAATAATATGTAGCAACATAGGTTGCACCCAGCCTGCACTTTGTGGGTCCTGTCAAATACATCCTCAATCAACTTTTTTTTGATGCATAGCCTGTCATATAGTGTGAACTAGCCATTATTGGAAATTTGTTTTCGTAGCATTTATATTAAAATTTACACCTCAAACAAACAAATTCTATAAGCAGTTTTCTACTTTTTTCTTCTAGTATAAAACTGACTGGCCATCATACATACCATGTTAACAAAATGGAAATGAGCCAAAAAAGAAGATATGTTTATTTAAACTGGCTTTATCCACCATTTGAAACAAGCCAGATGAATTGCCTTTGCACTAATAATGTATTAAGACTTTACTTATTTTAATAATATTTTTAATATACAAAAAAACCTGTGCATTATAATACATAATGTACCCCCTGTTGTAAAATATGAGGGTATTATAAGTTAATTTGGAGTTCCATGACCTGTATAAAAGTGGCCTTGTGCCTGATATTGCTGGCACAGAATGCTCACCAATACAGCATTGTGTTTTTGTTAAAACTGCATAATAAGATGTGGTCACAGCATTGTCAAATTGAGATTTGTTATTTATATACATTTGCTATATTATGGCTCCCCATTGTTTTTGAAAGCAAAGCTGCATTATGGCACAATTTAATAGGGTATTACATAAATTCAGCTAGAAAAAAAAAAAACGTATTGCTTTATAAATGTAAGCAGCAAATTCAATCAAATAATTCTGGATTAATATTGAACCTCCTGACAAAAGAAAATAGTGATTTTAACATCTAGTTGCAGAAATAAATACACATACCAGAGCAGTAGTCAAATAAAGATGGCTGACAAACAGTGATTCACTACTCTGGTTGCAATTAGTCATGTATGAAATGAATGATTCAGCGACCACATCACAGAGAGGGGGTGGAAGAAAGCCCTGACATAAAGATCAGTGCATTGTATTTGTCTGTGCAGACAAGCTCCCCGTTTCACTAGCTATACTGACCATTCTATCTGGTCAGTTGTTTTCCTAGAAGTACTGCATTTCCCTCCCTATCATAATGTTTTAGAAAAATGACAAATGCAGTGTAAAAATGTAATTTCTTTATTCCAACCAAGCCCCCAAATGGCCAATGAAAGTTTTCCATACACAGATTTATAAAACCTACCAACTCTGTGAGTCTGTGTGTAATTGGTCTGTGTACGAGGTCATCGGTAAAGCTAGTCTGACTGATATCTCCTTGACAATTGGCCAGGTATCTATGGAGTAGGTTTGGAAATCAGTGATGTGATCCTTGCCTGATGGGTTCCTGTAGGCTCACACTATGATCTTATCTCTGGCCTCTGTTTGACCTGTGTGTCTTGGCCAATTTGGGTAAAGATTTGATCAGTTGGTGCACCAAAAGAAGATCCCCATGGAATTAGGGCTTAATCATTTACTAGCTGTTTACATTTTAAGCGAGAAAAACTAACTAACTTCACCCTACTCACAGGAAAGGGAGTCTACTTCCCTTTGCTGCCACTAAAAAACATTTCATATTTGTCATTTGGAGGTAAATTTAGAACTGTGGCACACAGGGAGATTAGTCGCCCGCGTCAAATCTCCCCTGTTGCGGGCGCCTAATCTCCCCGAAATGCCATCCCACTGGTGAAAATGTAAATCGCCGGTGGGATGGCATATGCATACGTATGCGATCCCACCTGCGATTTACATTTTCGCCAGTGGGTTGGCATTTCGGGGAGATTAGTCGCCCATGACAAGGGAGATTTGTCGCGGGCGACTAATCTCTATGTGTACCACAGCCCTTAAGGGATTTCGTTTATTATAGCCACAAACTGGCCCTTACAATAGCTTTAAAGGATGTTTAAGTTTCACATAATTCGTACTTGAAAAAAGTCAGTGGGGGTCATTTATAAAGTTCATGCAATGCCTATTTTTTCTCAAATGGTTGTTTTGCGTGTGAAAAAGCAATGCAAAAAGATGGTGCTATCTTAAGCCAACATCTAATTTTATTTTTATATTTTTTTATTTTGGGGGGGAATAACAATGTTCAGGGACTGCGAGTGCTGGACATTTCCCAGCCTAAAGAAATATGCATGCAACGACTAAGCTAACATCTTGAACCAATATGACTATGAAGATTTTCATTCATCCAGGTCATGGTATATCTAGTTTAAATAAATCTAAAGCAACTGGAGTTGTTAAGTGATCATTGAAGACATTTCACTACTCATCTGAGCAGCTTCTTCAGTTCAACTAACTGGTATGGAAGACTTCCCATACTAGTCAGTGGCGGCCTTTTCACAACACATTAACTTATACAATAACATCAAGTTCACGAGGGAGGATGTCCATGAGAACAAACTTGCTTTTTTGGACTGTTTGATATCCATCCAAGAGGGGGGTAACTTGTAGAACTCTACACCACAGAGCGGAAAGTGTGACAACCGATACAGAGTCCAAGGACAAGGAACACAAACATCTCAGAGAAGCACTGAAAGCTTGTGGCTACCCAGACTGGGCCTTTGTCAAAACAACAGCAACTAAGCCCAACAGGAACTCCGAAAGGAATAACCGTCCTGAGAAAGAGAGTAGGCGCAATATAGTCATCCTGTATGTAGCAGGAGTGTCCGAGAAACTAAGGAGAATTCTCAACAAACAGCACATCACTGTGTTTTTCAAACCTATAAACACACTGAGACAAAAACTTCTACACCCCAATGATCCAACACCAAAGGAAAAACAAAGCAATGTTGTATACGCAGTCCAGTGTAGCGAGGAGCGCACAGACCTTTACATTGGGGAGACAAAGCAACTGCTCTCCAAGCGAATGACTCAACATAGGAGGGCAAACTCTACAGGTTAAGACTGTGCTGTATTTCTACACCTAAAAGACAAGGGACACTCTTTGAAAATAGCAATGTCCAAATTTTGAACAAAGAAGACCGCTGGTTTGAAAGGTGTAAAAGAGGCTATTCATGTTAAAGTGGAAAAACCATCACAAAACAGAGGCGGGGGCCTTCAACACCATCTATCTGCTACATGCAATGCTGTTCCAACATCTGTACCCCGGCAGTTTCAGAACTCTTCACACATCCATTCATGCAACTCTAACAAGTAACACCTGTTTTGAAGAGTTTCATGATACTTGGGTAATCCTTTCAAAGTAACTCCACAGCATTCACACCTCTGTGAGTTTCAGATGTCACCGAAGAGTTACAAAGTTACATAGTTACATAGGGTTGAAAAAAGACCATTGTCCATCAAGTTCAACCCATCCGAGTAAACCCAGCACACAACCTATACTAACCAATCTATACACTCACATACATAAACTATATATATATACAACCAGTAATACTAACTGTAGATATTAGTATCACAATAGCCTTGGATATTCTGCTTGTTCAAAAACTCATCCAGGCCCCTCTTAAAGGCATTAACAGAGTCTGCCATTACCACATCACTAGGAAGGGCATTCCACAGCCTCACTGCCCTCACCGTGAAAAACCACCTACGCTGCTTCAAATGGAAGCTCTGTTCCTCTAATCTATAGGGGTGACCTCTGGTGCGCTGATTGTTTTTATGGGAAAAAAGAACATCCCCCAACTGCCTATAATCCCCTCTAATGTACTTGTACAGAGTAATCATGTCCCCTCGCAAGCGCCTCTTTTCCAGAGAAAACAACCCCAACCTCGACAGTCTAACCTCATAGCTTAAATCTTCCATCCCCTTTACCAGTTTAGTTGCACGTCTCTGCACTCTCTCCAGCTCATTAATATCCTTCTTAAGGACTGGAGCCCAAAACTGCACTGCATACTCAAGGTGAGGCCTTACCAGGGACCTATAAAGCGGCAAAAATATGTTCTCATCCCTTGAGTCAATGCCCTTTTTTATACAAGACAGCACTTTATTTGCTGTAGTAGCCACAGAATGACACTGCCTGGAATTGGACAACTTGTGATCTACAAAAACCCCTAGATCCTTCTCCATTAAGGATGCCCCCAACACACTACCATTCAGTAGATAGTTTGCGTTTATATTATCTCTACCAAAGTGCATAACTTTGCACTTGTCAACATTGAACCTCATTTTCCAGTTTGCTGCCCAGTTTTCCAATTTTGTCAAATCGCTCTGCAAAGCGGCAGCATCCTGCATGGAACTTATAGTTTTGCACAATTTTGTGTCATCAGCAAAAATAGAAACAGTACTCTCTATGCCCACCTCCAGGTCATTAATAAACAAGTTAAAAAGCAAAGGACCAAGGACTGACCCCTGCGGTACTCCACTAACCACACTGGCCCAATTAGAAAATGTTCCATTTAACACCACTCTTTGTACTCTATCCTTCAGCCAGTTCTCTATCCAATTACAAATATTATGTTCTAGGCCAATATTCCTCAATTTGATCATTAACCTTCTGTGAGGTACTGTATCAAACACTTTAGCAAAATCTAAGTAGATGACATCAACTGCCATTCCAGCATCAAGGTTCCTGCTCACCTCCTCATAAAAGGCAACTAAATTAGTCTGGCAAGATCTGTTACGCATAAAACCATGCTGGCACAAACTAATAGTATTGTGAACTGCAATGTATTCAACTATCCTATCCCTTATTACCCCTTCTAGAAGCTTTCCTACTACTGATGTCAGACTAACAGGCCTATAGTTTTCAGGCTGAGAACGAGATCCCTTTTTAAATAATGGCACCACATAAGCAATCCGCCAGTCTCTCGGCACCATGCCAAACCTCAACGAATCCTGAAAAATGATGTGAAGAGGCTTGGCAATCACAGCGCTCAGCTCATTTAATACCCAGGGATGAATCCCATCCGGTCCTGGACCTTTGTTTACCTTTACATGTTCAAGTCTCTTTTGAATTTCCTCCTGAGTGACCCACGCATCAGTAGCTAGATTACTAGCACTGGGTATATTAAAAGGGAAGCCTTCATTATCTGGCTCCTCAGATGTATAGACAGATGAAAAATAAGAGTTCAAAATTTCTGCTTTTTCCCCGTTCTCATCAACCAACGTACCCCCCCCCCCCCCCCCCCGTGATAATAAAGTTCCCACCCCTTCTTGCTTCATTTTTTTACTATTCACATAATTAAAAAATAATTTTGGATTCTTTTTACTCCTAGCTGCAATATCCCTTTCCATCTCTATTTTAGCTTGCCTGATAGCTTTTTTGCATGCTTTATTTGCTTCCTTGTACCTGATGAAAGTTTCCGCTGTCCCAGCTAACTTGAATGCTTTAAAAGCACGTTTTTTATTACCAACCTCGACCCTAACTCTTTTATTCAGTCATAAAGGTTTTGCTTTGCGACGCCTCTCCTTGCTTACAAGGGGAATATACTGTTGTGTATACTTGCAAAGCAATGTTTTAAAGATGTTCCATTTTCCTTCTGTGTCTAACCCCATGAAAAGCCTTTCCCAGTTGACACATTGCAGAGATGCCCTTATACTGGCAAAGTCTGCACATCTAAAATTGAGCGTTTTAGTTACTCCCTTATAGAGCTGTCTCTGTAGCATTATCTCAAAGGAGACCATGTTGTGATCACTGTTCCCCAAATGCTCACCCACACAAATGTTTGAGATAAGTTCAGTATTATTAGATAGATATTACCAGGTCCAAAATAGAATCATTCCGAGTAGGTTCTTGAACCACCTGAAATAAAAAGTTGTCATTTATCATATTTACAAACCTACTAGCTTTTTCTGACTTAGCCACCCCATTACTCCAGTCAATGTCCGGATAATTAAAGTCCCCCATAATAACAACTTGACCCAATTTTGAAGCCTCCTCCATTTGCAAAAGTAGCTGGGACTCATCCCCCTCATCTATACGGGGTGGTTTATAGCATACACCAATGATCATTTTCTTTATGACCTTCAGCCCTACTGATATTTCTACCCAAAGAGATTCAACGTTTTCATTGGTAATGTCTTTATTACATGTCTTTAAATCTGACTTTACATAAAGACAAACCCCTCCACCCTTTTTAATCCCTCTGTCCCTCCTAAAAAGCGTATACCCATTTAAATTCACAGCCCAGTCGCATTTTTCATCCCACCAGGTCTCAGTGATACCAATTAAATCATAATTTTCAATACATGCAATAGCCTGCAGCTCCCCTAATTTACCCGACAAGCTACGCGCATTAGCCAGCATGCAGCTGAGATTACTACTTCTTCCTCTGATGCTTACATTAGCTAAAGGACAGTTAGAGCTAAGGTGAAAATTAGTCTGTTTCCCTTGTAACAATGGAAGCTCCTTATCTGATAAACTATATGCCCCCCTCACTCCTCCCCCACAACCCTTTACTGGTCCCACTGCCCCATCTACACTAGCTCTCCCATAAGAATCTAGCTTACCAACCCCCCCCCCATGTCTAGTTTAAACACTCCTCCAGCCTCTTAACCATTCTCTCCCCTAGCACAGTAGACCCCCTTCCATTGAGGTGCAATCCGTCAGGGCTGTATAGATTGTACCCCAAAGAAAAGTCAGCCCAGTGCTCTAGGAACCCAAACCCTTCCTTCCTACACCAAGACTTTAGCCACGCATTTAGCTCCCTAAGCTCCCGCTGTCTCCCTAAACTAGCATGCGGCACCGGCAAAATTTCCGAAAAAATGACATTGGAGGACCTTTGCTTAATTTTAGAGCCTAGATCCCTGAACTCACTCTTTAAGGTCCCCCACCTACCGTTCATTTTGTCGTTAGTACCGATATGTACCAAGACAGCCGGGTCATGCCCAGCCCCTCCCAATAATGTGTCGACCCGATCAACCACATGCCGAACCCTGTCACCGGGAAGACCGCAAACTGTCCGGTTGAAGCGATCCGCTCGACAGATTACCCTGTCCACTTTCCTAATGATCGAATCCCCTATAACCACCATCTGTTTAGGCCTAGGTCTGCTCTCCTCCCCACCACTACTAGAGAAACTGGTCTCCCGGCTGTTAGAGAGATCAGCCTCATCTAGAACCGCCAGTCCAGAGTTCACACTCCCATCTTCTTCACACAATCTGGCAAATCTGTTGGGATGCACAAACCCTGGAGCAGCCTCCCTTTTTCTTCTAACTGTCACCCAGCTTACTGCCCTATCATCCTTTCCTTGCTCCCCTCCCCCCATACTATCTGACCCCGCTAGTTCTTGTTCAGTTAGCAAGAGACTTCTTTCAAGATTGTCAATAGAACGCAGTGTTGCAACTTGTTCCTTGAGCTTCTAAAGTGGCAACTCGCTCACATCCACAACAGAGGTATGCACTTTGGAACTGTTGTTCCACAACTGCATACATGCGGCAGGCTGTGCACTGTGTCATACCTTCAATGTTGCTGCCACTCATTCTCCCAGTTACAGAAACAGTTAAACAAAAATTGGTGAAAAGGCTTTAAAATAAATACAAAAAATTTTTTTTTTTTTACCTTGTTTTAACTCCTTTAGTTTGTAACTCCTGTGATTATAACTCCACTTACAGAGCACCCAATAACTCCTGTGATTATAACTCCACTTACAGAGCACCCAATAACTCCTGTGATTATAACTCCACTTACAGAGCACCCACTTAAAGAGCAATCACTTATAGAGCACCTAACACCAGAGCAAGCTCCACTGGAGTGCCAGTGGTTCTATTTATACAGTCTGTTAAGGTGAACTAATTAAACCCCACCCCCTCAAACTGAGGGTAATTACAAAGGAATGTAACTCTGGCAAACCTGCTGTAAGCCTTATAGTTAACCAAACTTTGTAAATTGGCACCAAAAAGAGCAAATACTTTTGAAAAAAGTACTGGAACTATCCAGTTCAGTCATTTTTTCCTTGACCTATTAAAGGTGACCATACATGTTTAGACTTCTTGTGAGAAATGTTTGGATATCGGCTGTATGTTTAAATGTAAAACTAACATTCAGACAAATTCTAGGATAAAGCGCTAAGAATAACAAATTAGAAGATGTTCTGAACATGAAATATTTGGCAGACATCAGTTGTATGAAAGTGACTTCCTGGAAATGCATTGTAGGTCCCCCAAAGATATCATGAGATACACGATGCATGTACAGATTTTATTGGTATCCAACCAATTTCTAATTTTCTAACCTGACCGATCGCCTGGTACAAAAATTATCAGGGCAATAATTTGGAGCCCCAACAAGGTCTGATTATCGCACAAAATTACATTTTGTAAGATTATATTGGTTCATGGCCAGTTTAAGTCACATTGGGGCACTTTTGTAATTCATGACCAAAAATGTTGCAGTAATGGTAATGGAAAAATTTGTGCTTCACTGTTTTTTTTCTAGCCTTTCTGTAATTGAATATTTAAGATTTGAAAGATTAAGATTATAAACAAATCATTAGGGTTAAGGCGACCACCTCATACATGTGCAAATAGATAAGAGAATTCTGGGAACTAATCCAAAAGAACTCCAAGAATATCCCATTTACATGGGTTTATCCTATTGGCTAAAGCTTACCCACTGGCTTTTTAAAGCAGAAGCCAGGATAATAGCTTATCAGATTCCCAACTACAGACCAGTTTAACCCATTTTGGGGCTCATCAGTGTAGTGCAGGGTTTTCTGATCAGCTTAGTTATAGCCAGGAGTGTAGATTCACAAACAGGGTTAAAGGAGACATATTGGATAAATGGGAAAAATGTAATGTAAATGTAAAAATGGCCCCTTTATTGGAGCTCCCTATAGATTGTATCACTTCTCCGTCCAGTGTGAAATGAAGAGTGGGCATGTCCTAACAGTCCCTGCCAGAAGCACAGTAGGAGGGGTAGAGCCAATCACAGCCTTGCAGCCACACAAGCAAAGACAGGCTTCAGTTCCCTATCAGGTCAGCCTAGCTGCTGATTGGTTCATATCCTACAGTGCAGTGTACGGAGGGCCGCCGGCTCCCCAGCTCATCCAGAGAATTCAGCCAGCAGGAAGTGGAACAGATGGGCGGGACTAGTGGGGTTTTTGTGGAATTTCTCAATAAATCAGTCTGAAACACAACTTTTTAAGCACAATCCTTCTATATTTACAGGAGTATAATTCACTGGTACATTCATAATTTTTATAGGATATGTCTCCTTTAAGGAGACTGCCTCATAAATATGTCAAGAGTGTGGATTCACAGACAAATCATTGGGGTTGAGGAGACTGGTTTATACATATGCAAATAGAAAAGAGGTATTCTGGGAACTAATCCCAAAGAGCTTCTGTTTAAAAACCCAGTGAGTGAACTTTAGACCCTAGGATATACCAATGTAATGGATTTTGATGGAGCTCCTTGGGATTAGTTCTCAGAATTCCTTTTTAAGACATGCTTGAAGGTGGTGTAATCCTTTAGAGCAGTGCTGTCCAACTGGCGGCCCGCGACCCCCCTCTGTGTGGCCCCCCACCTGTCTGGCTGCTTTGATGGCTTACCTTTGTGTAAGATTTAAATGGTATCAGTACTGGGATTAACTGGCCCCCTGCACGGTTCTCACCTCAGATTCAGGCTGTAATCCCCCTGTATTGTTTAAACATGTAATCCCCTCTGTTATTCACACCTTTTAGTTTCTGCATTGTTCACCCCCTGCAGTGTTCACACCTCAGGCTCAGGCTGTAATCACCCCCATTGTTCCTCTGTTCACACCTTAGACATTGTATGTAGTGTCTGGACTATGCTGCCTGTGTATATGGCACACACAGACAGCATAGGGTAGGCACAGTATGGCACATAGTCAGTATAGGGCAGGGAGGGTATGGAACACACAGGCAGCATAGGGCAGGGAGGGCATGGAACACACAGGCAGCATAGGGTAGGCATAGTATGGCACACACAGGCAGCATAGGGCAGGCAGAGTATGGCACACACAGACAGCATAAGGGAGGCAGAGTGCTGCCTGTGTATGCCATACTCTGCCTGCCCTATGCTGCCTGTGAGAGGTGAACCTGGCAGGGGTTTGTTCTGGGAGTTTGTTAGTAGTTGGAAACAGCCATTAAATGGTCCCTAAGGTGTGTAATTATATGCTGGGGGTTGCTGTGCTATCCACAGGGGAGGAGGTGGCATATGGATTTAAGGGTGTGTTTTAATATGACATAATATAATTCTTTCATATATGAATAACTGTTGATATCCCCGCAGTGAGCACAAAGCATTTGGGTTTTTGCTGCACTACCACCATTGTGATAAAATGGGTGTTGTTTGAAGTGGGTGTGGTTCAAAAAAGGGGAGTGGCCAAAACTGGCTTCCATTAGCGGCTCTCCACCATGTATGCTAGAGAAATTCCGGCCCTCGGCACCGCAGAAGTTGGACAGCACTGCTTTAGAGCAAATGTAACTTTTTCATTAAGAAGTTTTATTACATACACTGTTGCAAAACATTTTTTCTTTTATTTTCGGAAGTGGTCACTAAACAGTTTCTGGATTCGCAAAAGCTTTATTAAATTCACTCAAAGCCAAATTTATTTGCACAGAGGCATTCATTTTATCATTGTAAATATTTTTTCTGTTACTATGAGCTAAATGCTAAAGAGACAAAAGGGAGGGTATCTCTGTCCCATAGAGCTTACAAACAAAGTGCTTAAAAAATTTGATTTATTTGCTTAAAGGGGGAGTTGTCTGCAGGAGAAAACCTCTCCTTTCCATCTGCAATTACTGCCCTTAGTTTGCTTATAATTATACCTTTCATTGGATCTATATAAAAGCACAACTTTAGATACAGAAAAATGTTGTCTTAAAGGGGAAGGAAAGGCTAAGTCATTTGTTAAGCACCCCCAAGTGACTTGAATCGCTTACCTCGTACCCCGGGCTGCTGCCTCTATTAGGAGAAAACCGCACCAGCCCAGGGCACCTGGGGCAATACGCTTCCTCCTTCCTGCTCCGTTCAGCCTTGACTGTGAGTCAGGCACATGCGCAGTAGAGTGAAAAAGCCAACTTCTCTGTTAGTTCGGCTTTTCACTCTCCTGAGCATGCGCACGCGGGCGAAGAAGGAAGGAGGAAGTGCTGCAGGTACCCCGGGCTGGTGCTGTTCTCTCCGTACAGGGGCACCAGCCTGGGGTACGGGGTAAGCAATTCAAGTCACTTGGGGGTGCCTAACATTTTGGCACCCTCAAGTGACTTAGCTTTTCCTTCTCCTTTAAGCTGGAGTTGTTATATTAAAAGGTTCATAGAAGTGTAGATTGAAAAAGCAAAGATTAGAATTTCTTTAATCTCTTTAATAGATTTAGAAAAGAATTTATATATGAAAATGCCTGTACTGTAATTAGAAAAAAGTTTCTAATATTTTCTAACAGCTGCACAGTCCCACTACTATGAGTGTGTAAAATAGCTACTAGCCAGTGCACTCAATGTTCCACACTGTACTGAGAGGTATGCAGTTCCACTGTACTGAGAGGTATGCAGTTCCACTCCACTGTTAAGCAATCATTAATTACTAAAACTATTATACATGGACAGAAATCAACCTCAGTGGTAGTGTAAACACATGTTTAAAAGTATGCAGTTTCTGTTTGCATTTTAGGCCAAGCAGGTATAAGTTGGGTTTTTTTAAGGGCTGGTGGTGTCATAAGAAAAACATAAATTTGCTTTTTTTTTTTTTTGCTAAGAGAAAGAATGACCAAGAGGCTGGAGGAGTGTTTAAAATAGGAAAGGGGGTGGGGGGGGGGGGTGAGCTAGAGTTTTATTGGAAAGCTAGTATAGACCTGGCAGAGGATTAGCTAGGGGTCATGGGGGAGGAGTGAGGGGGGCATACAGTTTACCACCTAAGGAGATTCCTCTGTTACATGGAAAACAGCCTAATAGGAGACCTAACTCTCCATTGTGTATTGTAAATATCAGAGGGAAAGGCAGTAACTGCCGTTGCATGCACGGAGCTTGTCAGGAAAATTAGAAGAGTTGGAATCTATTGCATGTTCTGACAATTATGAAATAATTGTTATCACTGATACCTGGTGGGATGAAACATGTGACTGGTCTGTGAATTTTAATGGTTACACCCTTTTTAAGAGGGAAAGAAGGATTAAAAATGGTGGAGGGGTTTGTCTTTATGTAAAGCCAGATTTAAAGCCACTTGCTAAAGAAATACAAGAGGCGACAATGGTGAGAGTATGGAATCACTTTGGGTAGAGATTTCAGCAGGGCTTAAAGGGCTCGTCCAGCTTTTCTCACTGCTACCCAAATAATGATAGAGTATGTTCCCCTGAGTATATTAATATGTGCCATGCAAAGACTGTGTATCTATGTGCCTGAATAAGCTGTTGACAACTTACTGTAATAGCTAAAGAAGCTCCCACTGCCAGTACTCAGCGTTACACAGAGCTTCAACACGCTGACACAGGCTTGTGTAGAAAGCTGTCGGTGACTCCCTCCCCTGGTGCAACCACTGACTCTTGCCCTTTACAGAAACTCTATCTTCAGAGGTAATTTTCTCTAAAACAGTAGATATTTTCTTAAAGAGATACGTTACATATTTTATTACAATTACCTAATCTGCTAAAATAGCTTCATTTATTTGAAGGGGAACCACCCATTTAAGGTTACAGAAAAAATTATCATTGGTGTACACAATTAACCACCCTGTATAATTGAGGAGAATGAGGCCCAGCTGTTATTGCAAATGGAGGAGGCCTCACAACTAGGTCAAGTTGTTATTATGGGCGACTTTAATTATCCAGACATTGACTGAAGTAATGGGGTGACAAGGTCAGAAAAAGCTAGCAGGTTTGTAATATGATACACGACAATTTTTTCATTTCAGTCAGTTTAAGAGCCAACTAGGAATAATTCTCTTTTGGACCTGATGATATCTAATAATACTGAACTCATCCCTAACATTTGTGTGGGTGAGCATTTAGGGAATAGTGATCATAACATGGTCTTATCTGAGATTATGTTGCAGATACAGCTCTATGACTTAAACACTAAATTTTAAGCATGCAGACTTTGCCATTATAAGAGCATCTCTGCAATGTATCAGCTGGGAAAGGCTTTTCACATGGTTAAACACTGAAGCAAAATGGAATATCTTTACAATATTGCTTAACAAGTATACAGGTCAGTATATTCTCCTTGTAAGCAAGGAAAGACATCTCAAAGCCAAACCTTTATGGTTGGATAAAAGTGTTAGTGTTGAGGTTGGTAAGAATAAAAATGTGCTTTTAAAGCATTCAAGTTAGCTGGGACAGCTGAAAATTTTATTGGGTACAAGGAAGCAAATAAAGCATGCAAAAAAGCTATCAAATCGAGATGGAAAGGGGTATTGCAGCTAGGATAAAAAGAAATCCAAAATTACTTTTTTAATGTAAATAGTAAAAAAATGAAGCAAGAAGGGATGGGACCCTTATTATCACAGGGGAGGGGGGGGGGTCACTTTGTTGATGAGAATGGTAAAAATGCAAAAATACTGAACTCTTATTTTTCATCGGTCTAAACAATTGAGGAGCCAGCTAATCAAGGCTTCCCTTTAAATAGACCTAATTTTAGTAATATAACTACTTAATCATCGGTCACTCAGGAGGGAATTCAAAAGAGACTTGAACATGTAACGTTAAACAAAGGTCCAGAAGCGCATGGTATTCATCCCAGGGTATTAAACGAGCTTAGCTCTGTGATTGCTAAACCTCTTCACTTAATTTTTCAGGATTCATTGAGGTCTGGCATGCTGCCATGGGACTGTCGAATTGTTAATGTGGTTCCGTTATTCAAAAAGGGGATCCCCTTCTCAGCCTGAATACTAGGCCTTTTAGTCTGACATCAGTGGTAGGAAAGCTTTTGGAAAGGGTAATAAGGGATAGGATACTTGAATACATTGCAAATCACAATACTATAAGTTTGTGCCAGCATGGTTTTATGCGTAACAGATCTTGCCAGACTAATTTAATTGCCGTTTATGAGGATGTGAGCAGGAACCTCGACGCTGGAATGGCAGTGGATGTCATTTCTGAAGCACAGAAAGTTAATGATAGAAATTGAGGAATATTGGCCTAGAATATAATATTTGTACTTGAATAGAGAACTGGCTGAGGGATAGATTGCAAAGAGTGGTGTAAATGGAACATTTCCTAATTGGGCCAGTGTTGTTAGTGGATTGCCTCAGGGGTCAGTCCTTGGTCCTTTGCTTGTGGTTAAATCTGCGCTACTGCAGGCAACATATCTCCCGAAAGTGATATGCCATATTATAACATTAAGATCACCAAAATTAAAACCTATTTCTTGCAGTGGGGTGCAATATCCCACAATTAAGCCGGATTGCAACAAGTAAATGGTTTTACTTGCAGCAATCTTAATATTATATTATGGTGTGTTGTTTTTGGGAGATTTCTCGCCCCACGGTATTGCAGAAATATATACCATATGCCTTCACCCTTAAAGGAAGTGTAAACCCCACACACACAAATTTAATCAGTGAACAGCCTCTTTGAAGTCTTTCAATACCTGCCACACTGGTTGTCCAGAGGTTAACAGTAAGGCTGCAGCGTCCCCTTTATCACTTAGATTTCCTTCTCCTCCTGTCACCCACTCGGCCCCCTCCCTCATGAATTTGCTTTGACTTCTGTCTTGTGGGCATGCTCGGTTGTTCTAAACTCAGATTACTAAACACGCCCTCCAGTCTAGCAGCCAGTAAAGAGATGGCATAGCTGATTTACATAGAAACTCAGCTCTAGCTGTCTGCTTCTATTTTTTTTCTCCTAACTTCCTCTCCTGAGCTCAGCTCAAACAAAGCAGAACTTTTATCAAAGACAGTTTTGCCTGTTTGAGCCTGTATTCTTGATGAAATGTATGCTGAATAAGTGTATGCTGCTTGCAGATTTTAATGTATCTGAGTATGTATCAGATTTAAAATGGCCACTCGGTGAAAGCTGCTATTTACTTTAGCAAAATGTGATGGTGCTAGCAAACGGAGGGGATATATGCCATACAAATGATGCCATTTGGGTGGGGGAGATGTGCCCAACTGATATACATTGTAGGCAAATGCAGGCTTTACATGTCCTTTAAGTATATATAAATGGACTTGCGGCAATGTAAATAGTGATGCCTGCTGTAAGCTTTGTCTTATTTAATTCTTTGAGGGCAGAGAGGGTGGCAGGGAGAAAGCAACTGTGCAATTGTGTGTACATTAATAGGGCAACTTATAATACAGTTGCTGTAGTGGGAGCATTAAGTGTGTCCCAAAGACAATATCGTGTGTCCACCCTGTGCTATAAAAGAATAGACACGCTTGAAAGATTTTTTTTTTTTTTTTTCATTTCAAAGAATGTCTTTTGGTCCTCCATTCTAGTTTACAGTGTTTGGTCAAGAACAGCTTCAGTTCAACAGAATGGAATGTGGCTGAATGTGGTCTCGCCAGAATCACATATGAGCTTTGCAAGTGAGGCTGCCCACAGAGTTCTATAAACACAGCTGTAACAACTAGTATGAAGTATTGTTATCTATTCCTCAGTGTTTCTTCACAAGCTAGCCTTCAGAGCTGAGTTTTCGGGACGATATTGGAAGGAAAGTAAGCATTTGCTCTTAATACACTGTTTTATACCCCCTCAGGATTGAAGTAATAAAAATATAATGTACTGTTCCCTTGCACTAGTACAACAGGTGTGTGCTACACTGTTATAGTTTTATAAATAAGCACCTCTATAGCCAAATGGGAAGCCATTCAATCTGAAAAAGGAGAAAAGGCTCAGGTTTTACAGAGGTTATCTTATGTAACTTGTGCTATTTAACACTATTGCAACTTAAATGTCTACCTTCCCTATCTACCCTTTCAGCTTAGCGCTCATTAAGGAACACTCTCACACTGTGTGACCACCTTTTAATTGTTTTATTAATTTAAAGGAGACGTATAGGATAAACAAAAAAAACTCTAATCCTGTAGGTAATTATGAATTATATATGGTGCTGGTTTCACTTTGGTAATAAAATTAATACTATCTGTAAAAATGCTCCCTTTATTATAGCTCACTATAGATCCTCTTAGATCCCTGTCAGTGTTTCAAATGAAGGGTGGGCATGTCCTAATGGGCCTGAAGCACAGTAGGAGGGGGATAGCCCTGCAGTCACACAAGCAAAGGCAGGCTTCAGTTCCCTATCAGGTCAGCCTAGCTGTTAATTGGATCCTATCCTACAGTGAATGCCGCCGGTTTCCCTGCACATCCATAGAATTCAGCCAGCAAGTGGAATAGATGGGTGGGACTAGTAGGGTTTTGGGGGAATTCCTTAACAAATCAGTCTAAAATGCAACTTTTTTTTAAGCACAATCCTTCTATGCATAGAGGAGTATAATGCACTGGTACATTCTTAATTTTCACATGATATGTCTCCTTTAAAAAAAAAATCACACTTTGTGCATTAAATAATTAGCCAGCTTTATATTAGGCCCCACAGTATAATAAAATCACATTACAAATGCATATTAATATATTGATGCACTTGTAGATATCTTATAAAGCCCACAGTAATTAGTCATCACTAGCAGTTTTCTTTTTTTATAATCTCTTTATTTAACCATTTTCATACATTGATTATTAACATCATTGGTAACTTAAGTATTCCATTCAGCATGGTATACAAATGAGAAAAAATTGAATTGAAGTAAAGTAGTTTACATGGTCAAGCATAATTAAAATTAGGAAATTGAACTAGTCCTTAGTGGTATATATATATATATATATATATATTTGGGAATATAATAATATAGTTGGGAAAAATATATTTTGGTAAACTTCAATTTGTATTCGGTGGAAATTGGTGCTGGAGTTCTTGTGTTCTAAGAGATGCCAGGGGACCCAAATTTCCATGTGTTGTTCAACTGTGTCCGATAGTATAACAGAGAGGTAATGCATTGCATGTATATTAATCCAGTCTGGTTTTTAACTGAGAAATAGCTAAATGTGGAGCCAGCCAGTTGGTATTGGTAGTGCACCTGTCTTGGCTATATTTACATTTAGGCCAGAGATTTGATAAAATTGATCCAAAACTTGAAACGGATTAGGGAGCATCGCCAGGGGTTTAGTCATTGTCATGCATAAATCATCCGCATAAAAGCTAATTTTATAATAATTTGTACCTTTGATATATCCAGAAATATCTTTGTTTCTGGAATCATTTGTTCTAAATGTTCTGTCGCTAATGCGAAGTGTAATGGTGATAGAGAGCACCCCTGATGAGTTCCTCTTCCAATCTGGGAGAGGAAGACTTGTATAACAATTTAATGTTTGCTGTTGGGCCGTTATAAAGAACTCTGAGACCCTCTAAAAAGGCTCCAGATATATTAAAGTGAGGTAAGATAATAAATAAATATGGCCAAGTCAGAGAGTCAAAGGCTTTCTAAACATGCAGCATTAATATTAAAACCAGAGATCTAGAGGCATTAGTATCTTCAATGATGTTAATAAGATTTCTAATTGCGTCTGTCGTTTGCCATCCATGGATGAAATGGGATTGATCAGGGTGTATTAACTTAGGCATTCATTTATTAAGTCTGGTACCCAATATTTTGGAAAATAATTTTTATTTTACTGATAAACCTGAACTTTATATCTACATTTTTGGAGTTCCGGAGTGCCTGCCTGCTTCAATCTCTTT
Source organism: Xenopus tropicalis (assembly GCF_000004195.4). Lineage (NCBI taxonomy): Eukaryota > Metazoa > Chordata > Amphibia > Anura > Pipidae > Xenopus > Xenopus tropicalis. The sequence goes on from NC_030682.2 coordinate 71,226,988, forward strand.
GTTCCTACTTGGCTTCCTCATGCTGAAGGTCTGGGGCATGCGCACCCGGACCCCTAAGTTCTACGTGTAAGAACTTCTACTTTCTCTACTTAGCCCTATATATACGCCTATATTTGATTCTCATTAAGATGGAACAGTTTGTTTAGACCATCGTAAAGATTTTTCTGCATTATTTATTAAAAGCATTAATAAAAGGTGGATCTTATTTCCGATAATCTATGAATATCTTTGGGAGCGAGTGATTTTTTATGCTTCGCCTCCAGGTGTCTCAGTTCTCCATTTAGTTTGACAATCATTTCCATCCTTATTTTTCCTCTTTGTAAGATGCCAATTTGATGAACGAACCCCTAATGACCGCTTTATATGCTGCCGAAATTGTACCATAGAGAGCTCTTCATCTAGGTTTGCAAACCAGTATTCTTGTAAACCATCAGCAATTGATGTAGATATAGATCAATGTGATAGCAGCAATTCATTGAGACGCCAGAAATGTCTGGATTGTGGGTTGGGGGTTAAATCAGTTGTTAAAGTAACTGGTGAATGATCGTACCAAGTGATATTAAGTATGGAAGCACCATTGACTTGTGAGAGTAAGATTAAATCAATCCTAGAGTATGAATTATGTAGTGGAAAGAAAAAAGTATAATCGGTGTTTAGGGGATGTAAGGTTCTCCAGCTGTCTACCATGGATGCTTCTTGTATTCTTGTATGAATTTTTTTTTTAGAAAATTGGAAGCACATGTTATACCGGTAGTATGAGCGGTCATGTCGTGGGTCGAGGACCAAATTGAATCTCCCATAACAAAAACTGTACCTTGAGCATGCAATGAGGGCGAATCAGATGTTTTAGTAAAAAACAGTTTGGTTCCTGATGGGGGAGCATATATATTCAGGAATGTCACAAAGTTGTCCCTAATTGTGCCAATTAATAACACATACTAACTTTCAGTATCTAAAATAGAGTGGGTTAATATAAATTGGACATGTGGGCAAAAGACAATAGCCACCCCTCTTGCTTTAGTGTACCTATAAAGATAAAGGAGGGGGCAGTTATTAGCCCATTGAGTCTCCTGTAGTGCCACAATATCTGCTTGGGCTTTATGAAAGTATTTCCAGTTTAAGCTCTATTGTATAAATAGGGGAATAAATGTGTTATCATTACTTTTCTAGCTCTGTTACCTATGTCAACCAAATTGAAAGTCTCATTAAAAATGATAAAATACCAGTTTGCCAATATAACAGAGAAAGTGTCCCTCTTCGCGGACGATATCTTAATATATTTAGCAGACCCCTCAGAATCCCTCTCCACTATGCTAACCGTTGTCCAAGAATTTGGCAAATACTCGGGACTACGTATTAACTGGGAAAATTCACAACTATTTAGGATTGACCCCACCTCCCATATCCCACCTCCCCAGCAGACACAGTTGAAATGGGTCACATCCTTTAAATACCTGGGGATATGGATACACCCAGACCCCCAACTCTCTCTACAACTCAATTTAGACCCTATAATGGACTCCCTCTCACAAGTGCTTAAGACCTGGGCCAAACTACCGCTTACACTTTGGGGAAGAGTGAACATCATCAAGATGATATATTTGCCTAAATTCCTGTATATATTTCAAAACACCCCATTTACAATCCTTTTTTAAAAAACTAAACAGAATTATAACCTCATTCATTTGGGCCAACGGTACCCCCCGTATTTCCTGGGAGAGGCTAACAGCAACTGTCGAAAATGTAGGCTTAGCCTTGCCACACTTCTACCTAGCCTCTCAAATCTACTGCATACACTGGTGCCTTGCTCCCAACCCGTATAATCCTAATACACAACTCCAAGCATCCATCCTCCACTCAATAGAAGGCCTAAGCACCTATCCTTATAGACACCACACAGCTATGACCAACCTACCACATACGCTACCGACCCCACCACAGCCTTGAAAACTGCACCATCCTTGGCCACTTCTCTCACCCCAACTCCCACTCTGGGCCAACTCACTTCTACCCGACCTACAGGAACTACAAGACTGCATCTATTGGCCACGACTGGGTTTTAAGAAACTTGGCGACCTAACACTTGGTCCCCAGTTTCCCACATACCAAGACCTACAAGACAGAGCCCTGGAAAAGCAGATACAATTGTATAGGTACCTCCAACTTAGACATGCCTTTCACGCACAATTCCACACCCTTCCCCCCACAATAACCACAGTAATCTTAAAGGACATCCTGCTCTCTCCATCTCCAGCCAAACTACTATCCAGGTTATATAAAGAGATTATGACAACAATTAAGCCACCCTTTGATCGAGCCTACCGTCTTTGGATGCAAGACATCCCAGAACTAGCACAAGAACAATGGGAGGAAGCCACAGAAAATGCCTATAACTTCCTAATCCCAATAAAGGATAGGCTCATACAGAACAAATTTCTGCACCAAACCTACATAACACCCCTCAAACTGATGAGATTTGGGAGGAGACAGGATGACCTCTGCCCAAGATGTAAATCCCCTGGGGCCAACTTCTTTCACATGATTTGGTCCTGTCCCCCCATACACGAATTCTTGTCCAAAATAATGGAAACACTAGCAAGTGAACTGGGTACACCACAGATAGTAGACCCAATAACTTGCCTGTTAGGAGTCTTAGACGGAACACTATCCACCAACGCGGCCAGAGTTAGGCTGCGCGCGCTCATGTTCTACGCCAAAAAAACAGTAATTATGCACTGGATGGGAGACACCCTCCCCTCCCTAACATTCTGGAGAAGGCTGGTGGATGGAGCTCTTCCCCTTATCAAATTAACCAACGAAACAAGGGGTGCATATGACAAGTTTGACAAGATCTGGGAAAATTGGTATAACCAAGACAATCTGGACACACAGCTTACCCCCTTATACTAAGTGTGACTGACCCGACAGAACCAAACACAGCCACCTACACTGTGACAACTACAATGCCTAGCAATAGTACCCTTGTCTGTATTGACCTAAACCTGACTCGACACCATTTCCAATGTCGATATATATTAAACACTGTTTGCATTTTATTGTTTTGTGATGTTGTAAAACCAATAAAAATTTACCTTTAAAAATGATAAAACAACATGGACCTCTAGAATCGCTGGTCTTAAACAAAAAAGAAAGAAGAAAAAAACTATTAATAAATAATAAAATAAGCATTGTGAAAAAGGAAATATTCCAGTCCTGAGATACGGTTACTCAGTAGCATCTGTAGCCCACTGTTGGGAACTTAAATGATCTGTGCAGGTGATCTTTATGGGAGTCTGGAGAAACGTTCTGAAGAGAAAACGGGTCCAAGGTTGCTACCGCCTCAACCTTGAAGCCAGCTAGTGAAGATCCAAACAAATATAAGAGAAACTGAGATGATAAAGAAGTAAAAAAATTATTTTAGTAATTCTTTTATCCTGGAGAATGATTGTGGTGTTAGGGGGATCTGGGTTTATTGGTTGCATTCTGCTTCAAATGTCACCTTCTCCCAAATAGGTTGTAGCGGTGTTAGATTTTGCCAGTTTAGAGGGTGGAGGAGTCTCAGTTAGCCCAAGTTTGGTTAAAAAAAATTTCGCCATATGTAGGATCCGAGGCAGTATATAAGACCCTGTTCTTAACCAGTGATAAACTGAAAGGAAATCCCCATCGTTATTTATATCCGGCAAGGGATATACATGTTTTGCATAAGAAATGGATTTTTCCCTTCTGCTCCCATCTTTTAATATATGATAACTTCTGGGAATTTAGGAAAGGGACTATAATGGTCCAATAGGTATTTTGGGTTTGAGAGGTCCATATAGTGTATTGGGTATGTTGGGAGGAGTAGCCGATGGGAAAACAGTGTAAGAAGTTAAGGGTAATCCAGGTATATAGGAGCAGACGTAACCTACTACAGACATTCTTGAAAAAGCACAAGAGCTTGAAAACCTCTCTGAATGCTCTAATACAGGGGTTGGGAACCTTTTTGGCTGAGAGAGCCATAAACACCACATATTTTAAAATGTAATTCCGTGAGAGCCATACAATATGTTTGGCCTCGGATGCGGCGGGGCAAGGCAGGGTGGGTCCCAAGGATGCCGGATGCGATGCAGAGGAGGGCGTGGCCTGCGCTCGGCGGATAGAAGACGTGTTCTAAGGCTTAGAACACGTCTTCTATCCGCCGAGCGCAGGGGCAAGGTAGGGTGGGTCCCAAGGATGCCAGATGCAATGCGGAGGAGGACATGGCCTGCGCTCAGCAGATAGAAGACGTGTTCTAAGGCTTAGAACACGTCTTCGATTTGCCGTGCGCAGGCCACGCCCCATTTTATTTTTATTAAAGATTTGGCAGCGAGCCAGATGCAGCCATCAAAAGAGCCCCATCTGGCTCCCGAGCCATAGGTTCCCTACCCCTGCTCTAATATATGTATATAATTGCACCAAAATGTGTTTGTATAACTGCTTAACTTCTATGGCTAAGGTTTAATCTATTTTTATGGAGTGATATGAATAAAGAATCAGCCTTCCTAAATCTCCTCTCTCCGTATTTAGCTCCTTCAATCTCGTAACAGAGTCTGAAGTTTCCCAGCTTCTCCAATCCTCTCCGCCTACTACCTGCTCACTGGATCCTATGCCCTCGTCCCTACTAAAACAGTGGGCCCCTGCCCTTACTCCAGCTCTTACCCACATATTCAATTCCTCTCTGGCTTCTGGTACTTTTCCCTCTCTATACAAACAAGCATGTGTCAAACCCATTCTTAAAAAGGCTACGCTGGACCCGTCCTGCCTTTCTAACTACCGTCCCATCTCTCTCCTGCTCCTAGCCTCTAAACTCCTGGAACGTCTTGTCTTTTCTCGTGTAACTAACTTCCTCTGCACCCATAATCTGCTGGACCCTATGCAGTCTGGTTTTCGGCCTGCGCACTCCACTGAGACGGCCTTATGTAGAGTGGCAAATGATCTCCAGACTGCCAAGGCCAAAGGACGCTACTCGGTTCTCATTCTCCTAAACCTTTCCTCTGCTTTTGATACTGTCGACCATTCTATCCTTATGGAAATTCTCTATTCTCTGGGTATCCGGGATCAAGCAGCATCCTGGTTCTCTTCCTATCTCTCTAACCGCTCCTTCTCTGTCGCTCTTACTAACAAATCTTCTACCCCGGTTCCGCTTAGTGTGGGGGTGCCTCAGGGCTCTGTGCTTGGTCCTTTGCTGTTCTCCCTGTATACTCTGTCTTTCGGAGACCTTATCTCTTCCTTTGGTCTTAAATATCACCTATATGCAGATGACATCCAGATATATTTAGACACCCCTGCACTAACTGCTGATGTTCAAACCCAGATTGGTAACTGCCTCCTGGCTATCTCCTCCTGGATGAACAGGCGCCACCTCAAACTTAACATAGCTAAAACCGAACTCATGGTCTTCCCACCCAAACCTGGCCCTCCTCCTCCTTTTACCATCACTATTGATGGCATGACCATCAACCCTGTAAATTCTGCACGCTGCCTTGGGGTTATCTTTGACCAGTCCCTCTCCTTCTCTAACCATATTAATAACACTGCCAAAACCTGCCGCTTTTTCCTCCGCAATATTGCCAAGATACGCCCCTTTCTTTCGCAAGTAACAGCTAAAACACTAATCCATGCCCTTATCCTTTCCCGCTTAGATTACTGCAATCTCCTACTAACCGGCCTTCCGGACTCCCACCTCTCTCCCCTGCAATCAATTTTAAACTCTGCTGCCAGGATCCTCCTGCTCTCTCCTAAGAGGGAACCTGTTCAGCCTCAATTAAACGCTCTTGCATGGCTGCCTGTCAAGCAGAGGATAGCTTACAAAATCCTTCTGCTAACATTCAAAGCCCTTCACTCCTCTGCTCCTCACTACATTTCTTCACTGGTCTCCTTGCACGTTCCTGGTCGTCTCCTCCGCTCCTCTCAGAGCCTCCGTCTTTTTACACCATCCACACCCACTGTGCTCTCTCGTCTTAAACCTAAACCTTTCTATCTCGCTGCTCCTTACCTCTGGAACTCTATTCCTGAATCCCTCCGTAGGGAAAACTCACCCACTCTCTTTAAGAAAAAGCTCAGCTGTTACCTTCTGGAGCACTAAGACATTATCTCGCCTAGTCCTGCGCTTAAGGGCAATGCCCATACCTGATGCACTCTTACCTTCCAGTTTGTGCCTGTATGTTACCCAACCACTTAGATTGTAAGCTCTACGGGGCAGGGACCTCCTTCCTACTGTGTCTCATACCACATGGCAATATTGTACAGCGCTGCGTACCCTTGTGGCACTTTATAAATAAAGTTATACATACATATACATACTAATGATCATTAATTACTGTGGGATTTAGAAGATATCTTTAAATGCCTCTATATATACACATGCATTTGTAATGTGATTTTTGGAGTAACTGTTATATATTGTTGGTCCTAATATAAAGCTGGCCAGTTAATGTTTGTTGTTTAATATACTGTGTGATTTTTTTTTTTTTTTTTAAAACAATAAAACAAGTAATAGTAGATTTTAACACAGTGTGGGAGTGTTCCCTAATGAGCGCTAGCCTGAAAGGGTAGATAATTTATGATCATTATTTTTATATTTGCTATTTTTTATATTTTTGATACCCTCGTGACAGCATACTATTGGTTACTACACTACATTAGTGTTTCTGAAGCAAACACACCAATTTTACTAGTGCTGGGCAACAATGTTATGTTTTAAATACTTTTTTTTATTGATTAATTTCATCTGATAATTTTTGTGTTATTTCTAAACCCACAACCCTCCTAGGGCAATTGTCTTAAAGAGAAAATATACCCCATTTTGACAGTGGCTTTTTGTAGAAAAGATAAAACACAATATATTATAACACATTATAAACACAATCTGAACTTACAGATATAAATTTACATTTTCATTTTTTTTTTTATTTTACACAAACATAGTCGATTCAGCAGGCTATAGCAAAACCATGATATCTCCAACAAGCTATTTCCCCATTTGTCCCATTATGAAGTGATGAATCCTGGGATGTGAATTCCCTCTGCTGTGCATAGTGGGCAGTGGTATGTAACCTGCAACTTTTCTCCAGCTAGAATGGCTACCCCTATGGCTACACAGCAGCTTTGTTTATATAAAACAGAGATCCCCAACCTTTTTTATTCGTGAGCCATGCTCACAAAGTTCTTTGGGGATGCCAAATAAGGACTGAGATTGGCTATTTGGTAGCCCCATGTGGACTGCTGGCCTGCAGGAGGCTCTGCTCGGAGTAAAACGTTTTTCTGCTTCCTAAACTTGCCTCTAAGCAAGAAAAGAAAAAAAAGGGAACCTGGTTTGAGGCCACTGGGAGCAGCATGTTGCAATATGTTGCCCATGCACCACTGGTTGGGGATCACTGATATAAACTATAGTAGTTTTTCTAAAGCAAACACACACCTTTTACCAGTTCAGGGCAGCGGTACATTATATTTTATTTACTTTATAACATTATTATTTTTTGGTGTTACTAATTCTTTAAGTGAAGTTAAGTGTGTTTAACAGATGAACCTCCATCAAAGTTTATTGGCTGTTCTGTTGGAAGGGTGGAGTCTGCACATTTGCTTGGAACATTCATGACACCAGCCAGGGTTTGGCCAGGTTTACTTTGGCTGTTTAAGACTTCCAGAATAGAAAACTGCAGGTTGACTTCTCTGGACTTCTTCTGATGAAGAGTTCTGGAACACTCGCCCAAGGTTGACCTAAGGCAGGGGTGCCCAAAAGGTAGATCGCGGTCTACCAGTAAATCACTTTAAAGATTCTGGTAGACTTTGGGGTGGAATGAAGTGGGATGACATCCCACCACTTAATCCCCCCCCCCCCCCCCCCAGTGTACTGGAGCTTTTGAGTGCGGCTGCTCAAGGCATCGGTATCCCAGTATAGAAGATTGTACCCACTCTGCTGCTGTAGTATATATTTGTTCCTACTTATATATATGTTTCTGTGAGCAGGCTACAAAGTGGGCATAGGTTCTAAATTACACTAGGAGCAGTGCCAGCACTATCTTACTGTATGTACTTCCTGCTCTATACTGCCTGTGTGTGCCATACTCTGCTTCCTCTGTGCTGCCTGTGCAAGGTGAACCTGCCAGGGGCTTTTTCTGGGAGTTTGCTAGTATTTGAAAATTGTCATTATATGGTCCCATACTATAAGTACCATACTTTTTACGTATGGATGAAGGGTGATCTCCCTGCAGTGAGCGATAACCATTTGTGTTTTTGCTGTACTACCACCATTAATGTGGGTATGGTCTTAAATGCCCTTGATAACATGGGTGTGGTTTAAAAAGGCCAGAAAAATTCCAGCTCTGGATACCACAGAAGTTGGACAGCACTGTTCTAGACTAAGCATTATTTCTTTAGCCTCCTCATGTGTCTGCACCTGGGGCCATTGTGTTGTTCTAGATGCCAACAGATACAGAAGACTTCAGCGCCAAAATCTAAACTCTGGTGTTTTGGCTTTGAAATCTGCTCCATGTGCCTGTTCATGGGCCAACACAGTAGCTCCAGGTGCAAGAAGAACACAAAGCTGAGGTGGGATGGCCTAGTGGCTATGGCCTTAGGCCAGTGCCACACTGAGCCATTGGGTATGCAGGCACACAGTTTAATTCGGCACAAAACTACTCACATATGCAGTTTTGCAACGAATTCCGTTGTGTGTCCCTGCACCTGGTCTGCCACAAGGGATCTGGTTGCAGGTACAACCAAAAGTTTTTCTGAGTGTAGGGGCTTGTTGTCGGCCTGCGTTAATCTGCAGGCAGAGAATCCATCTAGTAAGGGACTGAGGGCATGGAAAGGCAAAGTCACTTGGGGGTGCCAAAATGTTAGGCACCCCCAAGTGACTTTAATCGCCTACTTTTTACCCCGGGCTGGTGCCCCTGTTGGGAGAGAACAGCACCAGCCCGGGGTACCTGCAGCGCTTCCTCCTTCCTGTATCGCCACACGCTCATGCGCAGTAGAGTGAAAAGCAGAACTTTAACAGAGAAGTCGGCTCTTCACTCTACTGCGCATGCGCCTTACTCACAGTCACAGCAGGAAGGAGGAAGTGCATCGCCCCAGGTGCCCTGGGCTGGTGCTGTTTTCTCCTAACAGGGGCACCAGCCTGGGGTACAAGGTAAGCGATTGAAGTCACTTGGGGGTGCCTAACATTTTGGCAACCCCAAGTGATTTTGCCTTTCCTTGTCCTTTAAAGGAGAAGGAAAGTCACTTTGCCATTTTACTGGCAATATATTAGTCACATTTGTGCATTTGTTTAAGATAGCGGCTGCTATGGCTTCCTGCTGCAGCTCTAGATATTGGTAGCTCTGATCACACATTCTGATGTGAGTGGGAGGTAGTTCTTATGCATTCTAGTGGAAGGTGGGAGCAGGAGACGGGAGAGAGCTGCGCGCAGACTCTTGCCCCAGGAATGAAGGATTTTCCTGAGAGGAAGTCTGATATAGAAGTACGTATGTACACAAAAAAAGACAAGACATCCTGTGTTTCTTTTGATGGAGGACTTAGTGCAGCTTTTCTGTGAGTGCTTATAACTGTATTTACATAACCCTTTCTTATAAAGCTTACTTAGTTTTTACCTTTCCTTTTCCTTTAAGCTTTTAATCATTACAGGCAAATCCTGTAACAAAACTGGAGCTAAAACTCAAATTCCTCCACTACCACAACTTGGCTGATGTTCTGGGATTATTTGTTCCACAACAGCTGAGAATTGTCTGACAGCACTACATACACTCATAGAGGCTACATTCTTGTGTCAGATTTCATTGAGAAGCAGTTCCACCCAAAGGTGCTTTGATCCACTTCTTCAAGCTACTCCATCCTAAAATTAAGTCTTAACATCAGATTCCCCAAATTCTTTCCTATTGCATCATTTTCATCCTATGAAAAGTAGCTGTGAATGTCTTAAAGGAATACGGTCATGGAAAAACATGTTGTTTTTTTCTCAAAACACATCAGATAATAGAAGTTCTCTAACAGAATCCACTTCAGGCAAGCTTTACTTCTGAGCTGCAAGTTGGAGTGCTATGACCCCTCCCAGCAGGCGATCAGCAGAACAATGGGAAGATAGCAGCTCCCAGTAGATACAGTGAGTTCTCCCACTTAGAAATCATGGAGGAGTCTGAAATTCACATTGTAGGTGCATTCCCACTGTGAGACAGAATTTAAAAAAAAAAATTCAGGAAATCACATTTTATGGTTTTTAAAGAATTTATTTGTATTGCACTGCTGCACAAAAGTATTTGAACACCTGGCAATCTGCAAGAATTCTGGCTGTCAAAGACCTGTTAGACTAATGCCAGACGAGGTGTAGGGTGGATATTTTCGGCAAGCGGAAAAGCGCTTGCTGAAAATACCGCCCTACGCCTCCTACATGTGCCTGCACCCAAATGAATGGAATACGCTCAGGTGCAGGCACATATAGCCAAAATACGCATAAAAATGCAAGACTTTCAAACTCTCACGTTTTTATGCGTATTTCCGCTACATGTGCCTGCACCTGAGGGTATTCCATTCATTCGGGTGCAGGCACAAGTAGGAGGCGTAGGGTGGAATTTTCAGCAAGCGTTTTTCTGCTTGCCAAAAATATTCTCCTTACATCTGCCTTTAAAAAGTCCACCTCTACTCCACTCATTAATCTAAATTAGTAGCACCTGTCTGAGCTCTTTAAAGACACCTGTTCACCCCACAGTCAGTCAGACTCCAACTGCTACCATGGGCAAGACCAAAGAGCTGTCAAAAGACACCAGAGACAAAATTGTGGACCTCTACAAGGCTGGAAAGGGCTATGGGTCAATTGCCAAGCAGCTTGGTGAAAATAGACTGTTGGAGCAATTGTTAGAAAATGGAAGAGGCTAAAGACAACTGTCAGTCTCCCTAGGACTGGGGCTCCATGCAAGATCTCACCTTGTGGGGTATCACTGATGATAAAAAAAGGTGAGGAATCAGCCCAGAACTACAGGGGAGGAGCTTGTCAATGACACAAAGAGATCATAATTTTGTAACTAAAAACCCTTTTTTTGTAAACACATGCACTAGCATAGATAATTTACTTATGAAACGGGGCCAGGGAATGTGCATTGATCAATCCCCCTCTCTTGTATGAATGACACGAAGAGAGCTGGGACCACAGTTTCAAAGGTCACTGTTGGTAGAACACTATGCCGTCATGGTTTCAAATAATGTGTTGCACGGAAGGTTCCCCTGCTCAAGTCTTCACATATCCAGGCCCGTCTGAAGTTTGCCAATGACCATATGGATGATCCAGAGGAGGCATGTGAGAAAGTCATGTGGTCAGATGAGACCAAAGTAGAACTTTTTGGTCTAAACTTCACTAGCTGTGTTTGGAGGAAAAATAAGGATGAGCTGCATCCCAAGATCACCATCCTTACTGTGAAGCATGGGGGTGGTAACATCGTGCTTGGGGGGTGCTTTTCTGTGAAGGGGACACGACGACTGCACTGTATTAAGGAGAGAATGAATGGGGCTATGTATTGTGAGATTTTGAGCAACAACCTCCTTCCCTCAGTCAGAGCATTGAAGATGGGTCGTGGCTGGGTCTTCCAACATGTCAATGACCCGAAGCACACAGCCAGGATAACCAGGGAGTGGCTCCATAAGAGGCATATCAAGGTTCTGGAGTGGCCTAGCCAGTCTCCAGACCTAAATCCAATAGAAAATCTTTTGAGGGAGCTGAAACTGTGTTGCCGAGCGACAGCCCCGAAACCTGACAGATCTAGAGGAGATCTGTGTGGAGGAGTGGGCCAAAATCCCTGTTGCAGTGTGTGCAAACCTGGGCAACTACAGGGAACGTTTGACCTCTGTAATTGCAAACATAGGCTTCTGTACCAAATATTAACACTGATTTTCGCAGGTGTTCAAATACTTATGTGCAGCAGTGCAATACAAATACATTCTTTAAAAATCATACAATGTGATTTCCTGAATTTTTTTTTTAAATGCTGTGTCTCACAGTGGGAATGCACCTACAATGTGAATTTCAGACCCCTTACATGATTTCTAAGTGGGAGAACTTGCAAAATCGCAGGGTGTTCAAATACTTATGTTCCTCACTGTATGAGAATGGCACTCAATAGTAAAAAATTCAAGTCTGGCTTGGAACTCCTCCATTTACAGTGAACAGGATGTATAGCACTGGCTGCCTACACACCAATATTGCAACTAAAGAAAAATACATTGGTTGGTTCAACATTGAGTGATTCATTTGCTGTGTAAACAGTGTAATTTAGAAATAAAAGTATTTACCACAAAAATCATGACACTATGCCTTTAATGGAAAATTTTGTTAAATAATTTTTTTTCTGTAGGTTAACCAGAAAAGGCTATGGTTGGTATCATTAAAAGATTTGTACACTTTTAAGGAAGTGGCTTTATTTTATTATTGCCAGTGTTTGTTATTGAAAGTCATTGGTATTTACTGTGTATTGCTGATACAATTCACTGCTGATGTGCAAAGCAGACATTCCTCTGGCAGCTGTCTGAACTTCTCAATTTCCCTTCATCCTATTTCTGCTCAAATTTATTTTCTTGGTTACTTGGTTTATGCGCAACTAAATTAACAGACATTAAGAAAGCCGCTTTATTGCATTAGACAGAATGAGGATTGTTGGCCATTTATGTTTTACTTACATGAAGGGGTTGAACTGTACAGTGTTTTGCGAATGAACCTAATAGCTCATTGTTTAACAAAATGGCTTCTTTGGTCATCTACCTAAACTCTACTTTGAAATCACTGGTAGTCAAAATGTACACATGTCCATTGTTACAGTGAGTAGAGTATATAATCGAAGGCTAAGCAGCTGAAACCTGGAAGTTAAACAGAGCTGTATGCACAAATGCCTGATGCCATAATTGTAATTTATATCTAGCCAGAACTTTAAATCAAACTTAGCAGAATATGACTACACTTTTTACTTTTTAAAACAAACTTAAATGAGGAGTAATATCATATAAAAACATTTTCCTCTTAGTCTATATCTAATTCTATTTATAGGTATTAATATGTAAATGCAGTCTTTGATTTTTAGCAAGAAAATCATCATTATGGAATTACAGTATAATAATTTTTAGTATGATATAGACCAGGGGTGGGCAAACTTTTTGGCTCAGGGGCCACATTGACTAACAGACGGGCCGGACCGGGCCGGGACAGCGTTACGCCCGGGGCTGCCATCAGAAATTATGGGGCCTCTCAGCTCCCCCCCCCAGCTCCACTTTCCAGCATCCTGCAGCTCCACTACCCAGCATCTTGAAGTTCCCCACCCCAGCATCCTGCAGTTCCCCACCCCAGCATCCTGCAGTTCCCCACCCCAGCATCCTGCAGTTCCCCACCCCAGCATCTTCCAGCTTCTCCTAAAATCCTCCCACCAGCTCCCCCCAGCATCCGCCATGACCTGCGGCTCCCTCCTCCAGCGACCCGCTGCTTCCTCCGTCCCGTCCTTCTGTTCCCCGGCTCCCCAGTGCATTCTTTTATATGGTTGCGCCCCGTGCGTGCTGACGTTGTGCGCACGCACGGGGCGCAACCAATCAGGGCCCGTCATTCTTTTAAGGGGGCCGGAGACAACGGGCCGGATGTGGCCCGCGGGCCGTAGTTTGCCCACCCCTGATATAGACATTGACATTCTGGAACAGTTTACAGTTGGTCTTCATTTTCTATTTTTTTTTTTGTGGGTTTTCAGCTTTGTGTTAAGCAGCTCTACAGTTTGGGGTTTCAGCAGCTATCTGTTTGCTAGGGTCTTATTTACCCCAGCAACTAGGCATTGGTTCAAATAAGAAACTGGAAAATGAATAGAAAAAGGACTGAATAAAAATATAATTAATAAAAAACAAAAATAACAATAAAATTATAACCTCATAATACAGCAGTTTTTTGGCTGTTGGGGTCAGTAATATTCCATTGGAAAGGTGGAAAGAAGCAGAAACTTTAACAAATAAATAATGAAGACCAAGTGCAAAGTTAACATAGGGTAAACCACCCTCAGTTTAAGACTCTGCACCTTTGTGTAACCCCACTTTAACTTGATCCAATGGGTCGTACCCCAGGTGACCTCTGTCAAATATGATGTGGGGTTGCCCTTACATCCTGGGTTTCTGGACCAAAATAGTAGAATTCCTTGCACTTAATCTTGAGTTCACCGGGGTTATTGCACCACCTGCCTTCTGGGAGTCCTAGATGACATAATACCAACAATCCATGCTAGACTTTGGTTTTGGGTTCTGTTTTTCTACTCCAAGCAGCCAATTTCAGTGCACTGGATAGGCGTTTCCCCTCCCGCTTTAGAGCCTGGCTACAATTGGTGAAAGAAGCTGTCCCTCTCATTAAACTTACATATGAAACCATGGGTTCGGTTCAAAATTTGACAAGGTCTGGGGTCCTGGATGTAAAATAACTTTCTTGCAGAACAAAATTCTGGGCGACTAATACTAGCTCAATTAAGTGCCCACCATGCTGTAGGTCATCCAGCCCCCTCCATAGACCTTTTCATATAATGAAACCGTAGGGCCAGGATGATGTCTCTCTACAAAAGAGCACTGTTGCAATTTAATACTTTTACTACTACAGTAAAACTACAGTCCTTTTAACAGTACTATGTTTAAAGGACATGTAAACCCCTCACACAAAAATGTTATCAGTGAACAGCCTCTTTGAAATCTTTCAATACCTGCCACACTGGTTGTCCAGAGGTTAATAGTATGGCTGAAAACATCTCCTGAATCACTTAGATTTCCTTCTTCTCCTTTAACCCATTCGCCACCCCCCTCGGGAATTGGCTCAGTTGTTCAAACTCAGACTAAACACACCCTCCAGTCTAGGAGCCAGTGAAGAGATGGAATTGCTGGTTCCCATAGATACTCAGCTCTAGCTGTCTGCTTCAATTTTTTTCTCCCAACCTCTTCTCCTGAGTTCAACTCAAACAAAGAACTTTTATCAGACAGTGTGAGCCTGTACTCTTGATGAAATGTATGCTGAATAAGGGTCTGTGTGTGTGCTGTTTGCAGATTTAAATGTATTAAATTGCCACCGGGATATTTGCTTTAGAAAAATGTGATGGTGCTAGCAAACAGAGGGGATATATGCAGTACAAATGATGCCATTTGGATGGGGGAGACATGCCCAACTGATATAAATTGTAGGCAAATGTAGGCTTTACATGTCCTTTAAAGGAGAAGGAAAGTCATTTTGGCATTTTACTCCCAATAGTTTCGACACATTTGTGCCACCTAGAACAGTATATTTATTCTGCAGAAAGCATTACCATACCTGAGCAGAGAGCCCTAGAAGCTTTCTCTGTTTGTTTAAGACAGCAGCTGCCATTTTAGTTTAGTCTTCATAGCTTCCTCCTTGCACCTTAGCCATTATAGCTAAGACTACAGTAAGGGTGGGGGGAGTGAATTTTATAAATTCTTATGGAAGGGGGGAGTTGGAGAGAAATGTGGAGACTCGGGCCCCGTGAATGAAGGATATTTCTGAGAGAGCAAGTCAGATACTCTAAGAACATGTTTACAAAAAAGTAGACAAGAAATCCTGTGGTTTTTTTTTGATAGAGGACTCATTGCAGCATTACTGTTTCCTTTTGTCATTGCTGTGCAGCCTGTTTGACACAATAAACACCGGATCACCCCGTGGATGAGCAATTTCGTCTGCCGGATCTGTGTTTTCTAGGAGAATTACAGGTGGGTGCTGATCCCACTTTGTACTGAGCACCAGAGTAAATGTATACAGTGAGGTTGGGTGTGCCAGTAGGTTCTCTGAACTTTATAAAGGCGAACCACCCCTTTAGTTTTTAATTAATATGCACCAAATTAATAATATAAAATAATGTTATTATTTTTTATTATAATTTAATATAAAACTGTGTGGAACTGTTATTTGTTTGCAAGTATACTTTGCAAATCATCACAATTTTATATGCTCCAGGTGCCTCTTTATACACAGGCTGAGAAACAGCCATGTCTGGCACTAAACTTATGGTATACAGCTGCTAGATATGCTTCTGTGGTTTTAGTTCTCTGCCAACGAATACCCCCTGCTTAATTCCCAGCTCTGTGGGTACTACCTTTTTTTAGTTCAAATCACTTGTTCAGCGCCCATGTGGTTGCAGCTTGATGATGCACAAGTGCTAATACTTACCTCCCAACTGTCCCGAATTTTGCTGTATTTACATAGACCTTTCTGATAAAGCATACTTAGTTTGCTGATCCTGATTTTACAGCACAGCCCATAGTCCCAGATTCATATTGAAAAGTCCTTCATTTCTCTTTGATCTCCTGCACTGAACTCCAAAAAAGATAAAGTTTTTAGTTTGATAAGGAGGCTTTTGGCAGAGAGCCCAGAATACTTAACATGCAACACCTGCACTTAGATACAATTGTACCTAATAAGCTAAACCGGTCTCTTAGGGGAAATGAGACTTGCAGCTTAAGGCCACATGGACATTTTGTCGGCAAGCCGAAAAACACTTGCAGACAATACGCCTTGCTACTGTCAATTCGGCCTACCTTGTCCCTGCACCCAAACGAATGGAATCCGAGCATATTTCATTTATTTGGGTGCAGGCACAGGTAGGAGCATATGCCGCTATTTTCGGCAAGTGTTTTTCAGCTAGCCAAAAATATATGCCATACGGTAAGTGTGGCATTAGCCTAAAGGGCAACTTCACCTTTTTTTTAGCAAAACTAATAAACTAGTAAACACCTAAAGCAAGACCCCAAAACCCCCAGAAATGTTCTTACATTTTAAATAACCTGCTAAATATTGTAAAATGGGAGTGGTATTAAGGGGGTGCAGTAACTTTTTATTAGTTATCCTTTTCTTTTTTTGGCATGCCCTGTACAGCCAGTCCTATTCCCTTTAAGTGCTTTAAGAATTCGGTAGAGATGTTGGTTTTCTTTCTTAGTACTGTAGTATCCATAGCTGTTTAAAAGCAGCATTTGTAGAGCTGACTTATGTATAACCTCTCAGGAGCACGGTTTTGAGAGACCATTTTGCCAGGGCTCATTCTCTCTGTGATCAAGATGACTTCAGTGCCTGCTAAGAAACAATGTACAGTATGTGCTCGTATAATTCACATTTTAAAAAATAATTTCTTTGTCTCTGTAATAATAAAAAACCGTACATTGTACTTAATCCCAACAAAGATATAATTAATCTTTTTTGGAGACAAAACAATGATATTGGGTTTATTTAATGTTTACATTTTATTTTCTAGTAGACTTGAAGTATAGTAATTCAAATAATGGAAATAGCCCTTATCCAGAAAAACCCAGATCCTGCATTTTAGTTAAAGGACAATGAAAGGTTAATATAAATTAAAAGTAAGTCTTTCTTTTTAAGTACTTACTGCATATCTAAATTCCCAGATCCCTGCTTGCTTTTCTGAGATATGGTGCTGGCAGCCTACAGCAGTGTCAAGACTCCAGTGACATCACTGAAATCTCTCTTCCCTTCCTATTCTCTGAGCATGTGTGTAACTTGATCCTGTCTCCTGTTCTGAGCTACACATGCCCACCAGCCAATCAGAAGCTGATCTGGCAGAGGGGAGGTGGGGGAGGGAATGAAACACATGTGCAGTATGAAGCAAGGAGGGAAAGGAAGGGAGAATACCTTTTTAGAGATGGCTGCCTGTTCTAGAAAATGTGAAGTGTGACTGAGTAAATATTTCATTAGGTGAGCCAAAAGTGTGGCGTTTTTACTAAACAATAGGAGGACTATTGGGCAGTATGCTTTTTAAATTTTGACTTGCATTCTCCTTTAAGAGGTCCCATAACTGTACCAAAATAATTGATTTATTATTTTTTATATTGGCTGCTCCTCTCCTTGTGTTACTACAATTTTTTTATACTTGCTGAACTTGTTCAACTGTAAAGGGCTTCTATAAATGTAGGATGATAAAACTGCTCTTTGCATTAGGTACATCATACCTAGGCTAAGCCTTTATAGAGCTCTGCTTGTGATTATATACTTTTATATTTTCTAAGTTAAAATATGCATCTTTTTAAATCTGCATGGGTAATGTACCTCAAAAAATACTACATAAGACCAGCTCGTTTGCACAGAATGCCTTTTCATAGCGAAGACACCCAGAGCAGCAATTTGCTTTCCAAAATTTTCTGGGAAAATTTTCAGAAGCATTTCAATTCTCATAAATATGTCTAAATGTAAGGATTACATGCTCGTTTAGAAATGTAGTGTAAAAATATATAAAAGTAAAGACAAAGTAAAGAAAAGTATAGGTCAACCCTGCCAAGGATATGTAAAGTATTGAAAAAGAGAGGGAAGGATTTACATGATATTGAATTTCACTTTTGCAGCCCAAAAAGAAAAATCCAAGGATGTCTCTCGCCCATTACACATCCAGAAAGCACACAGAATTTGGGACCGAGGATTTAAGAGTGAAAATGTGTTGTAGCTACGAGAAAAACATGTCAGAAAATGCAAGGTGTGACTGGCCCTTGGTAAAAAATCAGAAGTGTAAAGATTTAACAGAAATTTAAGATTCTGACCACAAAGCCTCTGTAACCACCCCACCCACCTCAAAATATAAAAACATATAAGCAAGTTTGATCTTGAAAAGAATATTTGATCCAAGAACATCATTAACTTTCCTGTAGAATCTAAGCATTTTCTTAGGGCACCCATTCAGGTAGCTGGCTAGCCATACATGCAACGAGATAATCGTACAAAGCAAAGTTTTGTAATATTTTCAGACCGTGTGTGGGCTCTGAATTATCATCCTGACAATTTTCATACCGTGGCGATTGTTCATTTAGTGGGACAGGTTCAAAAATTTCAGTTGGATAAAGATAAAATCTGTACATGTGTTGTGTATCTTGTGATACCCTTGAGTGACTAAAGGTCCCCATACATGGGCCGACTATAGCTGCCGATATCGGTCCCTTGGACCAATTCGGCAGCTAATCGGCCCGTGTATGGGGAGAGCAGAGCGGCCTGGCCGACCGATATCTGGCCTGAAATTGGCCAGATCTCTATCGGCCAGGTTAGAAAATCCGGTCGGATCGGGGACCGCATCGGCTCGTTGACGCGGTCCCCGATCCAACTGCCCCATTGCCGCCCACATAATCCGATCCCAGGGCCAAACGATCGGATTATTTTTTTTTTTTACCTAAAGGTAAAATATCGGGGATATCGGGGGAAGATCCGCTCGCTTGGCGACATCGCCAAGCGAGCGGATCTGCTCGTGTATGGCCACCTTTAGAATGCATTTCAGGGACATCACTTTCATACAATTGTTGTCTGCCAATTATTTTATATTCAGAGCATCCTCTGATTTGATACTTTTAGGACTTTATCCTACAATTTCAATCTGAATGTTAGGGTTTAGATAGTTGCATTTAAACATACGAATGATATCCAAATGTTCCTTAAGCTGGCCATACACTCACCGATAATATCGTACGAAACCACGATTCATACGATATTCGGTGCGTGTATGGCAAGTAGGTGAGTCGACCGATATTGCAGGATGCTGCTGATATCGGTCGACTCGCCGATTGGGCCGGTTTAAAGATTAGGGCGCCATAGAAGGCGCCTGAGCAAAATCTGTCTTCGGGGCTGAATCGGCAGAAGGAGGTAGAAATGCCTGTACACACACAGCTGCCTGTGCAGAGGTCTGTAAAATTGCTGCAATTAATGAAGTTACTTTTGTTACACCTGTATCTGGCTATTGAATTAAGATTTATATTTTTATGTGTAAATTGCAGGAGGGTGTCTGGCAGGCAATTTAAGCCTTCTGGTGGGGTGTAAAAATGTTAGGCACCCCCAGTGATTGTAACCGCTTACCCGAAACCCCAGCTGATGCTCCTGTTTTGAGAAAACTGCAACGGCCGGGGTGTATGTGACAAAGCGATCCTCCTTACCCAGATGTTATGCAGGTGTGGTCATATTTGCTATTGCTGCCTAATCAAATAGGCAAGTATGATGGCTTCCACCAGAGCTATCCTGAGGAAGTGCACAGTCACAAAACACACCAGACCTCAGGCTGTGTTTTACCAGATGCGTCAATAAAGATTGATTGGTTTTTAACTTTTGTCCTTGCACTATTGCAGTGCGAAGTATATGACGATTGTGTCTCCCTTAGCTACGGGGCCAGGGCTGGAACAACCAGGTCACTGAACTAATCTGTTAAGCGACTAGCCTTTTCGTGCTTGCGAACGAGGATCCTTTTCTTTCACCTGGGAGATTTTAAATCTAAACGCAGAGTTCAGGACGGAACACATGGGAGTATGTGTAGATAATTTGGCCAGATAAGTTTCATTTCCATTGTACTATATACACACACAAATATAAAGGGGGGCTGCAGCAGCACTCCAAGGCTAAGTAAAACATACAAGTACAATGAAAGTGCAACTTATCTGGCCAAATTATCTACAAGTACAGTGTGTTCCGTCCCGAACCCTGCGTTTAGGCTAATGCCAGACGAGGCGTAGGGTGGATATTTTCAGCAAGCGGTATATTAATACTGAGTACCTGTGCCTGTGCAGTATTGCCCTATAAAGGGCTCAGAGCTGGCTGTAAAATCTTAGGGGATGTGACTGCAAAACCAGGAGCCAGAGCCCTACTAACAGGACTGGCTCATGCCAGCACTACTAGTCCGTTCCTCAATTCCAGAGACCAAAGACGTAGGGCAGCAAATGACACGCTCATTCTGTTTGGACCTGCAGGGTTCACTCTTACCCGATATGGCTGCAGAAGGCTTTCCTTACACTGGTCAAACATAAGACCATTTATTATAATGCCCCCTAAGGTGCAATCCAGTGTTAGACTTGATCCTTTAGCTGTATAAAACATACTTCCACCAATTCCTTAAGGATAAGTATGAATTGGTAGAACAGGTATAGCTGTTATTCAGAAACCCGTGAATTACAGGAAGACCATCTCCCACAGACTTCATTTTATGCAAATAATTCATATTTTTATGGGACCCCTGGGCACGTTCGTTGTTTCCTAGTCTCCTGCCTCCCCCCCCCCCCCCCGTATCACCCACTCACTGGATCTACTGAAGAGATGGTTCCTGGGTTCCATCTGCCTGCCAACCCCAGGTAAGTGTAAAAAAAAAAAACACTTATTACACTAATACACAGTTATACTTACACTTACACACACACATACATGGGGGGGGGGGGTTCACACATTCACAGCACTCACAATTACACATGCATACAACACACATTTTTATAAGTGTACACACACTTACACAATTTTTTTGTTGTGTTTTTTTGGTTTTGTTTTTATGCATCATTTTTTTGCCTGAAAAAAAATATTTTATTGTCATTGCGGATAGCTTATTCACTTACCATTGTGCAATACCTTTTGTATGTTATTTCAGTGCTTTTATTACATTTTCTGCGATTTTGGTGCATTTGTAATCATTTTATTGCATTTTTAGCTATTTTATTGCATTATCAGTTCTGCATAGGTGTTATTTGCTTGATTTGAGTCCGTAAAACTAATTTGCTCAAGCCAAAATACTCAAACTGTGATTCTGACTGCAGGGTATAGTAGGCAAAAAAAACCCAAAACATTGATTGTAGTGTTTTTTGGGGATTTTTTTGCTTTTTTTGCTTTTTTTGCTTTTCACATTTTTCTTTGTTACTTGTCTTTGGCTATGGAAATTTTATCTGCTATATATCGATTTGGGTAAAATGCAAGCTTTGTGGCGATTTTGGAAAATTTCATAAAAACCGCTATGTTTAGCATAGCTTTGTAGTTTGCAGTAGAAAGATGTATTTACCTATTTTTGATTTATCAGAATGTGTACTTTCGAAAAATATATGGTTTTCTAGGGTCTCTGTACTTTTAGGTGGTCTTATGGCAAATAATACACATACCGGTAGCTTATATTGCAACGTTCAGAGCGTCCAACATGAAAATTCATATGCACTATTTTCATTTTGGTGCCTCAGTAGGCCTGTGGCGTTCATATTTAGAATCTTTTCTGTTGGTATGTTACAGAATGTAGGATATAGAATAGGGTAAAATGCAAGTTTTGAGACAATTTTCAGAAATTGCATAAAAAATGCTACATTTATCTTAGCTTTGTAATTTGCAGTAGAAAGATGTATTTACCAATTTTTGTTTAGCCAGAATGTGTACTTTAGGAAATATATGGTTTTCTAGAGTCTCTGTACTGTTAGCGGGTCTTTTGGCACATAATACACACACCCGGGAGCTAATATTGCAGCATTCAGAGCTTCAGACGTGAAAATTCATATGCATTATTTATATTTCGGTGCCTCTATACGCCATGGCAAATCTATGCGTATTGGACATCAAACTGATCACTAGGCCCGTAGCGTTCAGATTTAGAATGTTTTATGTTGGTACATTATGAAATGTAGGATACAGAATAGGGTAAAATGCAAGCTTTGTGACAATTTTCAGATATTACATCAAAACTGCTTACATTAAGCTTATCATTGCTCTTTGTTGCTTTGCCATACAAAGACATATTTACCCATTTTACATTTGTCAGAATATGTATTTTCTGAAAATTATGAGGTTTTCTGGAGTCAACTTACTTATTTTCCACATTTATTTCTACTACCAAAAAATACACCGGCTGATTTATATGCCATGTAATATGTATGCACTAACTTGCATTTGGGGTCTGTAAATGCCAGATCCTATGCACAATGGGCATCAAACTGTTCTGTGGACTCTTGGCTTTCATATGTAGGATATTTTGTTTCTTGGTACCTAATTTTATGTGGGAGATATGATGCTTGAAAGTAGAAGATTCTTTTGAATCTAAAGTATGCCGTATTCGGCTGTAATGCTTTGAAACTTTGGTAATTTAGTCTAAAAGTCAGAAATCTCCACAAAACTATACATATCAGGTATTGGCACATTCTGGAAACATGAGGCTTTCTGAATCAGTTCAATTTGTGTCCATAAAATAAAATATGTTACTGGTATAAATCCCTATATCATGAAAATATCAGTTTGCTTTTTTTGTATTTGTAGCTCTAAATCTTGTTCCAGTAGTGGAAATACACAAAAAATCAGCCAGATTTAGAAATTTCAGCTTCTTCTGAAAAAAATATAGTTTTCCTATTGCGGAGTATTTTGGTGCTTTATAAATACATGTTATTAACAGTAACAAAAAGGTTTAAGTTGCACTTTCTTAATGCTGTTTTCAAAAACCCCACAGCCCCCTCTCCTGTAAATGTAGCATATTTTGGTTTCATAAAGAAACAAATGTGGTTACATTGCCTGTATTTAAAATGTGTTGCACATCACAGCGCATGAATCTTTATGGAAATAGTATCTCAGACTGATTTTTTTTTTTTTTTTTTTTTAAATAATACACATGAAACTAGTTGCTAGTGGCAACAGTAGCCCAACCACCAACCTCCTCAGCTAAAAGACACTATACTACTGAACAGATGCATGCACATGATTCATAAATGTGCTTCAGGCAGTGATTTTTTGTAATGAAGCCTGCTATGTGTGCTTTGTGGCACTAAGATTTACCAGCCGCTGCAATCAGAACTGCAAAATGCTATAGCTCCTCTGGAAAGTAGAGGGAGATACATAACATTACAGCAGTGTCTGTCTGTAGGCTGATGACAGCACTGCAACCATGTGATCACAAGCTTGCTGCTGCGGGGAAGGATTACATCACCTTCTTTGTGCAAGCTTCAGTAGCGCGTTAACCTCCTTATTGCTGGCAAGCAATTATTTTATATTTATAGCTCAGTCTGATTCAGGTCACCTCCCAGGGCATAAAGATATATTTAAATTCTGCTTTATATGTACAGCACCCCAGTGCTTATACAATGAGGAAACTTCTTCTACATGGGAAAAACCTTTTTGTTATCTTCCTGTAATGATAGCTTGACATATATACATTTGTCATGTGTGTGTAAAAATGTTACATTTATATTGCTGCTTTTGCTCCAGTTGTATTTCTTTTACACTCTTATGCTAGTACTTTCCCGTATATACAAGCAGTTTTTGCACCCACATGCTATTTACCTATTCTTTGTGTAGAATCACCGGTAGTAACAGACACTATCAAGCAAAAGGAGGACAGGACAGTTCCTATATGCAATGATGTACAATTCCTTGGATTATGATTGTGTCTTCAGTAACAGCTCTGACCTTTCCTTGCCTTACTTTGCTTGATTTTTTATTTTTAGATTTTGACATCCTAGTTTTTTTTTTATATAAACTGCATGTGTAATAATTATTTTGATCACCCTGTTATTAACCTTATCTTGGTTCTTAATTTGAAAAATCTGTTGCTTGAAAAATTAAGAAATTCATGTTTTTAAAGCACGGTTCCCATTTGTTGCCAACCCTATTGAATGTACTTTTTGTGGTACTCTATGTGCTACATGGGTGTGCATTTGAGCTATATGCAACACAGCGGACAGTACTGCATATCATGAGGGCTTAGAAAATAAGAAGTGCTGCTGCACAGTAAATTTGCTTCCAACTGCAGTTTAGATTACACATGTCATTTCTATAGAGAGCACTAGCTGAATGTATTTAGCAAGATACAGATTTGTCAGAATGTTTGAGGATTAACCCCTCTTTTTCTAACCCCCTAGGCCAGTGCTGTCCAACTTCTGTGGTACCGAGGGCCAGAATTTTTCTGGCCTACATGGTGGAGGGCCGATAATAGAAGCCAGTTTTGACCACTCCCCTTTTTTAAACTGCACCCACTTCAAACTACACCCATGTTATCGCAAAAGCTTTTAAGACCATCCCCACATTAATGGTGGCAACACCGCAAAAACCCAATGATTGGTGCTCACTGAAGGGATATCACCCTTCATTCATATGTGAAAGAATTATATTATGTCATATTAAGACATACTCTTAAATCCATATGCCTCCTCCTCTTCTTCTGATGATAGCACAGCAACCACCAGCATATAATTACACACCTTAGGGACCATATAATGACTATTTCCAAATGCTAACAAACCACCAGAACAAACCCCTGCCAGGTTCACCTCCCACAGGCAGCATAGGGCAGGCAGAATATGGCACACACAGGCAGCATAGGAAAGGCAGAGTATGGCACAAACAGGCTGCATAGGGGAGGCATAGAGCAGGCAGAGTACTGCTTGCCCTACCCTGCCTGTGTGTGCCATACTCTGCCTGCCCCCCCCTATGCAGGATGCTGCCGCTTTGCAGAGCGATTTGACAAAATTGGAAAACTGGGCAGCAAACTGGAAAATGAGGTTCAATGTTGACAAGTGCAAAGTTATGCACTTTGGTAGGAATAATATAAACGCAAACTATCTACTGAATGGTAGTGTGTTGGGGGCATCCTTAATGGAGAAGAATCTAGGGGTTTTTGTAGATCACAAGTTGTCTAATTCCAGGCAGTGTCATTCTGTGGCTACTACAGCAAATAAAGTGCTGTCTTGTATAAAAAAGGGCATTGACTCAAGGGATGAGAACATATTTTTGCCGCTTTATAGGTCCCTGGTAAGGCCTCACCTTGAGTATGCAGTGCAGTTTTGGGCTCCAGTCCTTAAGAAGGATATTAATGAGCTGGAGAGAGTGCAGAGACGTGCAACTAAACTGGTAAAGGGGATGGAAGATTTAAGCTATGAGGTTAGACTGTCGAGGTTGGGGTTGTTTTCTCTGGAAAAGAGGCGCTTGCGAGGGGACATGATTACTCTGTACAAGTACATTAGAGGGGATTATAGGCAGTTGGGGGATGTTCTTTTTTCCCATAAAAACAATCAGCGCACCAGAGGTCACCCCTATAGATTAGAGCAGTGCTGTCCAACTTCTGTTGTACCGAGGGCCGGAATTTTTCCGACCTACGTGGTGGAGGGCCGATAATGGAAGCCAGTTTTGACCACTCCCCTTTTTGAAACTGCACCCACTTGAAACCACACCCATGTTATCACATGACCATACCCATATTAATGGTTGTAGTACAGCAAAAACCTGCCATACTCTGCCTGCCCTACCCTGCCTGTGTGTGCCATACTCTGCCTTCCCTACCCTGCCTGTGTGTGCCATACTCTGCCTGCCCTACCCTGCCTGTGTGTGGCATACTCTGCCTTCCCTACCCTGCCTGTGTGTGCCATACTCTGCCTTCCCTACCCTGCCTGCGTGTGCCATACTCTCACTGTGTTTGCCATTCTTGGCTGGTTTGTGCCATACTTGGCCTGTGTGTGCCATACTCTGCCTGTGTGTGTCATACTCTGCCTTCCCTACCCTGCCTGTGTGTGGCATACTCTGCCTGTGTGTGCCATACTCTGCCTTCCCTACCCTGCCTGTGTGTGGCATACTCTGCTTGCCCTATGATGTGTGTATGGCACACACAGGCAGCCTACAGTGACACAATGCTGGCACTGCTCCTACAGTCTGCAAAATAACTATATATTAAAAAACTTTTTAATTGAAGTACCACCTCAGTATATGTTCTTTTTGTAGTATGCAGGGTTTATTTGTGGGTTTCTACTGCTCCTGAGGTGTGAACAGGGGAACAATGGGGGTGATTACAGCCTGAGCCTGAGGTGTGAACACTGCAGGGGGTGAACAATGCAGAGATTAAAAGGTGTGAACAACACAGGGGATTACATATTTAAACAATACAGCCTGATTACAGCCTGAATCTGAGGTGAGAACCATGCAGGGGGGCAGTTAATCTCAGTACTGATACCATTTAAAGTTTACACAAGAGTAAGCCATCAAAGCAGCCAGACAGGTGGGGGGCCACACAGAGGGGGGTCGCGGGCCGCATGCGGCCCGCGGGCCGCCAGTTGGACAGCACTGGATTAGAGGAACAGAGCTTCCATTTGAAGCAGCGTAGGTGGTTTTTCACGGTGAGGGCAGTGAGGCTGTGGAATGCCCTTCCTAGTGATGTGGTAATGGCAGACTCTGTTAATGCCTTTAAGAGGGGCCTGGATGAGTTTTTGAACAAGCAGAATATCCAAGGCTATTGTGATACTAATATCTACAGTTAGTATTACTGGTTGTATATATATAGTTTATGTATGTGAGTGTATAGATTGGTTAGTATAGGTTGTGTGCTGGGTTTACTCGGATGGGTTGAACTTGATGGACAATGGTCTTTTTTCAACCCTATGTAACTATGTGTGCTATACTATGCCTGCCTTCCCCGGCCTATGTGTGCCATACTATGCTTGCCCTCCCCTGCCTATGTGTGCCATACTATGCCTGCCCCCCCCGCCTATGTGTGCCATACTATTCCTGCCCTCCCCTGCCTATGTGTGGCACACTATGCCTGCCCTATTGCACACACAGGCAGCATACATAATACTGGATGTGTCAGAGGGAATGTCTGAGGTATGAACAGGTGAACAATGTGGGTGATTACAGCCTGAGCCTGAGGTGTTAACAATGCAGGGGGAAAACAATGAAGGCATTAAAAGGTTTGAACAGTACAGGGGATTACATGATTAAACAATACTGGGTATTTACAGCCTGAATCTGAGATGTGAGCAATGCAGGGGGCCAGTTAATCTCAGTACTGATACCATTTAAAGCTTACACAAAGTTAAGCCATCAAAGCAGCCAGACAGGTGGGGGGGGGGCACACACAGGTGGGGGGGGGGGGGCACACACAGCCGCCAGTTGGACAACCCTGCCCTAGGCTATTGGCACACAGGGGCTTTATTCTCCTGATACCTTCGGAGCACTGGTGGACAAAATTCCACAGAGCTTAATGTACTGTAGTTTAAAATGCTGGATAACTGGATAAAGGCAACAGATTTTTAAAGATGAAATATTGCTCAGATTTGAGCAAGGCTTTAGGTTCTATTGGTATTCAAATATTTTCAAATATACTGTATATACTTGAGTATAACCAGAGATTTTCAGCACCCAAACTGTGCTAAAAAATTAACCCTCGGCTTATACTCGAGTCCCTCTGCTACCTGATTCCCTGAACGCTCTTCTGTGTGCTACTCCTTCCTGGTTCCTTGCCCCGCCCCTTAGCGTGACGTCACACACTCCCTGCTTCAGCTCCTGTGTGTAATGGGGAGGAGGAGGGAGAGCAGGCATGCACGGAAAAGCTCAAACTGGCCTGCAATTTATCTCTTTGTGTGAGAGCTCTTTGATGCAGGCAGGCAACGGAACCATCAAGCCTGCGTGCTATTTAGCTGAGGAGGCGAGGAGCGAGCAAGTAACATAGTAACATAGTAACATAGTAAGTTGGGTTGAAAAAAGACGTACGTCCATCACGTTCAACCATAATGCCTATATATAACCTGCCTAACTACAAGTTGATCCAGAGGAAGGCAAAAAACCCCATCTGAAGCCTCTCTAATTTGCTGCAGAGGGGAAAAAATTCCTTCCTGACTCCAAGATGGCAATTGGACTAGTCCCTGGATCAACTTGTACTAAGAGCTATCTCCCATAACCCTGTATTCCCTCACTTGCTAAGAATCCATCCAGCCCCTTCTTAAAGCTATATAATGTATCAGCCAGCACGACTGATTCGGGGAGGGAATTCCAGAACTTCACAGCTCTCACAGTAAAAAATCCTTTCCGAATATTTAAATGGAACCTCCCTTCTTCTAAACGGAGTGGGTGCCCTCATATCCGTTGGAAGGACCTACTGGTAAATAAAACATTAGAAAGGTTATTATATGATCCCCTTATATATTTATACATAGTTATCATGTCACCTCTTAAGCGCCTCTTCTCCAGTGTAAACAGACCCAACTTGGCCAGTCTTTCTTCATAACTGAGACTTTCCATACCCTTTACCAACTTAGTTGCCCTTCTCTGGACCCTCTCTAACTCAATCATGTCCCGTTTGAGCACTGGAGACCAAAACTGAACAGCATATTCTAGATGGGGCCTTACCAGCGCTCTGTAAAGGGGAAGAATAACACCCTCCTCCAGTGAATCTATACCCCTTTTAATACAGCTCAAAACCTTGTTTGCCCTTGCAGCTGCTGCCTGGCATTGCTTGCTACAGCCAAGTTTATTATCTACAAGGACTCCAAGGTCCTTCTCCATTATGGATTTGCCTAGTGCAATCCCATTAAGGGTATAAGTGGCTTGCATATTTTTACATCCCAGGTGCATGACCTTACATTTATCCACATTAAAGCTCATCTGCCACTTAGCTGCCCAGATTGCCAGTTGGTCAAGATCCTGCTGCAGGGATGTCACATCCTGGATAGAATTGACTGGCCTGCAGAGTTTTGTGTCATCTGCAAACACTGATACATTACTCATAATACCCTCCCCCAAGTCATTTATGAACAAGTTAAACAAAAGTGGACCCAGTACAGAACCCTGAGGGACCCCACTGAGAACCTTATTCCAAGTAGAGAATGTACCATTAACAACCACCCTCTGTACCCGATCCTGTAGCCAGTTTTCAATCCATGTGCAAACGACTTCACTAAGACCAATAGACCTTAGTTTAGAAAGCAGTCATTTGTGAGGAACGGTATCAAATGTTTTGGCAAAATCTAAATAGATTATATCTACTGCATCCCCACTGTCCAGCTTCTTACTTACCTCATCATAAAAAGCAATTAAATTGGTCTGACATGACCTGTCCTTCATAAAGCCATGCTGATTACTGCTCATAATGGCATTCTCCAGTACATAATTTTGTATGTGATCCCTTAACAAGCTTTCAAATAACTTGCCCACCACGGATGTCAAACTTACAGGCCTATAATTGCCAGGCTGAGATCTTACTCCCTTTTTAAATATAGGAATGACATTCGCCTTCTTCCAATCCCTAGGTACCATACCTGATGAAAGAGAGTCTGAGAATATCAGAAACAAGGGCCACTGTAATTCTGCCCCTAGCTCTCTCAGTACCCGAGGGTGTATTCCATCTGGCCCAGGTGCCTTGTTTACATTTATCGTGTGTAACCCTTTAAGCACCATATCCTGTGCCAACAGTGGCAACAGTGCAGCTATTGGGTGGGACTTGGCCCACTGGCTCCTCTACTGTATACACAGAAGAAAAGAACTGGTTAAGCACATCTGCCTTTTCTGTATCCGCTGTAACCATATTGTTATTATAACTCAATGGGGCCACACCCTCAACCTGCATCTTTTTACTATTAATATACTTAAAAAACTTTTTGGGGTTAGTCTTGGCCTCGGCCGCGATGCGCTCCTCATTTTCTATCTTTGCCTTCCGGATTGCTGTTTTACAACACTTGTTACAGTGTTTATATTTATTAAACGCAGCTACTGTCCCCTCTGACTTATATTTCTTAAAAGCTTTCCTTTTTCTCCCTATTAACTTCTTTACCTCAGAGTTAAGCCACATAGGGTGATTCTTAACACTTCTACTTTTTTATTAATGGAATGAATTGAGAACAGTAATGATTTAATATCATTTTAAATGACAACCATTTCTGCTCTGTGTTTTTATCAGAAAACATAATGCCCCAATCTATGCCCTGAAGCGCTGCCCTTAAGGAGCTAAAATTTGCCTTCCTAAAATTCATTGTCTTTGTTGCCCCCGTGTAAATTTGTTTCCTGCACCAAACATCAAATGAAATAACATTATGGTCACTATTACCCAGGGGTTCAACCACTTGCACATTTGCTATACGTTCTGGGTCATTAGAGATCACTAGATCTAGTATAGCATGGTTCCTGGTTGGCTCCTCAACAACTTGTGACATAAAGTTGTCATGCAGTAAGTTTATAAACTTGTTCCCAGTTACTGTCATGGCAGTACTATGGCTCCAGTCAATATCAGGATAATTAAAATCCCCCATTATTATCACTTGCCCCAAACTAGCAGCCTTTTCTATTTGCAACAGGAGCTGGGCCTCCTCCTCCTCACTTACATTAGGGGGTCTATAGCATACGCCTACAATTAGTTTGGTAGCTTCTTTACTATCTGTGAGAAGCTCAACCCATAAGGATTCAGCTCCCTCTGTTACCCCCATCACTTCCTCTTTAATATTTGCTTTTAGTTCCTGCTTAATGAACAAACACACCCCTCCTCCTTTTCTATTGCCCCTGTCCCTCCGAAACAATGTATAACCCCCAATATTAACAGCCCAGTCATGAGACTTATTCAACCAAGTTTCAGCAATCACATCATATTTCCGCTCCAGTGCCAGTACCTCCAGCTCTCCCATTTTACCAGTCAGACTCCTTGCATTGGTAAACATACATTTAATACTGGTACCAGCGTGAGAATGGCATGTAAACAACTTAAGGGCCTCCCTGCCATTATCAGTATCCTGAAGCAAGTCTCCTCCCCCATTTTCCCTTACTACGCCCGCTACCTCATCTATCCTGTCTACCACAGAATTTCCCGCTGCACCCCCCCCCCCCCCCACTCCTAGTTTAAAATCTCCTCCAGCCCTCTAGCCATCTTTTCCCCCAAAGCAGCTGCCACATCATCATTGAGGTGCAGGCCATCCCTGGCAAAGAGCCTGTAGCCGATTGAGAAATCAGCCCAGTTCTCGAGAAACCCAAAGCCCTCCTCCCTGCACCAATCTCTCAGCCACGCATTAATCTCCCTAAGCTCCTTCTTAACGTTGCTCGTGGCACAGGTAATATCTCTGAGAAAATTACCTTGGAAGTCCTCGCCCTCAACTTCTCGCCTAGCTTTTTAAAATAGTTTTTGAGGACTTCCCCCCCCTCCTCTAACTTTGTCATTGGTACCTATGTGTACCAAGACCGCCGGGTCTTCCCCAGCCCCTCCCAACAATCTGTCCACTCGTTCCACCACATGCCGAACCCTAGCACCAGGCAAGCAACACACAGTTCGGCATGTAGGGTCTTTGCGACAAATTACCCTATCCACCTTTCTAATAATTGAATCCCCTACAACTATAGCCTGCCTTCCCTTCCTAGCACTATTCCCCCCACCTGTATTAGAGGTGCCGGCTCCCAGGGTGCTCTGAGAGTCAGCCCGCTCCATACATGCCAGCTCAGAGCTGTCTTCCCCAGCATCTTCACCTAAAGCGGCAAATCTATTGGTTTGTACAAGTAGTGAACCAGCCCCCCTACCCCTGCGTCCCCTACTTCCCCTCTTTACTGTCACAAATTTGTCTCCCTCATTAACCTCCACTGTCCCTTCTCCACCCCCCACTACACCGGCCCCTGCCAGTGGTTGCTCAGTGAGCCTCCTGTTCTCCCCCATGTTTGCAGCTGCCCTCAGTGCTGCAAGTGAGTGACATGGAGCGAGAGAGGGAGGGGGAACTCATTAAAGTAAAACTCATACTGAATAGGGGGGGAGTAGGGGGGAGCCTGGCATCTCGCATACTTATTCCCTGCACTCATTTGTTCAGTAAGATTGATAGATCCTAATTTTATTGGAATTTATTTTTATTATTGAAACTTAGAAGCTGCTGCATTTCCCATCTTAGGCTTATACTCGAGACAATAGGTTTTTCCAGTTTTCTTAGGTAAAATAAGGTACCTCGGCTTATATTCGGATTGGCTTATACTCGAGTATATACGGTAACCTGGGCTGCCACTCTACGCACAGGCCCATGGGTGCCTATATAAATACAGTCCTAAATATTACTCTCTATTACCACACATGTATGTTATATATAGGTGATGTTTCAGACTGGTAATGCATCCTTTTTTTCAGACAAAAAGAAGTACCAGTATGTATATATACAGCAAAGAATTTTAAAGGGCATGCCAAGAAGTTACATTACGGCCATTAACTATAAATAAGAAGGCTCTGTAGTGGGGCCAAATATTGGTTGTCCGTATGATGCATTAAGCATTTAATGTTTTTTTTTCTTTCTTCTAACTTTTCTGACTATATCATCTGCACACATGCCTGTAATTTAAATATTTTAAATTTAATATTTTGTTGATTCAAAAGTGAACTGCTGCTTCCATGAAAGTACAATAAGACTGATTCAGCAGCTTTTCTGCCTGTGTATGGGGACCCCCGAAAATTTGCAGGGTGTAGGTTTGATTTTCCCATCGGGACTGAATCCGCTCATTAATGTGGTCCCTCCAAAAACTCCCATGACATTAGGGCCAAACAATTGAATTAGCCTGATATTGCCCAACTTAGGAAGTTTATTTGTGGTATAAAAGCACTGAAAAAAATGACCAGTAGTAAACAAAAAACTCACCCAGTAGAAGTGCATGAAGCAACAACCACCATGGCCATATACAGTGGATATAAAAGTCTAGACACCCCTGATAAAATGTGCTGTACAAAAACGAGACAAAGATAAATAATTTCAGAACTTTTTCCACCTTTAATGTGACCTATAAACTGTACCACTCAATTGAAAAACAAACTGAAATCTTTTAGGTGGAGGGAAGAAAACCAAAAAAACTAAAATAATGTGGTTGCATAAGTGTGCACACCCTTAAACTAATACTTTGTTGAAGCACCTTTTGATTTTATTGATTGATTTTTTGGGTATGAGTCTATCAGCATGGCACATTTTGACTTTGCAAGATTTGCCCACTCTTCTTTGCAGAAACACTCCAAATCTGTCAGATTGAGAGAGCATCTCCTGTGCACAGCCCTCTTCAGATCACCCCACAGATTTTCAATCGGATTCAGGTCTGGGCTCTGGCTGGGCCATCCCAAAACTTTAATCTTCTTCCGGTGAAGTCATTCCTTTGTTGATGTGCATGTATGCTTTGGGTCGTTGTCATGCTCAAAGATGAAGTTCCTCCTCATGTACAGCTTTCTAGCAGAAGCCTGAAGGTTTTGTGCCAATATTGACTGGTATTTGGAACTGTTCATAATTCCCTCTATCTTAATTAAGGCCCCAGTTCCAGCTGAAGAAAAACAGCCCCAAAGGATGATGCTGCCCCCACCATGTTCACTGTGGGTATGGTGTTCTTTTGGTGATGTGCAGTATTGTTTTTGCGCCAAACATATTTTTTGGAATTATGGCCAAAAAGTTCAACCTTGGTTTCATCAGACCATAACACCTTTTCCCACGTGCTTTTGGGAGACTTCAGATGTGTTTTTGCAAAATGTAGCCTGGCTTGGATGTTTTTCTTCATAAGAAAAGGCTTTTGTCTTGCCACTGACTCTACCCCATAGCCCAGACATATGAAGAATACGGGAGATTGTTGTCACATGTACCACACAGCCAGTACTTGCCAGATATTCCTGCAGCTCCTTTAATGTTGCTGTAGGCCTCTTGGTAGCCTCTCTGACCGGTTTTCTTCTCGTCTTTTCATCAATTTTGGAGGGACATCCAGTTCTTGGTAATCTCACTGTTGTGCCATATTTTCTCCACTTGATGATGACTGTCTTCACTGTGTTCCATGGTATAGCTAATGCCTTGGAAATTCTTTTATATCTTCTCCTGACTGATATCGTGTAACAATGAGATCTCTCTGATGCTTTGGAAGCTCTCTGTGGACCATGGCTTTTGCTGTGGGATGCGAAAGACCAACTAGAGCAGCTGAACTTTATTTGGAGTTAATCAGAGGCACTTTAAATGATGGCAGGTGTATGCTGACTCCTATTTAACATGATTTTGAATGTGATTGCTTAATTATGAACACAGCTACATCCCCAGTTAGAAGAGGGGTGTGCACACTTATGCAGCCAAATTATTTTAGTTTTTTTGGTTTTCTTCCCTCCACCTAAAAGATTTCAGTTTGTTTTTCAATTGAGTGGTACATTTTATAGGTCACATTAAAGGTGGAAAAAGTTCTGAAATTATTTATCTTTGTCTCATTTTTGGACAGAACAGGAACCTGACATTTTATCAGGGGTGTGTAGACTTTTTATATCCACCGTAGGCACCCAGGAAACTCCACAGGGGTCACAAAAAATGTTTAAAAGTAAAAAAGACTTTAACAAAAGTTAGAACATATACGCCTAAGGAGCAAAAATTGACCAAACTGAATACTTCATATCAAGGGGCATAATTCAAGTCGAAATTACGGGTACCATTTGCGAGTACAAAATTTTTGTATCCGAACAATCGTAAATGGCGCAAAAACCTTTGACTTTGAACCTTCAGAGCATGATTTTGGAAGCTTTCCATAGGTCTCAATGGCACTCTGCAGCTCCAGCCTGGCCAAAGGAAAGTCACGATACTGAAGCTTGAATGAATTCCGAAACTTTCGCACTTGTTGCGACAAATACGATTTTGTCGCACAAATTGTCAAAAAGTACAGAAAAATTGTGTAAATTAACGAAAAATGATGCTGAAAATACACACAGTTCTAAAAAAAAAAAAAAAAAAAAAAAAATTTAAATTTTTTTTTTCTATTCGTAAACAATCCTACATTGATAAATAGGCCCCAAAGTGTCTAGAATGTGAAGAGTTTGCTTGTAAGATAGCATTGGCACCACAGTTTTTTCTATGTAGAGATGTAGCTATTTCATTTCCCGTACTGAAGTTTGATCCCCCTTCAAAATTAAAAGCAGATCATCAATGTAGCATCCATAATATTGGATACATTTCTTAAATGGTTTACCATCACTGTATATGTGTGTGTGTGTATATATATATATATATATATATATATATATATATATATATAGAAACGAGTTGCTGGAAAGCTGCACACCATAAGAACAAGATAATACCTGGGTGCTCGTGCAGGAGGTATAGATACTCAGGGTAGGATTGACAGCACACGCAGGGTTTTCATATGAAAAATCACAAAGGTGTAGATGAATAAATGTGAGGCTTTATTCAGTCCGACGTTTCAGTTCCTATCTGGAACTTTCATCAGGGACATTCCCTGATGAAAGTTCCAGATAGGAACTGAAACGTCGGACTGAATAAAGCCTCACATTTATTCATCTACACCTTTGTGATTTTTCATATGAAAACCCTGCGTGTGCTGTCAATCCTACCCTGAGTATATATATATATATATATATATATATATATATATATATATATATAATATATAGTGCAAAAAAATATCCCGCACTCACAGGACTTACAAAAAATAAAGAATGTTTATTGGTCTGGTGTCTAACGTTTCGGCTGGCACAGCAGCCTTTCTCAAAGTGGATATGTGGCAAACAAATCCCCCAAATAAACCCAACAGTGGCGCCAAAAGCAGGATGACATCATCAAGTGGGCGTGTGTAAAGCTTAACATTACAGGAAAAAAATACAGAATGAGACATAAAAGAAAAAGGAACAAAAAACAATATACAAAGTAGCGAGTAGGGATAGTGTCTATATAGTGAATGTGCATAAGCCCAGTGCAGAAGAAATTGAGCATGAACAGCAGCGCTGGCGTCTACATACACTGAACTACAACTCACACAGCTTGAGTACAGAGGGGCAGTAAAACATAGCAGGTAGGCATATGGCAAGAGAGTGGGCTGCAGGGTGTATTGACACCAAAGGTTACCAACCAAGGGGTAAATCAAGTATCGATCATGCAGATCAGCATGTTATAGGAAGGCAGGAGTGTCAATCGCGCATACTAGCGCATATCACGGTAGCCGCATCAGTCAGGCATAAGGTGTACAGGAAACGGTTGCGCTTGTCAGCGCTCGTTAATCAAGCTGATATTGTTGCTTCAGAGACAGCTAGTGTCCCGTATGACTATGGAGTCACCTCGCCCGGGGGACCCAGTACATCAATACGGACCACCAAATATATACCGTCTCAGCAGAGGATAAGGCAATAAGTTGAAATAATAAAGTGATCATTAAAGGAAATATTATGCGTCTCATATCCAGGCAGAAGTGGGTGGAGCCAGGTACCGATCATGTGTTAGTGTCCGACCCAGCAAAGGGGGGAATACTTTACACTAGATCCGGGACCGGATTTACACTGCCCCGAGACAAAAGGTAATCAGCCCAAAAGGTTATAGATTGCTCTGGAGTGTAAGTTAACAGGTATAAGTTCCAGCGACAAAAGTAATGCGTAGAGAGTGCAGTGCAATAAGGTAAATAATAAGTAAAGTCTGAGGGCTGCTGAGAATAGTAAAAGAATAGCAGATCAAATGGGCATAAGAGGAGATATGAGCTGAAGAGACAGGGAAACAGAAGAGGCAACAGTAACACTTCAGTTACCAATAACCCATATAATACAGTAACATTTTCAGAGGGAAGATACAATTTTAGCCACGTTTGACAGTATACTAAGTAACAACTGAGGATACATCTGGACCGGTACCTACTAGATAGGGCTGAGAGTCATTACAGGTAAAATGCAGCGTAAGAAACCATTTCGTTCAGACCATTCGGGTTGATCGTATTCAGTCTGTGCATCCATTTAAGTTCAGTCTGTAAGAGGAGTTTTTCACGGTTGCCACCTCTCACTGGCGGGGGAACAGAGTCTATCAGCATACTGTGTAAACTTGCTAGCGAATGTATTTTGAGTAGAAAATGTGCAGCCACTGGTGTGTCAGCTTCACCTGTAGTAAGGGCAGAGCGTATCGCCGATCTGTGGTTCGCCATCCGATCCCTAAAGGAAGTGATAGTTTTGCCAACATACATAAGGCCGCAGGGACACTTGATAAAATAAATAACAAATTTAGACGTGCAGGTCAGTCTGTATTTAATTTGTATTAATTTGCCGGTGTGTGGGTGATTGAACTGGGAGCCCGTTATTAGTGAGCTGCAGGTAGTGCAGTTAGGGCACCTGTAACATCCTGGACGGGCAGATGGTAACCAGGTTCCAGGGGTCTCAGAACGATAGCTGTGGATGGGATCCGTTTTGACCAGTAGATCACGTAAGCTCTTACCCCTTCTGTAGGCAATACGAGGAGGAGTCCTAAAGATGGGGGGAAGTGAGCGGTCTTTTTCTACCACCGACCAGTGGTACATGATAGCGTCCGTTAGAGGTTTCTTGTCAGGGGCAAATGTTGTGACAAAAGTTAGTCTTTCACATTGGTTCTTTTGTGGGGATCTTTTGGTGTCCAAGGTATTCATGCGGGGCAAACGTAAAGCTCTTTCCTTACTGTGGAGTAAGTCCTTAAGGATATAGCCCCTCTGTAAAAATCTTTGGACCAAGTCATCGAGTTGTTGGTGTAACAGGTATTGATTGGAATTATTACGCACCATCCTGACCATTTGTGAATAAGGAATGCTCTCGAGTAAGTGTGGGGGATGGCAGGAGGAGTGGTGCAGTAAGGTATTCCGGTCTGTGGTTTTTCTATAGGTGGTTGTTGTGAAGGTCGAGTTAGAAAGGGTGATGGTCAAGTCCAGGAAGGCTACTGATGATGGATCAATATGAGCCGTGAATTTGATGGTAGTAGGAAGGTTGTTCAGTTCCTGGACCATTGTAAGAAATTGAGTCTGTGTGCCTGACCAGAGAATCAGTAGATCATCTATATAGCGAAACAGCCTATAGATATGTGCACCGTATTTTGGGAAAATGTAGGAGTTCTCAAAGTTAGACATAAATAAGTTCGATAAAGAAGGAGCAACATTAGAACCCATACTAGTGCCACTGATTTGAAGGTAGTAGGAGAGTTTGAATTTAAAGTAGTTCAAGGTCAGGCAGTGATTTAACAGTGTTATTAAAAATTCAGTGGGAGGTCTGTCCTTATCTGGTTGATCCTGTAAAAATTTTTTGACAATGGTTATCCCTTCCTCGATTGGGATAACCGTGTACAAGGATGAGACATCCATCGTAGCTAGTAAGAGTTTACAGGGGAGAGG